>NW_017729006.1:28922898-28976258 GCF_001723915.1 Gavialis gangeticus | reverse complement strand
CTTTTTTTTTTTTTTTTAGGTACAATAGTTTGACTGAGAGGGAAGGGAGCGATCTCATCTGGTTGACTATTATCTGTACTAGCTCCTATTGTTTGTTGTTTATATCACAGTAGCCGCTAGAAGCACCAGTCAAAAATCGGTGTCCCAACATATTCAGCTCTGAACACAGGCACAGAAGAAAGATGGTCTCCAGCCCAATGAGCAGATAATCTAAATTAATACAAAAATAACTGTGCTGAAGACAATCTCAGCTGCCCTGCTGCTTTCCAGGATTTGTTAATTCAGTTACAGATAAGTGGTGAAGCTGCTTGTTGATTTTCTTCCTAACTATCAGGGATGCAGCCAGATTCAAACAGGCCAGATACAATTACTATTGTTGGGCTTCATCAGTATTTTCTGGGGAAGGGAGAGGAGAGGGTTTTTAGAAATGAGGCTCTGCAAGTTGGAAGGAAAATTATTTGATTCCTTGTTTTAGAGCCTGTATTCTGGACAGCTCCTGCCTTTTATTCAGAGCCAACTCTTCGCTGAAGCGATGGAGTCTTTCTATAGACTTCAGTGGGAGTAGGATGAGTATCCACGGGCCTGGATCTCTCCTTTGCACCAGTTTACCCCATTGGCTCTAGTGGAGTTGCATCCTGATTTTACACTGGTTTTAGTAACATAAGGATCAGGCCCTTTGAGCACAGCTGTGCCAGGATTGTCTAATTACAGCTTGAGAGCTGGTGAGAGGGAGGAAGACCAGGTCCTGAAATTGTATCTGTTGCTTCTCTCTTAGTGTCTCACACAATAAATTAGATATCTAAAATATTTTCCAAATGTTCATTTTCCCCCCTCCCTTTGCAATGAAGTTATAAATGGAAAGGGCTCACACAGAGTCTTCTACTCAATATGTTCCTGTCTTTTTTTTTTCTTGTTTTTGAAGATACCAAATATTTCCAAAGTTGAAACAGCCAAGTCTTCAAAGCTTGCTCGATTTGGTTTGAAAGAAGTAATCAACCAGTTGTATCTTTCTAGCACTTTTTGCTTGTCTAAACTACCAATGAGAATGAGGGGGTATCTTGGAGTCTCAGCAGAAAGCACCCCAATACTCCAGCAGAATTCCTCCTAGATAGCTTGTTTATGGAGTATTTACAATGCAGATTTACTAGCCCAGTTAATTGGTTGTGACTCCTCTTTCATCACTCCTTCTTGATCTGAAAACCTGATGGAAGCTTTTGAACTATGAAGCTACTAGGGCTCTAATTCAGCCTGACCTTTTAGCACCTGCCTGACTTTCACTTACTTTCTTAAAGTTGAGTATGTACCATGCTGAACAGAGGCCTTGAGCTATTTGTCTGTCTTCATGTTACTCATCTTCATCCACTTTTATAGGGGGAAATGAGATTTAGATTCTAAATTGATTGGGATGGCTTAGTCAGAAATTAGCTTACTTTGAGCAGGAGACTGAACTAGATGATCTCCTGAGGTGTGTCCCCATGAGCAGGAACGTGCATTCCCTGGGGACAGCAAGCAGAGGCACATATTTATGCCACTGTTAGTTGTCCCCAGGGAATCCCCCTGCTTGCGCGCTCTGGTGTGGTAGTGGCCAGCACCTGGGCTGGATCCAGTAAACTTACCTGGGATCCTGGTGGCCTCCTGGGGCTTCTGCAGCAGGATGTGCCATTTTCCCTTTGTAACTTGGTTGATATCACTGAATGAATTTGTCCTGTTGTTTTCTCTCTTTGTCCTTTGTCAGGGCCAGATATGCACTCGTTTACATTAAGTGCCCTCAGTCTTTGCAGTGCTCTGACAGTGTAAAGGAGGCCTTTACCCAGCACACATGAGAAATTGGCCTCTGGGGCATATCTATACCTTGTTAATGTATTTTGTAGAAAGAAAGCATGTCATTTATGTGCAACTTAAACAGCACTATGGTAAAACTCTGCAGACAAATCAAGTGCTTCAGTTCCCCTTGCTGTTGCTGAAGGTTACCCTCACATTGCACTGATTGTGAAGTCTGTTACAATGGACGTTTCCTTATCTTTCTTCAAGAAATGTGTTAAATCTGCCTTTTTGTCTGCAGCCATTGGAAACCATTCTGTGTGCAGTGAAGAGCTGGCCTTATTAGTACAATAGTTTTCCTTTTGTCCCTCTTTTTCAGAGCAGTTAGCTGTGACTCATATTCAGTGCTCCCAAGGGCCAGTTTCCATTTGGCAGTTGGGCTGCTTTGCTTAACTCCTAGGAGCTGATAGGAAAATTGTTGTTAAAGTCTGAGTATTCACTAGTTTCCCTTTCTTTTTGGTGTTCTCCATTCAAAAGAAAACAGTATGTGTGGGCCTGGTCCAGGACAGTTTTCCTAATTAATAGTTATATTTTTCATGTTGTACTGTGGGATTTTGAATTCCAAACTGGCTGTATTGCTAGCTCAGCCAGTGTTGCAAGGTGATCTTACTGAGAAAGAAAGACTACAGTATTGCCTACATTTTTAAATTACTAGTGATTTTGGATGCCTGTACTCTGCAGTAATTTATTTACGTTACTTAGAAGAGACCTGATTGTCAGAAGGCAGGCACTTAGTAGGGCTGTCCGAAGCTTCGGTCGCTGATTCAATTCGCCCCATATTCGACAGCTAAATCTCTTAAACTGAACCAAATCAAGAGACCCTTTAATCTCTCCAAATCGAATCGGAACCCTCCAAATCACTTTGGAGAGATAGGGAGGGATATGATGATTTGGCCATGGACACAGCTTTAAATGTTTTTTCTACATAGCTCAAAGTACCAGGCAGCTTGTGAACACCAAGATGCTGGACAGATGGAGCATCCTACAGGAGTGTGGGGGGGTCCCCAGAGCGCTTGGTGGTGGACCCAGAAGTGGACCAGAAGCACTTCCATTCTACTTCTGGGTCCACCACAGAGCGCATGGGGGGTACCTGCTCCTGCCCCCTGGCTCGGTGTCTGGTGCCTCCTGGGTCAGGGGTGGGGAGCACCTGGGGTCCCACCCCACGGCCAATCACTGAGCTGGGGGGGCACAGCGGGTGTCCCCCACATGCTCAGCAGTGGACCTGGAAGTGGACTGGAAATAATTCCAGTCCACTTTTGGGTCCGCCATTGAGCGCAGGGGGTCCCCCCTGCACTCCTGTGGGACACTCCACCTGCCCCAGCATAACAGCATACACGAGCCATGCCTGGTACCTCGAGGTATGTAGAAAAAACATTTAAAGCTGTGTCTATGTCCACATCGCCAATTCTCCGAATCGGCATCGAATCTTCAGATTCAGATTTGGCTGAATCAAATGGGGACAGTGATCCAAATCGACAAATCAAATCACTGTCCCCCAATTTGAGCCAAACCTGAATTCAAATTAAATACAGTCCATTTCATACACCCCTACTACTTAGTACTTTTGAGGGCCTCAGTCTAGGACCCCAAGTATCTAAGAACCCCTAATTAAGAGTCACTTAAAAAAAATATAAGCCTGTATCCTTCTGTATCCATGTTGCCATAAAAATGAACTTGATTTAAACCAGGGGTGGGCAATTATTTTGGGCGGAGGGCTGATTCCTGAGTTTTGGCAAAGCATTGAGGGCCACATGATAGGCAGCCAGGGGCAGATAAATATTAATTTTCTAAATTTTTAGGGGCCCTGCAGGCCAGATAGAATGACCTGGTGGGCTGCATCCGGCCCCCAGGCCGCAATTTGCCCACCCCTGATTTAAACAATCAGTAAACAAATTAAAATCTTAAATTATCAGGCATCGTTGGGTTTTATTTTGCTGCCAACCACCCTGCTATGTAAGGGCCTTCCACATAAAACTAGCAGCAATAACAAAGTCTTTCTATTTTACATGGAAAGTAGTAAGTAGTTAATCATCCTTATAACCTTTGTAAATTTACCTCAATGCTTGTGATCTTTTAAGAACAATAATAGTCCAGAATTTCAGTGTAGTTTCCTCTTCCTGAACCCCTTCTGACAGCTTTTAAGAATGGGAGCACAGCAAATGAATAATACTTTGTCTATCCATAAATCCTTTCATCCATGGATCTCGAAGTTATTTATAAACACTGAATGAGTCTTTCCATACTACCGTGCCTTAGATATGATCGGTGTTGTTGCCAGATTTATCTGACTATAATATGACCATGAATACAAAACAAACCTCCCCCCAACAATTAGATTCTAGATATGGAAAATGTATACATTTGTTATAATTTTCCAGGTATAAAACCTAATTATTGAAAGTTTGCCCTGAATTTGTTCTCCTCCTACTGCTACAGTAGGGAAAATAAATCTAGGGGGCTCAAGTGGCCCTCTTGCCCTCCACCCCCCCCCAACTTCTTCCCTCTACAACCCTCCCCACCACTTATACATAGCAGAAACTTGAAGCCAAAAGGCTCATGATTTACCATATAGTTTGTTGGGCTGGGCCCCAGCAGAGTCAAAGTGTTTCAAGTGATGGTGACCCTGCAGCTCAGCACTGCTCAGTATGTGCGTGTACTCCAGATACTCCCCTGTAAAGGATCCACATGCTAATTAGGCCCCACACATAACTGGAACTTCGTGTTCTTATAATGAATCTTAAGACTCTCCAAAAACTTATATGCAGATAAGGTACAGGGCATCCCGGTCTGGCTCAACCCTGCTAATCTAATAAACAGGCTGACAGAGGAGGGGACAGAGGGAATTGGGGAAAAACTTCATCTTGTATTCAAGTAAATACGGTATATCCATTCTACTGAGGGGTAGAGGGAACTGTGGAGTAGCTGCAAGTTACTTTTCCAAAGTTGCGAAGTGAGAACAAAGAGAACTCAAGAAATCCCAAATGCCAGTCCTCTTCTGTTATTACCAGACCCTCTGATTCAAACAGGCACAAGTAAAGTAAAGTAGGTATAGGCAACCTGTTGCTATTTTTGTTCTTTTGTGCGAGTTCATAGACAGAATTGATCCACATTTCTTCCAAGTATGTATTAAATTCACGAAGGGAGGAACTGTCTCACTGTTCAAAGGCCAAATGATTGGACTTTATTCACAATAACAGTAACAGAGAGGCACCTCCTCAAAACCAGCATGAAGAAGCAGAGATGCAGTGCAAATTCTTACAAACGTCTGCAAGGATTATGTATAATCATGGATCATATGACCCTTCACCCATCTTCATGCTGCCACCTACATTGCTTTTTGTAGGCTAGTCATAGACAGTCCTATAGTTATTTCTTATAACTTGTGATTTTCATTATGATAACATTTAGAGGCCTCAACCATATAAAGTGCTTGGGCCTTTGGTGCTAAGCACTGTGTATGAACTTCATAACAGACATCCCTGCCCTCAAAAGATTACAACGCAAACAGACAAGGCATGCTAATGATGCCTCCAGACAATCCTCTACATCAGATGGGAAGATGGCTGCACAAATGCCATCCTTGCTGAAGCCAATGTTACCACTATTGGTTTGTGATCCTCAAACACCAACTTCACTGGACCAGACATTGTGTGGGGATGCCTGACTCTCAACTCCCTAAACAACTGCTCTACTGTGACCTTAGTTGTGGCCTGAGGTTTCATAATGGCCAGAGGAAATGCTGCAAGGACACATTGAAGGCATACCTTGAGAAAATGGATGCTGACATCAAGAGCTGGGAGAAGCTGTCTGCTAACTGACTCCAGTGACACTGCAACCTCAAACAAGTGGCAGCCTACTACAAGGTCAAACATCTTGCTCTCAAAGCAGAGAAGAGAGGGCAAAGGAAGCAAAAGCAGAGAAATCCCAGCCTACAGATTACTCTCCACTGTAGAAAGGCTTGCAACTTCTGCAGATGGATCTGTGGCTAAGGAGTGGACTCTTAAGTCACCTTGAGACCCATCAACGAGCCATGAGAAAGATCATCTTCAAATTGAAGGATTGCTGATGAGACAAGCTGGACAGTGGGTCGGAGCATGTTATCTCCATGTTGCAGATAGAGTAGTGAGTTTAAGTAATTTGCCCGAGGTTATAAAATTCAATGTGACAAAGGCAACCATTAAACTCAGATGGCCTGAGTTCCCAGGCAAGTGACCTAGCCTGAGCATCACTGTTTGTTTGTGTGGTGATGGGGATGCTGAGAGTCCCCCTTCATGTGCTCATAGCTTACAACATCAGAGCCTGTAGCGGCCTTTTCACGGTGCAGATGATGCCTTACAAAGCACCAAGATGAATGTGTCCCTAAGCCAGGGGTGGACAAAATACATCCCGCTGCCCGGATCCAGCCTACCAACTGATTGGATCTGGCCCACGGGCAAGTGCCCACTAATTAATTGAATCTGGCCCACGGCTACCCCCGTGGCACTCTGCATGGGGCTGAGCTTTGCCTGCTCCCACCCAGGGGAGGCTGTGCCATACTTCCACCAGAGGATCCTGGCCCTGGCCAGCATGCACAGCTTTCAAGCAGGGCTGCTCCCACTGCTGCCACAGCCCCCCAAGTACTGCTTGGCTCCCCTCACCTCCTCCTGCCTCTGCTGTGCTGCTCTGGGCAGTAGGTAACGTGGGGAAGCAGTGGCAGGCAGTGGGGAAGCTGCAGCCATGTGGTTCCTGCCTCAGCACGTGGGGCTCCAGCTTCAATTCCCAGCTGCCTTTTACCTACTCCACCTACCCAGCACCTATGGGTGGCTGAGTGAGGGGGAAAGGCAGTCCTGCCGGAAAGCTGTGTCCTGGTCAGGGCTGGGGCGGGAACAGATGGAGATTGTCCCCATGCAGAGCACCATGGGGGCAACCACAGGATGGATGTATGCAAGTGGGGTGGAGGTGGAGCACACTTACACCTGTACTGCCCGGGTAAGCTCTGTTGCACCCACCCCCTATCTCCCCTCCCTCAGCTGGCTCCCAGGACCTAACACACAAGCTGCCCCCCACACACACAATGCACAAAAGCAAGACTATTTTGAGCTATTATGCAATTGCCTCTATATACACTACTCAAAAAACATTAACCAGAACAGAAAATATTTTTTGAAATAAAATTAAAATATGTTAGAGTAGATGTTTGATTTTTAGTATATGATTTGTTGAAATGATAGCTTCTGAAAGATTTTGTGTGTGCGGCTCTCAACAGTTCACCAAACCTTAAGTGGCCTGCCAGCTGAAATAATTGCCCACCCCTGCCCTAAGCAAACCAAATTCTCTCTGTCCTCTGAATGCAGAAAATACCTGAGCATTTTTATTTTTTAATGTGGGAGCTGGATAGTGAAGTCAGCTGTACTGACTCAAGCAACAGCAGCCTGTTACTTTCCCCAGATCAAAAAGTGTAATACTGAATTCATTGACTACTGTTCCCTGCATGCTGTCTCTTCAACAACCATCATTCTTGTTTGTTTATTAGGTAATGGCAGTGAGCTGTACCACCACCCGTGCTAAGATCATGTTTAGTTTGGCAATGATTAATGATGCGTTGGGGGGAAAGGAAAGTTGTTTGAATCTCCTTACAGAAATGATAAACCACAAGTCACAGAGTAGTCTGAGTTTTGTGCTCATACTTGTCTTCTCTCTCTCTCTGAACCCAATACCATACTTATTTGTCCCTATAAATCACTGAAACCCATTTATAGTGTACATATGTGCCTGTGTGCACAAATGCACATGCGCGTCCATACACACATTATAAGCCTCTTTCCCTTTCCCAAAAGAAACAATTTGCAGGAAGTAGACGCTTGCAGGCAAATTTAGTCTTTTGCAGACTGGGCTGCTTGACATGGCTGCGAATGGCAGGTGAAACGACATTGGGTATTTCTCCTCCTCTCACCAGCTGCCAGCAACACTTCCCCAAGGAAGAGCAGGTGCAGCTGTGAGCTCCAGTTCCTTCTGTCTTCAGGCAGCTGTGTTTCCCACCTCCCCTTCTCTTCTGGCTTCTTATCTTACACTTCTGTAAAATAACCAGTTTGATTCTCACCCCCCTTCTCTGATGTGTCCTTTGGCTATTTTCCCTGTTCACAGCTGTCACACAGTGTTTTGCAGTGCTCTGTTATTTTTCTCCATCATACTATAATGCTTCCCTTGTAAGGGTTTCTCCTGTATGTATCTTCCTTGAAATATAAAGTTATATGTTTCCATGCGTGGTTTGGGCTATGATATTTGGTATCATTCTTGTATGTTCATGGAAGCACTTCTTAATTCCAAAAAGAGAAAGAAGAGGAAGTCTAATAAGCAATGGAAAAAATGGAAGACAATAAAAAAAACAACGTGTGTGTGTGTTACATACCAAACAGCCACTACCACAGCTAATATCACAAGGAACCCACCTGTTTGTCTGTGCCTGTCTTGGTAGACACATGAATGCAAGTTTCTGCCCTCTGCTGGATGGAATTAGAATGAGAACTAATAAAAAAAAAATACTGATTCAAAACTTTTGGAGAAAAGCAGAGATGGGAAAAAAAAACCCAAAACACCCTCACCTGTCTGCTAACATCTCACGCATCTTTGGTTTAATATAATTGCTGTATTTCTGAAGTCTGGAATAGTTTTTAAAAGATCAATATTCATAAAACTGCTGCGGGCTGTCATCTCACGTTCTGATGATTGTACGATCAAATGTTAGCCTTACCAGGGCACTCTTGCATATTCTGCTTTTTTCAGCCCTTGCTTAAATTTTACCTCCTACTTACTCCCATGCAGCTCCCACTACCTATCAGCTGTTTCATGCTGAATCCCTTCTACTTCAACACTTTCCAAAATATATCATTCTCAACTGTCCACTCACAATATGTGTGATTTTTTTCCCCATATATGTTTTAGCTTCCTTCTGTCCAAGACTCAGTGTCTCCCCTTGACTGTCTTGCACTGCTTGTACCAGAACACCACATACTTCTACCAGGCAGCATTGGTTGCTCCAATTGCACCTTATTCCCTGCCCCATGTAAATTCCCTTCTTCCTTCTATGTAATATCCTCTAGGGACAAGCAGTAGATCAGTGTTGTGGACCCACAGGTTTCACAACATCACATGCTCTTGCCCATGTTGCCAATTCTCAACACAGTTAATGATTTGAAGGAACAGGAATACTAGTTCAATTCACTTGGCCCCACTTCCCCACCTCCCCATATTGAAATCCATGTGCCTGAGGCACAGTGTGTGTGCGCAGGCATAGGATGTATCTAACTACAGCACAGCATGTGCTCTTTGAATGACTGTGGGCTCAAGAGAGTTTATAGAAAAGAAAATCCACTGATTAATCACATCTTGAGGTATTAGGGGATTTTCAGAATGACTGAATACTCCTCTTTTTTTTTAATTGCTACACTTTGGAGCCTGCAGAAGTTGACAGTATCTTTTTAAAGGAAAACAAACAGCTTGCAATTAATTCTGAAAAGATTGTTTTCTTCCCCAAGATGGACAGCAAGTCACCACAAAGTTATAGAAAAGGAAGGCTGTAGGCTTATTAGATGTCAAGATTTACAACAACATGGACAAAGTACAGTGACTTCATTACATTAATGCCATTCAGGTTACCATAGTTAAGGGTCTTTCAGCACTTAGATTATAAAACCTTCAGTCCGGCCATCTGCAACTCCACAATTGGTTCCAAGATGTAGCATTATATTAAAAGTTATCAACTCAAGCTGGAATGCTCTGTGTGTGAGTATGTATGTGTATTGTTGGTGCATTTAAATCACTAATGGAAAATGAATTGGTGTCCAAAGGGTAATATTTTTTCAAGCCTCCTTTGGGCAAATTCCTTTGGGTATAGATATCTAGCAGTTATTCTAGTTATTAGCTGTATGCTGAATCAGTAGCACCTATCATTCCGGGTTGGTAATTTCCCTGTGTTATATGTGAGTCTTAAACAATATTCATTTTGTCTAAGAAGAGTTCCTCAGCAGTCATACGCAGAAGTCTTGCATTTTAAACCATGAGAGTTAAGGCAGTTTTGGTAACAGGGCATGGTAAATTTGTAATTTTTTTTTTATTTCTCCTCCTGAAAATAGCCCAGAGAAGAGCTTTGTTTGCTGTGCTCCTGCTTTGAGTTCCAGGATGCACAAGAAAAAAGAAATAATGTGCATTTTATTACTTGTACTACAAATACAGAAGTGCTAGGGTGTTCCAGCTGAGGACAAAGATCGCATTGTACTTGACAGTATACAAACAGATAAAACAAAACTATTAGTTCCTGCCCCAAAGTGGGTTTATTATGATTATTGGTTAAGACTATTTTTAATTTCAGTTAAAATAATTTTTCCTAGCACATAAGCATATTGGACATGGGAAGCAGATGGATTCAGATTCTGGTCTGTAATAGTCCTGAAGGTGCTTATTGCAGTTTGTCAAGTCAGTAATTTGCCAAATCCTTTTACAGACACTGTGAAGATCGAGCAAGTCAGAATGAATTTAATGTATTTCTTGCTTCAGATATTTTCCCACATTATTTAATTAATTTGTGTAACTGTTTTTCATTATTATTTTTCCAGCGCTGACTGGACCTTTAAATATCATCGATACATCTGCAATTTAAAACATCCAGTTGTTAATCTAATCAGTGTTACCAAGTTGATATTCTGTAGATATATTATGAAACTCAGTACTTCTCTTTGATCTGAATATTGAAATAAGTGTTTGCCTAAGAATTAGTATGGTATATATTATCTTGCATAATAAATACAAGTTTATGCAGATAAATAGTACATCTCTGCAGATCCTTGGCTACATCATTTCTAAATGTGGGGTTAGGTCTACAAATGACACAAATTGCCATATTTCATTGAATTCAAAGGAGCAACACCAATTTATATCAGCCGAATATTCCTGGCATTTATCCAAAAAGTCTTTTGTTGTGTGTACACACAACAGAGGACTGGGTCCCTCTGGTAGACTCTGTAAGATGCATAATTGCAAAGTTTTCTCTGCTTATTTAAAAAAAAAAAAAAAGAGGGAGGATCATTAACAGCGTCCAGGAAACTTAAATGTAGATTACCAAAAAATCCTTGTCATTTTCTTCTCCTTTTTCATGTAAATTAAAATTTAAAAATTCCTGCTGTGGTTGGGTAGTATTAGACCTATAAGCTCAGAGTGTTTACAATTCATTAGATGAACTGTTCACAATTATTTTACTAAAAGCTTTTCCTGATGAACTGTGAAGTTTTGTCTCTTCCCTCTCCCCCAAAAGCCATTTTTTTACACATGTCTATTTTCATGATTTTTTTACATTATTTTACTATGGGATAATTTGAAAGGAAATGGGCTGTTTCTAATTCTCTTGAAACAAAAGATCTCTTTTTGGTTAAAATTGCCAAACTGTTTCATTTCAACATTTCTGTACTAAAATGTTTTGGAAATTACTAGTCTGTAAACGTTTTCAGTATTTCATCTCATCTTGGGGCAAAAACAAATATAAAAATATAGAAAATCCCCCATGATAAAAAGTCTGCTTCTTGAACATCTGTATTCACTACTTCCTTGTAGTATGAAGTGATGGAGATAAGAGCAGGGGGGCTGGTACTATTGTTTGTGTGAAGCTGACATAGGATATTATCAATGTGAAGGTTTGTCTGAGGTTCCATTCATGCCCATAATGAGAATCTTCTCATGAAGAGCCTTTATCCAGGTCAGCTAACAAATCTCAGCCACCGTGCATGGGATTCCATAAGTCTGATCTTGATGTCCATTACATTTCTTTTATTAATATGTCTGCTATAGTCAGGGGAATAAGTAGGTCATTAGAGCTGTAGAATTTGCTGCTCAAATAGAGATAGACTTCATTGTCGACACAGGGGAGTACTTAAAGGTTAGTTTGATTTGGGGGAAGATGGTTAACAGAATAAAAAAGGAGGAAGAGAGAAAAACTCAGCAGGGCGAGAAACCTTCCTTGCATTCCCTTGTGACCTGGGCACTGCCATTTCAGATAACTTGTGTTAGTGGCCGTATTCCATACATCCTTAACCATTATCATATTATGCCATCACATTCATAGAGCTTTCCTTATGTGGGCAATTCCCACTACAACATAGCCACCAATGAAAAGTGGCAGGCATTGTGCACCAGGCAGTTGTTTTTAGGAAGGGAAAGGAAGAGTGCGTATATTTGATTGAAATGATTGAAATGAAATGGCAGATAGACAAATACTGGCACAAATTCAGACCACTGAAAGTAGATGTAATTCTGTGTGGCCCAGTGCAGTTATCTTAATTGGAATTTGACTAGGATGCTGGGGTCATGCTTACCTTCGCAGAAGGGGCAATGGAATTTTTTATGAATACAAGGGGTCGGGACCTTGATTTCACATCTTAGATAAAGGAGGAGGAATATGACTATCCAGGATTCTAGTCTGCAAAATTTAATTCCTTTTTAAGGGTTTTTTTTCAGATTCAGTAAATGGTCTCTGTACCAGAAAGAGAGAGACTCTGCAGGCCCTGATGCATTTTTTTAATGAATTTCTTGACATCTGCCTTCCAGTTCCCCATGTAGAAAAAGACCCAGATGAATTTCATAACTTCTTGTTTGTTCTGTTCATCATTAGTCCTCTAAAACTGTAAAATGTCCAACAGAAAGACCTGCCCAACATTTATTTTTTATCTCCTTTGCTGTTCTTCTTCCTTTCCCTAATACCTGTACTTGTTCTTCTGGTGAACTTTTAATTATTTTTAAAATTTATGCTAATTAACTTGTTTGTGAATCCTTCCCAGTCATGTTTGACCTGCCTGTTTGTGTTCTTTTCTATTATAATTCAGACTTGTGCTTTGTTAGTATGTTGATTATCACATTAAAGCATGACTAAAGCTTTATAGTCCTGTCCATCCCTTCACTCTCATTTTCTATTTTTATTCCTCTTGTCCTCTTAAAAATTGTTTGAGTAGCTCAGCACATTTTGTTTGTGAAAGCTCTAAATTAAATGCCACTCTCAAATGATTTGTGCATGTTTTATTTTGCTAAGGGGATATTGTCAGATGTTGGGGGAAATAATGTAATGTTGGCTGACCTAAGACTTCAATTAACTAACAAGCAAGTTTACAGAAACTGTCACATTAACTTTGCACATAATTTTACTTGGGCTGAAAAGCTTTGTCATGCAGAAGTCATCTCTTGCTTTGTTTGCCCAAGGGCGTGATGCACTGAAAGGAAACTGATTTAACTTGCATTTTTTGGTCAAATATTGATCTGCTTCTGTGAATGTTAACTATCAGGAAAGATGTTTCTCATCTGTCAGTAATTTCTATTCAACTCAAAGTTGAATTAAAGAAGTGCTGTTCAGAAGATGTTCAGATTAGACTGAGACAGTGCCCTCATCTGCCTGCTTAAGCTATGACAAGTCAAAGGTGTTTTTGAAGTTCCAGTCATTACACCTGGTAGTTGGGCATGAGGGTTGTTCTTTAAGCTTTTACGAATAGTTTAGACCAGTGGTGCTCAACCTATCTGGCTCCACAGACTGGATGAATGGTACAGGGCTAGTTTATGAGCCTGGTCCAGCCATGGGGTCAGCTTGTGGGGTTGGTCCACAGATACAATCCAACAATGGCATGGCCCTGCATGCTGGATCTGACCATGGTGTGACCTGCTGCAGAAGGCTCCCTGCAGGTCCAGAAATTTGACAGTGGGGAAATGGTGCAGTGTTAATTGCCATAGCAACGCAAGCTGGATAATATGGCTCTGCAGGCCATATTTGGCAGCCCGGCCCCCCCTTTCCCCCATACCAGACTTATCAGCCTGACACTGGTCTCCAAGCTGCCCAGCTGCATATCAGAATTGGATCAGTATCAGCCAGTATGGCTCCTTAAAAATCAGCCATCCGTATTGGCCCAAAAGATTTCTATTGATTCACCCCTAATTCCTGACCTGGGTCAGCCAAAAATATAAACAGATTGGAGATCTCAGTGAGAACTGGCACAGATCTGCCAGGATACACAGGTAGATGTGCATCACCAAGGGAAATTAATCAGTGCAGTAAGGTGACAGCTGATAGCTACTTTGGAAAATGTAAAACTGACTAGTCACATATTCAGCTCCCAACCGACTCTCTTTCCTTTGTCTGCAGATGTAAAGTAGTGCAGAGCTATAACGTGCCCGAGCGCAACACCTAATGATCCATTTCCTCTCAACTGTATTTACAGAACGAATACGCTTACACGCCGAGCTGTCTTGGAATGTTTCTAGGGAATTGAACTCCTGCTTTACCTCCACCAAGAATAGTCAAGTCTCATTCTCTCATCTTCCCTCTGCTTCTCAGCCGTTCTGCTTCCCATTTTTTTAACTTATCACAGGATAGACCCATATATCTTCTTTAGGGTGCTTAGACAGAGAGTTGCCTCACCCCTCCCCACACCCCACAATGCAGGAGAAATGGAGTAGATCTTTTATTTTCTGTCTTCTTCTAATTTCTGAGTAATCTTGCTCCTCCTGTCCCCAAAAATTTTATGTCCTGTCCAGCTTCCCAGCAGGCCTATGAAATCAGCAATTAGTAGGGGATAGCAAGAGGTAAAGAAGGTGGGACAACTGTCTTAGGGAAGTTAGCTATCACATCTTCTGCCTCCCAGAGCCACCTATTTCTATCTCTGCCACCATCAAATGTACTTATGCACAGTGAATGTTTCTGCTAAAACAAGCACTACTGGAATAATTGACAATGTTGATGTCATTGTCACATCAGGATATATGGAGATGCAACCTTCTCAAGCTCCTTGTTTCAGTTTGCTTGCCTGCAGACTTAGCGATAACACCTATTTGGTTCGTACTGGGAAAATCATGGTCTTCCCAAGCAGAAAAGCTAAAACCTTTTTTAAAAATGAAATTTAAATTCTAATATAAATTATAAGAAAAAAATGTGTTGGAGGGTTATATGAGCCAGGATCTCTTAAAACTTCCTCTTTAACAACTAAACCACTGAAACAACATATTCTGAAACACAATTAGCTTTCCTGGGGCTCTGTACATTCTTACTGAGGTAGAAATCTCTTTTTAGCCCACATGGTCCTAGTTACTATACTTCTGTTCTGGAATAGTCCAGGTTACTGGAAACTACTTCTTGGCACTTTCAGAAAAGGCATTATAACGTGTAGTGCTTATAGTACAGTATGAGTTATTTTGTCACTAAGCGGACATGAGCCAAGATTGACATTCCTTGTGGGAGACAGGCTTGTATTAAATTTTATTGAAAATTATTCTGATGTGGGAAGATATGGTAAGATGGGGCTAGGAGGGTGAAATCACAAACTGCACCAGGAGGCAATAGGAGGTGGTGGGGAAGAAAAAAAAAAGTATCGTTATTTTCCAAGGACCTTGAAGTCTCAGGATGATTATTCTGAATACTCTAAAAATGTAACCAGAGATTTATCGAAAACAGTTCACTCTTCAAAATGGCCTAAAAAATGTCTTGAATCACCTGCTGCACATTTTAATCATGTAAAGTTCTCAATAAAGGATTTTTGCAGGTTGATTATGTAGTCAGCACCTTTTTCTTAAGAATTAGATTTTTCTTTATGGCTTTATTTTTCATCAGCAAATGCTCTCCATTAAGGCTGTTTTGGCTATTTCCTTCTAAACTCTTATTCTCAGTTCCACTACAGTTTTAAACAAAAGAACTGAAATCAGCATGCTCGTTCTCAGTGTTTTTTTTTTTCTTCTAATTTCTTTTAATTTCCTTTCTTAAAAAATGAGTGGACTGTTTTGAGGATCATTCAGATAAATGGGCTCAATAGGTGTGCATTATTGAGAAAATATCATTAAAATATATTCTTTCTCCTGCTCTTTTTTTAGAAAGGATATTTAGCTAGGGGAAAAATGTGTTAATGCAGCTTAAAGCTTCCCACCTCTCCCACACACCAGAAATGGGCTCCTAGAGCACAGATGCTTCTTGAACAGCTACAGGGATGGGTTTGTGCAGCTTGCGGCCTGGTGTTTGTGGCATGCTAGGACATTAGCGCTTTGCAGTGCTCTTGCTTTCTGAACAAAACTGTGATTGAATTAAGCTTGCTGTTTTCACGCAGGCTCATAATTTGATATATGCCTTATTTATATTGGGGAAAACCACACAGAGTTTTCCCATTCAAATTACTGAAAGCACCCATAATATTGTTGTTGTCATTTCCCCACCACCACCACTGCACTGATTGTTAGGTAGCCACTAGTGGAAATCAGGGGCTCCCGTCACACCCAGAGCACTGACTGTTACCCTTCCTGACCTAAACTATGGAAGGTTCATCACAGTGGGACATGTAAACTGTGACATACAGGTAAATAGTCGCAGATGGGGTTACAGAGCCAGAGATGGATGGCATCCCTAGAGGAGGAAGGAAGCTTGTGACGGGGAGGGGAAGGACATAGATATTCTGCAAAGAGAGGGATACCATAGAGGAGGTCAGTGCCGTAGCAACAAAGTTTGGCACCCAGGGCAAAGCCTGCAGAGGCAGCCCACCTTCACCCCATGCACAGATCCAGTGGGCACACGTCCCCCTTTGCTTGCCCAGGAGTGCACGCAGTGGCAGGAGCTGCCCTTCCCCCATCCCTGTGCCCCCCCACCCCCAAACGAGCTGCTTACAGCTCCATCCCACACCCTGCCCCGGCTACGCAACACCTCTTGGCGCTCCTTTGCTTCGGCACCTGGGTCAGTTGCCCTGCTCACCTGCCCACCCACCTTGCCACAGCACTGGAAGAGGTAAATAAGTGGGCATAGAGTTCAGCTTTAGGTAGCATACCCCAGATATATTGCTACAAACCTGGAGCACATCAGGATAGAAACATGCTGAGAGCCACTTCTGCAGGTGAGGGATTCTGTAGGGTCGTATATGAAAGGGGATATAAATGGGGTGACTTTTCAGCTATAAACTTGAAGAAGTTTGCAAGCAATGATAGATGTCAAAGATCACCTTCATCCTTCCTAATCAGTGCAAAGCAATCCCAGTATGGACATGAGATGGACTACACCAGTGTAGGGTGGTAACATGAGTGTGACTGAATATTTATGCTTTACGTTGCAAACAAAATGTTGATAACTATCATTTGAGTTTTCCCATGTCTTTCAGGCTTCACAGCCGGTTGCTTAGTAGCCTAAATTTAGTTGCATGAATAAACTTCAGTGCTAAAAATTGACTCCTTAGCTTATTTTTCTGCATGTTGTAGAGCCTAAGTATCCAGTTTTGATCTGTCTTGAAAGAGATCATCTTGATTTTACATATGTTAACAGTTTGTATGGCAAGTGATAAGAGAGTAAGGAGACACAGAAAGAGAGCACAAGAGAAGAAGATAGGGAGAGTGCTAGGGAGATAGAAATAATTAAAATGTCTCATTACAGAGATGAGGTCCAGTGTGAATATACTTGAAGCTAGCTAAAAAGATAGGTATGCAGTCAAAGTTCATGCTGTTTGCTGCCTTACTTATATGGTAGGTAAAAATGAAATGTATACCCATCTTAATGCAGGCAAACAACTGTTCTTAAGTCACTGCGCTCTTTATTTTTTGTATTAGAAGAAGATGCATATTTCTATGGCTCTGAATAGTCTCAGTTAACCTGCCCAACTTTAGCAGAAAACTCAACCCTTAATTCTGCCTTACCACATAAATGGGCATCAGACTGGGAAAAAAAACCAAAGAAAAAGGACAAAAAATGAGTAAACATGTCCTCTCAGCTTCTGTTCTAGCAGCTAGACTATTTAAAATAGAATGCGTTTAAAAACACTGTGTATAAGATTAATGTCTAACAATGCTGAAGAAAAAATGGTCTCGTTTATAGATGTGTTGATCTATGGTAATCAGGTGCTGGCACTCAGCTGAAGAGATTTTGAGCATATGATAAATTCTTGGCAGTGGTTTCCAGTGCTAAGGAAACTCAACTCAAGCAGCAGCTTTGATGCTTAGGCCAACTAGTTAAGCGCTATTGACTAGAACAAACACTAAAGAAAAGCAATTGCCCCAGTAGCTTTGCTACAGCATGCACTAGGTTTAAGGCATGCCTGTTGATTCTCCCACCTTCTGCCATTGGGACAAGAAGTGTCACAGCGAGGAAATTATAGACTAGGTAATTCTTTAACAATTCCCCTCTGAATGGCTTTCAAAATTACAGCGTTGGAGAACAACGCACACTGTTTGCATTACAACTGCTAGAGTGAATAGGGGAGTGGGAGGGTGAGATTTTAAAAGGATGCCATGGCAAAATATATAAATGGATAAATGAAAGCTCTCCAAACTTACAGAACCTGGACCAATCTGCCTTCTTTTAATCAAATATACAGCATAGTCTCTTAAGGCTATAGAAGTTAGACCAAAAAAAAAAAAAGAATTTTAGCTTGCAGTCCTCCAAAATAGAACATGGGTAAGGGTTGATTTTGTTGATTTTTTTTTTTTTTTAAAGGGACCCCCACCTGTACACATATATGGCAGTCACAGTTAAAATTCGGTCTAGATCTTTATATAAATCTTCATTCAAGCAACTAAGTCTCAGATCCTGCAAGCCCTTTTATGCATGCTTAAATTTATACTTGTTTCACATCAGTGTAATTATTAAGGATGCTGAGCACTTCAATACATGCAGGCTGTTCTAGATACCTACCTTTAAACATCTGCTTTAAGACTGGCCACACCATGATGCTATGTTCAGAGGAGATAACCATAGGCTGAATGTAACACCAGTTGCAGCAACCTAAACTGAGTGTAATATTTTAAAATCATGTTCTTTCTGAGGTTTTAAAAGTTAAACAGGCTCAGCTGAATTCTGCAACAATCCGATAAATAAAGGTCACCCCCAAGGCCCCATCCCCAAAGTGGTGAGTTTGGGCAATACTTTTTTTCTGACTTCCAATTATTGCTGAACAGACACCAAGAGAGACAAGGACAAAGCCAGAAAGAATTTAAAACATCTGGTTTGTCTAATAAGTAGTGTTGCCTGTTTCTGAGGCATTTCTTTTGCTAAACTTCCCTGGATGTTTCTTTGATTACATTCATAAATTCTTCAGAGCCTAATCTAAAGCCTAATGAACTCCCCTCAACTCTAACTGGCTTTTGTTCAATCCCTTAATATTCAAACCGAATGAGCATCAGCCAGATTTGCCAAATAAGCTAACAAAGAGATGGATCTTATTTTATAAGTATATTCTTAAAGCAAGGTATTACTCTGAGTGAGGTAGGCTAGTTTAGAAGGAGGGGTTAAAAAAAAGAGAATTTCTGTATGGTGGAAGTGAGAGCATTAAAAGAAACAAAGAGCATTATTTTTTTAGAAATAAATGATTGAGAGAAGCTCAGGAGGGTGCATTCATGCTTTCTGGAAATGGCAGCAAAACTAGGATGGGTGCCTAGATCATATCTAAAAGGAAGATGGCATCTCAGGAAATGAAAGTCAAAGATATAGCACAGACAAGGACAGTTTTCAAGGTTGATACAGCAATAATACACACACACACACGTGCTTAGGAAAAGAAAAGTTTTCAAACTGCACAGAATCAGGCTTTCATTTTTAGAAACATAGTGAATATCAAAGAATAAAAGAAAAGGGGGGAGGACAGTTCAAAAATTATTTCTATTCTCTCTTTTCCTAGCTGTTAATTTCTATCACAGACCTGCTTTGATCTGAGCTGAATGTTACTATTTTCTCCTCCTGCTTACTAGCCTGCTTTGGTTGTGAGGGAAGAAAAATCTTTTTAAATCTGATAAACCACTTCTTCACCCAACCAAAAGACGGAATCAGAAAAAAAAACCTTTCAAAGGATATAATTTGCACAAGAACTGAGGAAGCCAGTAGAGAGTAAGAGAGGGGAAGGGAAAGCCATCTCATATATATTGAGTTGAACTGATGCCAAATAGACTCCCTTAGTTAACTGTTTCTCAGCAGTTTTCCCTAGGTATAATAATTAATGTGCAGATGCATTGCTGTTACCCAGGCATCCTTCATTCTAATTCTTTACTCTGCATTGTTTATGGTATTGCTTAAAAAGCAATCCTATAATAACCCTAGCAAATTGATCTCTCTCTCCTGATTTATATCCCTTGTTAGTAGGTCTATTTCCTTCTTTGCAAATTGTAGTAATGCTGCTTAAGAATGAGTAACTGATGTCTGGGATCATGTAAAGACCAGCGATACACAGGCTAAGGGTGTCCTGAGAAAGAAAAAGGGAGTGAAAATTGGAATGAAAAGCAAACAATAATGTTTACATATCTGTAACATATAGAGCCAACTACTCCCCTCCCTGTATACAACAAGGAGTGAAATGGGGGACTACATTTGTCAGATTATGACATCATTCTCTTCCAAGGAGAGCAACCTTAAACTCCAAAGAACTATGGGAGTTTTCCTGGTAAATGGCCAACTCCAGACTACCAACCCTTTATACTGTTGCGTTTCAATCAGATTTTCAGAAGAAATCCCCAGCCTCCTTTGGCAGAGGGCAGGGAGAGAATCTGCCTCTAGACTCTTATTCACTCTTCCACTTTTCTACAGTGACACCTATGCTGGGGCACCCATTTCAGCTGTTCACTTGTTTACATTATTAAAACATAGTCTCTCATATAATATAGAAGAGACCTAACCATTTTGCTCATATCTCTCTCCAAAATAAGACTTGGACTAAGCAGAGGTGTAGCCAGGTACTCAAAGACAGTGGCAGTCCTATATTAATTATATCAGGAAGAAAGGTTATTGTAAATGGGTTCTCCAACAGGGCTGTTTGTTTTAGCAGAGAGAAACCTCTGTTGCTAGCGTGTAACAATCCCAGTTAGAGATCAGCTGATTTTCTGACAGTGGTACCTGCCAAAATTTCTTCTGTAACTAGTTTGATAATTGCTTTTATTTTTTTGTACCAAGGGGTACCTAATTATGACATGTGCTAGAACATGGTAGGGGGGAAAAACAAAATGAAACAATAATACTCTTATTTTCATCCACAGGTAATGCAGGTGGTGAAGGAACAAATAATGAGAGCACTCACTACCAAGCCTAGCTCTCTGGACCAATTCAAAAGTAAACTTCAGAATCTAAGTTACACAGAAATTTTGAAAATCCGTCAGTCTGAGAGAATGAACCAGGAAGATTTCCAGTCTCGTCCAATTCTGTAAGTGCTTTCTTCTCCCCTAGTCACTTCTTGCATGGAAGGACTAACAAATGTGAATGACATTTGTGAGATCTTCAGGGAGAACTGGGGGAAAAAAACTGTCGAGGGAACAGGGCTCAAAAAACATTGGCATAGCATCTGCTTGAAGTCATGCACTGTCTTCTGCAGGGAACCACTACTGTTTCTTTTGAGTTCAGTTAAAACAGATTCAGTGAATCCCTATGGGGCCCAGCATGACTTGTTTGTAGCAAACAATGCTTTGACATTTTGAAGCTTTGTGTGGCTGTGTGCACACATTTTTTTGGGTTAAATTTTGTCTTCTGTCCAATGCCCCTTTAAGATTCAAAATGTCACTACTCTGAGCCAGGCAAAGTAAAGCCCAGAGCCATAGCACCAATACAAATTGGATCCATAAAATGTACGTGTTTGTGACTTGAGGATGGCGCTCTTTTTCTTTTGTGTTAACAAGGCAAAGTTCTTTATATCTAGGTGATTTCATATCAAATTCAGAAGATACTTGGTGTGCCACTCTTTTCCTCTGGTCTATCTCTGTTATAGCTTCAGTTGATTTCGAAAAATGCCCTAGACTCCATTATATGTGAAAATATTAGAGGTGAGCCATGGAAGTAGTGGTTGGCTCTCAGTTGAGGTTGGGCTTGAGGACACATCAGTGACATAAGGCAGGTTCAGATTCAGTGGTGCACTCATATCATGCTTTTTTGTCTAAAACTAGAAGCCTTTTTGGGAAAATTGTGAGAGATCCAGCAACTGCAGCTCAAGTGTCATGTTATGCTTGGCTCATTTGGAACTGAACAGGACACTAGAACACTTCCAGCCCTGACCTTGAACCTTTGGGGATGAACTTGGATCTGAGTGTTTCAGTTCTATCTCTCTGAAATTCAAAGGCATTAGGATTCAAGAACGGTTTAGTTTCTCCCTCTAAAAGAGGAATGAATGCCTACTCCAGGGACACTTTTCTCAGGGGGCAATGGTGAAAGCATAAGTCAAACAGACTCACAAATTTAAATTAATAATGCTACTCAGGATCAAAGGGAGAATGTTTCTTTTATGTTTGCAGTATAATAGAGTGATAGGATGTAAAACTCAGTTGGAACTGATGTCATGCATAATAATGCATTAATGAAGAGCTCACCTCTAAATGGCTACTCTCAATTTTGTGTCTCTACTTCATAGCAATTATTTACCACTCTCTGCTAGTACTGAGTGGTTCAAAGCAGCACGGTAGTACTAAGCCCGTCACCAAAGCTTCTTGCTTTTTCTTGCTTTCCTCATTTCCCATGTGAGTCAAGTATCTAGCAGTGATACCAACTATTTATATTCACTTTGAGCCCTTAGTAGGGGAGTGAAACTTGTCATTGCCTGCATGGTATCCCATTCCAAATATCAATATAAATAACTGTTGTCACAGCAAAAAAACCACCCTTCCACAAAATGTGATGAGTTCATGTCTTAACACAAGCAATTAAAAGCTGTGGAAATATGAGAGACTCATCTCAGATCCAGGGCAAAGGCTAAAAGTGTTTAAACAATCACAGATGCATTCATGACAACTTAATTTTTTGCCTACATTCCTGATCACTTTACTCTTAATAGTGAATAAAAATAGTTCTTTCAGTTTCAACTCAGTGTCATGTAGTGAGCTCTCGAAGATTATTTAGATGCCACAAAGGATGCAAGTAACAGAATCATGAATCCATTGTATACAAAAGAGAGTGAGACTATACAAAAGGAAACTTTGCTTCATCACAGAGATCTAGAAGACTTACAGATATGCTGAAAGAAATTGTACACGACAATTTAAAACTCTTGGGTACTTTTACACATGCTCCAGGGTGGGGGGAGCAAAGGGGTGCTTTAATTAGAGTGGGTCCAAGGTGCCGCACCGTCTTGTGTATTAGCATCCCTGCACTTCAGAATAATGGCGGAGGCACTTGAACTAAAGCTTGTTCAACAAGTTTTAGTTCACGCTCCCCCGCCACCATTTTGAAGTGTGGGGACACTGATTTGCAAGATGCAGAGATCTGGCTGGACAGCAGTAATTACCACACTCCAGCAGACTCGATTAGACTCGATTAATCGAGTCTAATTAACATGCTGGAGCATGTTAATTACCAATTAATTAATTACAGCCCATTGTAGCAGCCTCGCAGCACATTGACAGGCACCCCTTGAGCCTTGTTGAATGCTGCATTAGAATGTAGCTAATAGATGGGAGCAATGCATTACCTGAGCCCTTCTTGCTGGTCTTGTCCATATGGCATACAGAAGTTAAAGTTCTTCAAAATTTTGAACAAAAGAACTCTCCGTTGGTCTGAGTTTTGGTTTGGAATGGCCACATTATTTATTTATTTATTAGATTTCTATACCTCCCTTCCCAACAAAGGCTCAGAGTAGTTTACAGTAAGTAAGTGAACATAATACTTCTATATTTTTTTTAAAAAGAAGACTAAAATAAAATATAAAACTAAACCCCCTTGAACTCCCCCAAGCTTAGCCTGGCTTGGTAAACACCTGCCCAAACAGAAAGGTTTTACATCTGGAAGGTATCCTGGCTTGGGCATTAGTAGGCCTCAAGGGGGAGGAAGTTCCAGAACTGAGGAGTAGCTGCCAGGAACAACGTGCCATGGATGATGAGGATTTTTCATTTGGGCTCATGTGATTTATAATAACCCAGCATCAAGTAACTGCTTTGCCAAAGATCACAGTCTTTTTGCAACATTTGAGCTGAAGGCTTATCTATTTCCATTTTTGGGCCAAACAAATTCAGGACCCAATTTGTTTGAGTGTGATTGGTTTTGAATGCCACAGCCTCCAAGCTACACAGAGAAAATTACCAACCCATTTTGAATGTCTGTGAAAGGCAGTATCCAGTTCCACTGGGAATTGTCCTAGCCTGCAAAGAACCAGGTCATTTCTTTGATACATTAAATAAAAATAGAGTTGGACAAATAATGGGTAAGATGATGATGTTTAAGAGAAAGCTTGAGTGGTGCAGAGAGAGTTTGTCTCTTCAGGAGAGTTGTATGTGAAGCAGCAGAATAGGGGGAACAGTTGGAGGGATTTGGCTTTGTGAAATTCTTTTATTTTTAAGCATTTTCAACAAGGTTAAAAAGTATCAATAGTTTCAGGAGGCATTAGTGGATAGGATAGGATACAGCTGTGAGCCAGGAACATGAAGGAGAAAAACAGATCAAAGTGGCTTTGGGATTATTTTCCAATTGCATTATAACAATTTACATTAAATATAAAATGTCTCACTCCAGAAAGCATGAATGTATTTGAACTATGAATTGGAAGGGTGCAGGCCCAGAGACAAATGAAAATGGAAAAAAAACCTCCATTATTTCAGTCATTTTAAAAATAATTTTATAAAGATTATCCTCAAAATTCTGAGGAGTTAAGGTAGATTTCTCAAAATCAAGTAGCTGATCCCACAGTTGTCCCTTAAGCGCTGAGGCCAATGAGAAGAAAGAGAAAAGTTAGTAATAACATATGACTTGGTTCCATCAAGTGTGCAAGTCTTTTTGATCCATTAACTCCTGCAATTATTAAATCACTGAAATGCAATAGAAACCAAGAACAAAAAAAATTTTAAAACCTGTTCTGTCTCTTATGCCTCTTTATGCCAATGTCTGTCTCTCCCACCTTTACAGGAATAATAGTGAATAGCAGTTTCAGAAAAGCATTGTGTAAATTATTGTGCCCTGTTTGCTTGTCATTTTCCAAATGTGTTTTGTAAATAAGGCATCATGAGTTTTACCTGTCAGTGCTTGTGCTAACTCCTTTGGTTTTTGATCCAACCCTACAAGGTATAGATAGAACTCCATCATCTGCCAGTGCCTTTGGTAGGACTTGAAAAAAATCTAATGCTTCAAAGGCCCCAGCCAATTTTATGCCATTTAATAGAATTAAACATTCCTGATGGTGAGATGGATGTCTTTGACTTATGGAAAAGTGTTGTATAAGAAGACTCAGAGCCTGATTCTTTGAGACCCAATAGCATGACAATGGGTGGGTGCCTAAGAGGGGAAGAGTGGGCACTAGAATAGAGCTAGGGAAGCACCTCACCTTCCTGTCTGCCTTCAAGTTAGGCAAACGCTTAACTGGGATGATGTAGACAAGAATGTTCCTTCCTTGAGCTGCCAGTTAGATTAGATAACTTCGTGAGATTGCTTCCAACTCTATTTTTCTTTGATTCTGTGGTCTTTTTTCTGCTCAGTGGGTGTGTCTACATGAGATGCCAACTGCGCAGTTGTTACTGCACAGTCATTTAGTTCTTGCATAACCAAGTACTAAATGACTGTGCAGTAACTGGCGTTACCATGTAGTAGCATCCTGGCACAATTGCCTAGTGACACTTACTGTGCAGTAGTTCATTACTACAGTAGCATCGCATCTTGGTTCATACCCAGCAATGCTAATGTGCAGTAGTAACGAGCTCAGTAAGTGTCTCATGTAGATGCAGCCACTGTATATTTTAAGCTATAAGTTATTAAAAGCAAGGACTGTGTTCCATGAAGCAACTTGCAAAAATGTTTTTGGCATTGACTAAGTAAGAGTTGCTGCTATTATAATACATGTACCATGTCAGGAGTGTGATTGTGTGGATCGTGCATTAGATCCCACCGTGCCTTTACCTGTACATGTAGAGTTGCCCTCCATGAAAAATCTATGGTATTTGAAAATAAGCATAATTCTTGTAATACATTTTCTAAAGGTATTGTGTTTTTATAGCTATAATAGTTGCTTGATATTTGACTGATACACAGAAGTGAATTAGGTATCAAGAACTGCAGTCCTTGAGCATTTTAATGCATGAACATTTTACTGCTATGTGAGAGTGTTATGTCTAGGGACGTACTGAAATTGCGATTTTCACAGATACCATGATTTCAGGCAGACTTTGTGAATGCAGGCTCCACACTTTTCAGGCTCTGTGGGGAAAAAAACACAAACTCAACTTATCGAAAATAAAAAGCTGGCTCCCTCTGGAGATGGCTGCCACCCCTCACCCCATGCCGCTGATTGGCTGCAAGGTCTGTCTGTCATATGGCCCTGCCCCTCTCCGCCAATTATCAGTGAGGGGTGGAGCTGTATGACAGACAGCCTTGCAGCCAATCAGTGGCAAGGGGCAGGACCACTGGGGCCCCTCTACCAATCAGAGGTGTAGGGGGACCCCACTGTGCTTGGCCTGTGAAAATGGCTGCTGGCCCTGTGATCTGCATGGAAAATCGGCTGGCAGCCACTACAGCCCTTAGTTACGATGGGCATTTAAACACATACCTTTGTCTGCTCCGACATGCCAGAAGTTGAATCTGCAGATTAACTGAGTCTGTGAACCATGCAAGCTGATGCGCTTGGCACTGCATTGCATGCATTTGTATAAACAGCGAAATGCACATCAGCGTGCAGAAAATGGTGGCAGTGCACTTTTGAATTAAAACACCTTTGATGTGTTTTAGTTCAAAAGTGTGCCACCACCACTTTCTCAGCACTAGTGTGTATTTCGCCATTTATACAAATGCGCATGCTGCAGTACCAGGTGCTTTTAATAGTGTCCAGCGCTGCAGGGCATGCATATGTCCAAATGCCCTTGACATGTCTAATTAAGGCTACAATCTTTATTCAAAAACCTTGCAAATATTTCCATGTAGGTTTTTATAAATGAAGAATGTGGCGGTTGAGCCACTAAATGAACATCCAGTGTTTTCCAATGGAATTTTGCTTTACCTCGGAAATAGCACTGCTTCTATGTCTATGAGTGTTGATCACTAGGAAATACTTCCAGGCAGAATGATTTTGGTATTACGTATTGACACAGCAATCTAAAATTATGGGCCTGACACGCTTCATATTTTATAGACCCTCTACACTTTCAGTTGCATGTTAATCTTACTAGATTTGCTGCCACGTTGATGTTTAAACCTGTCCTTTACATATTCTTACTGAATCTAAGTGAGGGTATAACTGATGAATTCAGACACCTGTGAATCCTCATGGTAGCATATAAAACCAACTTTCAATGCTAGATGCATGTATTTTCTGCCTGGTGCTTGAAACATTGAGCCCATTTGTCAAGACCAGGATGAAGGAAATGCATTAATTTGATAGTGTATACAGCAATATAATTTCTTAATATACTATGGGTTTGTGTGTCCCTGTGCACTAGACAGTTTGGATGCCTGGCAAGTTTCAAAGCTTTAGGAATTTTCCCACAAAAACCATGCAGTAGTAAATTGTAGAGTGATACAGAAATAAAAGTAATCAAATGACATCAGCTGTTACTTCATCCGAGCTAACATTAGAAATGCTGGTTCTGAGTATGTTTGGCACTATCTGTTTTCACTTCTACTAACTAATGATGATATGGTGCATCTGCAGAGAACATTGCATCCCAAGATATCAATCAACCAACTAGGCTTCATAATACTCTTTTTAAGAAGTAGCTCTTATTTGCCTCACGGTGCCTTTTGCAGGTACAGTAATAAGTGGTATTTCATGGATGAACTAAGACACAAATAGGTTACCTTAAGCCATTTACCAACTTAGTAGCAAAAGGGGACAGAACATAGGAATCCTGACTACCATTCGGTGCTCTATTTGTGAGTCAGATTTCGCTCCCTAAAATGGCTCATTTCTAGAGCAAGACTGCATGACTCCTCCTCTCTTTGGACCTTCCCAGAAATGAGATGGCTGGAAATGAAATGTCTCAGGAATATCTCTGAGTGAAAAGAAAGTGGTACATAAATAAATCTAATAAGTGTGTGGTTTTTCTTCCCCTTCCCTTCCCCTGCTTCCCAGGGAGCTAAAAGAGAAGATTCAGCCTGAAATCTTGGAGCTGATCAAGCAGCAACGTCTTAATCGACTTGTTGAGGGCACCTGCTTTAGGAAACTAAATAGTCGACGGCGACAAGGTAAAGCTCAAGGCTGAAGAGTCTGGCATTTTTTTGTTTCTTACTTCACCTTTAGCTAAGGAGCTCTTCTGCTGTTGTCAGGTTGACGTTTCTCCACATATAAAGTGAACGATGAAGAGCTTTATTTGAGGGGGCTTTTAAAAAATTTCTAATAATTAAATTCTTCCTTGGGTACTGTTTATGTCAGTGGGTTTTTTGGAATATTCCTCCCGAGCACCTTGTGGAATAAGTCTAATCAAATTAGGTCTTTTGTTTAAAGAAGATCTCAAATAGCTGCTTTCCATCAAGAACTAAATACCTTGATTGCTTCCTTGGTCTTCAAGCTTCTTGCTGATGACAGGGTCAAAATCTCTGGTCACTGAAATTGCCTATGGATAGCATGCGACTCTCATGATATTCAGAACCTTAATGCCACAGACATTTGGGCACATTTTAAAAAGAATTGCTTTTAAATTATGCTACTAATTATTTATATACCTCATCACAGACTCATCACTTCTTAATTGTGGTGAGCGCAACTCACCACATCTATCCAGTCACTACACATCCTTAATCTTCTTCTTTTATTATCATTCATATTATCAAGTTTAAATATTTCATAAGCTAGCAGATTTTAAAAAGTCCTTAAATCCATAACTTGTGTGCCTGGGGGTGAATACTAAATGGACATAGGAGAACTTTCTTCACAATTATGTGGATCATTGCTCATTTTTGGATTGTACAGCTTACTTCACCAAACCATTTTCTTTCTAATCCTTTTCCTCCTAAGAGTAGAATCTTTCCAATCCAGGAACAAAATGCAGCAAACCTGGATCTAAAATGTATCCTCACAGTCCCTGTTTTGATGAGATTCTAATGTCTATCCTTTTATTTTTTCTGTAACTGCAATATAAATTACAATTAGGGTAAGGACTCAGAGATAAATATTTGAGAATTAGGTATTGATGAGAAAAGCAGATTTCTCTGCATGAGAATGATCCCTACAATGCTCTCTGCCTAGCTGATATACAATGCACTTTTCTTAACTACAATTTGAAGATATTTTTGATAATTCCAGGTTTTTAAATTGTTCTGTTATAGTGGAAGGCAACCTTTTTGCCAGACCTGCCACAAATTAGCCCTGTAACCTCCCTGTGTGCCCCTCCGATCCCCTTCCCTTACCCAATCTGCTACTCTGCTTCCTGTTTTATCTGCAGATGTGTCCTGCCTTATCTCTCCCTGATCTGAATGTCACACACAGAGACTGCCCATGCCACTTGTGGCACATGTGCTTTAGGTTGACCACCCCTGTTCTGTAATAAAGCTGGCCACTGCAGTTTACCAAAATGGCATTGCAGTCCAGTATGATTTTTTGTAGAGATGTCACAGAGGTCATAGAAATCATAGAAATTAAGGGCTGGAAGGTTCCTTGAAAGATCGTAGAGTCCAACCTCTCCTGCTCTGGGCAGGAATGCTGCTGAGATCAAACGATCTCAACGAAGTGTCTGTCCAGTCTCCTTTTGTGCACTTCCAAGGTTGGTGACTGCACCACCTGCTTGGGAAGTCTATTCCAGATTCTGGTCACCCTTAGATGTCTAGCCACCAGTATCTGGGGGAACGTTTTTCACCAGAGCGCCCCAAGAGATGACAAGGTCAAATGATTATAAACTCCTGCAAGACCATTTCAGGCTGGACATAAGGAAGAATTTCTTTACTGCCCGAGCCCCCAAGGTCTGGAATAGCCTGCCATCGGAGGTGGTTCAAGCACCTACATTGAACACCTTCAAGAGCAAATTGGATGCTTATCTTGCTGGGATCCTATGACTCCAGCTGACCTCCTGCCCTTCAGGCAGGGGGCTGAACTCGATGATCTTCCAAGGTCCCTTCCAGCCCTAATGTCTGTGACATCTGTGACATATGTTCTCTGCAGCAGTATGTTCTGCACAGTAGGAGAGTAGCTAAAAGGATTGCCAAACCAAAGCAAAACCTATAATCAGGGCTCAGTTTTACTAAGTCAAACTTAATTCCTACAGTAGTGTAAATCTGGACTTCATTTTATTTGACCCATTAATACTCTGGAAGGGAACAAGGCTTGGATAAAACATTCTTGTTAGGGTAAATCTCCAAGGGAAGGTAACCTATATCTTTTTTTTTAAAGTACTGTCAGTTCAAGCAATCGGGATCCTTAGCTGAAGTAAATTGGTGTTAGTGCCTTCGCTTTAAGAGGTTAAAAGATCTGGCCCATCGTCAGAAAGTGGCCCAGGGACTGTGGGCCCCCAAGGCTGTATGCTTTGCATGGGCAGGTGAATACTCCACCACCCCACTGCACTGCATGTGTAGAGCAGCCCCCCACTCCCTGCCTCACCTGGAACTTCCTGGAGGCTCCCCCATGGCATCGCACCACACAACTGCTCTAGGCTGCCAATGCTTCTGGCACTGCAGCTGCACCATGCCACCCTGCCCCTTGCCATGGGCTGGGTCAGGCAGCAACGGTCAGGGGAGGGGCAGAGAGCCCAAGACCCCAGATGCTGCTTCAGACAGAGCAGTTGGAGCAGCAGCAGCCAAGTGTGAGCCTGGGGGCAGTAGCAGCTGTGCAGGAGCCTAGGGGCCATATGTTAACTCCTTTCAGCCTACATGCAGCCTGTGGGATGCCAACTAAACAGCCCTGTTGTAAGTTAACATTTAACATGATGATTAACAGTAATAGACCTGGAACAATAATAGAGAAACTATAACAAGAGGATAGGACCAGGATTACCACAGTAAGGTTATGTGACTGCTTTGGATTATAAGGCATGCATCTTGATTTACCTCTTTTTTCATTATATTTTTCTGAGGAAACCCTAGGGCAACGGCTCCCAAACTCTGACAGATTGTACACCATCAATCTAAAACAATAGAACCTTAAGTATCCCCCGCAAATTTTTCAGTTCAGTCTTAAATATCACCAGCAGGTTGTCTGCGTACCACTGGTAGTACGTGTACCACAGATTGGGAACCTCTGCCCTGGGGCAAATATTCCAAATCTGCAGAATGTGTAAAGGGGAATCTTCACATGGCCTGCACAGGCAAAATTGAAATAATCAGATTGACTATTTAAAAAATAACTAACTGGTATTGCCCGGTGACAAAGACTCTAGAACATCAGTTCCCAATCTGTTGTATGCGTACCGCCAGTGGTATGCAGACAGTCTGTCAGTGGTATACATTAGCTGATTTATTATAATTACTTTATGGCTAGGGACAGACATTACACATAAACCAGTTTAAGTGATCAGAAACTGGTTTAAACCTGTAACAGAGCAGATGTTCAGTGCACATAAACCACTTTGAAAATGGCTGAAACTGGTTTGAGATAAACCTGGTTGAATGTAGTATCAGACTTAACTGATTTGGCTCAAACTGGTTTATGCAATGTCTGTCCTAGACCTCTGGCTGGTTTAAGATTCATCAGAGTCCCCCAGCATCCCAGCATGCTCTCTGGCTGGATGGGGCTCTCTGTTCTACAGCAGGGCTGGGCCGTCCCCTCTGCTGCCTTACTGGAGATCAGCAGTCTCTGCAGGCATCTGTCCGGCTTCTGCTCTCCTCCCCTCCCCACTCTGTGATAAGCAGGCATTCCCCCATCCCTTACAGACAGCTCAGCATTAGTTAGCCAACCACGTGCTGGCTACAGTCCGTGCTGTGGGAGATGACAGAGGGAGACAGGCTTTTTGGAGCTAATTAACAGGTAGCTTAGTGTCCTTCCTTGGAAATGCTGTTTAAGAGCTGTTTGCTTTCCCCCTCCCCCTCACCACTCTCTGCTAAGCAGGAATTCCCCACTCCCCTCTGCCTTGCTGAGGAGGTGTCTGTATATTAGCTAGCAGACCACATGCTGGGTCTGTGCTGAATCAACAGTCTTAATGGGATGAGAAACACTGAGATAAGGGTGATAAACACAGTTATCAGCCCCTCCCAACCCCGGCTTGCTTGCCTGTCAGTTTGTTTCAGGTAGCATACAGAAGCAGGGAGGGAGAGTGAAAAACTCTGTATCATCAACAGATGCATGTGCTGCACACACCTCCTTGCCTCTGATAGCTGGCAACACTCCTGCACCTTGAGTAGCGAGTGGGGAAAAGCCTGGGACAGCAGGCAAGCTGGGGGTTTACACCCCTCCCTAATCAGAGCCCTGCTGGAGCCTGGCCATGCCCCCCTCAGCTCAGCTCTGCAAGGGCAGGGATGGCTGCTCTAGCATGTTCTGGTTTCCAGCCTGAGCCACTGCAGGCATGTGCCTGAATTTCCTCAGTCCAGAGGGATTGTCTGTATGGTTGGAAACTTGTTCAGCCTAGCCAGGTTAGACTAACCTACAAAGACTGAATCAATTCAGGCTCAAGTTTTTTGAATGTCTGTCCCTAGCCTGTATGACATTAATCTGTTGATGGTACTTAATGTTAAATTGAAATATTTGCTCGTGGTACTTACAGTTGTATTGTTCTAAACTGGTGGTGTGCAACCTGTCAAAGTTTGGGAACCACTGCTCTAGAACAAAATTCCATTATGAACATTTCCTGAATATGTGGTAGGATGCATGGTTAGTCAGAGTAGGGGTAAACGATTGCTTTAAGAAAAAATGAGTAAAGGTCTTTCCAAGCTTTTCAAACTTGGAGCACTGAATCTTTATCATATTTGGTTGCAAAGCCTCCAAGCCAAGTCACGTCTCTCTGAGGCGGTCTTGAAGCTGAGTTTGGGTCAACTGTAGCAAATCACTGCTTCTTATCAGCTTGAAGATGGAATTATCATATCAGCATGATTGTACTACAGCAATAATTTTTTGATGGTTACCCTAGCAGTATTTTTCATGTGTTTGGTTATTTAAAGAAAAATAAATCACCTGTTCAAAAACCTCCAGAGAGCACAAGGCCTTTTTCCTGCTGTCTCCTACAAAGGCATCTCTTCATTTGTATCCTTATCTTATTAGAACAGAAAAATACACTGTGGCCATAGTTTTGTTAAACTGGTGACTGTCAATTGACAGGTAGCCTGCTCAGTTCTAAAGGAAAGCGTTAGAGCAAAGATCCATGAAGTGTTTTACTAATCAAAACTGTTATTTCCAGTGGAGCCAAGTACAGTAAAAGCTCTGTTATCTAGCATCCCCCAGGAATGGAGGATGCCTGATAACAAAATATGCTGGTTAATTGAGTGACCCGAACAGGCGTCCTTGCCTGTTTGAGCCACTGCTTCTCCCACCGCATCCGGGGTGTTGCTGCCCCTCCCGCGGGCCCTGCAGGACAGCAAGGCGGGCCCTGCATAGCCTGTTATGCCCCCATGCTATGGGGACTCGGCAGCGCAGGCTGCTTTGCCCTGGGCCACGGGGGCTCAGAGAAACCAGAAGTGCCATGGTGGGCACTTCCAGTTTCACTTTACCTTACAAGCTGGCATGCCGGTTAATAAAGCGTGCCGGCTTGTAAGGTGCCAGTTAATGGAACTTTTACTGTAGTAGGTAAACCTGCCTCTGCCAGACAGTTTTATTGAGCATAATAGATATATCACTACCGTCATACAAAACATCTGTGGTTTATGTTGCTGGGTGCATCCTTTTGAAAGAAATGCTGTTTTATCTTTATAAAGATTACAGAGAAATGATGTGTGATTAAAATGAGAAACTAGGTGCTAAAGCCATAGACAAGGTCTCTTGGGTAGTAATTTTTGCAAGAGGAAGGAAACCTGGTTACATACCCTTCAAATTAACACCACAATTGTAGCATGTATTTTCAAGGTGACTTGAAAAAAGGAATATAAAACACACATATTTCTTAAACTTTTCATTATGTCCTAAATGTACCATCTAACCCAGGCAAGAGGTGAATTAGCCCACCAACTGAGAAAATATTCTGTTTCTTTCTAGTTTCTGCAGTGTTTCCTTTTCTACATGGGTCTGCTCCATGATCTTTTTTTTAAGAAACAGACAAAAGTAGTGATGTGTGTAGCTCAGCGGCAAGCAAAATAGAGCCCATGGGCTGGATCCGGCCTGCCAGGCCATTCTGTCTGGCCCACGGGGCCCCTAAGAAAAATTAGAAAAGTAATATTTATCTGCTTCTGGCTGCCTATCAAAAATGACAGGAGACAGGGGCAGTAGGACCCAGGGGGAGCCGGTGGCAGACAGCAGCAAGACCAGCCTGCCTGCCCCTGCCCCCTCAATCCCAGCTGGAAGCCTCTGCCTAGCAGGGGCTGCTGGAGGCTTCTGGCCTGGGACTGTTCCTGCCTCCCTGCACCAAGGGAAATACAGATAAGAACAAGGAGGTGGGGGGGGACAGGGAAGAATCATGAGCAATCGCCCCAGTCCTCCTGAGGTCCCAGCCCTGCAGCTGGGAGCCATGTGGTACCAGCTAGTGGGTGGGGAAATGACTGTGGCAAGCAGGAGCAAGGGGCAGCAAGCAGGTATGCAGAGCACAGCAACAGCTGGGCAGGAACATGGGCCAAAACTCAGTAAAGTGGACCTCTGCCCAAAATAATTACCGACCCCTGGTGTAGCTTGTGAAAGGGGAATTGGTTGAGCTAATTCTGCCTAACAGTTGAGTATGGTTAGGCTCTTCCATTTGCAATGGGGAGGGGTTAGGGACCAGTTCCCCTCCTAGTCCTAACCATGTAATACTCCTGTGGCAACTGCAGCAATTGCTTCAATGGAAAAATAATGCTACGAGGGGTCCAATACTTGTTGTGATCCTTCCCCATCATCCACCCCAAGGTATGATGTGAAGCAGGGGTTGCCAACTTGTGGTTTAACATATACCAGCAGTTTTCAGTTGCAGGCTTATGTGAATGGCCATCAGTATATGGACCATCAACAAAATCTCTGTGAACACCAGTGGATCACAGTTTGAGCTGCTCTTTTAGTTGAATTACAGCCAACTTTTTATTTTCCTCTCACTAAGCTTTAACAATGTGACAAGATGCTATTTAGTTAACAGGCTCTTGCAGCTCTTGTTTGAAGATGTAAACAATTTGCATAGCATCTTTTGAAGTTGAAAATTAGAGAATGTAATGTTAGTCTTTTTCTCTAGTAATTTGGTTTAATAAAACCAGCCACCCTGTACTTGGAAGTGGGGTGGGTGTTTAATTTATGGGATTTCAGGGAAATGTAGAGCTAGCGGGTCCATTTTCCACTAGTGACAAATTACTGTCACCCAGTGACAGCAAATTTGCCCAGAACTGAATCAGAGAGATGGTTGGAGGTCCAGAGCAAGTCAATGCAAATCTAATATAGGTGGGGCCAAATGAGCAAGAGGTTCTATCAGTGCTGAATAGGGCCTGTGGGAAATGCACTGGCAGAGTATAAACTCAGTGAAGCGACTTTTGCCCCACCCTGGCAGACTGCCCAGTGGATAAGTGCTCGCTCTTCCACAATGAGTTGATTTAGCAAATGGAGCTACAGATTTTACCCACTGGTACCCCCAGAAGTGACTCGGGTCCAGAATATGGTTGGAATAATGAAACAAAAAGTGCAAGTGGAAAATAAATTGATTTACTTTTTCCAATTTACAGATCTAGAAAGGAACAGTGCAGAAGAGAACTGGGCGTCTGGTGATCTGTTTCTTAAATTGCTTTGGACAAATGATGTTGCTCTTGCTGTCTTTCAGTTTGCCAACTGTAAAAAAAGATAAAATAAAAGTTATCCTACTTCATTGACAAACTAACTTCACTGAAGCATTAAAACTCTCTGTGATCCTCAGAAAGATGGGAACTGTAGTATTGTCTATGGAGCTGTAATCCTAATAATCAAGCTAGAATCCATAACACCAGTACTTGAGTCTTCGTGAGTAAAACAGACTTAAGAACTGCCTAGGTTTTAAAAACCTAGTGACTGAGACTTCAGTTAAATCATGAGCCCGCTTTGCCACTCAGTTCTGTTTCTAATTTTAACAAGATATCCTCCTAGAAACCACTCATTGCATAAAAGAGATAAGATCAAGATATGTATGATGTCAAATACAAAAAATACTCTATTACCCAGAGACATCCAGCATCTCGGGGGGGCGGGGTCCTGAACTATGGAGCATTTCTTCCAGAAGAAATCAAGCTGGTTAGCAGTTAACAGTTTTCCTGGGCAAAACACAAGCCACCATTTATCGAGGTGACCATTCACCCAGAAAATGGATTTTTCCAGTTACATGCACACACCTACAAGTTCATGAGATGGGTTTCCATTTCTGGAATTCCTCTCCAGATTTTTAAATTCCAGTATATGCTATGGAATCAATTTAACAGGCTCAAGGTGCCTTCTGAGCTAGGATTTCCTAGTTTAAAACCACCTCTTCTTAACACTGATATAAAAGAATAAGACCTTGTACTCGCATTTTCTTTCTGATTGTTTGTAGGAATTTATGGTTGGAAGCAGAAATTGCATTGTTGACATCATAAACTTTCTTGTACCCATAGACATCATTTCCTCCTTTTTATGTTTAGCTCTGCTTGGACTGGTTATGGCTTTAGCTATGCTGTTAGTTTATCACTTCTTGCATAAAAATATGTATGAATCAAAACATTTGGAAAACCTGTGTAGTAAAAATAGCAGCACTCACCAGCTCTGCTTCACAGCAGCTCCTATAAAACAGCAGACATGTGGGTTATTACCTCTATATAGGATACGTGCATTAGCAGAGTCTCAAGCTGAAACCCAAATAGCTGTGGATGTGATGGTGTGTGGCAGGATCCAAAAAGAAAACTGTGTGTGTTTTTTTCATTACTAATGTACTGATTGCCCTTGTCTCAGCTTGGACATTCAACAGTTACAGCTGACAAGAGCTCATTAGTTTCATTTGCAGGTTTCAATTAAAAGAATTCCCCTTGACAGCAAAATTTTGTTATGATGGCAGCTATTAGTGAGACTGCTGAAGAGTTATACTGGGCATGCTATGAACTGCAGCCTATGGTTATTAGTTCTTTAATTATCCTTGTGATATTGGGAATTGTTTTAAAAGGCTCTACAAGCCTTCTGAGCTGTAAAGGAGTGAGGACTTGCACTCTTTTCCTCTGTTTTTGAAAGGGTTCACAGCTAAAAGGTTATCAAAACACTCTAGTCTTGAAGTGCATTACAAATCTGATCCATTTTAGTTTTTTACTAACTTCAGCATACAGTCTGATTTTCCTCAGTGTTTCATAGTAATTGTCTTCCACGACACCATCCACTTACTCATTGCCCTAAGGTCTTGAGATGACAGTAAAGCCAAGCTAAGTTTTATTAGGAAGAATGGGTTTTCTTTAATGATAAGACATTGCAAGTTATGTTCCTTCGTACTGTCCAAAATTAATAAGCTGTCTCCTAAATATCCTGCTAAAGATAATATCTTGCTACTGCATTTAATAGGAACTCGGAGTTATACCACTACTGGAAAGGGACATTTTTAGCATACATTTTTAAGCATTGGAGTGCCAAGGAGTTAATTATGTGAGATCTTTCATATGAGTCCATACAAACTAAGGGTGAAGTCTTTTCTATTATTAAGTCTCTCTGACATTCTTGTAAGTATAGAGACTCCTGGTTTCCTAAAATTCCCATGTCTGTAGTGATGTGCAACACTGTGCTGGCCTATATTCCAGGGATGGCTGTATTTCAGTGTCACATACGAGCATAGGAACTTAAGTGCTATACTGCGTCAGATCAGTGGTCCATCTAGCCTAGTGGCAGAAGTGGAGAGCATTAAACTGGATAGATCTAGAGTGATCTGTCCTCTGTCCATTACCCTATCCATTCATTACTCTATCCATTACCCTCCCTTGCATCTGCCTTTATTTAGAGAAGCCAGGGGAAATATCTCCAAGCATTCTGTTCAACACCAATTAATAGATCTATCATCCATAAAGTAGTCCCTTTTTTAACCCACCTATGCCATCTGCCTCTACTACCTCCTGTGGCAATGAAATCCACACGTTAAACTAAATATTGTGTAAAAAAGTACTTTCTCATGTTAGTTTTAAACCTGTTTCCTACTAATTTCAGTGGGTGCCCTGAAATGTATGCAGGTAGCACAAGATTCTAGTCTCAGGCATCCCAGAATAAATTCTTTCATGTCGGGATTCCTCCCAATTTGCGTTTGCATAACAGATCAGAATTCCCCTTCGTTGCTCCTGAGGAGCTTTGCGATCCTTTAGTAGAAAGTATTACATAAAATTCCAAGATATTTCTAGTTGTTTTTCAAGTCTCTCTGTACATTTCTGAGCCACATTCTTTAGAAAGAATATAGCTAAAAGTGGAAAGTACATTGACAGTTTAAAGATACCATTATGTCAGATCACATCTGTCTATCAAGCAATTTTTATATTCTATCAAGAGGTGGCTAGCCATGCTAGTCTGAAATCAGGCAGCAGGTAGGGCAGGGTGCTACTTTAGAGGCATATAAATGCTGTTGTTAGGGCTTTAGAGGATGCTTGGAAACGTTAAACTTGTAAAGCCAACATGCTAGTGTGGTACAGCAGGGCTGTGCCTATGCTAGTCTTATCCTCTCAGATTTCCCACCAGTGATAGAAACAATAGAAGCACTAATGTAGACAAGCCACTAAGCAGCCCATTGGTATTTTAACTGCCATTTCATCTAGCCCTGCTTAGAGCGTTAGGAGAGTTATAGTACAGCTGTAGCAAAATTGTGTTTCTGACAACTTAACGTTATGTGGCCTATGTATTAAGCAGACATGCTTTGGCAAGAAGAGTAGCACAGTGTTTATCGTTTCAGAAATGAAATTGGCAAGCAGTGACCTTGCATGCTAGCTAGTGTTGTAGCCTAACTCGTCAAAGCAAATGTTGTTAGTGGTAGCAGTTCTTGACAAATATTGTTAAGGGGAATAATAAATAGAGAACTGAAAGGTGGAAAGAGAACTAAATACACTTGGGTTGCTAGTAAGAGCTAAATAGGAATGCAATATGCATACATTTGGGGACATGCATAATATGGATCTATTACGGTTCTCAACTATTTTGGACTCAGAAAACACCAGCTCTTAGCTTTAACTTGTGTTTTGACTACAGGAAACTAGAGCAAATCTTCTGTTGCTAAGAGCTCAGAAAGACCACAACTAATCAGAATGTCTTTGAAACTATGGATTCCTATTTGAAATCTTTGGGTTTGTCTTGTGAATTATGTGTAGGTGTTTGCACACCTAACAGTGCTAGAGCAGCACCCTTAAAAGGATCTCCTGGCAAGGTGTGCTGGCACCCTGGTTGAGAATCAGTGATCTGTAGGCTAAGGCAGTACAGGTTGTAGTTATTAAATTCATAGGATATTTATTATTGTTTATATACTGTTACCCCTGTAAAAGGTACACAGTGCTTCATAAGGCATATAAAAAGGCTAGGACCACAGTTGTCAAACTTGCCTATTTTTTTTCAGGTGTCTCACTTTGAGTGTCCCAACTGAGACATCTTAAAGAGGCATGCTCAGTTAGATGATCAGAACTTTCAGAGGATCAGGCCCATAAAGTTGTCTCAGGTTAGCCATCAACACTTACCTTTGAAAACCTTAGCCCAGGGCTCTGCCTGGAAGAGTTTATTATGTAACTCAAGGCGTAGAATCATAGGTCGAAAGGACCTCAGGGATCTTCTAGTCCAACTTTCTTGTACAGTTTCAGGTTTGCTATTCCTAAACCTAGGATGACAGACAGATGCCTACCCAGCCTCATTTTGAAGGGCATTCTTGTTTAATATTTGTGTTCCTCCTAATGGGTGAATGAAAATAGGAAACGGTTTTAGACTCGAAAGACTCATTTTCATCACGTGAACAATTGAGAGCCTTTTCCTTTTCCAGCACAACACACGCACTTTCTCTTTCTAACCATTTTACAGTATTTGTTCTTGGCAGCTATAGCATTTGAATAGATTTATCTCTTATAGTATCAATAATTATAACAAGTACAGATGGTAACCTTATGTGTAATGTGTTTTATTAACAGACAAATTCTGGTATTGTCGACTATCACCAAATCACAAAGTCTTGCACTATGGAGATTTGGAAGAAAGTCCCCAAGGAGAAGTCCCGCATGATTCTTTGCAGGATAAATGTAAGTCATTTAAACATACTGCCTTATCTTTGTGAACTTTGAAGTTATTTCTGTCATTTACTTTTAAGATGATGCAAGAGGAATACCTCTATTGAGAGACTTAGTTTACTATGTCTCTGGTGGTTAACATATATCTTAACATGAGCATTTGAGCATTCTCAGCAGGTACTTAGTTCCATGTAGTCAATAAAGAATCTGTCAAAATGCAGCAATGGTGGATCTTACAAATTGCCTGGTTTTTTTTTAATGCTCCCCTTTCCAGGAGGAGGGAACATTTCCAGACCTGACTCTAAACAGGTCCTGTTGATCTGAATCCTCCTGTTTGTAAAATCCAAGATGAATAGCCAGATCTTGGCATTGTGAATGCAAGCTGACCTAATACTCCTGAGACTGTTCTGTGATGTACCCACCTAACCCCTGAATCAGAGTGAGAAATGTGATTTAAAGCTTGCCTTCTTTTCTGTTTCCATTATGCCCACACCATCTCCACAGTTCACAGTGATAAATGACCTCAATCTAGTCAAATTTTGGTGATATCAGTTGAATTGCAAGTTCATTTGATTATAAGTGAGCACAATTTTGAGCCATAGGGCTCCTATACACATGCAGAGAGGCTGTTCCAACACACTGTAAGTTCAATCAGTTGAGTCTGTTGGAACACAGTAATTACCGTGCTCCAGCAGACTCTGGTGTCATGTGCATCAGTGTACCTGTGCTGAAAAATGTGTTGGGTCGCTTTAAATTAAGCTTGTTCAATGATCTTTAGTTCAAAGGGCCCCACATCCATTTTTTCGCACAAGGATGCTGATTCACATGACAATCCAGGCATTTTAAATTAAAATTTAACTAATTAAAGCATGTGTTTTTCCCCACCACCACCACCTCCCAAAGCATGTCTATAAATGCCCATAGTTTTTCAGCCTGGATCCAGTTTCCCCGAAATGGGTAATGATCAGTTTCTGATTTTTTTAGCTCAGGCCACTGCCTAGTTATGAATTTTAATTCTGGTTTTTAATTTGGTACAATGAGAATTTCGGCACGTTTGTCAGTAGTTTCCTGAATTGAGACCTCTGCTTCTGTTAAGGAACTGTTGATCTTTCTGGGAAAGTGAATATGTCCCTTATTTTTTACATTCCTATTTTTGAGAATGTTCTTTGAAAAGGACAGTTAACTTCATACTGACTTCATTCAATTTTTAGAGTTGATTTGATTACCTTTAAGAAACTGAGCAACAAGGAGACACCATCCACAGAACCAACTGTAGAGAAGGAGCTGCCATCTAATAAAGTAATTTGAGGAAGATGTGGCATTAAGTAGCTTTCTGGTGCGAAGTAACCATGCTTACAGGCTTCCTGTGCATCTTCAAACAGATCATTTAATCCAGGGGTATGGAAAATATGGCTCCTGGAGGGACTGAGAATTCAGGGGTGTGGCCTGCTGCTGAAGTCCCCATGTCAGCAGCTACTAGACAAACAACAGCTGCATTAATCCTTTCAGCTCTGTGAGCTGGTACCCTTCCTGCCTCTGCCACTATTGATCTGCCACTAGAAATGGGTCCAGATCATGGTCCAGATCTATCCCGGGGGGCGGGAAATTTGATACTACTCTTTGTCATTCAGTTTCCCATCCCTGAATTAAGGACACTAATGCTTTCAACCCTGCTGTGGTATATTGGCCATGTAGTCATTAATGGTTACGAGGCCATGATGAGTGCCTGTAGCACCAGCGCTTGGATCAGAAATAATTTTCCTCGTGTACTTTTCATTAGTAATAAATATCATTGTTGGCATTATTTTATTAGTTGCATCTATATGCAAACCAGACAAGTTTATTATTCTTCTTTAGTGAAGTCAGGGAACAGTTTTTCAGGTGTCTAATTTCTCCAGTCTGAGAGAAGTAACTTAATGATTCAAACCTTTTAATGTATGAATAAAATAATTCAAATGCAGAACAAGCATTTGGAATAACAAATGTAAGCTGTCTTTTTCCCTCGCTGCTGTTCCTCATAACCTTTCTGAGTATTCCCTGGTGCTGGGCCAGGTGAGGGAACAGACCTAACTAGAGCCCCATAACAGTAGCAGTTTGTAGTCAGATTTCCCTTATTCTCAGTGCTTTACAGAATAGCCTCAAGGATGTTTCAGGCCCTTACTGCAGTCCTTTGTTGGAATCTAGGACAGTGTTTCTTATTGCTACCTTGGCATTGAGAGAAGTGATTTGTTTGCATCACAGCTGGAAAAAAGTTACATTAGCTTTGGAATGAAAGATGAGGCATTGAATCCCACACGTGAACACTCTGTGACCAGACCCTCACCTTTAATGCTGATCAAGTGAAGTAGATATGGACACAATCTGAAGAAGGGCCACTCATTCCTTGAGTGCCCTTTTGGACTTAGGTCCTGTGGTCAGTCTTGTTTCCTATGTAAGGAGTTAGTTGAATGGAACGGGAGGATCTTTCAACAGATAAATAGAGCCTACTTATAAGGTGTTACCATTCTGAACATATCATAATGAACCTGTTTTGTGAGCAGGAGAGACAAGGGGAGTTGGCTATAGTCCAGTACAGACTTTGCTTTTGCTATTGATTTTAAGCAGAAGGTGTTCAGATACTGCAATGATGGTCAAAATGTCAACAGGTTTACTTACATATAAAACACATTCAAAAGTTTCATAGTCATTGAGAAGTAGGACTGGAAATGACCTGCAGACCTCATCTAGTCCAACCCCCTGCCTGAGGCAGGATCATCCCTATCCAAACTATCCTATACAAATCCACTGTCTAACCTCTTAGCAAAACCACACAGTCAACCCTGACACAATACAAGACTCAAATACACTAACCTGCCACAAGTAAAGCATGGAGGGCAACATTCTGCTTCTGTAAAGGGCGTTAATATATGCTCAAGAGATCCCAAGAAGGGGGCCATGCTCCCCATTACAGAGGAAGGCAAAAACCCCTACAGCTTGTACCAATCTGATCCATGTTGCCTTTTCAACTACACTGCTGTGAGTGATGCAACAGGTTGTTGTCCTGATTTATGAAATGCATAACATGTACCATGGTGCTGAGCCCAGTGCCATAAAAGATATATTTCTCTACTGCAGACTTTACATAACTATTTTAAATAATCAACTAAAAACAGATTTAGATATTATTATCCTGTTCCATATGATGCTTTTCCAGTCACAAGATAATTCATTTATAGATTGTTGAAGCTTCCTCTCACTCCCTGACCATATTATATTCTAAAGTAGATAGATTTATAATTACTGCTGGAAAATTGACTTCCAGTTGAAGCAAGATACATTTATCCTGTGTTCCAGTGACCTCGTCAATTTTGCTTTCATGGTGATTGTGATAAGTGAAACTTTTAAGAACTTTTTAAAAATGAGTTTGGTTTTTAAAAAATGTTGTTTTTAAGCGTATTTATTTTAAGCTTCACACTGGTTCTATATCCAAACCCCCAAGAATGATTGAGTAGCCACTTTTGACAAAATTGTAAAACAGCATGAAAACGTACTGTATAAATTAATATATACTACTGGTTGTATAGATTCACTGGTGTAAATAAAGGCTACCCAGACAGACGCATACACATATATAATACCTATTAAGTGTATTTTCATGAAAAGCTCAACAGGAAACAGGATGCAGAATCCTTGGTCACATTTTCTTTTGAAAATATAAACTTAATGGGTTTTGTCAAGGTCTGTGATGTCTATTTCAGTTGCTTTGCTTACTGTTTCCTTTCTCAGAGCAGGCTCTGGAAATGGCAAAAGGGGTGGCATTTTTGACACATTAGCTTTGCCTCTTGTTTGGCGCATCTTGTTTGACACCAGGACATTCGCACCTTTCACTTGCACTCATTTTCTGTCTTTTTAATGCAGTGCCTGTGGCAGATATAAAAGCAGTTGTGACAGGAAAGGACTGTCCTCACATGAAGGAGAAGGGAGCTCTTAAACAAAACAAGGTTTGTTTTTCAAATTATTATAATTGTTCATTTTGCAGAATGCAAACACTATGAACTTGGCCTTTGCTGAAATAAAACAGCTATTTCTCCTTTCCAGAATACACACATACAATCTCTTTCTTTCTCTCTGTTTTCACCATTTGAATTAATTCATGTGAATTCAGTCATTTGAATTAAATGATTAGACAAGCATTCCCGAATGGGCTCAACCCTGCATTTAACTTCATAACATCTGTGGATTATGATAATTATAGATAAGCTTAAAACATACTAAGATGGTCTTCAGTAGTATGGCTCCTGGATGTTATCCATATTTGAACGGGTTGCATAGATTGCAAAAGAGTAAAAATATCTAGGCTAGGGACAGAAATTACAAATAAACTAATTTAAGTGATCAGAAACTGGTTTAAACCTGTAATAGAACAGAAGTTCAGTGCACATAAACCATTTTTAAAATGGCTGAAACTGGTTTAAGATAAACCTGGTTGAATGTAGTATCAGACTTAACTGATTTGGGTCAAACCAGTTTATGGAACTTCTATCCCAGACCCCTTCCTGCTTCAAGTTAAATCAGAGGCCCCCAGCATCCCAGCATGCTTTGCAGCCTTGGGATATGCTGTGTGCCTAAACAGAGCAGGGTTGGCCCTGTCTCTTTGCTCTCTAGTCGGAGCAGTGAGGGCTGGCTGACAAGGAGGTGGGGGTGGGAAACCCAGCTGGCACAGCCTAGTCTGCCTCTCAGGGGCAGAACAGGCCCTGCCAGACTTTTCTCCACTGGTGAGGAGGGGGCAGGTGAATGGACCAACAGCTCAGGGAGAGGGTTGGGGATTAAACTCCCCTGTCTCCCTTCTCCCCACGGACATGGGGACCCCAGCCAGGGTCTGCCTGGCTTTTCCCTCTGCTGGCTGCTCACATGGCAGGGGTCATGGCCAGAGCCAGGCCAGCCCATGGAAGAGAGGGGAGACACGGGAATTTAATCCCCCTCCTTGCCCCCCTCCCCCTTCACCTGAGGCACTCCCCTGGTTGGTGTCTGGTCATGCCCCACCCTTGGGGACAACCCTGGCAAGGGCTGCTTCCCCCTTCCCCCTCCAGACACACCCCAGCTGGGGTCCCTGTGGGCAATTTGGTTCAGTCTGCGCAGGTTAGACTAACCTGCAAAGATTGAATCAATTCAGGCTCAGGCTTTTTGAATGTCTGTGCTTAGCCCTATTAACTGAACATTGTCTTCGCTAGATGATATAGTTTTGTTGACCGTTCTTGCCAGTGATTCAGTGTTTGTGGCACTCTAATCACACAGCAAAATTTCAGTAAAGTGCAGCTGCTAGTGATTTCTGACTGAGCTGTTCAGGAAAACACAGAAGGGTAGAGAGCAGAAATTTAAGGATTTGAATGATCATTATATCTCTCAATAGTGTTCCAGATAGGAGTGAGATCCAAATTAGGTTTAGGGTATCTTTCTGAGTTTAGATTCAAATGTCCAACCCAGGATTGAGGTCCCTTGATGCCAGAATCTGGCCAACTCCTTCCTGTGACAATTTGCCTCCAAATTAAAGGAAGCTGGAGAAGATGGATGTGACAAAATCCTTCCATCTTTAGTAGTGGAAAATCTCCTGCTAATAGAAGCACACTCATGAGATTTATATCAACTCATGCTGCACCTAAACTTGAATGGAGACAAGAATCATGTCTTTTGCATCTCAGCCGTGGGGCTTAGAGAGGGTGGGACTGAGCATGCCTCAACCATCCAAGTCCACTGGAAGTTCACCCATGATATTGCTTCAGGCTTGTCTCTGTCACCTTCTCTCATACCTAGTGAAGACTCAGGGCTTAAGTGAAGGCATTGGGACAAGTCCAGAGCAGTCTTGCAGGCGAACTTCTGGTTTTGGAGCCCATCAGCAGACTCAGGTGGGCAGGATTTTGAGCAAGGTGTGCTCAGTCCCATTCTTCCTAAGATGTGGTATTACAAGCTCTGGGACGTGTATTGTTTGAATTCTGTCCTGAGCAGTAGTGTAACTAAGGGGTGGGGTGATAGGGGCAATTGTATTCTGGGCATTGACTTGGTGGAGGGTGTGGAAAGAGTGCAAAAAAAAGTGGGTGCTGCTAGCAGCCATGTGTTTATGAGTGTGTCACTGCTTCCACTTTGCCCTGGGCACCCAATGTATCCCACCCTCTAAGACCCACTCCTGGAATGCAGAAGACTTGACCCTGGTCTCTACTCAAGTTTAGGTGCAGCATGAGTTGACAGAAATCTTATGAGTGTGCCTCTGTTAGCAGGAGATTTCCACTTCTGGTCCTGAAACTACCCCCAGGGAAGAGGATTCAGATCTGGGGATTTGAATCAGAATCTATGATTCCCTAAAACTGGCAAGATTCTGTAGTTTTGGTTTGGGTCCAACCCTAGCTTCACTGTCTAAACCTTCTAGAGCATATGCTATTAAAAAGAGGATTTCTATACCTCGTTAATTTTGAAAACATAATGTGTTTGTTTAATGTGTATAAAAGTGCAGGACTTAATCATCTTCTGCCTAAAGCTGTACATAATGCAGATAGGTGCTGTGAAAGCTTAACATAACCACTGCAGTAGTGCTCTGTCAGATCATTCCCCACTCTAGCTTTTTTGCTACCATTGGAAGGAGATGTTACATGTGAAACTGTCTCCTTAGTGGGTGAGCCTCACATACTACAGAGTGACGGAAATATGGATGCACAGACCCTATAAAAACATTTGCATCTATTTTCTCTGTGTAGAACTTGTATCAAATGTATCTGGCTCATAGGAAAGTAGTAATTGTGACACAGTTTCCCTGTCTTTGCTTTCAGTATAGAATATTCCTGGATGAAAATGAAAAAATCTAACCCAAGCAGGGATGGATGGGCAGGTGTGGGGGGGCAAGGTGGGAGAGGGGAACAAATAGGAATATCTTTCTTGTTAGTTTTTGGAATCATACGCATGCACACAACTCCTGCCTATTGTTGAAACATTTGGCTGCAGCAACTATATCATGTGGATGAAGTATTTTTAATGTTTATTTATCTTGGTATTCATTTGTCCAAAAAAAAGAGTGTGAAGGGAGAGGGAGGGAAAAAGGGAGAAGAAAAATAAATAAATGAAGGGAAGCAGTGGGTGGCAGTGATGGAAATATGTCATGCCTATGAAGCAGCAATGTCTAGATACAATTTAATGCTAAATAACAGCCCTACAGATTTGCATGTCCTTAGCTGTCAGCGTTGCCCCATTTTCTAGGGAAAAATTGCTTTGGACTGGCAAAAAACCTGCTGGCTGAGGATGTGCAGTTAAGGGATTGATAAGTAGCATAATTACATCCACAGCTGAAACATTCAATTTTTGATACAGACAATAGCAATTATTATTTTTGTCACTACTCCAGTTCTGTTGGTGATTTTTTTTTTCCCCCTAGTCCTTATTTTCTGTCCTATGATTCACAGAATTTGGGAAGTTAGTTATCATGTAAAGCAGGCTCTCTTATTAAAGAATATGTAATATTTGCAGCTCCTTAATGGTCACTAGAGAATATTACAGGGCTGCTTGATAAATATTGAATTAATTTATTCATGAAAATAACGTGCATCTGTAATATCTGGATGCGTTACATCAGCATCTTGCAAAATCTGTGTTGTTTCGACTCACAAAATCATGCTGGTTCCTGAAGGTTCACAACTGGAGAGAATTTTCAATAGGACATTTTCATACCTTTGTTCTCTTTGATATAAGTACCAAGCACCTTAATGTTTATTCATTGGCAGAAAAGAAATTGAATGATAGACTGTCACTGTTATGACCAGGGACTGAATTGGCAGAATATTCTTAATGGTTGCTTTATCATTTCTTCATTTGCCAGCACATGGCTTTTACTCTTCTAGTGAGATCATTTAGAAATATATAAGAGCAAATCTGAATTGGAATCTGATGCAGTACAAAGCTTGAATACTTTGATAGGACTAGACCTGAATCCACTGTCATTCATTCTTGCTTGTATTTTAAATTTGGTTTGATATTTTTATGTCCTCCTGTTAGGATCTTTTATGTCTCTTATATTAATATATTATATGCAAATAAATTGTGTTTGATTTAAAAGCTTTTAAAGCAAAGAAGGATGAGATAAATATTCAGATAAAACATTTTCTTCTAGCCACAGGCATTTCTTTAGTCCAGGGTAACCCAGCTTACCTTCCAGTCACTGACTTGTCAGGTCTAAGTCACGGTGCACTCCTGTCAAACAGAAAGCATTCTACTTCCTTCTCTGTTCTTCAGAAATTTCTGTTTCTTTTCACTGGCCCTTGGTTACAAGGTCCTGAGAGCTGAGAGGACTGAGAAGAGTGGCAAAGCCCTCCCCCACTCCTCACACAGGGGACTCCAATGTAAGGAGCGGGTGGGGAGCAGTGGCAGCTATTCCTCCCCTTCCTTGTCCTCCCCGTCTATGGGAGTAATAGGAGCGGATAACCCCTGTGCCTGCTTCATACCTGGGGTGACCCCAATCTGGACAAGGCATGGGTGCCTTTCTTCACCACTCAACTCCTCCTGAGACTGGGAGAGGCAAGTAGCAGCTGCTCCCCCTGCCTTCTCCATACCAGAGTTACCCTGGTCTTGGGAAGGTGTAGGCAACATTTCCCCATGGAGTCAAATGGTGGGAAGTATACAAGCATTCATTCTCCCAGGAGAAATGAATCCAGGGAATGATCTCTACCATATCAGACGTGGATTATCCCCCCTGGAACCAAAGTTCTTGTTCCTAGAGAAACGGTGTGAATACCTGTACTTTCATGGTTTCTACTGCAAGCGCTATGATTCTCCCACTAGAAATGTATCCTGTACATGGCCAATGAGGGAAAGCAAAGGTAGGAAGTAAAAGGTTTAGAAGTGGTGAGTGAGTGAAGAGTGGGAAGGAACAAAAAACAGAGCTGGAAGTAGGGAGGACTGAGAGAGAAAGGATCTGGGAACAAGAGAAGTTGGATTGGAAAGATGAACTATGAGAGAGAATGAGAACTGGGCCTTCACAAGGAGGTAGAGAGGGAAAGACAGTTAATGGAGAAAACATAAATTCGAAAGTAAAAATCCATCTCGAAGGAGAAGAGGCAAAAATGGCAAACAGCAGAAAAATGACAGAAGGGGGCAATAATAGAGCAAGTAGATGTGAGATATAGCAGTGAATCTAAGGCATGTTTTGGAAGAACGCAAGTGATAGCTGGGTATGGCAGTGAACTGAGAGGAAGGGATATAACAAACTCTTGAGGGCAAAGAGGGCTGATGCACAAAAGTTCTGATGGACACTAAGCAGGTGTCCAGGGGAACCCACCTTACCAGGCAGGATTGCTGTTGGAAACCTGCCTCTTTTTCTGTCAGCCCACATACCTGGTCCTCCTCATGGAAGGCTATTAGGGAGACTGGGCTGCTATGGTTTCTCATTATCTTGGGCTCCCAAGACTTCCTGGCTCTCAGCAGCCCACCTAGTGGGATGGTGGGAAGACAGGTCCTTCCTACAGGCTTTCAGATCCTTGCCCAAGATAGGAAGTCAGGTCTCCCTGGGAGACTTGTTCCTGGTTCCCTTGGTTGTTCATCTCCTTCAGTTCCCTTTGGAATGAAACAAAATTGGACAAACACCTAACTGGGGTCATCTGACCCCAGCACTCTTTCCTGCCCAGGGCAGGGGGCAGACTCCATAATCTAATAGGTCCTTTATGACCCTAAAATCTGTGAAATCTATGAAAATCTCAAGCCCTCAGAATTTTCCATGGAGCATGGAAATACGTTAATTTCCAACTTGATAGGATATGTTTTTGATCTTCACAGAATTCAGTAGCTTTCTGGTACAGGACTTAGTGGGGGTAGGGGGGCAGGATGGAGAGCTGAAAGGACACATTTAGTTTTCATCATCTCAGTTTCATGACTTGGCATTTTCTGATGTCAGTAATTTATAACACGCTAAGAGGAGATAATGCCAGGTTTGTGTGGGTAGAGGTAAATTTGGTTCTCTAATGGAAGACATTAGTCTTAATTAAGGTACAGTTAAGAAATAGGCCTAAAACAAAAAATAAGAGCATGAGCTATAAGTAGCTTGACATCTGAATGCACCAGAGGAGCTGCTGCTTCCCCTGGGAGTTAGCACAGGAGCTGCTTTGATCTGTTCTAGAGCACAGCAAATTTGAAAGGATAACCACACCTAAGGAGATCAAGTATGTTTGTTATGTGATACTGAAGTTTCAGATAATTCAGGAAGTATAATTTAAGGTGTTTGATCCAGAACCTGGTCTTATTTACACTCGAGACCAGTCTAGAGACCTCCAGATAGTGAAGTCAACATAGTAGCTCCTGATATGTCTGCTCCAGCCAACACAAACTTGCCATTATTCCATTTTTACTCCTCGGTGTAGTAAATGTAGAAAGCAGTGCTCTTTCAGCTGCTAGTAGCGTAGTGACTAGGGCCAGATGTTTCTGTCTTACCTCCTCCTTCAGGAGAATGAATAAAGAAAATCCATGTAATGGGACCACTGGCCAAGAACAACGAGGTAAGAAAAACAGGGCTTGTCTGCACAGTAGAGTAGTTTTGAATACACTTGAGTGCAGTGGCACAAATACCTCCCATAACCAGTTCATTTTTCACTGACTTTTGTTTTACTAACTCAGAGCAGATGTTTATAATTATTAAAAGTTCATTGGACATGTACAGTAACTGTTGAATATGTAAACCACATTTATTTCTTAGCCTGAATATAAGGATACACACCACAGTGCCTTCGATAACAGTGTGGTCACTGTTAGTAAATACTATGTATATTTGCACATGCAATTTACTGTAGAGTAAACTAATTAGCTCTGCAGTAAAGCATCATAGTCTACACATGCACCAGTATTAAGGCGCGGTAAATTAACTCTGCCGTAAGATCATACTGTCCATGTCAGTATGATGGGGGCTGTCCTCGACATATGGTGGGGTCATTTACTGTGCTGAAATGCATACATAGATGATGACAGAGGGTGGCTGGGTTAGCTAAAGTCTGGGGGCTGCCCACCAGCTAGCCACCCAGCTCTGTAGGTGCTGCACCCTTGTGCCCCAGCCAGTCCCTCCACTACCCGAGGCCACCACCTGGAGCCCTGGCCAGCCCAAGGCTGTTCCACCCTTGCTCCAAGTGCTGCTGTGCTGGGTGCATGTGTAGATGTCATGCCCAGGAGTAGTGTACTCCAGTAGTGTACTCCAGAGTTCATTGTGTCTCCTTAATTTTACTTGTTGATGCACCCGCTGATATATATCTACATCAGTGGTTCTCAGCTTTTTAGACCTGAGGCACCCCTGGAAAATTCCAGCTCCTAGTTTTCACTCTTTTTTTTGCTTACAGAGACATAGCAGACAAGTTTTTCTCTTGCAAAGAACTCAGAAGGACCACAACTATGGATTTCTGTTTGAAATCACTGCGTTTATCTTGTGAATCATGATTGTAAATCTAATGGTGCTAACATTGTGTGACATCGTGCAGCACCCTTGAAAGGATGTCAAGGTGCCCCAGGGTGCCATGGTACCCTACTTGAGAATCACTGATCTACATAGATTGGAATTTTCAGTGGAAAACTGCCTATTGATTTTCAGTGTAAGCAGGATGCCTAACTTACTTCCTTACACTTGTTTGAGGAAAGAAAATCGGTCATCTTTCTCCCCACTCCAGACTTATTTGAAATTTGCAAAACTAAGTACAGCAAACAAATCTCTCAGGCTCACGCAGCTACAACCATCACATTTTCTAATAGGAGGAACCAATGTTTTTATTTGTAGCACTGTCTGATATCTAGAATCCTTTGAAACTGAGAACATTAAGAAGTATCACTGTTTATTAAATTATTAATATATCTTTATTTTTTACAATAATTATTAGTCACTAATTATTTGTCCGGTTTTGTTGAATGGTGAGGGACATTATGGATGAAGATGTAGTCAACATTGGAAGGAGTTAAATAAGGCAAAGGAGAGAAAAACTTAGTCTAGAGCACAGGCAGTGGGGGAAACAGAAGATGGAATGTAAGCACAGATAAAATTAGGGAGGGCTTTGGAGGAGCCCCAAAATGTCTAGGCAACTCAAGAGCTAACATATGTTGCAGCACCTTGTAATGGCCCTCTAAAAGGCACCACTGTCATACCTCCTTAAGCAACATGCCTTCTACCCTGTCGGGGGTGATCTCAAAGAAGGGAGTGCCACTTTTGTGCTCCTGGAGAATTCACCCAATGCTTGCTAGTTCTTTGCTCAATGGCCAAAATAGCAAAGGCATCATGAGAATGGATAATTTAGTAATCCCAACAGTAAAGGTGGCACAGATGCCACAAGATACAAACTAGCCTTATCATGGAGCCAAAATGCTTTAAGATTTTGGTGCCTTAGGACTCAGTTTTAGCCATGGGAGGGCTCAGATTTGAACTCAAATACTAGCCTAATCCAGACTCCAAGACTGTCACTACTAGTCATTTTCAATGTATCCTGCTGCTCTCACTGCTATTGCATCTGCATTATGTCTGCTGTTGCCCAATCTGTTATCCATTGCCTAAATCTGGAACCATTGCAATGCTGGCTAGGAATGAAGGGTGCCAAGGGAGCAGCATTCCTTCCTGGTGGATACTACAAAGCATTTCAGTTTTCTTTGGCACTGTTGGTAGAGAGAGAGGAAGGCTAAAATATGAACATGTGACTTTCTTTAATGGAATTTTAACCTGTGTTTCTGTGTGACTATTGTTCCAGGAGGTGCTCGAGCTTGCTTTCTCTATATTGTATGACTCAAATGGCCAATTGAATTTCATTGCTCCTGACAAGCATGAGGTAAGCCATAGACCAAATACGGGGAAATGAAAGTGAGGTTACTTCCTCTATAAACACTGCAAGCATTTCTGGGGTAGAGGCCATGTAAGTCATGATACAAAAGAAGATTTTCTCTCCCCACCCCCACCCTTTTCTCCTTGTATTGGAGAAGCAGTTGCTCACTCAGAACTCCTTCTCCTCCTTTCCTAGAGAAACAAGAGCTCCTTTTCCATAAATACTGAAGGGCAATTAATTCCCACAAATGGACACAGAGTAAAAATTTTCTCTGGTATATTTAAAATTATCCCCTACAAGATTTCAAAATAATCAAGTTAAAATTTAGTAGGACCTTCCTGGCCTATACTGTGGAAATGCTTAAATAGTGAAAAGGCTTCATCAGCTGAACTATACTCCTATACCATCAGGAGAGTTTGTAGCACCCATGTACAAAAATCACATTTATGGTTTTTTATTCTTCTGGCTGTCATATCTCCCTCTTTGCCATTCAAAATTGTTAAATATGCATCTGGTACACAGTATTATAAATTATTTTCTACTTGGACCCTCACATTGGTTTTGTGTGCAGTGGGGTCAACCTCTAAGAGACAGTGAAAATAAGCCTTGTGCAAATAAAAAAGTGAAACAAAGCAGCCACCCCTCTTCTCTTCCCTTCTCCACCTTACTTCTCCCCCTCC
>NW_017729006.1:28908468-28917898 GCF_001723915.1 Gavialis gangeticus | reverse complement strand
AGCCACCCCTCTTCTCTTCCCTTCTCCACCTTACTTCTCCCCCTCACTCCTCTTCTGCCCGAAGGAAAACATGTACCTTAAAAAGTAATGGAATATATTTGCCAAAATGAAGGTGGAAGCATCACAACTGGTTATCCAAAAGAACTTGGGATTTTCAGAACCAAACTTAGGAAAATGTTCAGCAAAATTTAGCAAAAATTTTTCTCTTCTTTGTCTTTGAAGTGACAAAGCAATGTGTTTTACCATCGAAATAAGGGGCGGGCAATTATTTTGTGCAGAGGGCTGCTTACTGAGTTTTGGCAAGCCATCGAGCACCGCATGATAGACAGCCCAGGGCAGCTAAATATTAATTTTCTAAATTTTTTTAGGGGTCCCGCAGGCCAGATAGAATGGTCTGGCAGGCTGCATTAGGCCCCCAGGCTGCATTATGCCCACCCCTTATCCAAATGCATGCCCCGTTGCTTCGTTTTTGGTCTTAATTCCAGACACAATCTTAAAAAGAAAGAAAACACATAAGATTGCATTAAACTGCATTAAATTGTAGTGTTCTTAAAGTGCATGAAATTGGATTGCAAGTGAAGTGGATTAGTTATACAGCTTTAACATTTGCAACTCTGGATAAAAAAACCTCCAAATAAATGTTAATTCTGAGAGTGGAAATGAGTTATATTCCTTTGGCTTTTCCTAAGGTTTAATTTTTCAATGTCACTTTGAAGCTTGTTTATTCTATGAAGTGATTTGCTGGCAAATGTTCAGTTAAGAGAAATTGACAGTAAGGTTCCTAGAGCTTCAAAGCAGCAGCTACCGTTAAGAGTTGTTGGTTTAAGCCAAATGCATTCTCCTTTATTTTCTGAGTTGGACACATGTTGGTGTCCATAAATTTTGCAACAATTTAATAAGAATCCATTCCAGCTCAGAAGGGCAGGCTGCCATGGAAATTAGCTAATGTTTCAGCCACACTGTATCTAAAACATGTGTACTAGCACTTTCTAGTGTACTAACAATAGTCTTTTCATCTTCACCCAGACATTCTCCTCATTGCTTAAGTTCAAACTTGCCTTTTTAAAAAAGCATCTGCAAGTCTGTAGAAGACATGAATCTTGCTTGCCATACTTTGGAATACATGTTAATAAAGGCTCTACTAAGCTTGGTGAGAGCTCGTAGCAAATGGCCAGCTAAATTCTTGATTTGACCCAAAGTCTCTCACTATTTGGTACATGTTCTATAGAGAGTCATAGATCCTGGAATTATATGATGATGCTGAGCACCTCAGCTTTCACTTTTTAATAAAGTAAGTTTCTAACCCTTATGGTTGCTGAGACATGAAAATGCAATTCATTCTAACACTGTAGAGTGTTAAAAATCAATGGAAATAAAATTAATCCCCAAACCATTATTATCATCATCTCCAGATTTCTGAGCCAGTATAATTGTTTCAGGCCTGATTCATGATTTCTGGACACTAAAGCTAGGGACAGAAATTACACATAAACAGGTATAAGTAATCAGAAACCAGTTCAGATCTATAATACAACAGAAGTTCAGTGCAGATAAACCAGTTTTGACCATTTTGAAAGTGGTTTAAGATAAAACTGGGTGGATGTAGCATCAGACTTAACTGATTTAATTAAATCAGTTTATTGAACTTCTGTCCCAGATCCCCTCCAGATTCAAGTTAACTCTGTCCCCCAGCATCCCAGGATGCTTTGCAGGGGGAGTAGGCTAGACTTGGCCCAAGCTGTCTGTTCCAGCTGAGCAGGGAGACATGCGCTACTGCCCCTCAGTTTCTGAGCCACTGCAAGCATGTGGCTGCATTTCCAGAATCAAAAGTGAATGTCTGTTCACTTGCTTACCAGTTCAATCTACACAGCTTAAACTAACCTGTGAAGACTGAATCAATTTAGTCTCAGGCTTTTTGGCTGTCTGTACTTAGTTTAAATTTGATAATGCTGATTAGCCTTCTGTCAAGGCTTGCTGCTCTCTGGGGGACTCAATACTAGGCAAGCTAGCATAATGTTTGCTTTTCACTTGAATACTGATAGCTGTTTCTTAAATGAATAGCAAAAAGGTAGATTATCCTACCCGTGTTGTGTAACAGAGGAAATGGTAAGTGAGGTTATAACTGGGTTTTACTGGAGCTTCCTGAAAATTAATCTATAGTAAACTGATATTTTCAATGGCTCTGAGTCTGCTTTTACATTTTACATGTGAATTAACACAGCAATTTTTTCACCAGCTCATTAGGATTTCTAGTTATTGCAGAATGTGTAAGAGTAATTAGATGTACTTACCTTTGTGGAAATGAGAGAGGAAGTCTTTTCACCCATCTGTCAGGGCTAGCCAACTGCTGGAAAGGGACACACTCTCAGTTATGTCTGCACCAATGGAAGGACCATGGGTCTGTCCTCCCCAGCATGCTGAGATTTTTGCCTGAGGGAACACTGGCTATACCTGCTGAATGGGGCTGCAGGCTTCCACACTCTGAACAGCTCCATTTCTTTTTTCTAGTTCTTCCTTTTCTTTTCTTTTCTTTTCTTTTCTTTATCAAGAAAATTCCTGGCAAAACATTGTCAAGAAATCTTTCCTTTAAAGGCTTCCAGGAAACTGTAGATTTGAAAAAACATAGTGTAGAGTACAAATTCAGAAGAAATATCATCATGTCAGGGCAAGTGATCATTTTAGTAGCTGTTAGGTGGTCAATGTGAACCCTAAGCCACCTCCTATGCAACTAGCAGATAATGAAGGTACAATTTTCTATGTCTACAAAAGGGTGACATTCTTGCTTCACTAAAGTTTCACGATTAAATAAATGGAATCAATATGTCTGCCTAGGAATTAGAAGTGTATTTCCTATCTTGTTTTAAAAACTCACTCTATTTTTCTCAGTGTGTGTTGTTTTCCTCACAGTCCTATAAGTATTCTTTTTCTCTTTGGCAGCTTAGCTGTCTTTCAGCTTGGTAAGATCTTGTAGCAAATGGCCAGCTAAATTTAAAATCCATTCTTTGGCATGAAATCTAGCAGAAGAGTTTGTAAGATAAAAATGCAGTTATAGTTGATTTAATTCTCTCCCCCGTTCCCCCCCCCCCATGTCCATGATTGAAATATTTATTTTTAGAGGACCTCATTCAAGTGCTTTTGTTCATACTGGCATAAATTGCTTTTAGTAATAAATAGAAGAGACTGATTTGCTAGAAGTTGACTTGCTCACCAATCTCCTGTGGGTTTGTTGCTTATTTAAACAGTTATTCAATCAATGTTTATCTCAAGCTGTCAGCTTCAGAGTGAGATTGCATTTCTTATTAACAAAAAATGGTGTGAGAAGGGGGCTCTTGTGGGCTAATCCAGCATTTACAACGGTTTTTAGCATTCTTGACATTTAATTTTTATGAACAACAGAACACTGATTGACTTCATATGACTGAAAATAGATCTATTTTCATCCGCTGTCAGCGAGGGGTAACTAGCACCGTGTGTATTACTACATGTAAATAAGACATTACTCATACAATGTTCTTTAGACATGCACACATGCATAAATATTTATATACCCAGGCACTCTATGTAGTTCATTCATATTCAGATGCATGTGTTTGTGTACAAACCTCACTTATGTGCAGTATGTGGTTATATAAATTATGTATACAATATAACATTAGGTGAGCCAATTTATATGAAAATACATTGCATGTTTGCTGTTGACCTTTAGGTAGAAGTGACTTGCTTTATTGTACATGCTTTTATGATTTGCAGATTTATACATATGGCTGGAAGTTTTGCCAGTTCTTTTTTACAAGAATGGCATTTTTGGCAATTAGATGTCAGGAAAAATTTTCACTATGACATTTTTTGAAAGGCCAAAACCTTGTCATTTTCTGAAAACCAAAACCAAAATATATCATTGTTGGTGTGCAAATGAGGAAACTTGCACAAATTATTCTAAAAAAAAAAATTGGAGGATTTGTCTTTTATTTCAAATTTTTACTGTTTTCTGACTACCTCTACCCAACAGGCTTATTTCATTGTACCAGCTAATAAACATGCCTTAAATTGAATCAAAGACACTGTAAAGAATCTACGTCTAATTTTATCAAGATTCTTAAGTCTCTGAGGGAGGAAGGGGTTAATTATTTTTTTGTATGGGGAAAGGAGTTTAAGTTGAAACTTAATTGAACTTCTTGTCTTCGCCTATAGTACTGTGTCTGGACTGATGGGCTGAATGCCCTTCTTGGGAAGGATATGATGAGCGATTTGACGCGAAATGACCTGGACACACTGCTCAGTATGGAAATAAAGCTTCGTCTCCTCGACTTGGAAAACATACAAATTCCTGATGCCCCCCCACCTATCCCAAAGGAGCCCAGCAATTATGATTTTGTTTACGACTGTAACTGAAGCTGCTTGTCGAAACTCACATTTAAACTGGAAATATTATAACTGGAGAGATTAACAAAGAATGAAAAAACACAAACGCACCTTGGATTTTGGCTTTGGGGGTGTAAAGAAAAACACTCGCTTCCCTTCCCATTCCCTGCATTCTTCCTTCTCTCTGATCCCATCTCCCTCATTGCTTGTCAGAACCTACATTGCTTTAATTCACTTCTAATTGCAGTCCCTTGGACACGGCTAAGGCGAAGACAACCACTGCAAAATGCCCCCCCAGAGGAACATTTTAATTTTTAATACTAGAATAAACATTCAAATATGGACAGTGCTTCCCAAATGCATGTCTGCGAAACCAAACCCAGCACTGCGAGTGCTTTAACTGGAAGTAGAGAAATAGAGAGGAGAAGCAGCTACTGTAAACGGAGGCTGGAGAAAGAGAGAGAGATTCCCCTTCATACTCCCAGATGTCCATTCACAATTGATTCCTATCAGACAATGAAAATTATAGACTGCTTTCAACTTGAGCACTATCATCACCAGCACCATCCTTTGCATTGGCAACATCATCTCCATCATCTGTACCTCACCCAAAGTGATTGTTTCCTAGAATGAGTAGTCTACAGGTTTTTGCTGTACCGTACGCTGTAATGCTGCAACAGCTTCTAACTTCTTTTCCTGCTGTCTCTTAAAAAGTCCTTCTCCTTTCTCAGATTACTAGCGCACATTGTGAATGAAACCACTGGTTGTATTTTGTTACCATAGTGAATTCCAAACCTTGGTTGCCTCTAAAACTGGCTTGTTGATACCAAGGTAATTACTTTTTCATTTTGGTCCAAAATTTAAACTGCAGTTTCTGCAGGTTAATTAAAGCTGCCAGACATCCAGGTTTACATCATTGTCATTGCTACAGTGTTACTAATTTGCAGGGGAAATTTTTTTGTACGGGTTCTAGTTTTTTTTAATTTTGCCAAACAAAGATATTTAATGAAAAGAATTACGTTGTGAAGTATTCGGGGGGATAATGTTTTTATTTTTAATTTCCATTTGGAACATTTGCCCTGGAGAGAAAAAAACTATTCCCTTCAACTTTGCTGTTGAATAAAATTTGAGTTGTGATGATTTTTGGAACGTTGTTTTTATTTTGAAGTTGCCATTTATTCTTCGTCGTTTCTACAACTTCTGAGGCCTTTGGTGCAAGGAAAAGGGGATAAGCTTAACCTTATGATCGACAGTAGCAACATAACTGTCTAATTTGCAATTCTTATTTATTTATTCAGTGACAAAATTGCATCTGGCATGTCTAAAAATCTGCATTGCAGAGGTAGATGAGCCTTTCTGAAAAGGATCCTTTGAGAAATGTAAGTGCAAAGCAAACCAATACATTTGTGGTCATTTGAAGGTTGCTATTTTTAGCTTTTCACCATTTGGAATATCTGTATGCTTCCTGGCTGCAAAGACACAGTATTAAAAAGCTATAACTGTGACATTGTTTCCATGCTCTATTTTCCAGTTTTGTGGATTCCTATCAGCACCAAGTTTAGGCTCTCTGGATCTGGGAAAACAATTTTCTACTGAGACTGTTTCATCCTTCTTCCAAAATTCACAAGTCAGGAACAACAGCAACTTGCATGTTTTTCTTCTTTATTATGTAGGTCTACTTTAGAATGACCCCAATGCTTTAATCAGGGCCTGTGCTGCTGCAACAAAATGGAAAGTGGGGGAGAACAATGCCTGTTAGATGGGAGAAAGAAGAATCTCTGAGTCCACCTATGAGAGTCTTTAAACATCAAAACACTATGAGATCTCCATCCCTGGAAATTTTCAACAGCAAGTTATACAGACACTGGACTGTAATGATTTAGTCAAGATGATCCTACCTTGGTTGGGGAGCTGAACTAGATGACCTCATGAGGACCCTTCTAGCCCTACACTCCTATGATCCTGTGTGGGTACTAAATTACACACCTTTATAGGGCTGTAATTGCAATGTACCTACTGTACTTGGATAGGAATTGGTTTAGTAGGCAAATGATGGTAAAGGAAAAAAGGGGGAAATCTTTAGCCTTACTTTCATAGGATCATAGGAAAATAGGGCTGGAAGGGACCTCACAAGATCATCTAGTCCAGCCATGCTCAAGGCAAGATCATCCCTGACTAAACCGTCCCAGCCAAATGTTTGTCCAGTCTGCTCTTGCAAACTTCCTAGGATGACAATTCCACACATTTCTCTAGGTAGTCTGTTCCAATGCTTGACCACCATTACAGTTAGCAGGCTACTCCTAATCTCAAATCTAAATTTCCACTGCTGCAGCCTGAGGCCTTTGATCCTAATTCTGTCCCCTTCAGCCACAGAGGAAAGTTCGTCTCCATTCTCTATAATGGCGTTTCAGATATTTGAAAACTGTAATCAAATCCCCCCTCAGTCTTCTCTTCTCCAGATTAAATAATCCAGTTCTTTCTGCCTTTCCTCATTGGTCTTGCTTCCCAGTCCCCTAATCGTTTTTGCTCTTTGCTTTACTCTTTCCTAACTGTCCACATCCTTCTTGAAGCGTAGGGCCCAAAACTGGACACAGTACTACGAGTGAGGCCTCATCAGTCCTGAACAGAGCTGAAGAATCACTTCCTTTTATTTGCAAGTGACACTCCTGTTAATACAATCCAGTATGCTGTTCTTTATTTATTTTATTTTACTTTATTTTGCAACAAGAGCATAGAATTTATTTGTGTTCAGTTTATGATTTACTATAACCCCCAGGTCTATCGCTGTAGTACTCCAGCCTAGCTACTCATTCCCCAGTCTATATTTGTGCATTCACACTTGTTCTTGTTGACTCTCATCTGATCAATTGCGGAACATTTCTCCAGTCTGTTCAGGAGAAATGGATCCTAGCCCTGCCCTCTTGAGTATCTGCAATGCCACCAACTAAATGTTGTGCATATATTTTCTAAGTGTCCACTCAGTCCCGTCATCCAAATTATTAATGAAGATATTAAACAATACCAGACCCAGACCCAGCACAGACATCTGGGAAACCTCACTTGATACCCGCTCCCAAATAGACACTGAGTTATTGATGATTACTCATTGAGTATGATGATCCAAACAGTTATATACCATCCTTGCGGTACTTTAGTCTAGTCTGTATTTCCATGGCTTGTTTATGAGACTGTAATGAGAAACAATATCAAATACTTTGCTAAATTCAAGGTGTATTATATCTACTGCTCTTCTCGTCCACAGAGTCTGTCACCTTATTACAGAAGGAAATCAGAGAATCTTAGAATTTGGGGTTTTTCATAGATTCATAGATTTTTGGGGTCAGAAGGGACCTCAGTATATCATCGAGTCCAACCCCCTGCCCTGGGCAGGAAAGAGCACTGGGGTCAGATGACCCCAGCCAGGTGTTTGTCCAGTCTTCTTTTAAAGACCTCCAGGGTAGAGGAGAGCACCGCCTCACTTGGAAGCCCGTTCCAGATTCTGGTAACCCTTACCATGAAGAAGTTCTTCCTGATGTCTAGTTTAAATCTGCTGTCAGTTTGTGGCCATTGTTTCTCATTACTCCAAGGGGCGCCCTGGTAAACAGTATCTCCTATCCCTTGCTGCCCTCCTCTCCCTCCCCTCCCCCCAATGAATTTGTAGATGGCCACTAGATCACCACTTAGCCTTCTCTTATAGAGGCTGAAGAGATCCAAATCCCTCCCTTGTAGGACCTCTCCTGCAGGCCCTTAACCATATGAGTGGCCCTCCTCTAGACCCTCTCAAGGTTATCCATATCCCTCTTGAAGTGTGGCGCCCAAAACTGGATGCAATATTCCACCTGCAGCCTTACCAATGCTGTATAGAAGGGAAGTAACACCTCCTTAGACCTGTTCATGATGCACCTGTTAATGCATGATAGAGTGCAGTTAGCTTTGTTGATCACTTTGTCACATTGTCCACTTATGTTCATCTTTGAGTCAACTATAACTCTGAGATCCTTTCTGCTGCTGCACTGTTTAGAAGCTCATCTCCCCGTCTGTAAGTGTGTTGGGGATTTCTTCTCCCTAGGTGCAGTACTTTGCACTTATCTTTGTTAAACTATATCCTATGTTGTTCTGCCCACTTCACCCTGTCCAAATCTGCCGGAATCCATTCCCTGTATGTTTACTTTGCCCCATAATTTGGTGTCATCCATGAATTTGGACAGCGCGCTCTCTACACTCTTGTCCAAGTCACTGATGAAGATATTGAACAGCACTGGTCCAAGGACCGAGCATTGGAGGACCCCGCTGCCCACATCTTTCCAGGTCAATACTGACCTGTCCACCGCCACTCTCTGGGTTCATCCCATTAGCCAATTCAGCACCCACCTGACCGTTAAATCATCTAAGTCACAGCTGCTTAGTTTTTTATGAGAATGGGACGACACACCATATCAAAAGCTTTTTTAAAAATCCAAATATATGACATCCACTTTGACTCCTGCATCTAAGTAGTTTGTGATTTGGTCATAAAAAGAAACAAGGTTTGTCAGGCAGGATCTGCCTGCCCTTCAGCATTATTTTTCCTGCTGGACACCCACAAATGGAATCCTTAATAATTTTTTCAAAGGTTTTCCCAAGGATAGAGGTGAGACTAACTGATCTATAGTTACCTGGATCCTCCTTCCACCACTTTTTGAAAATAGGGACCACATTGGCCCTTTTCCAGTCCTCTGGGACTTGTCCTGAGCACCGTAAGTGCTCAAACAGTCCTGCCAGTGGTTTTGCTATGACTGGCCAATTCTTTCAGCCCCCTTGAATGAAGATCATATGGGCCTGCTGACTTGAACACATCAAGCCCCTCCAAGTGTCTCTTCACTAGGTTGACGCTAGCCATTTGTGGGCCGATGTCCCTCCTGTGCTTGTCTATAGTCCAGTTTGGAGATATATCATTATCCATGTTCAGGAGTACTGATCCAAAAAATGCATTGAAGAGCTCAGCTTTGTCCCTTCTATCCATCGCTAATTGCCGTAGCCTGTCCTGTAGTTTCATAGTTTCATAGTTTTAGGGTCGGAAGGGACCTAG
>NW_017729006.1:28907634-28908457 GCF_001723915.1 Gavialis gangeticus | reverse complement strand
CGAGCATTGATGTACAGGCATTTAAGGCCTTGCAAGACTGTAGGGGTCCTATGTTACCATGCGCCTTCTTTTTGCTCCCTATATATCTGAAAAAGGACTTTTTGTTGTCTTTAATTTTTGTTGCCAACTGAGTTCCATTGCTGCCTCGGCCTTTCCAGCTGACTCCCTGCAAGCGTGAGCCAAGTAGGTATAATCCTCCTTGATAGCTACCCCCTGCTTCCACAGTCTGTATGCCTTTTTTTTCTCATCCCTAGGCTTTCCTGGATTTTCCTGTTCAGCCAAGAGGGTTTCTCAGCCCATTTGCCCCCCTTTATGTGCAATGGGATTGTCCCCTTCTGTGCCTGAAGGATTGTTCCTTTGAGGAACAACCATCCTTCCTGGACTCCTATTTCACCAAGGCTCTTGTGTTTCAGTACCTCACTAACCTCCTGAGCTCATTGAAGTTAGCTTTTCAGAAGTCTAGCATTTCTGCACTACTGGTTATCTTCCCCACCTTTTGTTGAATAGTGTATTCTAACAATTGGTGGTCACTATCTCCTAGATTACCCTGTATCTGCAGATCCCCCACCAGGTCATCCCCTGTAGCAAACACCAAATCCAGTAAGGCATTTCCCTTAGCGGGACCATATACTTCCTGCGTTAGGTGAAGGTCCTGCATGCAGGCTAAGAACCTACATGAACAGGCAGATTTAGCTGACTGCTCCTCCCAGCAGGTGTCAGGGTAATTAAGGTCACCCATGACAACCATGTTCTTTGAGAGGCATACTGCCTCTGAGAGCTGGCTTGATAATTCCAGATCTAGCTTATCCACCTGGTGTGGCAG
>NW_017729006.1:28899010-28902634 GCF_001723915.1 Gavialis gangeticus | reverse complement strand
TTAGCTGACTGCTCCTCCCAGCAGGTGTCAGGGTAATTAAGGTCACCCATGACAACCATGTTCTTTGAGAGGCATACTGCCTCTGAGAGCTGGCTTGATAATTCCAGATCTAGCTTATCCACCTGGTGTGGCAGTCTGTAATAGACTCCCACTACCAAGTCCCTTTCACCCTGACCTCCTTGTATTTTGAGCCACAGTACCTCAATATGCCCCTCTTCTGATCCCATCTTGATTACTGAAGATGTGTATTACTCTTTAATATAGAGTTGGAAAGGGCCTCAGGAGGTCATTAGTCCAACCCCTGTTCAAAGCAGGACCATCCCCAATTAGATCATCCCAGCCAAGAATTTGTCTAGCCAGGTCTTAAAAACCTCTAAGGATGGAGATTCTACAACCTCTCTGGGTAACCTGTTTCAGTACTTTACTACCCTCCTATAAGAGAGCTCTTTCGTAATATCTAATTTAAATATCCCTTGCTGCAACCTGAAACTATTACTCCTTGTTCTGTCATCTGCCACCACTGAGAACAGTCAAATTCCATCCTCTTTGGAAATACCTTTCAAGTAAGCTTGCTTGCAAGAATGTTGTGGGAGACCATATAAGACCATATCAAAAGCCTTGCTAAAGTCAAGGAATATCACATCCACTGCTCTCCCTGCATCCACAGAGCCAGTCATCTAATCATAGAATCATCAGGTTGGTCAGGCATGACTTGCCCTTGGTAAATCCATGCTGACTGTTCCCAATCACCTTCTTTTCTTCCAAGTGCTTAAAAATGGATTCCTTGAGGAACTGCTGCATGATTTTTCCAGGGACTGAGGTGTGGCTGAATGGTCTGTAGTTCCCTGGATATTCCTTCTTCCCTTCTTAAAGATGATCACTTTGTCCTTTTCCAATTATCTGACAGCTCTCCTGATTAATACATTTTCAAAGATAATGGCTAGCAGCTCTGCAATCACATCAGTTAACTCCTTTGGCACCCTTGGATCCATTGTACGTGGCCCCAAGGACTTGTACATGTCCAGCTTTTCTAAATAGTCCCTAACCTGTTCTTTCACTACTAAGGGTTTCTCACCTTCTCCCCAACTACGCTGCCCAGTGCAGTAGTCTAGAAGCTGACCTTGCCTGTGAAGACCAAGAGAAGAAAGACATAAAGTACTTCAGCCTTTTCCGCATCATTTGTCACTAAGTTGCTTCCCCCATTCAGTAAGGGACCCATGCTTTATCTAATTTTCCTCTTTTTGCTGACTTACATGTAGAAGCCCTAATTGTTACCCTTTCCATGCCTTGCTAGCTGCAGCTTGAATTGCACTCTGGCCTTCCTGATTTCATTCCTGCATGCCAAGCAATATTCTTATAACTCCTTCCTAGTCATTTGTCCAAGTTTCCACTTATTGTAAGCTTCCTTCTTGTGTTTCAGCTCCCTGAAGAGTTCCCTGCTAGGCCAAGCTGGTCTTCTGCCATACTTGCTAGTATTCCTGTGCACCAGGAGGGTTCATTTCTGCATGCTCAGTAAGATTTCTTATAGTATGACCAGCTCTTGTGGGCTCCTTTTTCCCCTCAGACTGACCTCCCAGGGCATCCTGCCCATCAGTTATCTGAGGGAGTCAAATTTTCCCTTTCTGAAGTCCAGGGTTCTTACTCTGCTGTTCTTCTTCCTTCCTTCCTTTCTTCAGGATCCTGAACTCAATTGTCTTGTGGTTTCTACTGCCAAGTTGCCATCCAGTTCTACATTCCCCACCAATTCTTCCTTGTTTGTGAGCAGCAAGTCAAGAAGAGCACAGTCCCTAGTTGGCCTCTCCAAAACTTGCACCAGGAAGTTGTCCCCAAAGATCTCCACAAACTTCCTGAATTGCCTGGGTACTGCTATATTGTCCTCTCAGCAGATGTCAAGATGATTGAAGTCCCTCATGAGAACCAGGGCCTGTGATCAGGAAATGTTTGCTAGTGGTTTGAAGAAAGCCTCATCTACCTGATCTGATGGTCTATAGCAAATATCCACCATGATTTTACTCTCGTTGCTCTCTCCTGTGACCCTAACCCAGAAACTTTCAATAGGCCCTCCTCCAGTTTCATACTGCATCTCTGAATAATCAAACAGCAATTTTACATGAAGTACAATTCTTCCTCTTCTCCCCTGACTGTCCTTCCAGAACAGTTTACACCCATCCATGACAGTACTCCAGTCATGCGAGCTATCCCACCAAGTCTATGTTATTCCAATCATGTTATAGTTCCATGACTTTGCAAAGACTTCCAATTCTTAATGCTTGTTTCCCAGGCTCTGTTCATTCATGTACAGGCACCTGAGGTAACTAGCGAATTGCCCTACTTCCTTAAGAATAAGAAGGCCTCTCTTCTTGCCCCTTCCTGCTTGTGTTTCCTAGAGCTCATCCACTTCCCTATGTACCTCAGGGCTTTGGTCTCCCTTCTCCAGCAAATGTAGTTTAAAATCCTCCTCACTAGGTTAGTGAACCTGTCTGTGAAGATGTTCTTCCTTCTCTGCATTGGGTGGATCTTCCTAGAAATCCTCTCTCTTGGAACAACATCCCGTGGTTGAAAAAGCCAAAGCCCTGCTGGTGATGCCATTTGTGGAACCATGTTTTGATCTACAGGATGCATCTGCTCCTGCTTGGCCCCTTCCTGTTGACCTGAAGGAAATCAGTTTGGTCAGGTATGGCTTGCTCTTGGTGAACCCATGCTGGCAGTTCTTGATTGCCTTTTTCTCCTCTAGGTGCTTCACAATGGATTCCTTGAGGACCTTCTCCATGGCCTTTCCAGGTATGGTGGCCAAGCTGACTGGTCTGTAGTTCCCTCTATCCTTTTTCTTCCCTTTCTTAAATAGTAGCACTGTTTGCCTTTTGCCAGTTATCCAGGACTTCACTTGAACTCCATGTGTTCTCAGAAAGGATAGCCAGGGGCTCTGAAATGACCTCAGCTAGTTCCTTCAGTACCCTAGACTATAGCCCATCTGGCCCTGCTGACTTGAAAGCATCTAGCTTCTCTTAAGTAATCCCTAACCTGTTTTGCCATTCCTCTAAGCTGTTTGTCTCCTTCCCTATCTTTGCTGCCAATTGCACTCAACATCTGGCAGCTGCTGCTATTTGTGAAAAATGAAATTAAAAAGGCATTACATTCTTCACTCTTTTCTATATCATCCATGCAGAGCTATGGGCCACAATCTTGGGGAAAATTTGTTTAAAACACAGAAGTCTGTAACAGAGCTATAGACAAAGATAATGTTCAAAAGAATCAGAAATAAAGGCACTGGCTGATTTAAATAACTGGTAATGGGTTCTGGATTGTGGAACAGTATTGCAGATTGGGCAGAGAATTAGGAATAAAGCTTTAGACTGTATGGACTGAATTACCACATTCTAGCTGATGTTGAGACTTCTTGGAGTATGACATGTTTTTATATGCCCATATATCCTATTGAATGCATTTCAGTTGGCTTAATTAGCATGTCATTGCTTACCGTTTTCTCTATAATAATTTTGATTGACCCATGGTTAAAAATATATAAGCGTAGCAAAAAAGTAAATACCTGTCATCCCAAAATCAAAAACAACACAAGTAAGTCATGATCTCAGTCCTTTTGTTAGTGGAAAAGTGTCTATCCCC
>NW_017729006.1:28886750-28894010 GCF_001723915.1 Gavialis gangeticus | reverse complement strand
CCCCCCCCTCCACACACACACACACACACACACACACACACACACACACACACACACACACACACACACACACACACACGAAAAACTTTATCCTCAGAATGGGCAGTTACAGCAAGGTTGAATAGTTAAGATATTCCCTACTCCCAAATTAAGAAGACACCTCCAAGATGAGGGAAAAGCTTGTAGTGCAGCTGTCCCTTTCATATATTTTTGGTAGACAGACACCAAAGACTCACTCTTTTTTGCACTGCAGAGTATTTGCAGCATTTCATCAATAGGGAAAGCCCTTAAGATATATGCAATAACATATATACTCAATTTAAAAGCACTGTCAGATCAATTGAAAGGGTCCTAAGTAAAACAGTATCATGCCTTTTCCATCTTCAGAGCTCACTCACACACTTCTTTCACCATGGAAAAATTCACAACAATTTTTAAAAGTTAACATGTAAAAATGAATAAGCATCCGCTGATTCCCATTCATTTAAAACCATGAGAGTGAACATAGCAAATTCTTTGCACATGGTGTTATGAACAGGAAAGCTTTCAAGGTGCAGCATTCACAATTCAGCAGAAAAAAATACTCTTAGAGAGAGCATAATTTTCAAACCTAAAATGGCTAATTGCTTGAAAAAGCCATACAGAGGGGGGGGAAGGAGGTAACAGAAGTCTAGTATTAGTCTCTGGTTTTGGAGTCATTTTTCTTTTTAAATGGAAATGATTTTACACAGGAAAATCCAAAATAATAATAATATGTATCTTGGAGGGTCAGAGGCTTCAAACTGAGTGGAAGGATAAGTAGAGACATAAAAATACTAAATGATCTGTGACAAGAGAAAGTAGTATGTGTCATAGGAAGAGTTCTCTAGTGCTCTTGATTTTTTTTTTGGTCATAATTCCCTCTTTAATCTAGAGATCTGTTTTATAAATTAGGATTTGAAAAGAAAATAATATTCTCTTTCCAAGAAACAGGTGATGAATCTCCAGATTTCCAGCAAAACTGCTTAAGTTCTATTTTTTTTCCTTTTTCATATTTTGGCTGATTTTTGATGGCTGCATTTTATAGAACTAGATTTACACTACCCATAATTTTGCTCAGAAATGGCCTGATTAGAAAACATACCAACTTTATGGTATATAACACACAACTCCCTTCCTCCCACAACCAGCTGCCAGAAATTGCTGTGGTTATAGTGTGCATTGTATGTGAGGGAGTACGGTAACTTCAATTTCTGCTGCTTAAACTTCCGCCAGGCAAAAGCGAAACTAAAGTTTATAGGGAGTTGAACAATGAGCAGGCTTGCCTCCCTAGCTGCTCCTAAGTAGTTAGTTACTGCAAAGAAAGATCTTTTTTCTTCTTTCTGCCTTTCAAAAACAAAGTGTATCTCTTATTTCAGAGTATGTTTGTATGCAAGAAAATACGGTATTATTCAGACATAATCCACCTGTGGCTCCACGGCCTCGGACTATAATATGCAGCTCAACATGGAGTTCTTGTAGAGTCCATTACCTGAGTATATTTTTTCAGGCTGGCTTTTTGCAGACAAAGCAAGCAGTGTGTGAATGAACAAGCGTGCTCATTATGCTACTTGCAACTAGCCAGTAGGGCCACTGAGATTCTTGCATCCCCTTTCCCAGAATATACCTGTAGAAATCCATAAAACTTCATCCTTGTAACACCTTGACTCTTAGGACCATGATGATACAGCCGCATGAGGTGGCTGCATTGCTATTATGCAGTCATTATATAATTGGATTACAACATTCTGTTCTGCGAAAGCCTTGTGTTTTTCCGTGACTCCACATGAGTTCAAAATGACCCTCTTGCCTTACAAAGTTGGGAATATCTATCTTGATTAATATACAAGAGTACTGATCTACCAAGTGGTAGGGGAATGATTTTGTTTCTAGCCTCCCTGTCTTCCTCTCCTCCTCTTTTTTCTGCTGTTCTTTACTTGATGGATAAGACAGAAGGTAACTGGCATGTGAAAGTTGTTCATCTAATAAAACTAAGTAGACTAGACATGTTTTTTCCTCTAATTTTTCTTCCTATTGGAGAGGTTTATTTTTAAAAAATCTTCCTTTTAAACACCTATGTCTAAGTCAGATGGTGGGGTGCAAGTTTGGAAGGCTAACCGTTTAACACAAGAAAAGACGCATTCTTCCTATACTTTCATACATGTGTGCACATGCGCACACATTGACGGAATGTTTTTTGTTAAATGTACTAATGCCGACCTCTGCATGGCTATTGGAAAATTGAAATGCATGGGTAATGCTTTTTTAAGGCTGTTTCCTTCCATCAGCTTTGGCCAAGGTTATCATCTCTACCCCCAATGCTTGCTAAGGCAAGACAACAGTCATTCAGTGGTCCTTCACTGGATGACCATGCTATTTAAACATTCATACAATGAGTGTTTCAGGTGCCAGTTATTGCTCTGATTAGCAAAGCATTTAAATCAATGTTTATATCTATTTCTCTTCGGGAGCAGGGATATGACTACTGTGGGATTTACACACATGTTTAACATTAAGGATATACTAAAATGCTTTGTTCAGCCAGCTTCGACATGAGTGTACAATTCGATCAATTACTGGTTTCCCTGGGTAATTTGGAATATTACTAATGAATACCCAAGTCATTTTACTCATTAAAATGTCATCTGATTCGTGTTCTTTCAGCTATGTAAAGGATTTTACCATAATAGGCCCTGATTTTCTTTTTCACTGTGGCCCTGCTCTGCCAGGGACCTTAACAGATACAGATATAAGAGTGAAATTACTGCTACATAGAATATAAAAGCCATTTGAAATGTGGGAGCGTGCAAGCAGCAGAAATGCCAGAAGCAGTCTGGCTGGTATAGAGCCCTGTACACAATACATGTGAGTAGAACTCATGCCTTTTTAAAATAAGTTGTCTTCAAAATGCTGCTCCAGGCACGTTAGTTTCTTCAGGGCTTCCCAAGGTCAAGGTTAAATGACTTGTCGACTGTTTCAGTCTCTGCTAATAACATATATTTATATGATATTTTAACTTTTACGTAGAAAGTGAAGAAGGTCTTCCATCCAAGAGCAGAGCAGGTCTAATGCTGTTTAGCCTGGGAACTCTAAGATAAACCTATCCCAATGTGACATGAGACTGGACCTCTCTAGTATGTAATAGCAATTTGTTCTCAAAGTAGAACCATTTCCACTGAACCAAAATTTTTGTGTGTGCGTTCTGAATAGGAGTGGATCTCAATGTCTTACTGTAACATCATTTCTCTCCATGACTTTTGTGGATGTTAATAGTTTATGTATTTTTAAAACACCCTGAAAAAGGCAAGAAAATTTTACCATTCTGAGAACCTTATGCTGGCCTTCTAATTTCCATTTACTTCCTGCTTCCAGTCCATGTGTGGGAGGAAACATCACAGGAGTTGTCCGTTTGCAGCGCTACTGGCCAAAACCAAGAAAGTGTTGTAGAGTTGAGGCCCAATGAAGGTATAGCAGTGAGCACTCTACGTAAAGAAGGAAGAGGATAAAAACGTGTCTGATACAGTTTTGCCAAATGATTCAGCCTTGGAGGGACTTCATCTTCTATGCTAGCTAAGGATTTGGTTTGAGTTACTCTGCTTAGATTGTCGTTGTAGGGCTTTGGGGACTGACTAAGCACTGCAATTAACCTCCCCTTTGATGAAACCTTATAAGTCTAATTTTAAATTTCCTTGTCTATGTGGCTTTCAATCTACACTGTTTTTGAAATAAGAGGCAGTGATTTTCCCAGAGATGTCAGTGTCAGATCAGTTCATCTCTGAATGTCATGTAGTCAATCTCCTCTTCCCACTCTCCTCCCCCAAAGATGCTAGATGCTCCATGGGAACATTGCTTGCGGGCTGGGCATTGTAGAGTGACTTCTCAGCTCTTTGATGTGTGCACTGAGTTGGTGCTGCTGACCTGAATGTCAGGTTGGGGATGGGGATGACAATGTACAAATGCTGTGCTGGGTGTGAATATCACCATAATATATCATTTCCTTTTAACAGTTTATATTCAAGTACCTTTCTTTATAACCCTGTTTCTGAATTAAGATTACTTTGGGTAGAGATTTGCTAGGATGTCTCTTAAAACACATTTAGGTAAATGATTAAATCTAGAGTAGAGTAATTCAGGGTTGGGGCCTTGAGAAAGAGACTGCAAAGCTAGTCGTGTGTGTGTGTGCGTACCTTTTCCATTTATAATAATTCATTCCCAACAGCAAAAGTGTTTGCTAGTGCTCCAACCTCTTTCTTCAAAGTTTAGCTTTCTTTTCCCCTTTTGCACAAGGCAGCACAGCTCTAGCAGTTCAAAAAGCTCTGAGCAGTGCTCAAGAAACACGAGTGTCACTTAAAGCTTCCTCTGATGGGAGCAGTATGTTTAAACGGTAGGGCTGTGCGAAGCTTTGGTCCTTGATTCAATTCAGCAGAGATTCGGCCCGATTCAGTGGCCAAATCTCCGAATCCGAATTGAATCAGAGGACCCTATAATCTCTCTGAATCAAATCGGAACCCTCTGAATCGATTTGGAAAGACTTGGAGATTTGGACCTGGATACAGCTTTAAATGTTTTTTCTACATACCTCTAGGTAGCAGAGGCTTATGAGTGCTGTGATGGTGGGACGCATGGAGTGTCCCACAGAAGTGCGGGGGGCTCCCCAGCACACTCGACAGCAGACCCAGAAGTGGACCAGAAGTACTTCCAGTCCACTTCCAGGTTCACTGCGGAGCACATGGAGGGTTCCCCCGCACTCCTGTGGGATGCTCCATGTGCCCCAGCTTTGCAGCAATCACAAACCGCGCCTGCTACCTCAAGGTATGTAGAAAAAGCTTTTAAAGCTGTTTCTATGTCCAAACCACTGATTCTCTGAATCAGCATCAAATCTTCAGATTCAGATTCAGCCAAATTGAATCAAGGACAGTGATCCAAATCAATGAATTGAATCGCTGTCCCTGATTTGGGCAGAATCCGAATCAAATAGGGCCCGCTTCACACATCCCTATTAAACAGAGCTAACACACTTTTCCCACTTACTCCTTGGCTGTGTCCAGACATTCAAAAAGCCTGAAGAGAAATCGATTTAAGTTACGTGGTTTTCTGTAAGCAGCGTAGTTTAGATTTGTAGCAAACAGAACACGCATTTGCCCTTTGGCAAAATCTTAGATTGAGTTCTGCCATTTTTAAATCAGTCTATGTGTGCCGAACGTCTGTTCTGTTACAGTTATAGATCAGTTTCTGATCACTTATACTGGAAAACCAATGTCTGTACCTGGCCCTTAGTTTCCATCGTCTGGCTGTATGTACAGCTCTACACCTGAGATACTCAGTCCCTATCCCTTGCTTTAGGCCTCCTAAAGGCTCCTTCTGTGCAGCATCCATTACATAATCCAGCATCAGCACATACGTTATAGGAATAACATTTTTACCTGTAATTGTTATGCTTGCCAAAACTATACATGTAGCATTTGATACGACTATACTAGACAGCATATAAGCCGAAGACAAAAAAAGATCACATGCACTTGCACTCGGCTTCCCAAATTTTTTCTCCCTCCACCTATGCCCCCTCATCTATATAGTAACATGGATTATACAATCTAGGGTTCATTTGCCTACAACCCTACCAGCATCACATATGCCATCACTTCCTTACAATGCCCTTCTGCTGTCTACATTGGACAGATGTAGCAGTTCCTACATAAGGATGAATGAATGCCAGTCTGACATCAACTCCAGAAAAACACAAAGGCCTATGGCAAGACACTTCAACCTTCCTGGACACTCCATCACTGACCTCCAGGTAGCTCTTCTTAGGCAGCAAACTTTTAAAAACTGAACTGAATGGAAAATTGCAGAACAAGAAATGATTCATAGACTGGACTGTGTTAAGCATGGTTTAAACAGGGACTACAGATTCTTATCCCATATCTGGATTAGCTTTTGTGAGCCCTTTGTTCTAATAGGTTCTTTGTTTGCCTCTCAGCACTGCCCCCACCCCTCCTTTCTCTACCCCTCTTCCTGCCTTTTGCATTCAAATCACTCTCTTCATTCTATATACTGCTCTGTGCATATCCTTTCACAGCATCTGATGAAGTGAGCTCCAGCTAATTTAGTTAGTTTACAAGGTGCACGTCTATCCTACCTTTCACTGCTTCACTCAAAAAGAACTACTTTTATTTATCAAAAAATAACTGATTTGATGGGTTGTCTGCTACTATTTAAGCAAACTACAGTACACTATCATTATAACAGACCTTGTTTATAACAAAGTCCTGCTTTTAATATCCCCCCCCAACAACTGTTTTTTTTTCATTACAATGCTGGAGCAAATTGATAAATGCTAATATAGGGAACATCCTCTTTCAATAATTTTTTCTCCATGTCCCATAGGTGTTTATTATAATGAGGTGATTGTGTACATCTTCTGACACATTTAATTAATGGGCAAATGCTGTACAAGAAACTTTACAGTGTAAATAGGATTGGCTATGCATTCATTGTGTGAATTCATTTTGTGAATTCATTATGACTATGTATTCATTAAGCACAATTTTGTATCGGGAAAAGTGGCAAGTGTCTTTGATTTTCGAATCATCTGCAATTCGCTGTTTAGTTCTCAAACTTCATAAATTTGTTTGCTAGAAGGTTCTAAAGAAAAGTTAGACTTGCCCATAAACTCCAGAGTTGGTGTCGTCATGCCGGATTTGGCTTCCTGGACCACGACCCACACTTCAGAGCAGAGGGCGTCCTGGGGCATGATGGTCTCCATCTCTCCCCCAAAGGTAAGAGTTTGTTTTCTTACAGGCTAGTTGACCTCCTCCGGCGGGCTTTAAACTAAGTTCGTCAGGAGATGGGGATCCACAGGAGCAAGAGAAAACTCAACCAGGTGTAGGACCTGCCCAGGTAAGAGCTCAGGTATATACCAAGGGACCAGTTGTCTCTCAGGAAGGGGGGGTGCCCAGGGCTCTCTCGGGGGGATTAAGGTGTCTCTTCACTAATGCAGGAAGCATGGGGAACAAGTAGGAGGAGCTTGCTCTCCTGCTTGCAAGTAGTAAAATCAACCTGGTTGGCCTAGTGGAGACATGGTGGGATGAAACTTTTGACTGGGCAGTAGACACAGAGGGCTATAGGTTGTTTAGAAGAGATAGGAAGGGGAAAAAAGGTGGGGGGGGTGTGCTCTATGTTAGGGAACAATATACCAGTTCTACCTTCCAAATGGGACCAGAGGAAGGCTTAACTGAGACC
>NW_017729006.1:28886227-28886501 GCF_001723915.1 Gavialis gangeticus | reverse complement strand
TAGCGCAAATGCTTGACTTTAGGAAAGCCAACTTCGATGTGCTCAGGGCAGTAGTCAGGGAGGCACTTGGAGCCCAGGGGGTAGCTAGGAGGGGTGGTCCTTCCTCAAGGAGGCTATCCTTGGGGCACAGCAGGACGCAATTCCTCTGTGCAGGAAGGCGGGAAAAGAGTCCTAGAAATCTTCATGGCTGAGTGCGGATATCCAGGCTCACCTGAGGGCAAAGAAAAAAGCGTCCTGGCAGTGGAAGCAGGGGGCAGGGACAAAGGAGGAGTAC
>NW_017729006.1:28879550-28885150 GCF_001723915.1 Gavialis gangeticus | reverse complement strand
TAACTTTAGTCCCAAGTTGAAGCCAGGAGAGGCAGCCAGCCACAAGCCCTGGAGCTGCACTCAGGCTGGTCCCCGAGTGGACAGACAAGCATGGAGGCCCCTTGGGTTACTCCACAGTAACATGTCTACACATGCATTACTGCACAGTAAGTAAATGGGCATAAATTTGATACTTGTATGATGCAGGTATCAAATATATGTTCACGTCAGCATAAGTCACCATAATTACTGTGAAGTACGGGCATGCACATGTAGATGCATGCCCATACAGCATAGTAATTTTGGTTACTGCACAGTAAATCTGCAAGTGTAGATCCACCCACTGTGTCCTGAAAAGTAAATATAATCACATTAAGGAGGATAAAAAATATATTATTCATCCAGGCCAGCAAACTGACCTCTGGATTGCAACGCTCATCTTAATGAAATGTAGATTATGGAGAACTGCTGGCATGTCCATAATAATATAAACTTGGACAGAGGGCAAAGCTACAAGGGGGGGGGGCAGGGGAGGGAGAGAGTGCACTTGTACTGCACTGATGCACTTGTACCGCCCTCCCTTTCCAAGCCATTCACTTTGATTCTTGGTCTATCCAAAGTTTAAAATTAACTGCCCAGCTGTGGTGGCAGCATTTCTAGTCGGCCAGTACTGGGGAGTCAATTGATTTCATGGCTCAAAATCTAACTGATCCCTTCTAAACTCTTCATTCCACAGGTATCAACTACCCTCTTTTCTTTTTACTGGGCTTGATGTTCCACCAATCAAGCTATTCTTTGTTCTGCAATTCTGCCTATTGTTCTCTGTGCCTGGTAATGAAGTTCCTATTACACAGATTGTTTTTAATTCATTCCAGTGAAGTTATATTTGTTTTTGCTGCAATCATAAACTGAGTAATATAGCCCCAAGCGCTTGCATGTTAGTAAAGCTTCTAGTTTGTTTTTTAAACTAGAGAAGGATATGTGTTGTTCTGTATGTCATTATGTACCACACCACCTCTACCCACCTTTTCAAAATTCTAGATCCACCCTCAAGTGATGAACTTGTGTAGTTAATCACCTTGAGCTGAAATGGAGTAAGTCTAACAAATGGAAATGGTGATGTTTTTCATCCAGTTTACAACTACTTTACACCTGGGGTAAATGACTGTAGGAGATGCAAGGGAATGGAGAAACATGTTTCTTGTCCTCCCCTTAAGGCCCTATACAACATCATCCCACCCTTCATCTATCATCATACTGCTCCCCCTGTACTCTGCCAACAATTCCATCCTCCAGCTTGTTCATCTCCTCTGTCTCTATCTTTTACTATAGCACCTGCAGCAGCGAGGAATGCTTTCCCAACTGTGATTCATCCAGCCACCATTTTCCTGTACATAAATCCTTCATTAAGAATTGATTTTTTCCATGTCATTGAAAAGTGAACCTAACCAATTACAGCTGAGATTTTGAAAGAAGCCCAAGGTGTTGGTGTCTCCCTTGAAAATAAATGTTCAGCCTCAAAAAACAAAAGGCCCAATGCTATTCCAACTATTAGACATTAAAATGCTTAGATGTGACGGTGCAATCTGATTCCCTCCTACTCAAGTCCTTGAAAACCATTAATGAATCTATTTTTGTCACATTTTAGGCTTACAACTAAGTCATAAAAAGTGATGAGGACCCACTTGCCTTTGTTTTTTAGAGTAGAGGAGGATTACATATAGATATTTTTAGACCCCCAAGAGCCTGGGGAAGGCAAAGGGAGGAGTGCTTGCTCCACTCCTCCTGCTTCCTGGGGTGCGAGTGGAGCAGTGGGAAAATACTCCCTGCACTCGCCCCAGACCAGGCTCTGGAGAACAGGGTGGAAGAGGAGCGTCCTTCTCTCTGAGACTCTTGGCTTGGGGAAGAGGCAAGCAATAGAGAGGGCTGCTCCTCTCCTCTCCTGAAATGGTCCAAGAGTGGAAGGGAGCAGTGAGACAAAGCCACCAGCGCTTTCTCCAAGATGGGCACTTTTCTGGCTTGGGTAAGGAATGGGGGGAGTGCCTCATTGCTCCCTTCCCTCCTGGAGCCCTCCCCACACCCCCACCATTCAGCTGATTTAAAAGCCAGCATGGCCAGGAGCAAAACTCAGAGAGGCTTTCCCCAGTCTGTTTTTTTCCCAAGCTGGCTTCTCCTCTCTACCCTACCCTTCACCCATGGTGCTGAGGAGCAAGGGGGCAGGTGCAAAGAGAAGCCTGAAGGAGACAGTACTATTCCCTGTGCTTGGCTTCCAGTGCCCAGGAGCTAAGCAGAGGGAGCAGTGCAGCAAAGCTTCTCACAGGAGCCTCCAGAATGAAAAGCAGATAGAGGGTAGCTGGTGGTGCCTCCTCCACTCTGCTCCTTCTCTAAGGGATAGGAGGAGAGCAGCTGCTTCCTGTGTCTTCTCAAAACTGGGGTGATACCAGTCTTAGGAAGTCAGGGAGCCTTTCCCCCAACACAAGTCCTCCTGGTCCCCTGCCTGAAGAGTTAAATGGGGAGGGGGAAAGACTACAGACATTCAGCCTTCCAGGAGAAACTCTCCCAGGAGAGAATTAACCCGGGTTGTTCCAGGTTTTTCTCCTGGGCTGGCCATTTTTTCTGCAGGAGAAAAAACCTGAATGTTTTGGCTTCTGCAAAGAGAACTGGTATTCTCCCCGTAGAAAGTGAACGTCTGTACCTAGCCTTATTTGACTGCATGAACCTTGAGACAGGAGCAGCCTTCATTTTGTGTTTAGATGAGCACCTAATACATTTCTGGAAAATAAATTAATATTTGTAATACATCCTCTGAGCTTCTTGGAGAAGCCTGCCTAATCAAGATGGCTCTCTGTGCTGACAGCCAAACATCTAGTAGTTCAATCCAGCCCTTGCCATCAGGAATTGTTACTTGTCTTCTATTTTTTTAGTTCTTTGTTCAGTTTAGTTTTACAGAGCTTTGTACAGCAATCACTAATCCTGTAAAGAAGCCAAATGGAGAAAAAAGTGACTCTTCTTACCCACTTTTATGTGTCTTAAATCCTTGTCACTGACTACTACAAGAAAATGGAGCCACTGATCAAGGGGATACTTATACAAACAGTATTGCTAGACCTTTTAGCACCGATCACTCAAAAAACAAAACCCTGACAGATTATTCAGAGCACTGGCTTGCTTGATGTTCACCCTCAAGGGGAAGACTGTTTGAGTGGCTTTGCACCATCTGCCCAATGCACTAATTCTTCTGTAAGTGTCAGAACTACAGGCTTTTCCATGCAAAAGCCTTCAGCAATGTGTCTGCTTGCGCATGATGTACTGACACCAGTACTTCTCACTGTGGGTTGTATTTCTGAGGAACTTCAAAGGAAAGCCTTGCCTGAATGAATTAAAAGATCTTGCTGCTTTTGACATATTTCTCATATGATTTCTATGAAGTGAGCAGTGACGTTCTTTACATGCTGGATAGAACCACACTAGTCCGTATCTGAACTACATCTCAAAGAAGAGAGGACTGGTACCCTGTTTTCTACACTTTCTGGAGGGGCTCAGGATATGCTTTCAACAACAATAAGGGGATAGAAAGAAGTCTTCTAAGTGACTGGCTGGCTGAATTCCTATTTCAAATTATTAAGTGCTGGTAAAACATATTAACCAGTTCTTTATTAGGATGCCTAGAGCCTTGAATAGCTATGTTACTATTTACATATTGAGATAATCATTAATTAGCAGAACATTAACCTGCTCCCTATTGCTGACATCTTAAAACATTACAGAGCTATTTTCAGTTCAGTTGCATTTCTTTCAGACTTCTTTCAAGCCCAACACTAAAACTACTGTAAGGTCCTCTGGATCAGAGACCCTGTCTTCCGGCATGTTTTATAATGTGCGACGTGTACATACAGCACTCTGTGACTAATAAAAATAAAGAAAACCACATTTAGCTTGTGCTAAGTCATATTCCATGGTCAGGAACATCGCATATATTTCAGATGAGCAGCGCTGCAGTGTCATATTGTACCAGATTTATTCACGCACCTGCACCTCATTCTGAAGATGCTAAATGTACCTTTACTTATTAATCTAGTGAGACTTTCAGCCTTGCTGTAATTTATTTCTGAAGTTTTCTGGGATGAGAAATAGGATTTAGCAATTTTTCAATGGTTAGGTAGAGTTGTCTAAATTAAAGGAATGTTAGTAGCAAAGCAACATGATTTGATTTTGATATAGTACTTTAGATAATAAATATTCTTCACATCCATGTATGTAAGGATTATCAAGCAGATGCACAAGACTAGAATGACAGGGCATGAATGATTCATGATCTCAGCCTGGATATTTAGTGACTACATCCTGAACTGTACTCCCTTGCATTGCACCTCATCTGCATAGCGAGGGAGAATAAAAGCTTGTTCTGTTCCTATAACCCCCCACATTATAAGCCATCAGGATGTGTCGTGAGCAACCTGTTGTACTTGAGACAAAGACACCATTAATAGTTTATAAGGTTGGCACACACTACAATGTATTGTTTGTTCTGTATAGCTCTGGTGGAGGGGAAGAACTCGCAAAATAATTCTCCTGGTTAAAGCATCTGTAACTGATTTATGCATTTCAGAGCATGATCCTGCATGATGCCAAGTTATTTGTGAGGCGCTGAGCACTACTAACCCTGAGCACTCCTGGACATAGGAGTTTTTACACCTCACTCTTAAATATCTCCCACATCCTAGGTATCTGAAGGGTTAAGAAATGAGGAAGCCTGGCTTATTGTTTTCACCACTGCAGTTAATGCAGGTTTTGATAATCCTTAGTCTAACCAGGTACTTTGCTATTAGAATTATTTTTTGTAGTGCAACAATGCCTAGATGTTCCCAGTGAGATCAGGACCTCTGTGCTAGGCAAACACTGTCCCTTCCCCAGAGGTCAGAATCAAAATAGACAAAACAGACCAAATGGTGGGATGGACAACAGAAGGGTGAAGTAATTTGCCCAAGGCCATGCAGCATGTCAAGTACACAGCAAGGGCTCCAGCCCAGGCAACATAGTCTACTGAGTATAGTGAGAGGTATCTTCAGTATCCTTTACTGATCACTGAAAATGGAGGTAGAGAAAGGGGGGAGGAGAAGCAAGAAGGAGCAAAGTCTTACCTGCTGCTGCCCTCCACACATCAAAGGCAGCTACTATTGCTGCCACTGCTGTGGTAGCAGCGTCAACTCAGGCATCAAATCCCAGGGTACAGGATCCCTGGGAGCCATCCCTAGTGCCTCGTTTACTCCCCACCACTCCCCTCCCACAAGATCTGCTATTGGGCCCAGGACTGTGCCTGCTTTGGTAAAGACTTTGGAGAAGGGGTAAGGGGGGAGCACTATTTAGCTGGCCCCCTGCCCCCAAATACACTGCCAGATGTAGGGCTGCACCTGCTGGATCCTATGGCTGGGCAGTGAAAGTCTGCCCTTGTTGTGGCAAGGACTCCTGAGGGGGTCATTCTGCTGCCCCCTCAAGAGTTGGCACAGAAGGCTGGTGACCTGCTTGCTCCCCTCTTAGTTACGCTCCTGGGACCATGATCTCTTCCTTGGTTCTTTGTTTTTTTGGATTTGTTTGTTTGTGGGGGGGGGGGGGGGTTTTTT
>NW_017729006.1:28851003-28879496 GCF_001723915.1 Gavialis gangeticus | reverse complement strand
TTTGTTTTTTTGGATTTGTTTGTTTGTGGGGGGGGGGGGTGCTTTTTCAGTGAAATCTCAGGTTTGAAATGCTTGTTGAATTTCATGCTGACAAGAACTTCTATTGATGATTTACGTGACTGCATTATAGATGATGTCGGGAGGAATCGAGTCATGGATCCAGAGGAGCTTTTGCCACCGAGGAACAGGAAGTCTTGCTGCTTAGCTCTGCACAGGGAAACAGGTCTTCTCTCCACACAAGGCCAGGGCAGTGGAGGGCTTGAACTCTCTTTTTTCCCCTGCCCCAGCAACTCCTGCCTGCAGCTAGCTACCATGCTGAACACTCCTCAGAGTCTACCGCTGCATCCAAGAGCAATGGATAGCGTTAGCTGAATGGTTCTGCTAAAGCTATTAGTGGTTGAATAGTTAGCACTGTTTCTGGTTTATGTTGTCTTTCGGTTTCAGAGTAATTGATATGAATGTGGAATTAAAGCCATTGGCAACGCATAGGGTGTGCATGTGGGCCCAGCCCGGCCACACAGCAGCAGTTGTAGTGGCAGTAGCTTCAGCCTTGCTCTGGAGCTGGGACCAGAGCTGCTGCTGCCTCTGTGGCTGAGGTAGGACTGGAGGTGGCAAGTGCTCCATGCTCCTTGCCCTTGGCCAAAGCAGGGGTTGGAGCTGCAAGGGGAAGGCAAGCAGGGATGGGGAAGCAAAGTTCAGGAGCAGGGGAGCAGAGGCTGTTGGGGACAAGTGGCCGGGGGGCAGTGGCTAGGGCTCTAACTCTAACCCCAGTCTCAGGGTTGGAGCCACAGTCACCGCCACTGTCCCCTCCCTCCTGACCCCACTTGCACTTAAATCTAAGACAAGGGGCCTTTTCTCCCACATTGAGTGGACATGCGAAACCTTATCTTAGGTGGAAGTAAATACAATATTTCAGCTGTACCATTATTTCAGGTTATTTCTCAGACCTGGGAAGATATTGCTGAATCAAGGCTCAATTGGCAAGTTACCCCTGTCCCTGGAAGGACAAATGATCTATTTTTTAATAAATGAAAGTTTAAATCCCGCAGCCCATGGGTGGCTTCTGCAGCTCATTCACAGTCCCACTGGCCTGTGAAAGCAGGAGGCCTTATACACAGTCCCCTAAATGGAGAGTTTTGCCTTTCTTGTCTGTCTTAATAATTTTAAACAAAGCAAAACAAAACAATTGGGTAATATTTTAAAATGAGAAGTTACAATGAAGAGTCTAGAAATCGGTATGCCTTGCCAGGTTTGCAGCTACTGGGACTCATTCTGCTGCTTGACCTCTCTTCTCCCTGCAGGGATTATCCCAGGACCCGAGGAGCTGCTTCTATAGAAGTCCCCTGCCTGCCCTTGTTCACACTTGGTTGGGTCTTCTCAGAACTGTTTACCCTGCCAGGGGCAATGCTGTCATGTCATGCTCCAAGTCACTGCCCAATTTTGGATAGGCACTAGGACAAGTGGAGCTCACTCAAAGGTAGACTTAACAGGTAAACTGACCTACTTTAGCAAAGGAGTTCATGTTCCCTGTGAGCCTGGAAGGAACAATCTGAGCACAAGAATCCACTGGTCTGCAAGCCCTCCAAGGTTTGTGAGCATTGAATTTGCCTTGTGACTTTTCAGCCCAGGTGGAAATTTATTCCACTAAGGCACATTTGTTGTTCCATTGTAGAGCCCAGGAGAAACCTTTGCTTTGTTAGAACAGGGATGCCCATGCTTTGCCCAAACTGTCTGCAGAAATGTAAGAAGATGTGTTGAATGAACATTATGAGGATAACCAAAAGGAAATGGATTTCTCTGTGCCCAACAAAATGAATGTTTATGGGAAGTTAAGAGCCTCAACACAAAATGCAGGGGTATAGAAGGGGAGAAGACAGAAAGGGGCATGTTATCTAAGAATTAAATGAAGTTCAACAGGGGAGCTGCTTCACTTTTGACACTCTCTCTTTCCCTATCCAGATGCTTGTGCTTTTTCAGTGACCAGGGCAGTACAGGATACAATGCTCTGAGTGCATTGCTCTGAGTACTTTTTCGGGTATCCTACAAAAGCTGTAATAGAGCTTTTTGGTCTGATCATCTCTCTGGAGCTAGCTGTTGTTCTGCAGTCTGGGAGAGCCTTCCCAGTCAGTGATTCCCAGTCTGATCAGAGCTGTGTTTGATCTGGGGATGTTGGGAATGGTATGAGATTTGGAAAGTCAGACAGCTCAAGCCTCAACCAAAACTACCAGCTCTGCCCAGACCGCTGGGTAGGAATGCCAGAAAAAGTAAAGATGGAAGGGAGTTAATAAAAGTACAAGATGAAAAGGATCAGAGCAAGAAAAGAAACATGCCCGTATAGCTAACCCATAGTAATATCAACATTTGTAATAAAATTGTATGGACCAACTCTTGAGCACTTGTGACCTTCAATGAGGTAGGGGTTTGGAATAGTCTAGTAAGGTCAGGCATTTAAAATTAATTATTTCTTTGAACTAATACAAAGCTTGGTATTAATTTCATTTCATGGTGCCTTAGGTACTATGATAGTTCATACCATATTTAGTATGCATAGATAAAATACAGAATAAAAGATTTTTTCTTTACTAGAGTTAAAAAAAAACTTCTGCTCCAATTCTTTTTATCATTTAATGTGACCCAAAAAATGTCATCGTCCTTCATCATCTTTCAGCAAAAACAGACAATAATTCTGCCTGTCTTAGTGACCTTTTCTAAAAAATGCCAAAGGGTAGGATTTCTGTTATGCCAGTGTTGCTCCGCAGCATGTCACAAGTGCCCTAAATAGAACTAAGCTGCTTAAAATGATTAGGTATTTACACACACAAAAAGTTAACCATTAGGTCAACCAAAGTAAGTGTGTTTTCATGCAGGAAGAAAGCTTTTGGTACCTCAGGAACAGCTCATAACATCAGACAGTATTTGAAAATGGCACCTATGAGTAGGCAATGTGAAACAGCAATCATCTCCACAAAAGATGGTTTTGCCCTATGGGAGAAGTATCACTTCTAACTGAGCCAAGTGCAGAATAATGATCAGATGGAAAATCATTTATAAGTTATTTACTTTGCGATCTGTGGCAATTACCATGTAAAATTTTAGTGACTAAAGTTTGCTTTCCATCACTCCTCTCATACATCGTAAGTGCCTGTACCACATTTAAAGAAAGAGACACAAGTAAGGTCCCACAATTTGAAAAAAAAAAGGGTGATTGTCTTGAGTTGTCAGACATTTTTTAGGATGACAGCATGAAATCTTATAAATTTCTCTGAATCCTAAATAGGTCCTCCTTGTCCAATCTGTATTCAGAAGGAGTTGAGGAAGTGAATAATTCATTTACTTGCAAGCAATAATCTTACACCATCCCAGTTTGGCTCAGCACCACAGAACTTTTGAGAGAGGTTAGAGTGACATGGCCATTTTTGCTCTATCCCTTATGATCAGAACATCTTTATTAGGGGTGTGCGAAATGGGCCATATTCAATTCAGATTCAGCCTGAATCAGGGACAGTGATTCAATTTGTTGATTTGGATCACTGTCCCCAGTTCGATTTGGCCAAATCTGAATCTGAAGATTCGATGCTAATTCAGAGAATCAGTGCTTCAGCCATAGACACAGCTTTAAATGCTTTTCTTACATGCCTCAAGGTACCAGGCACGGCTCGTGAACACTGTGATGCTGGGCAGATGGAGCATCCTACAGGAGTGTGGGACCCCCACCCTGCGTGCTCGGCAGCGAACCCAGAAGTGGACTGGAAGTACTTTTGGTCCAGTTCCAGTTCCACCAGGGAGCGCGCTGGAGGGCCCTCCCGTGCCACTTCTGGCTTGGCAATTGGCCATGGGGAGACCCCGGGTGCCCCCCCAGACCCAGGAGGCACTAGTCGCTGAGCTGGGGGGCAATGAGGGGAGGCCCCGCATGCTCCCTGGTGAACCCGGAAGTGGATCAGAAGTGCTTCTGGTCTACTTCTGGGTCTGCTGCCAAGTGAGCTGGGGATCCTCCCCCCGACCCCACACTCCTGTAGGATGCTCCATCTGCCCCAGCATCTCAATATTCATGAGCCACCTGGTACCTTGAGGTATGTAGAAAAAGCATTTAAAGCTGTGTCTATGTTCAAATCTCCGAATCTTTACGACTCTCTCTGAATCAATTTTGAAGAGATTAAAAGGTGTCCTGATTCGATTTGGAGGTTTGGCCACTGAATCAGGCCAAATTTACGCTGAATCGAATCGGGGTCTGAAGCTTTGCACAGCCCTAATATATATGGAGAATAAACACAGGAGAACACTCAAGCCTTCTTTGCTGCAGAAGTGGTCTACCAAGGGGCTGCTCCACAGGAAAGCCCTTCAAATGAGAGCCTCAGATAGCATATCCACAGACTGGTTGGGGTAGATTCTATCTTCCCCTCCTTCCTCCAGCCCCAGGCATGCTTATGGCTTGTTTGCTCAAGTTTTCTCTTGAGCGGGGGGTGAATTTCATACTGCACGTACAGACTCAGTGATAATTGAATGCTAGAGCAGAGTATGAAGGAAAGAGATCTAAATATACCAGTCCAAAAATTACATGATTTAGGACAACAGTAGAGAATAACCCTCATATCTTGCACTCTGACAGCATCTTCTACCCAAGGCCTGGAAAGACTTTAACAAACAGTAAAAATTAGGTTATGGTTTCCCAGCCTGTGAGCAGCTGAGAATGAAACACTGCACTATTCCAGAACAGCTGAGGAGAGGAATTGTATTGCTTATGTTCCCCTTTGCTCTAGATAGGATCTATTATTTTCCCTTTTCAGGTGTGGGTGGCTATCCCCTTTCATGCACTGGCTTAGCTGATTGGCATAACGGGAGCAAACCCTGTGCTCCTGACTTCTCAGGGTGCAATAGCAAGAGCACAGCTCCTCGCTGTCATTACAGGACTAAAACCAAGGTCTGGGAACATCCCATAAGGACAGTCCCCTTTCAAGTCCCCTGCAACACTAATCAGCTTAAGCTGTCATCCAGACCTAACTGATTAAACTCCATTACTTCTCTACTAGAAAAGGGTCAGGAGCTTAAAGAGAACAATGTGGCCCTGCCGAGCAGATAATGTTGGCTAGGGACAAAAAGATATGGGGGAGTAGATTGATCCACTATCTATGTACTCCTCCTTCCTTGGTGAAGATTAAAGTTCTCCTGCGTCAGGAAGTCCCTGAGCATGTGTAATAGGAGCAGAAACAAGTCATCTCTTTGAAAGCATAAATAGTTGTTTGGTACACATAGATACTGAATTTTAGATAAGTTACAGATTCCTTTTATCTCCAGTGACTGTATTCATTTCCTCTGCTCATCAAAAGAAACTGACGTATCTAGGATTAAAGGAATGAAATGATGAAGACACATAAATAATGAATTTTTCATCACTGAAAATTATTTTCAAAAACAGTATATGCCAATAGATTTAGAGCAAGAAAAGAAGGAAATGACACTGATTATATGTATAGGAAATATTTCTCATAAGTTTTCTTGCTGTCTTATGTAAACTTCTTTTGCTTGCCCTGCTTTAGATAGTATCTTCACTTCTCTGTGTAGTTTAAAGAAATTTCCTTGTACAGTATAACCTCATAAATCTGGCATCCTTGGGACCTAGCACCTGCTGGAAATTTGAAAATTCAGATTTTTGAAACTGTGCAGCCACTGCTCTGGGACTGACCACTGCTAGTTGTCCCCGTCCCCTCCCCCCACTCCATGGCTGCCCACCACTACCCCCCCCGAGACACGGGGGGCGGGTGGCAAGCTTGCACATGGTGGCTGCCACCACCATCCACCACCCCATGTCAAGATTCCGCATGCGGCCCCTGCTCCGGGACGGGCCGCCGCTACTCCTAATGTAGTGTATTTTTAAGAAGTGCCTGATTTTTGAGAATCTGGAATTTTGAAAACTGGATTTATGAGGTTATACTGTACACAGAAACATGAAGTGTCCAAATACAGCAGACTGACCAGACATTTTGGGTGTCCAACATAAAGCACTCTGGAGAGATTTGATTTCGGAGGACCAGAGCTTAGCACTTTCTGATGCTCAGATTCATTTTAAGATATCTTTGATTGCTCAGCCAGAGGCAGGGAAGGCTAATCTGTGTAGTCGTTGAAGGAGCATACCTTACAGAGCCTGACAATCTGTAACCAAAGATCTCCACACTGAGCAGACATTTGTGCCCAGTCCTGCAAGTTACAGCTTCCTCAGTGTGGCAGGGCACTGTGTGTGCCTGCCACTTTAAGACCCTGGAGCTGGCAGCCACCAGGTGCTTAATGAGGGCAGGCATTTTAGATTTAGGGCTGCCCATATAAACAGGGCAGTTCAGCTGTGAGAGGGCAGGCAACAACATCGCCTGGCCAGAGGGCTGCTGATATCATCTGGAGGTAAGGGAGGAGCTGTAGGGGATGGATAGGAGGCTCCTGGTCCTGGGCATGACCTAAAACTGCACTCTGCCAGGAGTGGGTGGCCTGGTGGGGCTCTCAGTGGCGGGGGAGCCCCCAGGAAATGCCAGGCCAGTGATCACCCCAGTGAAAGGTGGGTCAGGGCACCTTAACCCCTAGCTCCCACCAGTGGGTGGGTAACCCCTTTATGTGGAGGGCCCAGAGGGTGGACCCCTGGAGGGAGTGAGGGGCTAGAGACTCTGATCTGATCAAGAGAGTACCCTCGACTGGCCCATGCTGGGGCAAGGACCAGACCAGTCTAAAGGGCCAGGGGCCCACTGTGAGGGACTCCTGAGGGCCAGGGGTTCTGACTGGCCTAGAGATGGGCCAGGGCTGGTAGCCAAAGGTCACGGGGGGACCACACCCAAGAGGGGAAAATAGTTTCAGGGAGCTACATAGCCTGAATGAAGGCAGGGTAGGCTGCCTGAAAGGAGGGATTTTGGAGGGGTCCTGATAGAAGGATTCTGGGGCCCAGTGTGGGGCCGGTGATGATGAGAACACCTAGATGCCATCTGCGAGGCTTGGGCTGTGGTGTAGGGGAGGAACGGAGCTGCAGACAGCGCCCCCTGGCATCTGGGCAGAGAATGGGCAGCCTCCTGCTTAATTTACATCTTTATTAATCAATTAAGATCAAAGTGTGGTGGGCGAGAAGGCGGGCGATTAGCCCAAGGACAGGTGTGTGGGCCACAGTTGGACCGGCCTCAAGCAGGCCCCCTGTTACACTCAGAAATGGAGAAGGTAAGAAGACGACTGTCTTGGGCAGAAAATGGATGCATCCGAAAAGATCTGGATAGCTAATCAGCTGGCCATCTGTTCAACCCATATTATTTATTATGTGTTAGTGCACCCAAACTCTTTCTAGGTCATGCCCCTCATCCTGATAATAAGACATTAATCTACAACTTACTTTCTAGGGCATTACTGCTTTAACTAATTAAGAGGAGCTCTAAATGCAAAATTGAGTCCCCTAACACTTCCTGTCTTGTACACCACCATTTATGTAGACAGACATTTCTGTTTCTTCAATGGTCAGAATCAATCCCCTGTTGGAAATCTGATACCACATAAATTTTTTTAAATTAAACCCAGCTATCAAACCAATAAGGACTTTAGCAGTATATGTAATAAATGCTGGTGGACGCACCTTTATGATTATATTTTGTTTTCTGTAAAGCTCTCCTTTACATTTCTTGGGTTCTTCTCATTGTTGGGAGGCAGCTACCATACTGATGTGCATTTGCTTCTTGTTTTAGCCTGAGGGAGCCCTGATGTTCAGTGCCATGACCCTCACTCATTTAAATGCCTGTTAGTCAATAAATAAGAAATGTCACAACTCACTACTTTGTGGAATTATCATATTTTCTTACATACCACACACTCCTAAATAAGATATACACCTTGTTTTTGGAAGGTAGAATATATAGAAAGAGATTTTTCCAGAGTCGTAGCTGACTGTGACATAGAGTAAGTCCTCCTGGAAGCCTAAAGGGTTTCATGAAGTGTGGTATCTCAGGAGATAGTCTGGGTGAAACAGTACAAACTTCTTGGTGTGACCAGAAAACAACATGGCGAAGCTTCAGACCCTTGCAAGGGCAGTAGCAAGACTGATACTTCTTTACTTTAAATACTTCTTTATAATTTCTTGTAAATAATAGTCTTGGTTCCACATCAAGAACCTTATCAAGATACTATAGACCAACAACTCAATTGCCCTGCACAAGTTACAATGTTCAGCCAATAACTACTGCGAATTCCTCAGTGGCTTCTTTCTGGGGCCAGGAAAGTAGGAACCATCTTTACAGCCATTAAAGTACAGTGTTTCCCTTCTTCCATTCCAGTGAAGAAAAAAATAGGTACCTCACTTAAGACTGATTTTTAGGAGAAACCTGTGCAAGTAAATACAATCTTCAGCTGGACACCCCCAAAATTGTTGACTTTTAAGACACCGTCTAAGTCCTAGTTTTTTTTTTCTTTGTGAAAAACTCCTTTTTTTTTTGTTGAAAAAAGCAATGAAATAGAGATTCTGTAGATTTTGTGTTCTAGCCAGAGGTGCGAGGGAAAATAATATAACCACAGATAACTTTGGTGATGTCCCCAATCTATTCATCTGTCTGTGGCACAAACTGCTGACTAAAGTATGTAAACAAAGTAAGCAGAATTTAAGACCAGAAATAAAAACTATGTCACACATTGTTTGAGTCAGGCTAATGTAAGCAGGACTAGTAGGCTGTGTGGTCTGGTTCATGAACAAGTCAAATACTGTTGAATCAAAGAAAAAGTAGGTACAATCTTGCAGATACCAAATGCATGAGAACAGAAGGCCAAAGCTTGCACAATATTGCTCAATAATTACTACCTTCAGCAAATTATATTTGTGATCGGTACAATAACCACTGCTCTTATCTAGATGCATGCTTGTCAGCCAGAAACAAATTGTGAGATGTAAATAACCAATGTATATAAGGTCGAGGTGAAGCCTTGTATTTTTGGAACTGACGTCCCCATTTCTTTCTGTCTAGGTACGCTACAAACTGATCATTTGCAGTAGCTGAATATACACAGTTGCTTTTCAAGCTAAGCCTGTTGCATACATATATTCAGGAAGAACCAAGCAGAGGATTCAGGGTGGAGATTCACTGACTTTCCTCCTGCTCTCCTGGTGTTCAGCCACCTTCAGCTTAAATTTTTTAAAACTTCTTATTATGGTCAGTATGTATTTGGACGTGTCTGTGCAAAAAAGGAGTGCCAGCTTTCAGAAAGCTTGGAACACATTAGCATGTTGGATCAATTGATTTATGAAGCAGAAGCAGACAAAAACAATTTACTTGGCTAGACTTTGTTAATGCATATGCCTATATTTCTCACACTTTAATAACCTCATACCAAGCATACATCACATTTCAAAAAGGATTCAATAACTCATTGAAAAGTATTATACCTCTCTTCTATGCATCTAAAAACAGGAATAGCAAAGCTACTAGAAAAGTATTATAACAGGGTATCCTTTTGTTTGAAAAGCTATTTATATTTCATTGAATTAGCTAGTTAAATCAGCTGAAAAGGACCGCAGAAGGCTAATAATGAGTGTATGAGTCAGTCAACCAGTCAGCTATCCCACAGAGCACAAAGAACAGTATCTTGATGTTTGATTTAATGATTCTAACAGAAGCAATAGTAGCAGAAACCAAGTGGAAATATTTTCTATTGAAGGGATTGATGGACTGGGGAAATGTGATGGAGTGCCTGATTCTTCTTTCATTTACATTGATCATATTGCTATTTTAATTCCACTGGGGTTAGTCCTGGGTTGTGACAGAAAATTCAGGTTTGTAATCTCCAAAATTAGTCCTCTTAAAAGAAGATTAACTTTATCAAGCTTACCTTAACTCTAGCCATCCACCTTATCAGAGAAATCAGGGAAATGTTTGGGTAAGCAGTGTTTATATGTAATAGATAAATGCAAGCAGTATTTTTCTGCTACTGCAAGCCATAATAAACCTTATAGACAAAAATATATGATGGCAATTCTGAAGCAAACAACCTCAATTCCAGAGGTTGTGAAGCTAATGAGCCAACAGGAAGCAAGGAAGAAAATGTGATGCATGAATCTTAAAAATCCTCAATGCACAGGGGTATTGTGAGGATGAACTAATTCTAAGGTGGACCAATGATATGGGAATTGAGATCCCTTCCCAATGTATTTTACTACCATATACAGGGGACTAACCCAGGAGCAGCTCCACAGGCATTGAAGTACTTACTGTGTTCTGGGGGGGGGCGGTTGTCATGCATGGTTTCCTGAGTTTATTAAATTGATATGGCATGTGTAGTCTTTACGTATAAGTAATGCCAAGCCGCATTAGTCTAATCGTTATTTTGCCTACATATATTGTGGTATTTGCTATAAAATGTATTTCTTATATGCTTTTAAAGGGCCAGGGCTGCACAATATGATAGTAGCTCTCAAGTGATAAACAATTAGCGCGTCTACACTTCTCCATATGGCAATGTTGCTATGGTGCCATGCTTTAATACTTCCATAAGGAAGTATTAAGTATGGCGCAGTACCCACCCACACTGCACCTTGCATGTGGCACCTGGTTAGATTTCACTGCTACTTCACCCTAGCAATGCACTAAAACAAGGAAGCACACTGCTATGGCGAAGTAGCTGCTAATGACATGTAGATTCACAGGATCGCTACATCACCATAGCACGTCATACGGTGACATAGGGTGACATGTAGACATACCCAATGAGTTTCTTTGGCACCAAGCAAGGCTAAAAAACAGTAATCACTAAGAATTAGCATTTGACAGGAGCATGTTCACTCACAAATTGGAAGACAATGCCTTTCATACAATGACAATTTTATGTTAGAGTTTCTCCTCTAAAATATGAGTAGCCCCTGGCAACAGGAGGAACATTTCTCACTGTGGGGGCAAATGAAGTGAGAGTATCTTTAGGACACTGGATTAGAAATCTTCACTTTTGAAAGGATTGAAACATTCTTCTAGTCCTCTTCTACCACAATCCCTCACAGTTGGGATGCTTGTCTTCCATGATTGTCTTATCTGTGGGTCTAAGGATGGCTGATGAAGCTGATCCAGGATCAACAGACTCTGCTGCAACTCGGACATGTGTTTCCATGCATGATGGATGGTTCCAGATTCTTGATTTGGTCCGCAACGCACTGTTTCTGCCACTCCCACTTTTCCATCTCCTGTTGTTGTCATAACGTTTCAAAGTACTGAGATCCTTGCAGCAGACACTTCCTCCATTTGGTCTCCCATATTTTGATGTTAATGTTGCATTTTTTTAAGTTGGGCTTGAGGACATCCTTGAAGCACTTTCTCTGCCCTCCTCTTGAGCATTTGCCTTGACCAAGCTGGGAGAAAAAAATTTGCTTTGGGAATCTGGAGCCAAAGAGTTAAATAATATGGCTATCCCAGCAAAGTTGATGTTGGATGATCATTACCTCAATGCTCATGGTGTTTGCTTGTGAGAGGATATTAACATTGGTGTATCTATCTTCCACAGGCAGCACCGATGGTACCTCTCCAATGACTTGAGGTGTTTCCTGTATATTGTCCATGTCTCACACGTGTACGTTGTCCACATCCGCATTCCTGTATGGAAGCTCTGCAAATGGCTGAATGACTAATGACTTGTTTAATGAATGGCTTAATATTAACTTGTTTTGCCTCTGTATATTTAAATATGGACCACTGATGTGACTCACCATGCAGAACAGTTCTGATGGTGGAAGTTGTCCAGTACAGATAGTCAGAAATGCAGTCACATGCCTGCAGTAGATCAGGCGAGAAGCCAGGGGGCGCTAGAGCACACCTCCCTGCTCAGCTGAGGCAGCCAATTTGGCCAAGGCTGACTCTCCTACCCTGTGGGGGGGGGTATGGGGGAGGTGCAACGCATCCTGGGAAGTTGGGGGACTATGAGTTAACTTGAATCCGGAGGGGATCTGGGATGGATGTTCAATAAACAGATTTAACCTAAGTCATTTAAGTCTGATACTACATCCATCCAGGTTTATATTAAAGTGGTTTATGTGCACTACACTTCTGTTGTGTTAGAGATTTGAGCTGGTTTACAGTCACTTATACCAGTTTATGTGTAATTTCTGTCCCTAACTCTGCAGATATAAATTACCTGTGAGAACCAGGAAAACATCTCCTTAAAAAAAAGACCCCTGTAAATTGATTATCTCATACCATTAAGCAAGTATTTTACATACGTTCCTTATGTTTTCTTTTTATAAGCACAAGAGTTCCAGTTACAAATTTCAAACAATACATTTAAACAGTGGTATCATCTTAAGTTTACATCAGAAATGCTCCTTCTGATATCTCTGTTCTATAAACCATACCATGGGGATAATTATCTTTCATCTATATATATCCTGTATCAGACAAAGACTAGAGAGCACTGCTAATTTTATTTTCATTAATGAAGTAAAGATTAGATGGAAAAACGTAGTCAGTCTTTGTGCTATTGCAAGCTTAACTAAAGATTATTTTAAGATTATGTTATCTGTCTAAGCCAACGTTTTCTATTGTAACAATCAGCAATAAACAGAGTATTGAAATAATTCAACACTCAATTCAATAACCCTGGACAGGGAGGGTGACGTTGATGTCATATACTTGGATTTTAAAAAACTTTGACTTGGTCTCCTGCGATGTCCTCATGGCAAAACTGGGGAACCTCACAGTCTGATGGCTGGGGAACTGGCTCCATGGTCAGACCCAGAGAGTGATAGTTGTTGGAAAAAAGTCAACATGGTGCATGGTGACCAGTGGCAGCCCTCAGGGTTCAGTACTCAGACCAGTACTCTTTAATATATTTATTAACTATCTGGATTCACATGTCAGAAGCAGACTGGCTAAGTTTGCAGATGACATCAAACTGTGGGGAAGTGAGGTTATACTGGAGGATAGGCTGAGGATTCAAGCCAACTTAGACAGGCTCACAAAATGGGCAGATGAAAACCTGATGACCTTCAATATAGAGAAATGCAAGGTGCTCCATCTCAAGAGAAAGAACCCACACCATACCTAGAGGTTTGGCAGTGCTTCACTCACTAGCACTACATCCAAAAAAGACTTGGGGATCATGATTGACCACAAAACGAATATGAGCCACCAATACAGTGCTGCATCTCAAACAAGACTCAAGATGTCATTCTCCTGCTTTACTCAGCCTTGGTGAGGCTGCAGCTGCATCCAATTCTGCTGCATTCAGTTCTGGGCTCCACACTTTAAAAAGGACATGGAGAGGCTTAAGCGAGTGTGGAGGAGAGCCACACACATGATCAGAGAGGCGTCCTTATGAGGACAGGCTGAGAGAAACAGGATTCTTCAGCTTGGAAAAGTGTAGGCTTAGAGGTGGCAGCCTATAAGTACATCAGGGGTATACATCAGGACCTGGGAGAACATCTGTTTACCAGGGCTCCTCTAAGGAAATCTAGGTCCAATGGTCACAAACTGCTGGAAGGCCATTTTAGACTGGACATAAGGAAAAACTTCTTTACTGTCCAAGTCTCCAGAGTCTGGAACAGACTCCCCACAGAAGTGGTGCAAGCATCTACTCTGGACATGTTCAAATTGCATTTGAATCCTTATCTTGCTAGGGTCATCTGACCCCAGCTGACTTCCTGCCCCTTGGGCAGGGGGCTGGACCCAATGATCTTGCAAGGTCCCATCTAGCCCTAATGACTATGAAGTCTATTAAATTGTTCCTAGTCTAATAGAATTGATAAATTATATTGGTAGCTCTTAAGAAATCAGTTCAATGGACTTGTTCGTCTAGTGCAATGGTTCTCAATCTTTTTAGACACAAGGTTCCCCATCAGAAAATGCCAGCTCTTTCACTAGTTTTTTGACTACAGAAAAATAACAAAGCAACCCTCCCTTGCAAAGAACTAGGAAAAACCACAATAGGACAAAACATTTTTGACACTATGGATTCCTATTTGAAACGTGTGTTTTTTTTCTTATGAATCATGTTTGTACACTTAATAGTGCTAATGTTGTGGGATATTCCGTGGTACCCTTGAAAGATTTGCAAGGCACCCTCATTACAAATCACTGTTCTGGTGCCTTGTAACCTATGAGTTTTGTTTACAAAGGTGTAAACTAGGAGCAAATAGCTGCCATTCTGAGTTGGTAATACTTGGTAACCACTTTGCAGAGGTGTAAATCACAACTCAAATTGCAAGCCAGTGGAAAATCTGCCCAGTATTCTCAGCTTTATTCATAATATCACATTCATGTTCTAAAGCAGGGGTTTTCAACTTTTTTAACAAGTGTACCCTTTCTGTCTCAAAGTTTCAGCTCATGTACCCCTTTATATTTTTGTCTTGTTTTTAAGTAGGGGAGGGGAATATTGAGGCCCCCACAGTGAGGGAGGGAGTGGCGCTGGGGTGGGTACTGCATAGGTGGAGAAAGAAAGAATGATTTGGGGTGGCTGAGTGTACACATGCCCCCCCAGCAGGTAAGTCTGTGGGAGAAGGGGTGGAGGGATGGGAAAGGGCTTGGCGGGGGCAGATTGAGGCCCCCGTGATGAGGGAGGGAGTGGGGCACAGGCAGGAGCAGGGTCTGGGTTGAGTGGGTCTCTGCCCAGGCCAGGTGGTGGGATAAACCAAGGCTCAGGGGGCACCCTGGGCCCCACTCCCGCCCTCACCACAGGGGCCTCAATCTGCCCTCCCCCACGGTGGTGAGGGAGGGAGTGGGGCTGGAGATCAAGACCCCACACAGTGCAGGAGGGAGTGGGGTGGGAGGGACAGGGGGTGAATGATTCACCCCTGCCCCACTCCCTCCTGCATTGTGGGGGTCTCAATCTACCCCTCCCACCAAGCCCAGTGACAAAGAAAGTGAGGGAGAGAGTGATGAGGTGAGGGAAGGAGAGGGGCTGTGGCTGGGGCAGGTTCTGCAGAACCAGAGTGGGGCGCAGGACTGAGCTGCAGGGGGGGGGGGGGCTCCCACCACTATGTGTACCCCCAGGAGGTATGCGGGGCATGTGTCCCCCAGATCTGCACCGGGGGGTGGGGTGGACTGTGGCTGCAGGCTGGGGCTAGGGCTGTGCCAGAATGGGCCAGGCTACATTTGGGGCTGGTGGCGGTGGCACTGGAAGCAGGGCTATGGGAGGGGCTACAGCCACTCCAAAATTTGCTGTAGCCCCTCAATCCCTCCCAGCACAGCCCAGTCCAACATCCCCACTGGGAACAGGCCAGCACTGCTCCAGCCCCAGCCTGCAGCAGCCCACAGCCCTCCCTGCCCCACGTGCTGATCCACGGGTTTGTGCCCCCCATATCCTCCCAGGGGTGCACGTAGCAGTGGCATTGGGATGGAGGGCCGAATGGGGAGGAGCTCACATGCAGCCACCACCACTGCTACCATTGCTGCCCCACTTAATCATGCACCGCATTGCTTTCCCTGGGCCATTCACAGCTCCTCAGGTTGCTGATGGGCCTTACACCCAGCCAATCATGCGCCGCCAGGGGCAGGCACAAAACACACTCTCCCCCCCACCCCCACCATTCAGACCCTCACAGCTCTGCTATAAGGGGGTAGCGGCCAATCAGGAAAGTGAGCTGGGATGGGGGGAAGGGAGGCGCCATGGTGTGCTGCATGGAGCCAGTGGCACCTGGCGCGTCCCTCTCCCTTCCCGTCCCCCTCCTCCAGGTAAGAGGCAAAGCCTGGGAATGCGCCAGGGGAAACGCCACCACTGTACTCCAGGGTGTGCTCCATCCCTGCCCACCAGCCCACCTGTGTGTACCCCCTATGGCCTTTCTAAGTACCCTTGGGGATACACATACCCCTGGTTGACATCCCCTGTTCTAAAGGTTCCCTTTTTACATCTTCTCATCAATGACTCAAACTCCTTTATTCTTCTGGATGCTTTTCACGTGTGGAAAGCAGAATCACATTTTAGTAACCACATGGTAGGCAAAAGCTTGCGCCCAAATGGATCCAAATGCAGGAGCAGAGTCTCTGTAAAATTCCCTACAAACATATGGTACTGTGTACTTATGATTGTTAACATGATTTTATTACAGTATGACTATGCTGATGTAAGTAACTTTAAGATGATTGGCTAAAAAGGCAATGCATATTTTGTTAGCATAGTAACATTTTATACTAGTCCTTTATTCTAAAAGATCTCAAAAGATCACATGTTTTGTCATACCTGAAACCAAACTGATTCATGTCAGCAATTTACATTTCCAAATGCAATACACATCAACAGCTCTGTCAGGCTAAGACAGTTAATTTCATTAAAGGTTACAGAATAAAGGATGATCATCTCATCTACAGGTTGGTAATAGCCGGGAACACATTCTCAGATATGAGTGAAGAAAAATATTGGTTTGAATGCTTTCCCTGGAGCTTTGAATGACAGGGAAATTGAAAGAGAGTCTGAAATAGATGCATGACCTGAACCACAAGCAGAAACTGATAAGAAAACTGGGGCAGGGGGAATGACTCAGTTGGATGTAGCACTGTAGAAAATCCACATGGGGCTTTAGAAATGTTCATCTATGCCATGATAATGCACCAACCACAGAGATGATTATGACAGTCCCAGAAAATGTGAGCGCAGTAATGAAAAATAACCAAGGCAATGAACTAGTGAGAAATTAGGAGTCAAAGGGCATTAAGAGTGATGCTATGAAAATACAAAGATGGTGACTGGTTCTCTAAGGATTTCTTTCCTTCTTTTTTTCTTTCCTTCTTCTGGAACAGCAGACACATGCCCATTCTTTTAAAAAGAAGGAATGACATGTCAAATAAAACCAACCTCCCAAAATAATAATGATAAAATAATTATAACATTGTGCATATATGTGAGAGGAAGGAGGGACTAGTTTCATACTTTAAAAATCAAATACCATGTTTAGCTGCCTATTGCATGCACCCCTGTCCCAAAAAATTAGCCACACAGAATTGGGAGGTGAGTTTTAGACGAGAAAGTTGACTTTGAGGCTGGATGCTGAAATGGCTGCCAGGAGCTGGCTCTCTGAGAGACCTTCAGGAGGGGCACAGTCCATTCCTCAGTGTCACTCTCTCTCTTCTTGCAAGCTCTGCTGTTAAAGATTTAACCCTGTCTCAGCCACTAGCAGCAGGTTTTGGCTGAGTAGAAACAAGTGTAGTTGGTGCTCAGTGCTTTTGCTATCAGCCACCTACCCCTGCTTACAGTACGTTTTGGGAACTGATATACAGAGCCACATAAAGTAACTTAAGCAGAAGCATTACCAAAATACAATAACAAGTGCACAACACCAAGCTTTCTTGGTCCTGCAAAACCCATATCCTATTTATGTCCTCTTGAGTGCCAAGCTGTTTCATCTCAACTGACTCCGAGCCAAAACCAAGGCCACCCCAACCTCAATCATTGAGCTCCACTATGCTGGTGATGCTGTAGCATGTGTTCACTTGGAAGCAGACCTTCGGGCAATTGATGTCATCTTTACCTAGTCATATAAGAAAATGGGATTGACGCTTAACATTCAGAAGGCCAAGGTCCTCCATCAGCAGGCTCTTAAGCTGTCCCCAGCTCTGGTAAATCAAATTCACAGTGAGACTCTGGAGAATGTTAAGTATTTCCTGTACCTTGGAAGCCATCTCTCACAGAAGACTGACATCAACGAAGAAATCCAACATCACCTTAAAAGTGCAAGACACCAGAAGACACCTGAGGATTTGAAGATTGAGACATCAGATCTGAGACCAAGTTCATGCTTTATCAAGCAGTCGTGATCTATTGTATGGAGCTGAAACGTGGATAATGTACAAGAGACACCTCAAGTCATTGGAGAAGTACCATCAAGAATCAAGAATCCAGAGCCACCCATCCCACACAGAAACACATGCCTGACTTGCAACAAAGTCTGTCCATCTTGGATGATCTGTGGCTCCATCATTTGGAGTGATCACGGAAGACAGTTATCCTGGACTGTGAAGAATTGCCAATGATGTGTGCCATCTACTGACTGGTCCAGCTGCATCAAATGTAGCACTATCTCTGACATTTTGAGAAAGGCCACAGTTGTTGCAGTCCTAAAGCCTAACAAGCTTAATGATGATGCAAAGAGCTACAGGCCAATCTCCCTCCTGTGCATTCCATACAAGCTACTGAAATGGATCATTTATACCTAAGTCTACCCCTTAATTTATCTGCAGCTGTCTAAGGAGCCAAGTTGGTTTTAGACGCAGAAGGTCAACAGTAGAGCAGGTAAGTCTCCTTACTCAAGGCATTAACTCTCCTTACTCAAGGCACTGAGCCTGGGGAGAAGGTCAGTGCTGTCCTGGTGGATTTCATTGCTGCATGTGATACTGTCTGGCTCCACAGCCTCTACTACAAGCTCCTCCAAATGATACCTGACAAAATGATTGTCAGTTTTATTATGCTCATGCTTCAGAACTGTGATGGACAGGAAAGCCACCCCAGAAACCTTAAGAATGGTGTCCTTGCAAGCCTCGGAACTTTCTCCATTGCTTTTCAGTATGTACATGGTCAACCTGCCTGACACCCAGTCCAAGAAGTATGGTTATGCCAATGATTTGGTTCTTACCAAATCAAGCAAACAATGGAAATCATTTGAATCCACTTTGACATCAGACATGAACACGCTTGCTGGCTACTTCCAAAAATAGCAGCTCCAGCTCAGCCTCACTAAAACAGTGGCAACAGCCTTCCATCTAAACAACAACCAAATGAGGAAAGAAAAAAAGTCAAAATTGGAAACCAAACATTGTTACCTTGTCACTTATTTAGAAGTCAAGTTGGACCAGACCATTACCTTCCACCAGCATCTCCCTGGAGTCTCCAGGAATTAGATATAAATCTCCAGGAAACTGCTGACAGTCACCCGGGAGATAAATGATTCATTCATTAAAATAAATATTAAATGTCAAATCCAATTTATACAGTAGGCCAGTGGGTTTTAAAAATGTAATAGTAATGTCCTGATGTAATGACTCATTAATCTCATTGGCTAGGGACAGACATTCAAAAAGCCTGAGTCTGAATTGATTCAATCTTTGCAGGATAGTCTAACCTGGCTATGCTAAATCAGTTTTATAACTGAACAGACATGCCAAAAATGCAGGCACATGGCACAAATGCAGTGACTCAGGCTAGAAGCTGGGGGGCACTAGAGCAGCCCTCCCTTCCTTCCACAGCATGGAAGTGTAGCCAGGGGGGTGTAGCCAGGCTCTGGCAAGATGCTGTGATTAGCCAGCTGGAAATTAATAACAGTGTTTATCTCCCAATTAAGAAAACAACAGAGGGACATTACCAGCTACCTGTTGATTCAGCACAGACTGTAGCCAGCATGTGGTCTGGTAGATAATACACAGATATCTCCTTAGCAAGACAGAGCAGGGAGGGGGGAATTCCAGCTTAGCAGGGAGTGGAGGCGGGGAGCATCCTGCAGCCTCTGCCAGAGCTCTGGCCAGGGAGCAGAGGGGAGGGGCTAGCCCTGCTGTGGAACAAAGAGCTCTGCCCAGCCCAGAGAGCATGCTAGGATGCTGGAGGTGTCTGGTTTATCTTAAAACAGCAAGGGGTCTGGGACAGAGATTGCATAAACTGGTTGGAGCAAAATCAGTTAAGTCTGATACTACATTCAACCAGGTTTCTCTTAAACCACTTTCAGCCATTCTCAAACTTGTTTATGTGCACTGAAAATCTGCTGTTACAGGTTTAAACCAGTTTCTGATCACTTAAACCAGTTTGTGTGTAATGTCTGTCCCTAAACGTCCCAGAATAGATTGAATGGAGTTGGCAACCCTACTGGAAGGGTAAGGTTAACAGCAGAGGAGCTTTTATATGTTGCCTTGCTGGTGTCACTTGGGGTACAAGTTTCCGAACACTTCCCACCTCCACTTTGACACTTGTGTATGTTCCTGCAGAGTATTGTGCTCCAGTATGGGGCTGCAGCATGCACACTAAATTAGTGAATTCCAGCCTTACAGTGTCTGAAACCTCAACCACAGGATCTCAGCATTTCACAGTTTTTCAGATGTAGTTATCCTCACAGCTCCTCTGTGAGATAAATACTATCATCTTCATTTTACACTGGACAGGCTGTGCTTCCTACCATGGTCAGAGGCCATGTAGACATGCCCTGTGTCTCTGTTGTCACTGATTCTATATTAACATTCAATTAGGAATGACGCATTTTAGCTATTGATCCTATCACTTACTCCCATGAATAGCCCTGGTAAAATGAATAAAGCAGAGTAAAATGATCAGGAACAACAGAAAAGAAGAACATCAGGCTTTCAGAAAGCCTGTGTAGGATCCAGATCAGAGTAACTGGCTTTCAGACCTGGAAAACAGGTATAAAGTCTCAAAACGTTCTAAAGGCACAATCATCTTTAGCTTAAAGCAAGACATCAAGGTTTCATTCCAGCCTCCCCCTCCCCACCCCCGACTCTTTTATTGTGTATAGATCTTTTAAAAGGGAAATCATAGTTGTGTCTGTGCAGGCATCAGAGAAGCACAAGGGTGCAGAGAGGCCTTCCTGCCATCAACAAATGCGCTCATACACGTGTCAGCCAAAATTTGGCTGCTGGGCGGAACAGGAGGTATGGTCTAGTTAGCAAAGGTATCATAACTCCAGGAGGTGTCACTCAGATGGTAAGCTTTCTCCTTAGCATTCTGTGGAAGGCAGGATGTTGCCTATTGTAGTTCATACTATTTGTTTTATTATTTATTTGCAGTAAAGTGGCACTACCTTGTAGTAAGGTTATCACAGTCACAAATGGCTGCCCCATTGTCCTGGATTATATACAAAAATCACAAAAAGACAGACCCTGCTCCAAAGAGTTTACAGCCTCAGTGAGTCTCTTAGTTTAGAAGGAATTTTAAGGCATTTTTCTTCTGTTAAACCTAATTCAGACTCTTATTTAGAACTATGCAATGTAATCTGCTCTTTGTCTGCTGTTCTAAAATGAATACAGAGATCATAAAGACCAGTAAGGCCATAATGTCCAACCTTAAGTATGGACTATTACCATTGTTAGGTTCAAAATACACTTAGCAGGAGGGGAAAATGAGCATCTGGGTTAATACTAGCCTAGATGCTGACAGACATGAAAAAAAACAAAAAACAAAAGAGCACTTTACTGGAAGAGGAAGCACATTAGTTTGACCAACTCCCCAGTGTCTGTATAGACTGCACACTTCTGCAGGGCTTTTTGGTGCTTTTATCTAAAGCTGGGCATGCACTGTGCTCAGGGATGTGCCGAGCTGAAAGTAAAGCTCTGTTTTCTTTTTTTTCTTCCATGTTTGTAAGCAGCCACTTGCAAGAGGTAGAAAGGTTTCATGTTGAGGAGTCAAATGTTCATCTTAACTTTAACAGTGAGCACATTAATATCTTATTTGCCTGATCAGATTATATACTTTAAAGGTCTGGGTTCTTATATTAGCTCAATAGTTTTCACAACACATGAACTGTAGAGAAAACAATCACTCAGATCTTTGGTACATGGATTTCTGGGTTATCCTGCCAGGTAACTAAACTGAGCAAAGGAGAGAGCTAACATCTGTTTATGGTTTAAGCTCACTAGCCACAGCTGATGATCTGGCAAACAAAGCTCTATGTACGAACTTTCTGAGCCTTGTTCTCTATTTCTGTATTTTGCTATAGATCAGTGACTAGCAACCAGACAGCTTGAAGGGTACCACGATATATTAGGAGACAAGCAGGTGTGAGGGGATGCCTGCAGGCTCTGGATCTTCCCTGCTCCCACTCTCCCGCCCTTCCACAAGGAGCTAAGCACTGTAAAAATAAAATAGTTTTAGAAATGGGGTGCTGCTCAGTTCTCAGAAGTTATGGAGAGTGCCTTTATACTACAAAGGTTGAGAACCACTGCTCTAGATATAAAATAGGAGCAGCCCTAAAATATAGGTACTGAGGAGCCTCCCATGAATCTATATCAACTGTTTTAAAGGACGTTGTAGCAAGTTTGTGCTCCAGGGGTGGCCGTGATGGCCCCTGGGGGCCATACAATCCCTGCTTGGCTCCAGCTCTAGGATGCCCTCCCCTCCTTGCTCACCCACCACACCTTTGATGCAAGTGTTTTATTAAAAGGAGGCTGCCTAAGCGTCTGAGAGCAAGCCTAAACGTGGGCTGTGCTCCATTCTCCCCAATACTCACTCCCATCGGGTACTACTCTTTCCTGATGTCAGACACCCTTCCTGGGCTCTGGGCTCCTTGGGCTCCAGCTGTGATCCCTGACCTTGACCTTCAGTCTGCCTACACCCTGGCCCCACTCCTAGGTCAGTGCCCTGCTGGCAAGCATCTTTCTTGGGCTACAGACCCCTGGGCTTATATAGCTCAAGCCCAGTCCCCTCCTAGTCAAGTGACTCCCTAATTGGCTCCTGCCGCACCTGTAGGCTGCTTTCCCAGCAGCCTCTTCTCTTAAAGTGAGAAGCACACCAAGTGCCCTGTCCCAGATGTCAAGTGAAAAAAGTTTCACAGGTGATTAGCAGAGTTGCCATCACTGTCTTTTTATACTGAGCTTTTAATGATGTGGTGGGGAGGAACCCAGCAGATTTCAATAGGTCTGGCATGTGAAGAAACATGTGTTTGGCTGTTATTCAAAGGAAAGGCAAGACTGCCAGCAGTAGCAGAACTAGGAGTGAGCAAGCACAGCGTCAGCCCAGGACACCAATTTAGAGGGTGTACTGCAATGGCATCTGCTTGGGGAGCTGGCACTATGCTCAGGGAGCGTGCACTTCCATAGCAGCTACAGCAGTCCCTGTGTGAAGCAGTAGCATGTAGCACCTGCTTCTTCCTTCCTCCCCCACCCAGGATGCCAACACTCCTAGTTATTCCTCTGACTGCCAGCTCCAAGAAAAGCAGGGACCAGTCTGAGGAATTCAAATTACAACTATTACCTTCAGTTTCTTTTTCATGTTCTTTGAGGGCAAGGAGCATATATTTATAGTACTGAAGATTGGTTTAAAGAATGCAAATTACAATCTGCTGCGAGATGCTTTCAGATTACATTTTTCAATCAACTTTCCCACAGCTATCAGATCAGCACCTGATACAACAGGATACTGTGTTTATTCCTTAAAATCAATCGAAACTTTCAGTTCTTGAGCTGTCTGTTATCTAAGGTTCCCATATAAAAGGACACCAGCATTTGTTGGTGGTTCCCATATAAAAGGACATCAGCATTTATTGAAGTTCTTTGTATTGGAGACCCCAAACTAGATTGAATACCTGCCAAATTGCACAAAAATATAGCAAGAGAAAGAGTGTAAGAATTTATAAGCCAAGATGGAAAACAGGACAAAGAGAGTACATTCATTCCCATTTATCATATGAGGAACTGAGGCATACAGAGAATAAGTTATGCAGTGGCATTCAGGAAGTCGGTGAACCCAGTTCTCCTTAGTCCATGATAAGTGTCTTACCCCAAAGACCATCTTTCTTTGATTAAGATATTTGAGGACATATCATGTGTAATGTTCTGTCATTTTAATGTGCCATTTTACTATTTATTTTTACTTCAGACAGAGGCATTTATTTGAATCCCTCTTGCAAATCTCCTTTAAAAAAAGCACCAAACCCCTTAGTAGTTCTGACAGTCAAAGCAGGAAATTATGGGTTTTTTTAAACATGTAAACTTGTCTGTGTAAACAAACTCTGCAAACATTGATGAGAGTAGAGGTGTCCATGTCTGGTTTGAAACCATCAGCTACTTTTAATCCAATTGTTCTCATTCCATGGCAACTTGGCTTTGCTTTCTTTTCTTTCCTCATGATTAGATTTCAGGAGAATTGAAAGCCCTAGTGAAATACGGGGCTGGGCACCCTTCAATCTAATTCCCACCCCCACAACAAGCAAACTACACTTGTTAGTAAAGAGGAAAAAGAATACGGAGAACCGTGCCATTTACAGTGAGCGAGACACCGACTCAGAGGGTATTATCTATTATTATTATTAATATTCCCTATTTCTAACAACGTGGAAGGTGCAACCTGAGAGATCAGTGGAATGGTTTGGGTTTTTCTATTGGTTTCCGTAGGGGAGGTCAGGAGCAAAAGTAGACGGTAGTTTGTGGGTTTCTATTTTTTTTTTTTTTGCAACAGTAGCTGTGTAGAGAAGTATCTTGCTCTGTTAACTCTAACTGGCTGTAGCATTTGCTGTGGTTTTAAGATCAGTTAGTCTGCTGCTGCTGCTGCTGCTGCTACAAGTCACGACAGAGCCCAGCTTATACAAGCCTCCTCCTGTTCCAAGACAAGCAGGAGGAAAAAAGGTGGGGAAGAGAGAAAAGGGTAACAACAGGTGTGTAGGAATAAGGGGAGACAGTTTTGAGGGGGGGTGACTGTTTGCTTGTGTATTCCCTCCCGCCCCTCCATGCATGTATGTAATAGGGCACTGTCCTTTCCCATGAGGGTTGGGATTCAGTGGTGGAGAACCAGGAGCTCCCTGAGTACCTGTGTGGGGCCATAACTGAGTGTTTCTCTCCCCCCTGACAGTGAATAAGAAACAGGTGTGTGAGTCCCTGCCTGGTTAGCAGGGGAATGAATGTGTGCCCCTCACTCCTCTCTTTCTGCCTCATGGCTCTTTCTCTTTCTCCCTAGGATGAGAGGGCTTGGGCAACTGTTTCTTCCCATATTCTTCACCCTCATCCTCATAGTTCATTTGAAGGACACCATGTCCTCTGCTCTGCCTGGCAGTGCCCACCAACCAGTGCCCCCCCTCGCCAGTGGGAGCCACCAAGGCCTTGCCTGCATTGGTATGTATTCAAGTTTTGCTCGCTCCCTTTACTAGTTCAGTAGCTGCAACGCTGGCAAACAAAGGAAATGTGGAGATGGAATAAATCATGCCTAATCTATCACAGCATCTACGGCTGCTGCAGCACTCTTCCATGAAATAACTGCCTTAAAACTCTCCGAGTCTAATAAACGGTCTGGCGTGTTTGTGACGTAGGTTTGGAGCTGCTGTTTCCAAACTTCACATTTTTCCTCTGCAGGGAGTAATGCTTGAGGTACATTGACGTTCTCATTTATTAGTTGGGCAACTGAAAGCAGGATGTCAATAGCTATTAATAATTATAATTGCTTGAATGAATATTGCTGTGTTTTGTTTCACCATAAAGATGAGGAATTCCTCTAGCTTCCCCTCAGAAGCCAAATGTTTCTTTTTAAAGGGGTTTTTCCTGGCAAAACTGTCTTAAGAAATAGATCTGTCTTAAGAAATAGGACCCAAGGCTTTCTGGTATGTTGAGATCTATCTTGGTAGGAAGGGTGTGTGCAAAGTTTCTTGATGTTACAAAAGTCCTTGTTTCCTGGGGAAGTTGTGCATACCGCATGTTCCCTACCAAAGAAGCCTTGCACCCCTGCTTCTCCGGTGGCCTTCACTACCCTCTCCATACACATGGCACAAAGGGATTGCAGCTTCTTTTCCAGGTTGCAGGAGTAGCTGCAGAGGCTGAGATGGTGCATTCTCTCCCCTGGGGTATTCAACCTATATTATATTACGCTGTCTTCATGAAGGGTGGAGCAAATATCATCCTTTTGAGTCTGGAGAAGCATATCTCCATTAGCAAACATGTCTGGACCCATAGCCTCAGCCAATATAGTCCCAAGGTGTAGTGAGTTTGATAAATGCTCAAGTCAGAATCAGCTGTGGGCACTTTTGAACTCTGTGTGTGAAATGCAGTAGGTAGGAGAACTGATCAATCAAGAAAAATACAATGCTGTGTATATTTTTAAATCGTTTTATACTGACAAAACGTACATAATTTTACCTTATGATCAAGCATGTTTTATTTGTCCTATTTTTAGATCATTCAGCACATAAAAGCCACATATCTGCCATGTGAAAATTGCTGTGTTTCACTCTATGTAAGGGGAAGCCATTTACTTTCAATCTAAACTTTCTTTTTTGTTACAATTGAGGAAAACAAGAGAAAATATCTTTAGGCTTTGTAAAAAAAAACAGCTTTTGAAAACAAAACAAACCAAGAAGAAGAAAAAAACCCCACTGTCTTTTTTTGAAAATAATTAAACATTATTCAAGCATATCTGCAACACAGGCCCTGCAGTACTGAGGACCTGAAAATGAAACTGTAATAAAAATAAAAATAGGTTTCATTGACTTTTATTGTCCAAGCTGACAGCAATGCAAATAGCAAACAAGCAGCATAAGCTGAGAAAAGTAAACAGTCTTCTAAAAATTCTTCCATTTTTATTACTCTGACTTGTTAGCAGGACAGGTAAGGGAATTAGTTTGCTTACAAGAAATGATTTTTAATTCAGTCCTTTTCCCATTTTTTACATAATGCCTTTATTCAATTTCTCCACTTATCTCACGCTTACAACCATAGGACTGTATCTGATTCCCAGGTGGCTGCACTGGGTCTTAGAATTGAAAGGGAAAATATCTAAAGCTCATCCAATCCCCAGAATCACTGAACCTTTTTCTGTGATATCCATTCACTCTTTGAAGAGACATGCCAAATTCTGTCAGTGCACTGAGTGCTCATTTTTGATGAAACAAAGGGGCACTTTGTTGCACGGCAATAGTGACACAGAAACCATTCAGATAACACCACAGAGCTTGATGCTTGACCAAAACAGGTTACCGACACCTCTCTTAACTGCAAAATAAAAATGCATTGTTCAAATCATCAAAAATAGATGGGCAGGTGCCTATTGGAGAGACTTTGAAAGTTACAGAATCTCTTTTAATCATCATCACCAGCTGACTGACATTTCATGGGTCAGGAGCACAGACAAATTTCACCTTCTTCAGACCCAATATAATGCTGTTTTGCTCTTTTCAACAACTCCTCCTAACGACCTCTTGCACCCACCTTAGAAATGATGTCCTCAAAGGTAGCGGAGGGTACCATACTGAAACCAGAGGTATTTTCAATGCCACTAACTTACAAAACAGGTGGAAACCCAAGCACTTGATTCCAAGCTTTCCAATATTATAAAGTGTAAATTACTAACCCTGTTAATTTGTGATATACAATTACTTAAATGGTCTGTCTCTCTCTAGTTGTCCTTTTTATGGCATGGATACAGGAGTGAATATATATTGTCGAGTAGCAAGCTCTAGATCTAAGGTGAATACTGTTTGCAGTCTTAATACCTTAATGCAACTTTCTGGCACGTGCCAAACACAATTTGAGGCTTTTAGAAAATTTTTTGTAACAAAATAGCTGTGTGTTATCTTGTCTAGGCAAGCAGTTTGACACACAATTGATTGTCCTCTGAGTGCTGCACAAAGCTATATGTAGAAACCTTTTAATAACACCATTTATTAGAGACTGAAAGTCTGGGGTCAAATCTGGTATTGGGCAAACCAATGTAAAGGCATGGCAATTCTACTCATTTAAATATTCTGGAAGGAGGAAGTGTTAGCAGGATTGAGTCAATACTCAGTGTAAGTTTCAAATGTATCCAAAGAAAACATGATACAATAATGTGTATATTAATCCTAGGTGTAGACCTCTTTGGAAGTGACACTACAGAAAAGCTGAAGAGGTATTTTCATTCTAAGCCTGTTTTCAGGAATGTTTAACTTCCAAGAAATTTTCAAAAAGGTGACCAAAGAACCTAATGTCACAGACACGTGACCCAAATGTTGCCATAGCCAGAACTGATGTAGTGACTGCCATTTTTCAGTCTTCTTATGGAGTGGAGTGGCTTACACTGGTGTAGGGCTGCACATCATTTATCTGTTCCGCATATACACAGGTGTAAAGGCAGATTAAGCCGGTATATATACGTTTATATGTTCATTGCCTAAATTTCATTAGAAGTCTGTGACCATAAAATGTAATTTACAGTCCAAAATGTGTTCTGTAAAATGCCATACATCAGTGTATGTGATCTATGTACATGCTACGTATGTGTACCATTATACATGCACTTGGGCATGTATGAAGATATTACTGATTATAGATTGAAATTCCTGAAGTTTCCCTTCGTCTAAAGGCATCGTTCTCCTTGGGAAAAATTACCTTTTGGCTCTTTTGAATGATATGATCATGAAAAGTTGCTTGAGTCCCTTGACTGTGTTTCACTCATGTAAATAAGATATCACAATATATAGTAATAGAAGGTACAGCACATACTCATAAGGAATGAGTTTCTATGCTTTTAGAAGTCATAAATTTGCAACTCTGTTTTGTCAGTTGTAACATCTTAAGATTGTAAATCTTTTGGTGTGGGAACTGAAGGAGCACATTCCTGTAAGAGGCTATATACAGTATCAAAAGGAGAAAATGAATAAGGATATTGTCTTCTGGAACAGAACAATTTTGTTTCTGATATCATGCAGTACTTGGCATGGTGAGCAAGAAATGCAACCAATGTGTGTATTCAGTTTCTTGTATAACATACTGAGCCACACCTACGCTGAGTTATACTGATAATCTTCATATTAATAATTTGCTCAGCAGCATATTGCAGCATGCAGCACAGCTCAAATCCCAGGTAAATTGTAAATGTATGCAAATACTTTACATAAAGTATATTTTCTCCTAATA
>NW_017729006.1:28804843-28846003 GCF_001723915.1 Gavialis gangeticus | reverse complement strand
TGAGCCACACCTACGCTGAGTTATACTGATAATCTTCATATTAATAATTTGCTCAGCAGCATATTGCAGCATGCAGCACAGCTCAAATCCCAGGTAAATTGTAAATGTATGCAAATACTTTACATAAAGTATATTTTCTCCTAATATTTTATGTTACATTATAAGCCAGTGTTTTCAAATGTAGGTACCTAAAATAATCTTTACATACATCAGTACCTTTCTGAATAATTTTCCTTCAGATGCTCCCAAAATCAAATCCCTGTGTATTTTATCTTTAAGACCACAAAGCCTCTGGATAGTTTGGTAGGTGAGGCATTAGAATAGCAAAGTCTATATAAATCCATTACACAGCAAGTGATCTAGATATGCAGGAGCTCTTGAAAAATGCATACCTTTGGTACTGTGGAAAATAAGTATCATCTGCCATGGAATAGCCTGTATTTGCATTTGTGTATTTGTCACAGAGCAGAAAAGGTGGACAATTCCTATTTATTAATAATTAAGAAGTAGCTTTCTTACCATTTATGGTGGGGAAGCTGAGGTCTTGGGAGGTTGGATTGGCTTGTTCAGAGTCACTTAGGAGGTCAGTGGCAGATGAGAACCCATGACTCCCAACAATGCTGGGCAGAACCTTAGCTGGTATTCTCACAGCTCCATACAACTGCACTCATTCTCCCTCCTTTTTGGGTTCAGGAATGAATTTGACCCACTATGTTTAAGCAAGTCAACAGGTAACAAATTCTCTGAAGACGTTCTGTTCCAAGACAGTTTCAGAGCCTCTGCCTATACACTGTATTAATTGTGGCCCTACTGGCCATAATCATGGCCTGCAGCCTCCCTCATAGCCATACCCATGTGTCACAGGCCTTCCTCTACTGAGTTCTCTTCCCTTACCCTTCGGCTACAGCAAATGAGACATCCAAGACATACATATTATTGCTGCTTTCTGATTTTACTCCATATCCTAAGGCTTCTTCTTATAATAGAGTTCTCTAATAGCTAGCCAAGTATTGCATTACTATGCAGTACAGTCAGATTAAGGACAATGGTTTAGACCAGTGTTGGATTAGTTGAATCCACAAGTTGTTAGCCTTAATTCTTAGCTAATTTACCAATATATTCAGGTAATGTTAATCAAATGGCTGAGACATTAAGGGCTTACCTACATGGGGGACTTAATACAGATTAAGGGAAAGTATGGTTTTAAAGTGGATTGGTTATTCTTGATCAACTTCCTGTGTGAATGCTCTTAATTTATTAGAAATTGGCTTGGAAATGGATTAAATTAAGTCAGAATAGGGCACTATTAATTCAAAATAAGGACATCCACATGGGGAGTGTAATGGCTCCAACTTCTGTGTGGCAGTAGCATCCTTTGCAGTTGAGTTGACCCTGCCTGTTGGTCCTCCACTTTACCCCACCTGCCACACGTTTGATGGATGTTATTCTGAAGTTTCATGTCTCAGTTACCAGACTTGGTCCTACTGGTCCTAATCATGTCCTCCAGCCTCCTTCATAGTGACATCCATGCCTCACAGGGCTTCCTTTACCAAATTTTCTCCCTCTACCTGCTCTTCAGCCCACTGGGCTTCAACCCTTGCAAGGCTGTTCCTAACTGCCATGTTCCCTGGGCCCCTGGTCCTGTCTGAACATCAGCCCACCCTTTGCCCTCTCAACTTCAGTCCACTCTGTCTGCCAGACCCCTTGTCCTACCAGACCTCTTCCCTGGCTTCAACCCCTCATGCCATCGGACCCATGGTTCTCAGAAGGCTTTCCTGGGGCTTTGGCCCCTCAGCCCACCAGGTCCCTGACCCTTGCCAGCTCAGAGCATAGAGTGCCTCCCAGATACTCCCAGTGGTCTTCAGCTGCCTCTTTAGCCATTCCCAGGCTTCCAGTAATAAAGAAAACCTCCACCTAAAATCACTAGCTCTTCCAAATACATTTAGATTCAGCAATTCAGATATAGACACAGCTTTAAATGTTTTTTCACATACCTCAGGGGACCAGGTGGCTCATGAACACTGCAATGCTGGGGTGCATGGAGTGTCCCACAGAAGCGCAGGGGGATCCCCAGTGTGCTCAGCAGCAGACCCAGAAGTGGACCAGAAGGTCCACCGGAGAGTGTGCTGGGGGTCCCCTGTGCCCTCCGGGCTCAGTGACTGGTACCCCCTGGGTCTGGGGGTGCACTCGGGGTCCCCCAGTGGCAGATTGCTGAGCATGCTCCCCAGTGGACCTGGAAGTGGACCGGAAGTTCGCCGCTGAGCACAGGGGAGGAGCCCCCACACTCCTGTGCAACACTGCATCTGCCCCAGTATCGCAGCATTCATGAGTTGCTCCTGGTACCTCGGGGTACATAAAAAAAACATTTAAAGCTGTGTCTATGTCCAAATCACTGATTCTCTGAATCAGCATTGAATCTTCAGATTTGGAATCAGCCAAATTGAATCGGGGACATTGATCTGAATCAACAAATCGAATCACTGTCCCTGATTTGGGCCAAATCAAATCTGAATGGAATATAGCCTGTTTTGCACACCCCTACTGAATTCCTCAATCCCTCTTCAACTGTTTGGCCTGCATCACCCTTAAGACTACATAGCCCCTGGCCTTGAAGGCAAGCCTATATACAAGCTAGTTCTACCCCTGTCAGTCATCTAATCTTGCTATTAATCCTGTCACAGGCCTATCTCCCTCCAGCCTGCTACCTAGCTAGTAGGGTAACACCCTTGCTCAGCTTTTCCTAAGTAAACAGCCTCTGCCCTGTCTCTCCACTGCTTCTTGTGACTTCTTTCTCCCTCCCCTGAGATACACTGCTAAGACTGTGGCTTTGCTCTCTGCTGCCTATGCAGGGTAGGGCTTCTCTCTTTGCAGGGCCCAGGGCCAGGGTGCTCCCCCTGTCCTGGGGGCAGAATTTGTGTAGTCTGAGATCTTTCCCCTCTGGGCTACAGAAATCTGATTCTTAAAGGAACACTGTCTTCTTCCCTTGTTCTTCAGACTTTGAATAGTATCAGGGCTGGGATTCCTTGTTACCAGGAGTTATTCACAGGAATACATATTTTGGGATAACTCTGTACATAGTCCTCTGTACGGTCTCCTCATCGCATCGTGAAGAGATGTATGGAAAGGTGAGAAATAGCAGTATGATACTAGGCAGGGTCAGAGTAACCCTTTAGTGGGCCCTAGGCAAACAAACTCATGGCCCCCTGGCTGATCAAGACCCCCCTCCCCACTCCATTGCTGCTGCATGCGAGAAGTGGGGCTCAGGGCTGTGGCTAGGGGTGGCCATGGTGAGAAGGCTGGTGGAGGAGAGGGGAAGGGAAAAGAAGGGAGGTGGTTGGGATCATTTGTGCTAGAGCAACAGAGGGAAGGACCAGCCCCACACTGCTCAGGGCCCTAAGCATGTGCCTAGTTTGCCTATGCATTTATCCAAACCTGATATTAGGTAATCATAGGAAATGGGAGAAGTGTTCATCATGTCTGATAAAGATCTCTTTTATATAGAGAGAGATATAGACATATATCTATAGATATACATATATATCTATATTTTGATATAGATATATAATGTTATGAAAAACTTACAATGTTTATCACATGGGGATAGTTATACATTTGCAAAAGGTCACTCTTCTATGGACAGAAAGCAAGAGAAGGGGTTGTTGTATATCCATGTCTGTCTATATTTTCCATCAGACTTGAATTGGATTTCATGGAGGTCTGTGCATTGATTAAATAGGATTGAACGCTCTGTGCTGGGAGAAGCAAAACCAATCCTAGGGAAAAGCAGAAATGGGAAGCATTGAATCTCCTGCTCACTCATACCCACTGGAGATCACATGGATGCTATTCCACGTGCACTCCACAGGGCTGAATAATCAACAGTTTGAAGAGGTAAAGGGGGAAGTGGAATGAGCAACTGGTTCTTCTTTGCATGGAGTTTTGCCTCTGACAGGATAGATATACAAACAAGATTGCAGCCTTGGAGCAGAATTGGCACCCATGGCCAGCGCTTTGCAGCTGGGACTGCCCAGTTCTGAAGGGATTGCCAGAATGTGCTTGGCCTCTGAAGAAGTCACTGCACCTGAACAGGAAATGAGACCTCCACCCTTTGACATTTCAGATGTCCCAACATTCATTTGAAGTGTTCGGAGTTTCCCTGCCTTACCCCCACTGCAATTGTGCATGTCTCCTTTAACTTTCCACACAGTGGAAAGTTACAACTCCCTTGCTTCAGGCCTGAGCAGCAGTGAAACCACACAGAATAGATTTCCCTGTTTTGATTTGTGACCTCTTCAGTCAGGAAGTAAGATCAATATATAAATAAGGTAATGAGTTCAGTGCAAGTGGGCATGTCCAATGGAAACAACAATGGAAGCATATGCTGCTATATATTTCATTGTTTCCAGAAGAGGAAGAGCGAGTAAAGATTTCTTGGATTCACAGAGACAGGAGGGAGGAGTGGGATTTCTATACTCCGGGTGAAACCCATCCAAAGTCTGAGCCGTAATCCCTGGTTCAAATAGGTATTTTGGAGGGCCAAATAACTTGCCTTTCACTAAATTATGTTCACTTAAAAAAAAAAAAAGAGTTTCAAGGCAAAGATGTGCTTTGGCTCCTCCACAGAGACTCCCACCTCACAACTCAACTGTAGTGAAGAAGGAATGCTGCCTGTCACTTCCCAGTCTTGCTGGGAATAGACAGTAACTTGCAGTACCCTTTCATGTGGCACAACAGTCTCTTTTATTAACAAGTGGCCAATTCCACTGGAGGCAACTTGGGCCTGGGGAGCCAAAACTGTAGCTTCTCCTCCATCCACCACCCTTTTTAGTGAGATGCTCCAAGGAGGAAAAAACCTAGTCTGTGTGTCTATATGAGATGCTATGTTGCTGTAGCGATGAGCTACATGTCTGTAGCTCATTGCTATGGTGATGTAGCATTGGCAGGCACGAACTGTGACACTGACGCTACTGCACAGTAGCATGGGAAAAAATATGTTTGGCATCAGGATTGTGCTGTAGCACCAATTACGGTACAGTCATTTAGTACTTGCTTAAGCAAATACTAAATGACTTTACTGTGCAGTCCAGTGCACATGTAGACATGCCCACTGACAAGCAAAGTGCTACTTTGTATTTGTGGAAGGCCATTATCTGGGCTGCACAAGAGGGTAAGCATTGTATTTCCTTCCTATTCCTGTGTGTCTGAGAAAGGGTCAGTGGCTATCCAGCCTTCAGAGATGGCATAGTGATGCAGGTTATCTGTGTACAAAGCCACCCAATGTTTAGATTCATGACTAAACTGCCCTTCTGAAAGGGCGAGTTCACTGGAGGCTAAGAGTTAACTAGTATGGCAGAAGGGTGGGCAAGAACTCTACTGTCTGGCACCTTGGATCAGGAGTAAAAGATGGCAAACTGTTCCCATTCAATAATGCTGAAGGCTGGGTATTCACATAGGGTGCCAGGAAACTCATTTAATGACATTCTGGCTTCAGACAAATTTTATCTAAAATTGAAAACCAAACAGGCAACTGTGCCTGGCTGCTTCTCGGCATCCATAAATATACTCTAATGATAGATTCTTTCATACATTTCCTGCAGAAGTGGATTAAGTTAAATAGTCTGCTCAGCTTGCCAGGGGCTGCATGGCCAAATTATGAATGTCTCTTGCTCTTACTTTATTCTTGAGGGATGTGATTCTTTTTCAAGACTAGTGAAAACTTTGTTTTATTAATAAACACTCTTTTCAAATACAGGGGGAGAAGTGTTTCCTGATATGTGAATTTTCAGATTACTCCTGCTGAGCAAAATGGTTATGGTTCCCTCTTATCTCCTCATAAATTAATAGCAGATGGGAGAAACTATGACTGAAAGAGACAGACATTTTATTAATGCCAGTCTAGTTTCTAATGGCTGATAGGCATTATAATACCAATGCATTTTTTTTCTAAAGAAACCATTCTTCAGCCTGTCAAGATGTTGAAAATTATTAAGTCCCACAGAAAAGCCAATTTCTTAAATCTTGCTTATGAAAAAATCATACAAAAGTGCAAAAAATGCAAGTTTTAAAATGTAATTATGGAATCAATATAACTTGCCATACTCTGCTTATGCAACATGAAAAACAAATAAAATGAAGCAATCTGCTAGTTAAAAACAATCTGTAAACAGCTTTCTGGAACTGAGTAACTTACTTTTTTTTCTGAAGCCCAGGGCATTAAAACACTTTAATATTCTTTTGACACTGCTATAAGTGATAAAAGCAGTGTGATTTCACCAGGTCTTCAAAAGCAGCTGACACCCTCTCCTCCCTTTTTATCTACCTAATGATTTTTCCATTTTTAGCCAACAGAGTTAAGAACTATAGAAGGCTTATGAAGATTTAATATTTTTTATGTTTTGTCTACTTACTGTGCAATGTTAACAAAGCAAATGTACTCCAAAGTGAGCTCTCATGCTGATGCCAAGCCTAGAGGAAGGGGTGTGTGTGTGTGTGTGTGTGTGTGTGTGTGTGTGTGTGTGTGTGTGTGTAAAATATGATATAATTATAATATTAGTGTGCACTAAAACCCAAACCCTATCCTGAGGACTGTACACTTTCCAAGCCAGAGTCTACTTATTTACACCCAATCAGGACTTGTAGTAGAGATGATATCTTTTATTAGACCAACAAGATTTTTGCACAAAAAAAAAAATTGCAAGCTTTTGGGCACAAACACCCTTCATCAGGCATTGGAGAGAAGTTTGTAAAAGTTCTCCTGGGTAGAAATGAAAGTTCATATTTCGTAGGATTTCAAAGAGGAGTCAATAGATGGAAAACTCCTCTGGGCAGTCAGTTCATAGCTGCTATGGAGCTTCTCACCTCCTGTGAGGATCTGTGATGATGCAAATGACCTTGAAACAAAGGCAGGAGCAGGATTTCAGGTTTCAGGTGGTCACTGTTGCTTCCTGCTTGAGAAAATATGAAGATTTCATTTTAAATATTGGCTAAATTTTGATATCTTCCATGTTCCATGTATCCAGGTTGTAGCCGCACTGGTCTACAGGAAAAGGCAATCAGGACTTGTAGTAGAGATGATATCTTTTATTAGACCAACAAGATTTAAAAAAAAAAATTAATTGCAAGTTATTTACACCCTTTGAAGTCAGCAGAGCTACTTTGGATTTAACTGTGATTGGAATTTTATCCTGATCCTGGACCCTCCAGAAAGTTACACAGCTGAGTGATTTTATTTATATGAGCAGTCTCAAATGTTGGAAGACTGGTACTTTTTTTAATAGTTTCACAAACACAAAATGGGGCACAACTGGCTAGGCTGCAGCATTATGGAATAGAACATGAAGGTTTTAGCAGATTGAAACTGAGTACGTCAACAGTCCTATCATTTATTCATTCATTGGCAGCCATAGGTCTTGGGAGACGATGGGGATTGCACATTTAGTAGGTTAGCAGGTACCAATACAGCTTCTTGACTGGCTGCACAGTCTGATGGGTGACAAGCAGACCCTCTGGCAAATTGCAAATACAAACTTGGTTGAGCTTGCATTGGCATGCCGAGTGTTACACAAATTGCCAATTGTTCAAATCACAAGCGAGACCTTATGAGGGAGGATAAAGCAAGATTCCGCATTTATTGATTAAGCACTTAATACACTCCCCCCCCATTCATACCCCAATTTCTGTTTTGCGCTGGTATACGTTACCAGTCTTATCAGTACTCAGATCAACTTAGTGGCCAGGTAAGTTGATCACAAGTAGGAGCCAGGCTCCTGCCAGTCCGTATTGTCAGACGAATCAATGCTCCAAGATGACACGCAGAACAAGACCCCAAATCGATGCATCTTATAAACTTGTGAATTCAGCCAGTCCTCAGGTCTTTGCTGTGTTATAACTGTGTTCTTCTTTGAAGGTCAGTTGCTGTTGTTATCTCGCCGTTCTGGGGCAGAGTCTTCTTGTTTGGGTCTTTTATGTGTCTGCATTCTTTAGCCAGTTGCCAGCTGATGTTTTCCTTTTCCACAGACACACTCTCAGCCATTCTCTCACAGCATACAAATGTCAAACACTTATGTCAAGATACAGAACTATACAAAATGGAGTTTCTTAAGGCAATGCAAAATTCAAGAAAACACATAAGATTAAAAGCAATAGGCAAAATGTCTATTTGTATAACACAAGTACCATTTTGTCTCGCCTGTCTCTGACACTTTTTTTGTAGATCATCATTGATCCTCTCCATCTCCAAGCAATGTAGGCCCTGCTTCATGGTGGTTTTCTACTCGCAGCAGTCTGAAGCTGTTGCTTCCCAGTGTTGGCCAACAATGCACAGCTGACAAAGGTTTTTCTTGCAGACAGCAACAAAGTGGAGCTTGGTCCATATAAGATGATGTTTGCCAGTGGCCAGCTCACCATAGTGCATGTCCTTGGGATTTGGCCATTGCTCATACGCTTCATGTGTCCTAACCAATGGAGGCATCTGTCTCAGAAATGCAAATTGGTTGTGTTGGCCCATTCCAGAACAGTGAAGTTGGAGATTTTGTCACACTGTGTTATGCCCAGGATAAGGCAGCAACATTGAAGATAGAAACTGTTTAGTTTTCTTTCTTCTTGGCATTAGAAGTCCATGTTTTGCTAGCATACAATAAAGAGCTAAGTATGCAAGCACTGTAGATGGACATCTTTGTCGACAGAGTGAGCACTCTGTTTTTCCAAGCACTCTTTTGAAGGTTAGCCATGGTGTTGCTTGCCTTTCCAATGCAAGCATTAATTTTGGCTTCCAAGCCAAGATTTTGCAAGATGGTGGAGCCCAAGTAAGTGAATTTTTCAACCACTTACAGGCTTTCATAATTTATTCTAACTTTGGGAGGGTAGTCAACTTGTTGACCCATGACTACTGTCTTCTTTAGGCTAGTGGTCAGACTGAAATCATCACAAGCATGAGAAGGGTGATCTATGAGACTTTATAGTCCTGCTTGTGAATGACTAGCAATTGCTGTGTCATCAGCAAAGAACATTTCACAAATGAGAACTTCTTGAGCTTTTGTTTTTGCTTTGAGTCAAGCAAGGTTAAAGAGTTTCCCATCAGATCTGGTCCAAAGGTTTACTCCTTCTGAACAGCCACTGAATGCATATTTGAGTAGGACAGTGAAGAAAATCCCAAAAAGCATCCGAACTAGGACACAGCCCTGTTTGACACCATTCTTGATTTCAAATTCTTCCAAATGTGGACCATCAAACTGCACCATTCCACACATGCTGATGTGGAAAGACTTGATGATGCTCAAGCACTTAGGTGGGCAGCCAGTCTTCTTCAGGATTTAGAATAAAGCATCCCTGCAAACGATTATGGAATAGAACATGAAGGTTATAGCAGATAGAAACTTAATGTGTCAAAAGGCCTATATTGTAAAACAAACAAACAAACCAAACCAAACCCTAATAATATATTGGGATGTATTAACAGGAGTTACTACAGTGGAGATGGAAATGCGTTCTGGATGAAAATCTTCTGAGGATCCTTCAGACAATCACTCCATGGTAGTTTACAGATAATTTCTGATGCCATTTTAAGGCCAGCTGCTGTTGTTTAAGCCTCAGATGATCATGGTCCAACTAAATCTATTTCATGACCCAAGCTGATCATTGCAGTTCTCTGGACAATGCAGTCAACAATAGCCCAGATGAAAACCAGGGGCCTATTTCTGGAACTAGACTTATGGTGTTAATGAAGTCCGTAGTTTACTATCTGGGTATATCTACATGTGACACTATGTCACTGTAGCGTATCACTAAGGTGACATAGCATCCATGGGTGTCTACATGTGACCAGCAGCTACTTCGCCATAGTAGCAGCCCCATCCTCCCCCCTCCCCCTCATTACAGCGTGCCACTATGGTGAAGTAGCTACTAAAAATAACCATGCACTGTGTATGGTGCAATACAGACAGTTACTGCACCATACTTTAATATTTTCAAAAGGCAGTGCTAAAGCATGGCATAGTAACAGCATCACCACAGGGCAACATGCAGACAAATCCTCTTGTCAATAGTTTCCTCTTTTAGAAGGACCTGTGAGAAGAGATGACTGACTTCACAACGTGCTCTAAAGGAACTTTTTTTTTTGATAATTGAGGACAAGGATTCAAAACCAAATTAGAAGAAAGAGTGAGAAAATGTTTTCTACTCCATCTGCACCCCCAGGACAAAGCATGAAGCAAGCTGCTGAGCTTTGTAGAAGTAATCTGAGTCTACTGTTAAACACTTTGGGTGTCTATACATGAGCGTGGAGGCTGCTCCAATGTGAAGCATGGCAATTACCACACTCAAGCAGCCTCCTGCATCTCATGTATCAGCATCCCTGTGCTTAAAAGTGGTGATAGGGGTGTGTGAACTAAAGCTGGTTGAACAAGCATTAGTTCAAGTGCCCCCACCACCATTTTTAAGCATAGGGATGCTGATACAGGAGACAGGGTGGTGTTTTAGAGAGGCTGTTGGAGCCGCTTTAATTAAAGCACTGCTTCCCCACCCCCAGATGTGCCCTTTGGCGACATCTACATGAGATGCTTTACTGTGCAGCATATTAATTTGCTGTGCAGTAAAGCATCACCATCTACATGTGCATAGCATTTAGGGTGCAGTAGACTAAATTACTGCCCTGCCAGATAGTGCTGTCAGATACAGGTGCTATCCAGCAGCGCAGTAAATTACTGTGCTTAAACGCATGTGTAGATGGTGACATCACAATTAGTTTACTCCTGCTCAGATTGAGCCAGAGTATATTCAGTCATATTAATTACATGTGTAGACATGCCCTATAGATATTATATTAGTTACTGTATTCAGATGCAGTAATAATGATCACTCTATCAAGTGAGTGATCTAAGGCACAGAGAAGTTTCATATTGCCCTTGACTTCTTGTTTATACCTGCATGATGTGTCATTCTGTCTTAAGGTGAGAGATTTATTATGATAAATGTTTTATCCTGAGATGAAGAATATACCAAAATGAAACCTTAACTTGCATTTTTGTAACTTTGCAAAGTTAAATGAATGGCTTGCATTAACCTTATGGGAAGGCTGCTGCATCTGAAATATAAAACAGCTTTGTTGTACAGTTTGGTTTTTGGGTTCTAGAGTAAAACTGTGAAAAGCACAAGAGAAGTGATACCACACAGGGTGTTCATCCTTCTCCCTCCTGCTTAACCACAAACATGTTGTGGTTGGTGCTGTCATTGAAGGTTGCAATATGAACTGGGTATCATATTGTCCAGTTACTGTAAACAGAAGGAAAAAAAATACAGTCATAAGCCCAGTAACAGATATTTCCTTCCCATCCAGTAAAGTACAAGAGGATGCATAAAGATAACTGTAATTGTAATCATGACTAGGGCTGAAACAAAGCACTACAGTGCAGTGCTTTGAATGAAAAACTACTGTGTAGCTTTATGCTTTGTTAATTAGGAAGTAGAAGAGTATATACCAAGCAGGAGATACAGAGGGTGTGCTGTCAGGAGCTTAGATTGCAAAGTACTAGCAGTGCTGTGCCCTTTGTTATATAATAAAGACAAATTGAACATTATTCCTCTGTTGCAGTCTTTGTCACCCTTGACTGCTCAAAGTGACAGCTTGCTGAGCGAGAGGAAAGAGATGCTCACCTTCTAAATGAACATCTATGCAATTTTAACCACAATGTATAGGAGGAAATGTAATTTTGAGGAGACTTTTTTTTCCCTCCCTGTAGCTATATCTATGCCTGAAATATGTTGATTAGGTCAGGTTATTCCTTTTCTGGGCCCACTCCATTGATTACTTCTTGCCTGACATCAGCTTAAACTTCTTGCTCTTACCTTCAAGGTTCTGCTCAGTTCTGCTTCAGGCTTTGTTTTGAATGTCATGGTCTGTCATGTACCATGTACCTCCCTTCTGCCCTTTCCTCAGCCAGTAATGGTGACCTTGCTGCTGCCCTGTGTGTCCTTTTCCCACTCCCATCTTCATATTTTCTCCTTTATGCTACTAATGCATGGTGTGGCTTTCTTTACTACATCTTCATTCCTGTCTCCTGTAAAGGGTCACTTTTACACTAAGGTCCACACACAACGAAAATAAACGAAACATAAATAAATTGTATTTCTTTAAAAATATCAAACTCCTTGCAGTCAGTTTTCTATTTTATGAACTCTTTTGTGTGCTTTTACTTAAGTGTTATCCCTTGAAGTGTGCTACTGTTTTTCTTTCTTGGCATCCACCTCCATTTATTCTCTCATGTTTGGTTGGCTACAGGTACCCACTGCTACCATAAGTCTTATAAATCACACTCTGTAAATGAGTCCTGTCAAGGATTTTGTTTAATAAGTGTAGGGAAGCAGGATTTTATGACTGCTAGGAGATGGTGAGCTCACTGTTATTCCCACTGTTATCTTTGGATTACTATATATGAGAGTAAAGGTTTTCTTACCTCTATATAGTATTATTGCTTTTGAAGAAAGGACTTTCTTTCTCTAATCTCTAATTATTAATCTCTAATAAAGAGGTTAATTTTGACACGTTACAACTGGAGTGTCTTTGTCCTCCACCCTCACTTTGTAACATAGTCCAAATGGGACATTTCCCTTATGTTGGAAAAGAACAAATTTTTAGGTTGAATATCATGTCATGGCAGGGCCAATAACAGAGTGTCCCTCCCTGCTATGGGCCCTCCCTCACCTAGAAGAAATAAGGCAGACAAAACCGCTAGTGGTAAATGACCCTATGCTTTAAGGAAATAAGATCTGAATGTTGCAGATAGGTTTCATCTCAATAAAGCATCACTGCAAAACCTGTGATCTCACCTTCCTTGTGGTCCTACATTAGTCCAGCTACGTTGAATCCCAACAGATAGTTTTAGTGGTTTCTAGTTTGGCTCCCAGATTATCTAATTGGTAGCACATGATGTGCTACCAAGGTCACACTTTAATTCAGGGGTTGGCAAAATGCAGCCTGTGGGCCGGATATGGCCCACGAAGCCATTCTATCTGGCCCATGGGGTCCCTAAAAAATTTAGAAAATCAATACTTATCTGTCCCTGGCTGCCTGTCATGCAGCCCTCAATGGCTTGCCAAAACTCCGTAAGTGGCCGTCTGACTAAAATAATTGCCCGCCCATGTCAAGTGTCCACAAATTACTCTGGTCAGACTTTGCATTATCAAATATAGCTTCCTATATAATATCAGAGTCCTCACTTGGAGGGAGAGGACAGCTTCATTGTATAGAGCTGCAAGAGAGATAAACATTTAATTTTGGGCTAAATTTTGGCTTTTTAACCACAGTTCTGCTCAAGGTGTGTTATAGAGCTACCCCCACTCCCTTAGGATCTTCGGAGATACCTTAGCTCCCCAAACAGCAGTTTTTCAATGGTGGTCCTTCCTTACAGTGAAAGTGAAATATGTTCTCGGCACAGAATCGTTTGTTCTTCTGGTCCACCAGCCTTTCCTTTGTATTTAGTGCAGGGAAGGTGCTAAGACCATGTTCTTGCTTTCTCCAGGGCTGGAGCAGCAGTGAACAGTCCCTGACTTGTCCAGCATGCAGAAAATGAACTCTGTTCAACTACACAAAGGGAGAAGAGTGAACTGAGGAACTATTTTAGCCTTAGTAAATATTTAGCTATTTGGACTTCTGATCTGGCAAGCTCTCTGTGTGCAGAACCTGCCTGACTTCAGAGGAAGTTCTGTACTGAATCAGGCCAGGTGGCACTCCAACAACCTGATGCCACTACAAAATTTACCCTTCAACTTGTGTTGGTATCTGCTTGTGAGCAGGCTGTCCAGATATAACAGTTAAATCAGATATGGGCATATATTGCTATAGGTATGGAAAGTGACAAAATAGTGATTACAGTACTGTTTTAATTAATTATGGGAATATTTTTCTTTTTTCACCTTTTGGTTTCACTTTTACAGGTCCAGTTCTATGCATACAGGGACAGAAATCAATCACAGAAACTCCTTTGCCTGGAAATACAAAACAAATACGGCTATGTAAAATTCAGGCTTTTCCATTTTTTGCCCTACTGTTAGCTTCATAAGTGGCACTTTGAATAACAATAGAAATAGATCCCCACTCCTCTCCCTCCCCAAGAAATGCCATCAGCCATGGGCACCCTCCCAAGAAACAGACTGTCTGAGGTTTCATGTCAGCATATCCAGGGAGATCGCTTTCTCACACCAGATACTGTACCTTACCTTGACCTGTTGTTACAATGATCTCTTCCTTGTGGTTACTTGCAGGGTGCATGCTTGTTACATCAGTAATTGAACAGCTTGCTCAGTTACATAACTCGACAGCAAAAGCAGCTTTGGAGAGGCTATGCAACTACATACCTGGTAAATCCCAAATAATATACCTTATGTTATGCTGGTACCACTGTATTTCTCTGTTAATTAAAAAATTCACACTCGAGTTTTAAAATGATTAACTGCACTAGCACATCATCTAAGATTAATGCAACTGAAGGACAATCAAATGTGAAATTCTGCTCCCACTAAAGTTACTGGCATAAAGATATTGATTTCAAAGGAGCCAAGATTTCATCCCAAAGATATATGGGAATTGAAGTGAGTTGTATTATGCCTGCGTACAAATAGATATACTCCTCCATGCTTCTGTACATTGTATGTTTGGTGGTATTTTACGTATAGTCTGTTTTACTTGTATACTCAGTCACTTTTCCCCCGTATTTGTTTGGGTCTTTACACAGCAACTGGGAAGACAAAAATATTTTCAGATATAAGATAATGTTTTGTAAAATTACAAAGACTGGCAGAGAGAGTGAATATCAGGTGTAAGACACTTAAGACTCATCTGCACAAGGGAGGAATGGCAAAATCCATTAAAATGTGAATTTAAAGTGCAGTAGTGTGGGAATACCTAAGTCCCTGGTGGTTCTTTTCTTCTCCACTAAGGGCATGTCTACAAAGCATGCCAGGTGGTGTCATGCTCAAACATGTTGCACTAATCTGCATATGTTAAATCCCAAACCAGAAGCAGTATAGCCACCTTTATGAAATGCTTCTGAGTCACTCTGCTTCTGTGTAAGGCATTGCTTCTGTGTAAACACCAAGGTCAGTGGCAAAATGATTAATGGCATCTTTATTGCAAATATTTATACCTTGGAAATCAACCAGAACTTGCATCTCTGTGGCCATGAAAACTATATAAGTATGTCTTCAAGAGTTTTATCACAGCAGAAAGAAGACTGCTAAAAGGTTACATCTATCTGGCGCTGGATCATTTGAAGTATACTAAGTTTTTTCTGGCTTTCCCAATTTTTATTTTGTTGATTTTTACACTGATTTGGGTTTAAGGTGAATTTCTGTTCCTGAATACTGCAAGTCCATTCATACACCTCTCTGCCTGAAAATAGACATTTCTTCCCTGCACCTCTTTTCACTAGCAAGCTTTTCATTCCACAACACACTTCTGTGTGTGCTGATCCTTTTGTATCCATATGCATACAGCTGAGCAAGAGAGGTGCCTGAATACTAATATCAGCTGGCTCTCAGGGCAATAGCTGTAAATATTGGCTGTGGATATATTGCCTGAAATCAAAGGCTGAATGTAATATGTGCAATCCAGGGAGACTTTATTTCCTTGCTCTTCCCTCAGGAGATGGTCATTATTTGTTTTGATTATCCTATTGGATATATATGCACATTAAGGTTCTTATGCTCAGAAGGAATTGTGTCCATAGAAATGTCTCCCTTGCGGACTTGCTAAATGGCTACTTTCTAGAGAAGATGAAAGTGCAAGCCACCCCCCTTCCTGCTATTAAAAAGATTGAGGCAGTCCGTTGGCTGTCCTTGGGCAAGGGACATTTTATAACAAGCTGGCTTGTCTTCTCTTCAGGAGATTAGAGTAAGCAGTCTACTCTCTTCCACTATGGGAGATACTGGGGAAGCTAGCCATCTTCTCTTACAGGATCCTTGAGCCACCTGCCATGTTGGCAAGCCTTACCAAGGACATTTTAATCAGGGATAATATCAGACATGGCACTATTGCCATTCAGTGCATGTTCCCTTTCAAGAGGATAATAGCACAATTTAATTCTAGTCAGGAGACCAGTTTTTAACCAGCAGATTGATTGTAAAAATCCGAGAGAGAGAAACTATGTGGCAAAGGAATTAAAGAAATAGGGCTAATGACTTGATTTGAAATAAACTATTTGATGTGGGATAAGATGGATGAGCTACAGCAATCACTGCAGTCTTCTGCAGCCCAGTATAATTAAGAGGTTGTCGGGCAAGGTACTTACTTATGCATTTACTCCCATGTCACTACATTTTTTTGGGTCTGGTTCTGTCTTCACTTGTGTATCTTTTTCACTGAGAAGACTCTATTCACATCAGGTGAATTATTTCTTATAACAATGGAAAAACTAAATTAAAAAATTGTGTGGGGGCATGCTGTGCTCCTCCCAGTGAAGAAGCTGTGCCACCAGGCAGAAAGGAGTGCAAGGGTAAGGGATCCTGACAGAAAGCAAGCAAGAGATATCCTGAGTCTAACCCAGTAATGCCTTCACAGGAAGGGACAGGGATAAATAGGCAGTCCTGGGTTCAAGTACCTACTCCCAGAACTCTTATGTATTGTACATTAGACACGTATTGATTCTCAGCTAGGTGACTTATCACTTAGCTACAAAACTGAGCTCTTTCACATGCCCTATGATGTTTGCTTCTTGACTATCCAGTAGGGCTCTGTGAAACGGCACCATTCCATTTCGCCTTGAGTTTCAAGGGTTCAACGAAACAGTGTTTTGTCTCAAATTTCATTTCGAGTCGAAACAGCTGTTCCATTCTGTTGAAACAGAAAGGTTGTTTCAACGCTGTTTAGAGTTTCGCTGGGGATGGGAAGTCAGCCTGACTGGGCTGACTTCCCATCCCCAGCACTAGATCCTGCCGGGGGCAGGACGCAGCCCAACTGAGCTGCTTCCAAGTCCCCTGCGCTACATTCCCAGTGTGATGTAGCGCAGGGGACAGGGAAGCAGCCCAGCTAGGCTGCCTCCTGCCCCCAGCGAGATGTAGTGTGGGGGGTGGGAAAGCAGCCCAGCTGGGCTGCCTCACCCTCCCCGCCAAATCTTGAGCTGGGGATGGGAAGTCAGCCCAGCTGGACTGACTTCCCATCCCAAACTATGGTCAAAATATTTCAACCAGCCTCATTTTGTTTTGAGGCTATTTCAATGGCCTTTGTTTCATTCCAATTTTGCTGTTTCGACCTCGAAATTGGTCAAAATAGTATTGGAACGAAATGGCCAGCAAAATCTCGCACAGCTCTACTATCCAGTAGCCCGGCTTCTTCAGTAGGCAGGGGTGGAGAGTGCCTTGCACCAGTTCATTCTGTAGTTTGATGGTTAGGGCACCCTCCTGGGAAGTGGGAGATGTGGGTCTGAGTCATCTCAGGTTGTGGAGGCCTTGGACTGAGGTTTCCCTGGTTTCTATGATGACTACTATGAAGTGCTTGGCGACTGTTAAAATAGTTTCCCAGGCATCCCCATGCCCTCATTGTTTTCCTACCTTCATAAGGGGCCTGGGGGTCAACAAATCCAGCCTTTCGAGCTGGAGGGTTTTGTTTGTCCTCATGCTTATTGGGGCCAGGCTGCAAAGAGCTGCACTGTGGCTGGACAATTCTGAGTTGTGACCATGCCACTGCCACTTCTTCCTGCCCTCTCCCCTCCTGGCTCTGGTTTAACATGGGCTGGGTGACTTTGCCTATGCCTGCACTGGAGCTAGGGAGCTTCTCCTTATTTCCCGTCCCCACCCTGTGGCTGCAGCATGAGTGTAGCTTCCAGCTAGTGGGGAGGTGTGCTAGGGCTGAGCAGCCTCCAGCTGTGCCCATGCTGCAGCCAAGGGTGGAGAAGAGGAGGAATGGGGAGAAGCAGTGGCAGCATAAATGCAGTTTCTAGTTGCATTTATGCTGCCACTGGCTGGAAGCTGCACCTGTGCCACAGCCTGGGAGTTTGTAGGGTTGAGGGAGGTGAAGAGAAGCAGCAGCTTGGGCACAGCTTCCAGCTCCCTAGTTGCCTTGCTCCAACATAGGCATAGGGAAGCCCTCTGCTTCTGATATGCCACTAAAGCTACTCAGCCTGCACTGGACTGGAGCTGAGTTGCTCCAGCTTGCTGCTTGTAAAAGTCTATCCGACCCTTGTCTAGGTGTTCTTGATCATGAGTGAAGGGCAGCACCCAAATTCCACTAAGGAGTGGGATCTTGGGCTTAGCATTGTCTTATTGGCTTTTTCTAAAAACCTCTGGGCTGTCTAAATTGCCATTTGGAAGCGCCTACCTCTCCCTTTTCTCTTTATGCAAAGCATGGGTGACTAAATCTGAATCACTCTAGGGAGATATGCAAGACTTCCCATTGAGTGTGTAGGCATCCTAGGAGCCTAAACCTGTCTATCTAGATCATCCTAGGACCAAGTACCTAATTTTCAGGCATTATAAAGGTAAGTGGAGGTGCTTAGGTGGCCAGTCTCTCAGTACTCAGTTGTCTAATCTACAGATGCTAAACTAGAGGTCCACTGAGTTTGCAATGCCGTGTTTAAGGGAAAACTAGCTGAAGACAGGGACAGGGTACTAGGACTATATGCTTCTTTGTTCTTGTTTCTATATATTGCTGTTTCTACCGCGCAAACAACTGTGTAAATGAACCTAAATTTTAACATCTAGCTATGACTCATGATTTACTGCTTATTAATATGCAAAAAACAGACACTCAGTTGACAGCTGTAAGATGTAGGAGACTGATTTAAAGTAAAGCTCCAATTCAGCAGTCTAAATCTAATTTTTACCATATGCTTACCTTTCATTAAAGTAACTTCCCTAGGAGTTATGCACATGTTTAATAAGTACACTTCCAATAGAAAAAGACTTAATACAATGCTTAAGTGTGTTGCTGAATCCAGTTTGCAATCATCATGGGGGGTGGAGGGGGGACATGTTTAGCTTTCCTTCCTAGGAACTGCAAGACTGGAGCTTACTGGTATTTTGCAACTGCGTTCAAATTCAAGACTCCCTCTCAGAAGTGCACTTCTCTTTCCTCAATGTTAATAAAATAGCCCAAGTACCATTCTTTTTCAGTAGCATATTAAAAAAAAATCATTAGCAATGTATATCATACAATATACTTTGACATGTAGTATGATTCATTTAGTTTAAAAGAATGAGAGTTGCCATCCAGAAAAGCCATGTTGCTTAAAGGAACATAACAAGTATTGTTAAAGTCTAATTATTCCTGCTCATTTTTTTAAACCTACATAAACACTTGAAGACACTAACATAATTCTGGCCAAAATACAAATACATGCGTGCCTTTCTACATATTGATGTATCTGTTTTTGCATGCTTTCTTTTTTGGCTTACAATATAAGATAGCAAAGACTTGGCCCTCAAGTTGCTTAGAAGATATTCTTAGCAAGTGTCCATTCATATTACACACCATTCATATTCAAAGCACTTAACAAACATTAACTAAATGCAACATGTCTGGGTGGCTTGACTAATGATACAGGGTGTAATTGTCAAACCCTAGTTAAAAAGATATGTTTTCTCATGCCTGGTTTTGTGCTGTCTAGTAACTGACCACATGCCTTTCTCAAGAATTGCATGGTATTTCTCTTGATAAAGCAAATTCTGCTGTATTTCATATGCTCACATACTTCAACATGTGTGTTTTCCAGAAAAACTTCACTTTCAGGATATCTGTTATTTGGTTGCTGAAATTTATGGACCAGAACTAGTTAAACTGTAAGTATTAAGATATCACCTAAAGGACTTTTCTTTTAAATTGTGCTGGTATATTTTCAGTGCAGTGTTTTCATTCGTCAAGGCCCATTAGTATTACAATACACTTTTTTTTTCACATCTGGTATACTAGAGAGATACTAGATTAAGTAGTCCAGCCACCCTTGCTGGCTATAACTGAATGAATACTTCGCTACTACACAATGCATAACTACTACAGTATGTAGTTCTACAGTGTATTTCTATTTCTAAAATTAGATCTCAAATTAGGTCCACCTGACTTAATTATATTTTTGAATTCATCCCTTTTGGCTTGGGAGTAATTTCCTGAATAAAATTAGCAGTGGGTGGGTGAGAGATTTTTCTAAAGGGTCACAATATTTTAATTTCTTGTCCCATGATTTCCACTTTTACCTTAATGACATTTTTCACTGTCAATTCTTTACTTGTACCTAGCCCTGACCTTGATTGGAGCACTTGGGAGCCCTTCTAAGCAATGTAAATTACTTTAAAAATAGAATTAGGTCATTTTATTCCTCTCAGAAAGTTCTCAGTTTAATTAACTGAGTTCCTGCTGTACTTTCTACTTCCTTAGGGCTTTTTAATTTAGCCTAGGGACTATAACTGCTTACAAAACTAAGATGCACAATAATCAAACATTTTGATTTAATTCTTCCTAAGTCCAGAGATGTGCCTTATTAAAAATAAGTAAAAAAGTAAAGAAAACTAGTCTTGATACTCATGTCTTATTAGAAGTGAAAAAAGATTCCTGATTATTTTGTTAAATCAGAATTGAATATTTGTACTTGCCAAATTGAATTAGTGTTATTAGTATTATTGATTAAAAACTAGTACAGTTATAACTTATTTGCAGGTTGTTGTTGTTCATTCTTCGAATTTGAAGATGATCATGACATCACTGGTTGGTTTGGTTTTTTTGAGCATGTGACTGACTGATCAGGCTAATTTGGACATTTTTACACCTGCTCTGGGAGGGGGATGGGGGGAGCACTTTAATTAGAGTAATTCTAATTACTCTAATTAAAGCTCCAGGAGTGTCTCATGTATCAGCAGCCCCGAGTTTAAAAATGGCAGTGGGGGCATTTTATCTAAAGCTGGTTGAATGAGATTTAGTTAAAGCACCCCCACCACCATTTTTAAGTTCAGGGCCGCTGATGCATGAGACCGTGGAGTCTGCTGAAGCATGGTAATTGCTAGGGGTGTGCAAAATGGACCGAATTCGATTTGGATTCAGATTCAACCCAAATCAGGGACAGTGATTTGATTTGCTGATTTGGATCATTGTCCCTGATTCAATTAAGCTGAATCCAAATCTGCAGATTCGATGCTGATTCAGAGAATCAGCAATTCGGCCATAGACACAGGTTCAAATTTTTTTCTACATACCTCGAGGTACCAGGTGCGGTTCGTGAACACTGCAATGCTGGGGCAGATGGAGCATCCCAAAGGAGTGCGCCCGCCCCCCTCCCCCCGCATGTTCATGGGTAAACCTGGAAGTGGACCAGAAGTGCTTCTGCTCCACTTCCAGATTTGCCACTGAGCACGCACCCCTCCAACCCCCCAACTCAGCGATTGGCCACAAGGGGACCCCAGGTGCCCCCCCCGACCCAGAAGGCACCAGTCACCGAGCAGGATGGGTACAGGGACGCCCCCAGCATGCTCTCCAGCGGACCCAGAAGTGGACCAGAAGTGCTTCTGGTCCACTTCTGGATCTGCTGCTGAGCATGCGAGGGACTCCTCCTGTGGGACACTCCATCTGCCCCATCATTGCAGCATTCACGAGCCACCTGCTACCTTAAGGTATGTAAGGAAAACATTTAAAGCTGTGTCTATGTCCGAATCACTGAATCTCTCCAAATTGATTCGGAGGGTTCCAATTCACTTTGGAGAGATTAAAGGGTCTCCTGATTCAATTCAGATTCAGAGATTCTGCCACCGAGGCGGGCAGAATCTCCGCCAAATCAAATCCGGGACTGAAGCTTTGCACAGCCTTAGCAATTACCATGCTCCAGCAGACTCAATTAATCAAGCCTGCTCTGATGAACTGTAGTTACAGTGCGTCAAAGCAGCCTCGCTGCTAATGTATAGGCAGCTTTTGTGCTTTGAACTATCTATGGCACACTGAGCAAAAGACGCCACTTTGGGTTGCTTGATCAACAGCGGACATTCTGTGGTTGTGAGATTTATGCTGTTTGAGCTTCTACTTTGCCTCAGCAGTTCTTCTCCACTCATAGACTGTAACTACAGTATGGATGAGACTTCACCAGGTGGAATGATCATGAGCAAGATCTTATCAAGGCTTTGGGTCAATGTTGAAATGTTTCAAGCATGATTTGAGAAAGTCCTTGAAATGTTTCTTCTGGCCTCCCTGAGAGCATTTTCACTCCTTTAGCTCATTGTAAAAGATCTTCTTTGGTAGTTGCTCAGTTGACATCCTGGTGACATGGCCTGCCCATCTCATCTGTGATTTCATCAACAGAGTGTGGATGCTTGGAATGCCTGCCCATGTGAGAACCTCAGTTTCTGGGACCTTGTTTTGCCATCTTTTCCTCATCAGTTTCCTCAGACAGCCCATGTGAAAGTGCTTGAGCTTCACAGCATGGTATCTGTACACCCTCCAGGTTTCACATGCATACATCAGGGTTGGCAACACAGAGCCTCTGTAGACCTTCAGTTCTGTTTGTTAGCTGATGCCTTTTCACTCCCACACATTTATACATAGTCTGCCAGAGGCCACACTTGCTTTGGAAATTCTGGCATTGGCTTCTTCCTTGATTTGAACTGCATGTGACTGTGTACTGCTGAGATAGATGAACTTGTCCACTGGATGGTTTGGCAGTGGACAAACCAATGACTGGTTTGGTCATTCACTGTGATGCTATGCTCTATTTAAGGCTTTCCTGGTGCAGGTTCATGTATCACTTCTATCTTCTTTGTATTGATTATGAAACCAAACTTGTCACAAGCTGAAGAGAAATGATCCATGCTCCGCTGCATGTCAGACTCAGACTTGGCATTCAGGGAACTGTCATCAACAAAGAGAAGATCATGAACAGTCACTTCCTGTAACTTTGTTTTTACCTATAATCTCCTCAAATTAAAGAACTTGCCATCATTCTGGTATCTTATGTCAATCCCAGTGTCACAGTCACAAAAGGCATCTGTAAGTATGGCAGAGAACATTATACTGAAGAGGGATGGGGCCACACAACACTGCTTGACTTCATTGGTGACTGGGAATGGTTAAGAGGATTCACTGTCTTCCACAACACGAGTGAGCATGCCAGCATGGAATTGTCTAACTGTTGCAATGAATTTCTCCAGGCAACTGAATTTTACAATGATCTTCCAAAGGCCCTCTTGACTGATTGCTTCAAATACTTTTGTCGGGTCAATGAAAGTCATGTACAGGTTGGAATTCTGTTCCTGGCATTTCTCCTGAAGTTGAGGTACTGCAAACACCATGTCAGTGGTTGTGAGTCCTTTCCTTAAGCCGCACTGACTCTCAGGCAGCAGCCCTTGTTCAATGTGTTGCACAAGGTGATTCAGCAGAATTCTGGCAAAGGTTTTGCAGGCTATTGACAGCAAGGAGATGCCATGCAGGATTGTCTATTGCCTTTCCACTTGTGCAAGTGGATGATGGTTGCATCCTTGTACTCGTGAGCTATAGTTTCTTCAATCCACATTGACTGGAAGAGTTCAGTCAGTTTCAGAGCCATGTAGGAACCTCCAACCTTGTAGACCTCTGCTAGTATAGCATTTTCTCCAGGTGCTTTGCCATTTGACAGCAGGTTAATTGCTTCCACATTCTCAGTCAGCAAGAGATATATTAATATCTACCTGGGGCAGTCGATCAATTGCCTCTTCACTAATAAATGATAGTTGATTGAGGATGTTGAAAACTTCTGCCCATCTTTGCAGTATCTTTCATTTGTCAAAGAGCAGTTTGGTGCCATCAGCACTCAATATTGGAGATGTTCCTGATGACCATGGCCTGTAGATTGTCCTCAGGGCATCATAGAAGTTCTTCATATCATTCCTGTCTGTGTAGGATTGAATCTCATCCACCTGTTTGCTCAGCCATGAGTTTTGCATCTCTCTGAGTTTGCGTTGGACAGTCCTCTTGACATTGTTGAAGGCTGCCTTCTTAGATGTTGAAGTGCTGTCTTCTAAGCAGGCTTTATGGAGCCAATGTTTCTCATTTAATAGTCTCCCTATGTCAGTATCATTTTTACTAAATCAATCTTGATGTTTACGTGTGGTAGAACAGAGAGTATTAGATGTAGCTGAGTGCACAGTGTCTCTGAAGGATGTCCAATTTTTCTCGATGTTTTTGGAGTTTACATCAGTTGTTACTAGTTAGCTGTGCAGTTATTCAACAAATTCCGGTTTCATATTCTCCTGTTTCAATTTGGAGACATTGAGCCTTTTGGGTGCTTTTTTGCCTTATGGTCGTCCACTGGCATATAACTGGATATTCCACTTGGAGACTATATGCCTGTGGTCAGTCCAGTATTCTGCAGTTCTCATGGCCTTTGTCACTTTGACCTCCTGTCTATCTCTTCTCCTGATGATGATGTAAACAATGAGATGCCAGTGCATGGAGCATGGGTGCATCTAAGACGTCTTGTTGTAGCTTGGCAGGCAGAAGACTGTGATGGTGATTAGGAGGTTGCGTTCAGTACATTTCCTCAACAGAAAATGCCTGCTGCTGTTGCATTTCCCAAGGCTATTTTTTCCAATGATGCCTGGCCATGCCTGATAACCTGGGCCAACTGTAGCATTAAAGTCACCAAGGATGATGACTTACCTGCCTTTGGCACTTCTGCAATAAGAGACTCTTTGTAAAATGTGTCCTTAATCACATCTAGGTTGGTCATGGCGGGTGCATAAGGGATGATGACAGTTGCACATCTTTGCCCAAACAGTGGGAGTCTCATTAGCATGAGTCTGTCATTTACGCCTTTTGGGAGATTTGTAAGCTTGCTGATTAGCTGTGTTTTGACAGCAAACCCAACACCAGTTCATGTCGCTCCTCTTTACTATGGTCACTCCAGAAGAATGTGTAGCCAGCTCTTCTTTCAGTAAGTTGTCCTTCTTCAGTTAGGCAAGTTTCACTCTGGGCCACAATCTAAATGATGAATCTGGCTAGTTCTCTACCACCTACAACTGTTCTTCTTTCTGGTCTTTCTGCTGTTTTACAGTCCATTAGCATGTGCACCTTCCAATTACCAGAGGTGAGTGGTTCCACCTTTTTCTTTTTGATCTTTTTCTGTGATTTTTGACTGCTGTAGTGGGATCCCTATCAGCTGTGGTGTGTCGACCAGGGTTAAGGTGAAGAAGACAATGTTTAGGGCACCTTTTCTAGCCCCTTCCTTGTGCTTCGGAGATGAGCAGTGTGATCCTAAGTAGGGCTGCTCAGTCACCTGGGGTGCTGATGAATTCCACTGCTGGTTTGCTCAAGTGAAAAGCGACTCAGCCTTGAGCTGCCTGTGTGCAGGTCTGCTGCTACAGCTCCCAGTGTATCCACACCTGCTGCATGCTGCTTGCCCATCACTACAGGTCTTGAGTATATCTATGGCAGAGATAGACGATGTCATGACTTATACATGAGTTGGATTTAAGTGAGGAAAGGTTGCAGAGTCACCCCCACTCTGTCATCCAGGCCTGTCTGAATCCAGTAGCACAACAATGTTGAAACATCTGGATGTAGTGGTTAGCCATCAGGTCCTACTGCACCCAAAGTGATGCCCTACATTGTCTACACAGCTCTTGCCATCTGCCTTCACAGCCAGGGAGATAAGTATATCTGCTCAGCCACCTGATCCACCAGAGAGGACTTTCCAGAGGGAACCAGGTGTATCTGTCCATTCTAGTCAACAATCTGGCTCTGCCCTTACTTTTATCTCAGGGTCTGCTCCCCTAATCTTTCCTGACCAAGAGATAGCCCACAAGGCAGTGGGGGCTGAGGTTTTAGAGTGCCCCAGTCTCACCTTTCTCTGGGATTTGGCCCTGGTAGCACTTTCTAGGGGCTGCTCTGCCACAAGCAATCCCACCACAGTGACCCCAAACTCCAGTAGAGTGCAGTTTTTGGCTATACCCAGGACTATATTTGGAGGTGCTATATATAAAACACTACCTCTTTTCAAATGCAAAGTGGGCCCTGGCAGAAAATAATTACTGCCCAACAGCTATGCTTGAGCTGAGCTAAAAAGCCACAATAAAATGAACTAAGGGCCTTGCATAATATTTTTAAGATTTACTTTTCCATTGAAATAGGTTCAATTTTCTAACACTCAAGAGGATTTAGTAGTTTTTGTTTTGCACCATTTCTCCTCAGGTTGGAGTACAAAATGAATGCTGATGTGGTGTGCCATTCCATAAAGCTATGTAAACAGGATGCAGGCCAACCACTTTGTCATCTGTACCCTCCCCCTAAGGTGAGTTATTGGATTTTTGAAATTTCAGTGTTGTGAAGGGCAGTTAAACTTGAATTGTAAGGTTTAAAGAGGCAGTGTGCAGTCTTCATGCTGTGAATTGCAAACAACAATATTTTCCATGTTTGCTCTTTCAGTATCATTTCATTAGAATAAAAGGTGTGTGACATATTTTAATTGTTTCTCTGAAGGTGTGTGATCCTGCTGTCTGTAGTAGCAAAGGCATGGATGTCAAACAGGCTGCATTTATGACAGTGGGAGCCATAGGGACAAATTTCCTTGTGGCAGTATGCATGAGAGGAGCTGGCTTAGGAAGAGTAAAGTTCCTGGATTCAGTGGCATTATATTATTAAGCCCCCAGATATTAAAATAAAATGATTTAATAAATACCATCTCAAGGACAAATTTTAAAACTGAGAGGCACTTATTTCCCTGTAAGGGAGGTACCTAAATAGAAATGGTTCTTTTTTTTTCCTGAAGGGGCTAGGCATGCACAGTTTGCACTGACATCTGGGGGATATATTTGGTGCTCTGCATTTCTGAAAAGCTACTTATTTAGGAACTCATTCTTATCCCTAGAACTGTGGACAGGCTCATTGTAGAAATATAAATATATCCGGACAGTATTCTACCTGGGACCAGCTCCAATGCCTATTGTAGTTACTTGGAGCTTTTCCATTGGCTTCATGGGCTTTGGATCACTTCCATATGGAGCAAACTGTTGAACGTGGAAAGCATTATCTTATAGTCCAGTGGTGTTTTTCAGTCTGTGTTCTGGGACTCCCAATGTTTGAGAGGTCTATGAAAGATGACTATGATGAAACAAAGGTATGTGACTACCCACACTTATAATTCACAGGGGCCCAAACCTCCATTTGAAATTGTTTAGAGATCCTCCAAAAAAAAAAAAAGATTGAAAACCACTGTTCTAGTCTAAGGGTGCTCAACCCCTGGTCTGCAGACCAGATCCAGCCCACAGAGACCCGTCATCTAGCCCACCAGGCTCCACACAGGTCCAAATATTTGGCATCAGAGGAATGGTGGCAACATTAATTGCCACTCCCCTGCTGTCAAATTTTCTGACCCCTGACAGGCCCAGTGGGCTGGATAGCACAGACCTGCAAGCTACATCAGGCATTCAGGGTTGGTGTGTCACAGAGTTTGTCTTGGGTTTCAGGACTGGGCTGAGGTGGTATGGGACCTGATCAAGGCACATGAGGCCCAGTCCCATGAACCAACCCCACAAAGGATCCAGCCCACAGATGAGTCCCAAGTAGTTCATCTGAAAGGTTGAGTGCCACTGCTCTAGTCTGGAACACAACAGTAAGTTTCACTTTAGAGCATGTGTGTATTTCATGCAGTCATTGGTAGAGGTGCACCAATACATTGGTCCCATATAGGATTGGCCATGTCAGCAATTGGCTTTTCTTGGCTGATGTGGCTGATAATGTGGACAATAAATGCTGATAGAAGGGGTGTGGTGGGGACAGATTGAGGCCCCCACTGTGAGAGAGGGGCTGGGGCAGGGGCTGGCGCTGCCCATCATTGGTGGAATGCAGGATGGAGCTACAAGCAGCTGGTCTGGGGGGTACGGGGGGGGAGTGGCTCCTGCCACTGCATGCACCCCAGGAGGCCATGAGGGGCATGTGCCCCCCAGAACTGCACATGAAGCAGGGCAGACTGCCACTATGGGCTGGGGCCGAAGATGTGCCAAGCTCTTTCTGGCAGTGGGGTTGGACTGGGCTGCACTCAGGGTGGGTGGCAGTGGTACTGGGAGAGGGGTTTATGGGGGGCTATGATGAATTTTGGGGTGACTGCAGCTGTCCCCCCATAGCTCCTCTCTCAGCATTGCCACTGCCACCTACCCCAAGCACAGCCCCAACCCAACCCCCATCCTGGGAAAAGCCCGGTGCAGCCCCAGCATGCAACTGCAGTCCACCCTCACCCTGCATGCAGACCCAGGGCCTCATGCTCCCCATGCCCTCCTGGGATGTGCATAGCAATGAGAGCTGCCCCTCCCCTGTACCTCCCACACAAGCCACTTGTGGCTCCAACCTGTGCCCCACCCCGCCCTGGCTGTGCAGTGCCTGCCCCTGCCCCAGCCCCACTCCCTCCCTCACTGCAGAGCCCTCAATCTGCCACCCCCATGCCCCTTCCCTTCCCCCACAACAGACTTACCAGCCAGTCACCGCTCTCCATGCTGTGGGGCTACATATCGATGATCAGATTGTAATCAGCTGATATGGCACATTAAAAATTGGTCATCAGTACTGGCTCAGAAAAACTATCAGTGCACCCCAGTCACTGGATCTTCCAGTGCACAATAGTTAGAGCAATGGGTGTGCTACCAGGGTGAATGAAAAAAGAGGGCTGCTTGAACCAAGCAAGTTTAGACACTACCAGTCTGCTGCTAAAATGTTAACAAAGGACTATCTCAAGAAAATCTGTCCATGCTAGTGGTTCCTCCTTTCGATAAAATGTTTCTTCCACCTTTGTCCATGGTACATCAATCTCATAGTCATGTCTCCTCCCCCCACCCCAGCCTCCCTTTGAAAATTCACTAGTTTCATACTCTTCCCAAATGTGTCTAGCAATCCTTCCACCCTTCCAAACCTTTGGAGGTATCACAACTAAAGGAAAATCAGTAGAGCTGCAAGAGCTGCTTGATAGGGATGTGTGAAGCAGGCCCTATTCAATTCAAATTTGGATTTGGCCCGAATCAAGGACAGTGATTTAATTTGTTGTCGGATCACTGTCTCTGATTCGATTTAGCCGAATTCAAATCTGAAGATTCAATGCTAATTCGGTGAATCAGCGATTCAGACAGACACAGCTTTGAAAGTTTTTTCTACATACCTCAAGGTACCAGCGTGGCTTGTAAATGCTGCAATGCTGCGGCACATGGAATGTCCCACAGGAGTGCAGGGAGGCCCTCCACACGCTCAGCGGTGACCCTGGAAGTGGACCAGAAGTATTTCCCGTCCACTTCCAGGTCCACCAGGGAGTGCCAGGTCTGCCGGCTCAGTGATTGGCTGCAGGGGGACCAGGTACCCCCCCCCCGATCCAGGAGGCACCAGTTGCCAAGCTGGGTAGAGGACAGGGCAGGCCCCCTGCGCACTCCCCAGCAGACTCAGAAGTGGACCGGAAGTGTGTCTGATCCACTTCTGGGTCTACTGCTGTGGGACACTCCATGTGCCCCAGCATCACAACATTCATGTATGGATTCTTGCTGAAACACCTTTCTTTCCCCTCTTCGGCAGCCTCATGGGCCACTCAAATGGTTAAAGATTGAGGAATAAGGTTGGAAAACCTACAAATATGTAGAAAAAACATTTAAAGCTGTGTCTAGGTCCAAACTGCCGAATCTTTCCTAATCTCTCCAAATTGATTCTGAGGGTTCTGATTCGATTCAGAGAGATTAACGGGTCCTCTGATTCGATTGGGATTCAGAGATTCAGCCACCGAATCAGGCTGAATCTCCACCTAATCAAATCAGGGACTGAAGCTTCACACAGGTCTACTGCTTGATCCTGCTGCTGCTTTGGGTGTTTTGGGAATGATAGGGCAGGCTTTGTTAAGGGCACTGTGTGCTCCTATCCACACTGGGAAAAACAAGGGGGGAGTTCCTCTGGCTGTTGGTGCAATGGCAACAGTAGTTGCAACTGCAATGCAACACCTATCTGAGGGCTAGATTTTGATTTGGACTATATGTCTATGCAGGGGAGAGAGGAGGAGCAGAACCACCCCTGTACCCCAAACTCTCCATGCGTTAGGACTACCAGATAGGTGCCCACTGGAAAAAAGGGGAAAAGCAGGAAGTGAACTGTACAGTGTTTCTTGGACTAGTGCAGGCCTCAGCAGTGTTTGCTGGACTAGTGCACTGTGTGCCACTGATTGGTTCCTGGAGTCAGTACCGCTCTGAGAGCAGACACTAGCTGGTTCAGTCCCAGCCTCAGAGAAGGCTGAATTATTTAAAAAAGGAATGATGGCAACAGTGTCTTTTGATAATCCCAGAAATATTTTTGCCATGTCCTTCATCTGAAACAATTACTGCTATCCACCATTAGCATGTTGCCATGCTGAGAGCCAGAATAAGAATTCTGAGAGTGGAGGGGAGGGGGTTTAACAAATGATTTGGGGATAGGCCTGCTTTTGTATAAACAGATAGGCTGGGGAAAATCTTGGCACCACTGAATGCAAAGGTACAATTCCCATTGACTTCAATGGACTTCACCTTGGGTGCTGGTGTGAGTTCTTTGGTTCACTCCTGCAATAGAAGTGGTACCCATCCGCTTGCTCCTTTCAGCTGTAGAGGTATGTTTATATTGACTAAAATTTCCAGAATATGTCTGCAAGGAAAAATGCTGAAGATATACTATTTTGCTTTTTTTTAAAAAAGCTGAGATTCTTGTTTGCCTGGCCCAAAGAATGCCTCTGGTAATAAGCCATCTCCAGCTGATCAGTATTTGCTTGTTCCCACTTCTGCAAAGCTTCATTTGTCTCTCATCAGGAGCCAAGCAGATCAATTAACAAAATAGGTTTTCCAATCTTATTCCTCAATCTTTAACCATTTGAGTGGCCCATGAGGCGCTGAAGAGGGGAAAGAAAGGTGTTTCAGCAAGAATCCATACATGATAAATTGCACACAGTAACTCTGTGACAAGTCACACTGAGTAAAGATGAGTTATAAGCAAAAAATGTAATATGCAGTCAGAGACACAGATGCATAAAACCCAGTTTACCTCACATTTGCTCCTTTGGTTTATAATTTGATTGATCATTTCAGTTACATGAGCCTGCAAATGTTAGCTAGTCTCCTGCCAAGTGTTTGAACAAGACTTTAATACTAATGACTTTGGTTCAACTCTATTGATTTTCAGGTACATCATTTATTCATTTAAGGTTTTGGATGCACACTTTCCCAGAATGAGTACAACATTTGTACTGGCAGAGTGAGTGCCATAAATATGTAGATTCTTTTCTTTATAGTGTAGCATAAATACCTTTTTTTAATTGTCTGCATAACCATAAATACCAACAGCAATTTGACATTCAACAGTTTTTTCAGTCATATAGATATCATTTTTGTAACGTGTTGTTTCAGCCAGGGCAAATGTTATAGGCCAATGAGTCCCTGATCCAAAGGTCCTGCAAACTTTACTTAACTAAGATATTGTAAACTAAGTTAATGATGCATGCAGTATATTACATACTTCCTTGGTCTCTGACAAATTAGCACAAGTTTAATTTTGTGCTAACCTTCCTGAAGGTATTAGGAGACTAGGCTAATTATGATCAGAAAACATCTTCTAGTTCATGCAGGATGAAACTCTCTTATCAGGGCTGGAGCTGACAAGTCCCCAACATGGTCTATACTAGGGATTGTCAACTGGGGGTGGGTATGCATATTCCTGGGGGTCCTTTGAAAGGTCTCGGGGTATGCAGGGGTGGGCAGGGACAGAGCCACCCTGAGCTGCTGCTTCACAGGAGCAGGGATGGGACAGGGCAAGAGCAGGGTGCTATGCTGCCGCCACTTCACCACTCGCCATGCCCCCGCTCTGTATCTGGCTGCTCGCTACCCCCCCCCAGCTCCCCAGGGGTACACTTACTAAAGAGGGGGCCACTGGAGTACACTTATTAAAAAGGGTTGGAAAAAACCCTGGTCTATACATACAGATGTGGGAGGGTGGCCATAGCAGTTTTGGAAGGGGACTGGATGCATGTTGTGTGGAGTGGAATGCATTTTCATATTGTCCTCCCACTGGAAAGGGAGTGGAGGAGAATCAGTGGGTGAGCTGGGAAATCCAGAGGCATGCTACTTTCACACTTCCAGTTTCCACTATCTCTGCAGGGATCTGAATGCTGGCTACAAGCAGGCTGTGGCGTTGACCTCTGAGGTCGGCAGGTGGATTGTGTTCCTGCTAGCCCCGGCATAGTTTTCCACAAACAGCTTGTTTACTCAGGTTTTTGCAGCGTGAGGAAACATACTTTCTCTGTTACACATGAATGTTGCCAGACCATCTTTAGCACAGCATTCACGTTTTCCAAATCCACCTAAGAGATATTGACAACATCACCTTTAAAATAAATGAGGGCATTAGGGCAGGGCAAAAGCTGTGCAACTGCACAGAAACACAAACTAGTCAGGACATCCTGTTGCATTATGCTTGTGTTTTAGTAAGTTTGATTAGTTAGGAGGTGTCCCCAACTGAATCTTTTTCACAGAAGACACAAAAGGTAAGCCCTTGCTGCTGCCTCTAGCCCCTCGGTACAAATGTAATTCCACCAGAAACTTTTTTGACTTGGCAAGCAGTTATATGGTCATTTGGAAAGGGAGTTAGATTCATGCTGATGTACAAATTTCTAACTAGGGAGAATTGCCAGCAGCCAAAAAGTGACTGCAGTTTAGGTTAATACCCGGTCTATGCAGGGCAACCTGGAAACTTGGGCCTTGAAGTGATATTTGTCATGCAGTTGGCCCCTTGCAAGTGCTCTACAGGTGCACTCTGACAGACGTGCACCATCCAGCACCCAGTGCTGCCTCTTGGTCTGTGCTATGCAGACCACAGATCCCAGACTGGCTGGAGTGGGGGTTGGATCCAATATGCTTGCAGAGGGGGTAAAAGGGAGGGGGCCATAGGCCTGATACAGCATCAGGATTAGCCCCAGGCCACTCATCTAGCCCGTGAGGCTGGATGAGTTTGACACCCCTGTACTAGATTAATTCCAGTCCCATTGAATTCAATACCAAAATGATCATTAACGGCAGTGAGGCCAGGATGTGACCCGCACTGACTTACTTTCACTCGCCTTAAATTTGACCTTACATTTGAGTTCTCATATACCTTTCCTGTAGTATGTTTTGTGAGGGACTCTATCTCTGCATTTCGTCACTATTATCAAAGTTTTTCCTGCATGCATTCACTGTAGCTTGGTAGGTCAGGTGCTCAGTAGGGGTGTGCGAAACAGGCCATATTTGATTCGGATTCGGACCGAATAGGGGACAGTGATTCAATTTGTTGATTCAGATCACTGTCCCTGATTCAATTTGTCTGAATCCCAATCTGAAGATTCAATGCTGATTCAGAGAATCAGCGATTCAGCCATAGACACAGCTTTAGATGTTGTTTCTACATAACTTGAGGTACCAGGCATGGCTTGTGAACACTGCGATGCTGGGGCAGATGCAGCATCCCACAGGAGCGTGGGGGGGGACCCCCTGCATGCTCAGCGGTGAACCCGGAAGTGGACTGAGAGTACTTCCAGTCCACTTCCGGGCCTGCTGGAGAGCGCAGTGGCCCCCCGCACACACACACCCTCTTGGCTTGGCAATCAGCCACGAGGGGAGCCCGGGTGCCCCCCCAGATCCAGAAGACACCAGTCACCAAGCCAGGGAGCTGGGGGGGGCGGGCTCCTAGCATGCTCCCTGGCAGACGCAGAAGGGGACCAGAAGTGCTTCTGGGTCTGCTGCTGAGTGCACTGGGGAGCCCTCCATGCTCCTGTGGGACACACCATGTGCCCCAGCATCTCAGCATTCACGAGCCACCTGCTACCTTGGGGTATGTGGAAAAAAACATTTAAAGCCAAATGTCCAAATTGCCGAATCTTTCCAAATCTCTCTGAATCAATTCGGAAGGTTCTGATTCAATTCAGAGAGATTAAACGGTCTCCTGATTCAGTTCAGATTCAGAGATTTGGCTGCTGAATCGGGCCGAATCTTTGCCAAATCAAATCAGGGACTGAAGCTTCGCACAGCCCTAGTGCTCGGTGTCTTCCTCCAACATAGTTTGTTGGGGTCTTACTGTTTGGGACTCAAAGGGAGTTTGCTCTAGAAACTGTATGAAGATCAGAAAGCTCTCCTACTGTGAATGCAGCTTTTGCTAATATAATCTCTACCAGGAGAGCACTAATGCTGGTATAACTAGGATAAAAGCAAGTACACTATGCTTTTGCTGGCTTAGAAGTGTTGCAAAGTCATACTCCTAACCAATGACACTATATGAGGAAAAAGCCTTTGGAGTAAACCTGGCCTTATAGTGTGCTTCTGTGTTAAAGTAGTTATGATCCTTTCAGAAGACAGATTGATTTGCTAAAAATCTCAATAATACTAAAATGAGTTAAATGGGACAGGCTATCCTGTTAAATGAGACAGGGTAAATTGAAAATAGCACTTAGTTGTTCATATTAGAACTGAACCTCTGGTCCATTAGCATGTCAATGCAAAGCTGGAACCTGATACAAAGGAAAGATAAGAACAAAGACACTAATGGAAACAATTGGTTACAGTGGGAACTATATTTTATTGTTTCAGACACCTGTGTGCACCCACCTTGCTTTTCCCTCTGCCAGAGAAATATTGGATTGTATCTGATCTGGCTACACAGAGCATCCAAATCCCTGAGAATAAAAATCACTCAAATGGAGAGAAAGCTTTGTGCTTCCTGAATAGGGGTATCTCAGCTGGTTTTCAGCTAGATCTCAAATTTAACATGCAAAGAGAAAATAAATGTATGTGGAAGAAGCAGCAATTTTGTGTTTTGGTCTCTGTTTAAAAAGACAAAAATAGAACCACAAAATCTTTTCACCCTTCATCAGGCCTCTACCTGTCTTCTCAGGTTTAAATGTTAGTTATGATCTTATAAGGATGAGTCTGAACCAAGTTCCTGGATCTGAGTGCCCCTGAAATGCTTGGTAAAATTGAATTTGGAACCAAATTTGAACTGGGTGACTTGAGCCTATTTCTTTTGTGTTTGTGATCCCTGGCTATTACAGATGGGATCAAGGGGGCAAGGAAATTATCAATATCAGGTTACCAAACAATTTATTACATTTAAGCAGGCTGAGCCTTGAAAAAAAATCCTGTTTTCTCCATTTTTTGGTTCCCTGTTTTAAGCATTCCCATCTTTAGACTGCATTTATAGGATCTACAAAGGATAAAGAATGCCTACCCCATCCATAACTGAACCTTAAACAAGCTAAAGAGGACTCTGCAAAAACAAGTACACAGTTGTTTGAGTAGTGCCTCATGCCATCTCTAGTGCCACCTCCTCCTACAATTTGTTGGAGAAAATAAAATGCAGTGACAAAGAAAATGCTAGTTCATTCCTCAGCTGGTTGTCTGCTTTGTTGAACTGCATTTGCATTGTAAGTCTGTTCTGCAATGCTACAACCTACTGTTGTAATAACATCATATATTAGCACAGCAGCTTCCCTCAAACAGAATCCCAAAGCACTACACAAATTATATCCCTGCAACTCCACCATAGTGCAGACTCCTCTGGGATGTGAGGAGGGCAGACTGGTCCACAACATACTGCATGTCACTACAGAAATGTGCAGGCAAGAAAATGGACACTAGGGCAATCATCAGCTCTGACAAAAAAGGTGCCATGAGATCTTTAATTAAGAATAAGCTGACTCTAGGTCTCCTTAGAAACGCCTATATGCAATAAGCTGCATTGAACTGAATGTAACTGTCTAAGGGGGATAGAGTCTCAAGAGCAGAGTAGACCAATATTTCACACGTATAATTGGAAAGCTAGATGTTTCAAGTTCAGTGTATAGACTTTCCAGCCACCCCATCTGACCTTACTGATCCTGCACATAGGAAACATTTCTTAAAGTAAGAAGTGTTTTGCTTTTAGAGCTGCTGCCCCTTACTGCTTCATTAAGATGCAAAAATGCAAGATTAAAGGAATGAGGTAAAGAAATAAAATGAATCCAGCATTTGCTTTGACATCCAGTGTATTGGTACCTTTATTTGCTTAGTGAAAGCAAAAGGAAAATAAAAATAAAGGAGAGGCCCTGAGTTAGAAGAGTAACTGTCTCTAATAAATTTGTATTAACTGTTCTTGTTAAAAAACATGATGAATGAGAGCAGATTACAGCTTTTATTTGAGGAGGATCCAGCATTCAAAAGTAAACCTGGCAGAAAATGTATTGATGGGCTGATACAGAGTGCAGTTCATGGGCTTTTAAAGGAGTAGTAGGAAAAGAATCAAGGAAACTTTTGATCCCATACAGTAGTCAGTTTTTTCCCAACCCTTGTTTGCAAACTGAAGCCTTTGGTAGCATTGCAGCAGCAGTACACGCAGCCCAGGGACACGTTTGTTAATCCAGATGGAATGGAGCTTGTTCTGGATGGCTTTGAGTCTCCTCCTCCCTCCTTAGAGGAGGAGTTCAGGAGTTCACCAATGAACTACCATGTGGCATCCAAAGAACACAGTGCTGCTTCTGTGTAGAAGCAGGAAGAGAAGGTTGCATCCTCATTAAGTTATGGCACAGGGGTGTGCGTGTGGTCTGTGTAGCTCATAGTAATAGTTCCTAAATGGAGCTCTTAGTCAAAGACTAGATAGAACCATTAAACTGAAGAGCTTGGTCTCCCTTTCAATTAAGGAGGGGAGGAAAGGATGTGTGCCACCACCCAAAAAAATAGAAGTGGTGCAAATTTGAGCTAGGGCTTTTTGCCTCAGTGCACGTGCCTGGACTTGCACTTTGTTGTGGGGTAAATTGTGCCACTTGGGGCAAAATAATTCTGCCTGGCCCCTCCTGGATCTGCAGTCAGGGGCAGCTAGAGATCAGGGCCAGCAGCTGTGCTGTCCCCAGCAGTATAAAAAGCTGCCTTGTGCTGGCCCCATCAGTACAAAAACCTACCCTGGCAAGTAGCTCGGGGCTACTCAATCTCAGGAGCTTCTGGGGCCCAGCCAATTGGTACCTGGGGACACTACCCCTTGTGCCAGCTGGACTGCTGAAGCAGCCCTGAGAGTTCCCTGCACCCTTTACCCACTGCAGCAGTCTGGCAGTGGGGGCTGCTGCCTGGCTGTGACCTGCTGCTCACCTGCCAGACCTGGATGGGGACTGCATAGCCAGTAGAGGCATCTGCCCCTCTGGGTCAGCTGCCAGTGGGCTGTGGCTGCAGGGTTGGCCTTTGTACAGCACTACTACCATGTGTGCCCCTGCCTGGCAATCTGGGCAGCTATCGCCTGGAAGATGTTCCCAGTGTGGTGGCCTGCTTTGAACTGTCAAAACATGTCCTCCTGGCACCAACTGGCCAGGAGGTCAGTCACCTCCAACTAGGTCCAAGGTACCAGCTCTGAGCAGGCTCTTCTGCCTGGGTCCTGCCACTTGCCTCCTAGCAAGAATTCTGGTGTTCCCTATTTGAAAACTGAAAAATCCCCGATAAAAAAATCCCAAAGTCACTCTGTAAAATACCCCAAAATCCATGTTCCTCCACAATTAAACCAAAAGACCACTATATATAGAGAGAGAGAAAGAGTGAGAGACAGAGAGACAGCAATCAGTAAGGCAATGTTTTATTGATATATCTACAGTGTTAAAGCAGTTTGGAAGCCTACCAGTGTCTCTCTCATCATAATAAAATGAATTCTAAATATCAATATGTTTTACTGTTTGCCTTTGGTTTTCTTACCATAGAGCAGTTAGAGCTCCCCCTGACCCCTTCACTACCCAGGATGTGGGAACAGTTACCCTTGCAGCCACAGCTCTTGCCAGCAGGTCTCATCCTGTCTGGCAGCTGGACACACAGGGTGTGTGCTGTGGGGATGTGGGGCTTGCAGAAGGGGAGAGGGGGGATGTGGGTGGCTGTGGAGGGATGTGGGGGGCTGTGGGGTGTGTAGGTAGGTGTGGGTGGATTGTGGAAGAGCTGGGGGGGGCTGCTCAGGAGGGGTGGGTCCCCTGCCCCACAGGTGTTACAGCCCCCCAACAGGCACCACATAGCCCCCACAGAAGCTACCACCCCCACTGCAGGACCCACATGCCCCACCCAGTCCCGTGCCCCTGCTTGCTCCCCCAGTCCCTTGGATTGCTGCCCTGCCTGGTCCCACCCTGTGCCCACTCTCCAGCCTCCTGGCACTTAAAAAACAAAACAAAACCTCACATTCACCAGCAGTCCCAGGGGCTCTGGGGCCTCATGGCAGAGCCCCCCTGCACAGCACAGGGCAGCGGGGCTCCCCGATTGCCCCCCCACCTGGGTCTGCCCCTGATGCCCCCCCACACATACCTGGCCCCAGCAGTCTGGGACTCAGGAAAAAAAAAGGCCCCATACTCACCAGTAGTAGCAGCTGCTGTGGGAGTCACTGGAGCCTTGAGGCAGAGTCCCCCCTGTGCATCGGGGGGTAGCAGGACCCAGCCCCGACTGCCTGCCTGGCACCTGCACTGCCACTACCCGATCGCACAGGTGCAGCCAGGGTCAGCTGGGTGCTGTGCAGCTCCGCACACTGTCGGGAAGCTGGGGCCACTGTGGCTGCCACCCGGGCCCAGTGCTGCACAAAGGGGCTCTACCACATGCCCCAGTGACCCCGACAGCAGCTGCTACTGCCAGTGAGTGTGGGGGTTGGGGGAGCGTGCAAGGGATGGGGTCAGGTGGGGCAGTGATCCAGGGAACTGGGGGAGCAGGTGGGGCCAGTGGAGTTCCCCCCCATGGTTCCCTGCCCTCTCCAGTGGCCCCCCCACTCCCTACATACTGGCAGGAGCCCAGGTCCACCTCCCTCTGGTTGGCACGCTGCCTGTTCTGCATGGGCAGGCAGCATACTTCAGCACTGAGGTAAGGCTAGACACAGAGATGCCCTGGCTGGCTACCAGAGCATCTCTGTGGAGGATCAAGCTTCTGGTTGCTTCCGGGCATGGTCTGGGACCGTGCCCTTCCCTGCTTTATTCCCCTGCAGTTTTTTTTTTTGACCCCTGGGGGGTTTAATGTAGCCTCTGTGCTGCAAATTTGCAGTGCAGGGAATGTTTTTTCATTCCTGCACATGCCTCTTGCAGCGTCTCAAAGGATTTTGAGATGCTGCAAGACGCACTTGCACACTCATGTGGATGCACCCACGGAGTCCATTCTCCTCAATTCTCCCTCCTTCCTGGAGTAATTTCCATAGTTAGGGAAGAGGAAAGGAACTGGCACTTAGCACTGCATGCAAAGACAATTTCCATATGAACAGGCCATTTGGCTGTCCCTTCTGATCTAGCTCCTGATGAAGGTGAGGTCAGAGTAGATACTGTTAATAAGACACGTGTTTCTGAAAAAATCTTCCCTCCTGCTGCACTTTCTGCCCACATCCAGTATATTGGTTGGAATAGTCGCATGCTGGAAATTTTAGGGTACATTCTATTGAAATTTAAGTTTATTTTTCCTGTCTGTTTCTCTAGTTACTTTCCTTAGAAGCAGAGAAGCTGGTAATATGCATAAAAAATAATTATTGCAAATGGAAGATACATATTTATATTTGGGGACAGAATTTGCCCAGTGGGAAGAGACAATGTCTTGATTCTTTACTGGCTTTTCTAGTCTATATGCTACATACTAGGTCTGTGCAAGTCAGCAGCTATCTGATCCAGCTTCAGATCCAGCCACTTCAGATGGCAGGGATCTGATCCAGAGCTCCAGATTAGTTTGCTACTTCGATCCAGCCAAAGTGTCTCCAAAGCTTCGGAGTCGCTTTGGAGATCCGGCTAGAAGCTATAATGGGGGATCAATTAAATATCTATAACTTTGTTGTTTTATCTCTGATTTGGGTGCAACCTGCAGGGATGGTAACCTCGGCTGAGTGCCTATAGCCTAATAAGTTTCAAGAAGATTGGTGCAGGGGTTTGGGGGAAACTGCACCCCAGATTCTTGAAAGCAAAACTCCTGTCACGTCTACGTGCTACACCACAGTGGAATGAAAACTGCAGGGGTAATAGCCCCTGGTAAGGCCACAAAGTATACCAAGTTTCAAGAAGATCAGTGGAGGGGCTTGGGGGGAAATGCACCCCAAGCTGCTGACAGGCTAAACACATGACACAAATGACCCTGTGTGTGTTAAGGCGCAGAGGGCTGAAAACTCCAGGGGTGGTGGCCTCTGCTCAGGCCAAAAAGCCTGCCAAGTTTCAGGAAGATTGATGCAGAGGTTTGGGGGGAACTGCACCCCAAGCTGCTGACAGGCAATACTCGTGGTATGGTTGGGTGCTTGGGTGACTGCGTCTGTCTTGGGGCACAGGGGGTGAAATCTAGTGCAGGCCTGAGTGCTGGGGCTTGCCAGGCCACGAAGCCTGCCAGCTGTCTGCGTCTCATTGGGGGAGTCTGTCATCCAGGTCCCTGCACCCCAAGCTACAGGCAGGCAAAACTCGTGATGTGGGTAGGTGACATTGTATGTGTGTTAAGGTGCACCCTTCCTGGCACAACATGGTAGTGTGCCCCAGTAAGGCCTCCTCCTCCCCTACAGCCTCACAACCAGTCCTCCACTTTACATGACAACAGGTAAAATAACTTGGCTGGCTCAACACCAGTAGCATCATCAGCAGCATCAAAGGTACCCAAACAGAGCTGTCACAGAGCTTTTCTTTTTATAAAGGAATTGACAGCAACAAGTAAAGATGTTGTGTTGTGTTGTGTTGGACATATGATGTTATTCATGGTGTCTGATGGCTTATCTTGTGTTTTTATGTCTATATGTGTATTATGAAAAAAAGGACTACTTAAAAAATGTATCTTTGGAAGTACCTGCAGTTGGTCCTGGATGGAAGGAATAGTAAAGAAGCCAGCAGTTGGTCTGGCCTGTAATGCAGGCAAGAAAGCCAGTCAGTGAAAATGGAAATGAAGGCATCATGGGGGAGGGACAGGCTGGGGGGGGGGGTAGGTGGAAAAGGAGGATGTAGCAGCACAGGTAAAAGTGCAGAGGTGTCTGGGGTGTCAGAAGTCTAGCAGGTCACAGTGTGCCAGTGTGTGATGTAGGTTCATAGGCCCAGCTCTGAAAAGTGTTTTGTACATTCAAACAAGCACCTAACCTCATCACCAGAACTGAAGCCAGCTTCCTATATTTCAAAACACAAAACCTGCCAACTATCTCCAGTACCCCCACAAACTGCACACCAGAATCTATCAAAGACAACAAAACCCAACTACCTGTGGGGGCACATTCCTCACCAAAAAAACACTCTGCCTCCAGTC
>NW_017729006.1:28799493-28799843 GCF_001723915.1 Gavialis gangeticus | reverse complement strand
GCTTCTTTACTATTCCTTCCATCCAGGACCAACTGCAGGTACGTCCTCAGACTGACAAAGGGGTTTTCAACCCTAAAGCTGGCATCCCAGGCAGCTAAGCTGAGCTCACTGGGAGCCTCACAACTGCACTGCAACCAGCAAGCATCAGGTCTGTCGAAGATGTGACAGGTCTGGGTGTTCCCCATCCAGGACTTTGTGCATGCGTGCATTAGCTGGAGGTTATGGCACCTCCTACCCACCCTTCACCAGAGGATCGTTGGTCCTGGCATTTACGGGGCTGCCGCACCACCAGCAGCCCCACCAGTCCTTCCTACCCTGGCAGGGTACAGTTTTAGTGGTCATGCCCAGGA
>NW_017729006.1:28793253-28799387 GCF_001723915.1 Gavialis gangeticus | reverse complement strand
CAGTTAGTGTCCCCTCCAGCTGAGAGCGGGGCATTACTCGGCTTTTACAAAATTCAAAAAGGAAATTGGTACAGATGGAGTAAGGAGGGTGGCGCTCAGTCCGTCTGCAGGTGGAGCTTGGGGAAGCCCAGCAGCGGGAGTTTCACCTTTAGGAACACCAGCTGCTCTAGTAACGTAGGTGGTGCATGTGGGCACTTTGTAAAATGGGGCCAGAAGTGCTACGAACCATCTGAACCCTAGCTGCTCAACTAGGGAGATGGACTGGCTATCCAGAGCAAGCATCTCCCCAATTCTCTGGGTGATCTTGCTTGCCTTGGGAACACCACCCCCCTTTCTGCCCACCTTTCCCCCACTGGTCCAGGGTGGCCTGCCTCTGCTTTGGGGGGAAGGGGGCTTTGGAGTGAGTGGGGGACTTCCCTTTCAGCACACTCACTGTGGTGCCAGGCTTAACAGGAAGAAGGGCAAGGCAGTGGTGCCTCCTCAGATGCAGCAGCATCACTGTGGTAGAGAAGTGTCTCATGTCCTTGCCATGGCTCATGTGCCTTCGGCAGTGCTGGCAGATGGCAAACCTGGCATCATCTGCCACCTCAGAATGATCCCACTACATCCCTGCTTCTGGGTTGAGGGTGAGGATCCTGCCTTTTCCCCCTTCTCACCAGGCTGAGGCTCAACAACAGGAGGAGCTGCCTCAGCTGAGCCACTTGCCTCCACAACCTCAGCCTCCTCTGAGGTGCTGCTTTCTGGAGGAGACCTGGATTTGGGGAAACGTGAGGGGTGTGGAGCACAAACTCTGATTCCCCCTCAGTCCCCAGAATTGCTTGAGCCAGCGCGCTCAGCATCCCTGGTTCCCTGGCAGTGGGAGACTCATGCTGAGAGCTAAAACTGGGGTGGAGGAGACAGTGATTCCATTGCTGGTGCCCAATTCTGGACTGAGCGGAGGTGGTGCAGGGATGTCAGGTGCAGACACTGCTCCCACCTCCTGGCTTCCACTGGCAGGACTGATGTCATGGCTGCTTGGGAATAGAATATGTCTGTGTTTAAGAGGGGTGGAGCTTGCAGCTCTAGCTCTCCCCCTACCCCCTCTCCCTCCTCTGCCAGAAGACCTGGCACCTGCCTTTCCAGCATGCTTCATATTGATCTTTCCTGTGCTGCAAAAGGTCTCTGTGTGTGCGTGAATCCTTTTGTACTGTGTGTTTCATTCCCTCTGTTGCATGCGTGCACTGGCCTCTTCTTTGATTGTTTGCTTCGGTGTTAAGGGTTATGTAAAAATTGTGTGCTGTCTGTCTATCTGTCATCTTCTGCTATGAATATCTGATTTTTCTCTATAGTGTCTGTGTGTGTGTGTGTGTGTGTGTGCGCGCGCGCGCGCGTGAGCAATGTGTGCCTACCTGCACAGTGATGGATCACATTGGGAGGGAAAACACACTTTTCTTTTTTCAAAGTCTCCAAAAAAAAGAGCAAATATAAATTAAAAGAAATAAACTGAATAGTAGTGCTAATAATAATTGAATAGAATAGCTAACCTAAGCTAAATCCTACCCACTCCTTTGTAACAAGAAAAAGGAGCAGGCAAGTTCAACTAGTACTGAACTAGCAAGCCACAATGCCTCAGTCTGAGCATTCCTCTGTCACACAGTTGCTGACAGGGAACAAGCTGGGAAAAGACACAGCAGACCTCCAAACAGAGGCTTTTATGCTGTTTCTAGTTCCACCACACAGACACTGCCATTGGAAAGGCAGCCAGGGAGAAATCCTTCTAACTGGCCACCTACAGATGTCAGTCTTCCCCTCCCCACCACTCTCCCTCCCTCCCCCACTCTCCCTCCCTCTTCTAACTGTAAGGTAAGCTATCCAAAGTGTCCAAAGCATCTGAAGTGCTTTGGACACTCCGACCCACTTCAGATAGCTTGCCTGAGCCCACGCTTCAATCCGGGCATGCCGCTTCAGATGCCAAAGCATCCAAAGCAGCACTAGATCCGAAGTGCAATCCGAAGACTCACAGAGCCCTACTACATACCTATACTTTTACACATGGGGGACTGGAGGGTGTGCATCGTTTGTAGGCAGAACAATGCTGAATATGAACATGTATACAAAAAGCAATCTGTTTTCCTATGAGAGAGGTTCTTCTGGTGTTTATTCTTATACTTCATTATTCCTGGTATTGTTCACTGTTAATTTTTGACCCTTGAATTTCCCAGTTAATTAATTTGCTTTGATCAGTGTCTAAATCAATTATAATGACATGCTAAATTTTATCCACAGGAAAAAAATGGTAATGGCAATTACCTGACATGCAAATATACGCTGCTTTAAGAATCGAAGCTGGCATGCCAGCCACTCAGCATGGCAATATCACTTGGGTTTTTTTTCCAAGTACCTTAGATCTGCCGCTTGGCAAAATATGCATTTTCTCCCCATTGAATTCCTATAACTCCATCCAGATAAATATAAACTTTCACTAAACTGTACCATTGAGCCTTCAGGTCTAGTGGATTTAAAGCTGGCAATTATGTTCTTATGCTGCCCTGTAGGAGGGGTTGCTAGCAGGCCAGAGTGGAAAGAAACAGTTTGTCCTGAGTAACCATTTTGATCAGAATCAGAGCACTGGTGTATTTGTGATATGATAATGTAATTTTTCTTTTTCTTTCCTTTTCAGACCTGTTCAATGTTATTGCATTTCTAGGCTTATTCATTTTTGTAAATTACAGAAAGGGAGCAGGAATTTCTTAGGTGGGGAGTTTAGTAGAGTGAATTTTTGGCTCTTGTGCTAGATGCTAATGGCAAGGACTGAGACAGAAAGGCAAATATTCCTCTGGCCAGTACAAAGATTACCAAAGCTGGCCTAATACATGCATGACGGCATATGGGATTCATATTCTTTGATACAGAAAAGCGTTATTCAAAAAGTAAATTCAATAGGTAATGGAAGTAAGACTTTGTCTTAAGCTCAGGGTCTAGTCCTGCAAGCGCTCCACAGAGTTAGGCTAGGGAGATGCCAACACTTTCTCCTGAAAACCTCAGCATGCGATGAAATGAAATCCCATGCACAAAGTGTCTTTCTCATGTTCTTAGAGCTACTTTTGGTTTTTACTGGCAGTTTTTTTTCTATGTATGAGAATGTCAGTGAACTAGTATCAGGATGTTCTGCAGAGTAAGCATCATTCATTAAAGCAGTTCCTCTCCTTTCAGTATTTTGCATAAATTTGATCATGAACAAGAGAGGGAAGCGTAGACACCTTTATTGCTTAACTACAGTAGATGAAGTTCTAGCTTGATTGTGCTCCAGGTGTTGCAACAAGTAGGGATACATGAGGTATCCTTGACAATGAAGAGTCCTTTGTCCTGAGAAACCAGTGTAGCTCTTCTTTACAGAATTTGGGAAAATACTTTTCTAATTCATGCAAGGTGTATTTGTCACCGGCACACTGCTCAAGTGAAGTCCATAGTAGTTCTCTGTCTTTTGGCATCCAGTCAAGGAATTGGTGGGAGCTGGGGACAAGACAGACTTGATGATGCAGCAATTTAAGCCAGGTGTATTTGTGCTATGAGACTAGCTGGAAAGCATCTCCTCAGTTGCTTCATGGCCCTTTTTCTCTTGTGCTTTCTCTGACCCCATTAGGCTGAACACTGGACACAGCAGTCTCTCCTCACTTTCATCTCAACACTTTCATACAATATCACTAAAATAAGAAAATATGCAACATGTCTGACCAAATTCATCCATGGAGGCACAAAACAAGAGTTAAAATGAACCTGCAGGTAGGAATTAGCAGCAGTCAACAATTCTTGGTTACAACGTTGACCAAAGTTTCTGCTCATTCCCAGGATTAAGCCCTCAAATAGGTGCTGTCCCAGGTGAAGTGTCTATGTACAATATAATAATGGTCAGGCTAAGGTTGCTTCACACTGTGGCTGTTCATGCCGGTAGGTGGATCTCTGACACTCAAAAAACAGCAAGCGTTAAACTAGTAGAAACACTGACAAGAGCCTAAACATAAAAATCAGACTCCTTGCTGTTTCCTTTTCTATCCAGACTGCCTGCTGTGCCCTAATAGCATTTCTCAACATTTGGCAGGTCCCAGCTGTGATAACCAGTGGTTGGTGTTGATTTGACCATAGTACTGCCGCACAGGGCACCCCACAGGTTTCCTCTAACTTTCAAAGGAGCAGATCTCTGGCATTACAGCTGTCATTCAAAGTCGCGGTGCCTGAGGCATAAGATGGTTCCCCCCCCCTTTGTGAATGTGCATGGCATAGCCAATAGGCAAGACAAGGTTCTTTGAGCAAATCTGTTATCTTTTATTAGACCAACTAAAATAGTTGGAAAAATTCTTTGCAAGCTTTCCGATACAAAAACCCTTCTTCTGGCTGAGGAAGCATTTGCAGTTGTTCTGTGCTCCTCCTGGATGGGACAGAATAGAATAGAATAGAAGCCAGAGGCCAGTATGCAAGAATGCCACTCAGTGAAAATGAAAATTGAGGCAGTCAGTGGGTGAGAAACAGGTTGGGGGGAGGGGAATATAGACCTGATGATAAGATGTAGCTGGTAAATAGTAGAGAGGTTATCTGGGGTATCAGATGTTGGGCAGGTTATAAGGTACCATAAATCCCATGTCCATATTTAGTCCATGACTTTTTGTATCCAGTAGGTTGATGGAGTGAAGTTCGTAGGCTTGTCTGCAAAAGGTGTTTTTTAATTTCCCTTTGAGGATTAGAGCTGAGAGACTGGAGAGAGAGTGATTGTCTTATATGAAATGTGCCCCCACAACTAATTGGGTATTCTTGTCTTTGATAGATTTTTGGTGTGCATTCATTCTGGTATGCAGTTGTTTGGTTTCTCCTACATATTTTCCATCAGGGCATTTAGTGCACTGGATGAGCTATATTACATTTCTGGAGGTGCAGGTGTAAGATCCAGGAATGCTGATGGTTCTGTTGTGGGGCATAGTTATTGTGGGGGAGGGAGAGATGTGTTGGCAGGTTTTACGTTTCTTGTCATGGCATGATCTGGATCTATTCAGTGTATTTTGGGCTATAGGAAGTTTGCTTGTGGTGATGAGGTTGGCGAAGTTAAGTGCTTGTTTAAAGGCTAGGATGGAGAAGTTCTTCTGGTGAAGAAGAAGTTCTTCTGGGAAGATATTGTGAAGAATTGGGTGGTCTTCTACTATGGATTGCAATTGTTTGAGGATTGTCCATATAGGTTCCAGGGAGGGATGATATGTCATAACTAGTGGTATGTGATTCATGGGGATTTTCTTTCTGTACTGTAGCAATTCTTCACGTGGTATCCAGGTGGGTCTTTCAAAACTGCAATGTATCTCTCCGGTGGAGTGTCCTTGTTGAGTGAAAGCCCTTTTGAAACCTGTGAGGTGACAATCACAGGTGTTCTCCTCAGTAAAAATGTGGTGGTATTGGAGGGCTTGGCTGTATATTACAGCTTTCTTGGTGTGTTTAGGGTGATTTCTGGTTCTGTGCAAAAAATATATGTTGGTCCATGGGTTTCTCGTATGTAGTGGTTTGTATTTCACCATTCTGAATAGGGATCGCTTGTCTCTAAAACGGAAATGTTGGTGCTGGAGTAGTCTGATGATGATTATTGAATTTCTCATGGAAATCAATCAGAGATTGCAGGTTTTCATTCCAAATGATGAAGATGTCATCAATATATCTTAAGTATAGCAAGGGTTTGATGGTGTAGTCCTTGAGGAATTCTTCTTCCAGGTGGCTTATAAAAAGGTTGACATATTATGGGGCCATTTTGGCGCCCATAGCTGTGCCCATGGTCTGGAGGAATGTTGTTTATCAAAAGTGAAGTGGTTGTGTGTGAGGATGAAGTGTATAAATCCAGTAATATCTTTAGGTCTGTACTCTGAGTTGTAATCTTGCTCTCGTAGATATGTAAGGCAGGCTTGGATGCCATCCTGGTGTGGAATGTCAGTATATAAGCTGGTAATGTCCATGGTGGCTAGGAGGGGTGTTGCTGAGATGGTGGTTTATGTTTTTAAGTTTTTGTAGAAAGTCTGTTGTGTCTTGGAAAAACTCACTCTTTGGATAACAAGAGACTTTAGGATTGATTTGATGAAACCTGATATTGCCTCAGTTAGGGTTCCATGCTTGGATATGATAGGTCT
>NW_017729006.1:28768220-28788253 GCF_001723915.1 Gavialis gangeticus | reverse complement strand
GAGACTTTAGGATTGATTTGATGAAACCTGATATTGCCTCAGTTAGGGTTCCATGCTTGGATATGATAGGTCTGCCAGGGTTCCCTTGTCTGTGAATTTCAGGGAACATGTAAAAATTTCCTGGGTTAGACAGGGGGCGGATCAAGTTCTGTAGGGTTTTTTTGTAGTTCAGATGGAAATGATTTGATGGTAGTTTTGAGTTTTAAGGTGAAAAGGGGAGCAGGATCTTCCCCTAGTTTTTTTGTAGTAGGTGGTGTAGAAGAGAGATGGCTTCTTTTATATAGTCTTCACAGTTAAGGATAACTAAAGCTCCTCCTTTATCTGCTGGTTTTATTACTATTTGGTGGTTGGATCTTAGAGATTCTATGGCCCTTCTCGCTGAGAGGGAGAGGTTGTTATGGCGGCATGTGTTGTTAATTATTTCATTGTCCACTCTTTCCCTGAAGCAGTCAATATAGTGTTCAAGCTTATAATTTTGTCCACTGTGAGGTGTCCAATCTGATGGGGTGTTTTTGGGGGGGGTTGATCTTTTCCTCAGTGTTGTCAAAGGATGAAGCATTGTTGGAAGATCAGCCAATTAATCATGGTTTAAGTGTAACATCTGTCAGGGGCCTTCAGCTGTTATGTAGGTCTTTGTGCGTGCTGCTGGGAAGTACCGGGGATATCAGAGGTACCTGCATTTAACCTACCTGTGGAACTTGGGTTTTTCCTCTTGACATACCCTCTTTTATTGGTTAGATTGTCCCCTTTTGCTGCTTTGCCTCCCTGTGTAAAAATATATGCTCTTTTATAACACCTACAGAATGACTCATCAGCACAAGTGTAAGCGACTCGGCTGGGGAAAAAAATAATTTAGTTGCAATCTGCAAGCACTTGCCCTTAAGGGTTGGTATTTATAATACAAGAAAGTATAACAACTCAGTCTTCTCAAGTCCTGTGACCATTGGGTATGATGCTCTGCTTTCCAAAATATATCTTCTTCCTGTGTGTCTTCCTCTGTGTTCCAAGACCATGCAAAACTGGATGGCAAATCTGAATTTAACCATTATTTCAATAAGGCCAAGATGTTCTTTTTCATCTTGTCACAACAAGATGGACTACTTTGATATATGTGCCCCTTTTCTGACCATCTTGTACCAGAAAAATAGATTGCATTTCTGTATGACTCTCTGCAGGGTTTTGTCAAATGTAACTAATGAATAAGATAAAAATCTCAAATCCTATCCAGGCTTTTTCTAGGGAAATAAATGATGCCCTCATCCAAAATAAATGAACTCTTGAAACTAAAGTTTTGTGGATGGTGATTAGATAATTGATTGTTAGTCCAATAAGAGAGTTGATGATAGACTTGTAGACCATTCTTTATTTTGTGAAATTACTAATGAAAGAAAGGTAGCAAATATTTGAGGGGGAAAAAATGACCTGATGTTTTCCTTTCTTCTTTTTCTTCTAGCTGGGGCTAAATGCTGCTCTAAGAAAAGCAAGAAGGATTGTCAGGAATTCTGAAGTCCTGGTAAGACATAAGTGGCAAAAAGTTTTTTATATAATGATTGTATTTTACCAGGGTTGAAGAGTTTATTTTGCTTAATTTTAAGCCCATTTGAACATTATAGATTTAAAATGCTGACATGCTTTATTGACTGTGCATTCTGCTTAAATGAGACTGGAGGAGAGATGTTGCAAAGAGAATATCCAATGTAAAAACAGATGGAAAATGGAGTAGAGTGAAAAATACAGAGGGACCATAGGAGAAAAATAAAAGTTGAGACAGTGATTTTACCAGAACTATAAAAGAAAAAATACTAGAGTCTAGATCTTAAAATGGTTAAAAGGTATAGGAGGCAAAAGATCTGATCTTTTCATGTATGATAATGGAGTGCCAAATTCCTCGTTGTAGCTTAACTCCTTAAAATCTAGCATAAGCACCATTTACCAAGAAAAGCATTCAGAAAATTTAATAACAGGAAATGAGCTCAGATTTAGGAATAGAAGCCTCCTGATCATAATTATTTTAAGACTAGCAGTTTTGAACTCTCAAACTCAGTGCCCACACCCAAATCCCCTAAATCCTCTACTAACTGTTTATTGCAGCTGTTCTCTATATTACTCTGTATCTGTTTAAATAGAATCCTGTTTTGCCACACCTCCTCACACAAGTAACTTCAGGGCATGCCTATGTCACTTCCACAACACTCCTGAGAGCCCTGCTGAGACGCATGTCTTGCCCACCCACTCCTGCTCTGCATCTGCCAAACCTGGCAATGAGGTGGTGAAGCTGCCTGGGGGCGCTCCCCCACCTCTCCTGCATGCCAGAAATATGAGGAGCAGTGGCAGAGATGCCCTCAATTTTGGGTTTGATGCACACAGAGTAGAAGCAGTTGGATGTGGTATGCTTCTTGGCAGCTCTCTCCAGACTGTTGCAGACGCAGAGCAAACCCATCTCATTGAATTTAATGGCTAGGGAAAGACATTATACATAAACCGGTATAAGTGATCAGAAATCATTTAAAATCTGTAACGCAACAGAAGTTCAGTGCACTTAAACCACTTTCAAAATGAAACCAGTTTAAGATAAACCTAGATGGATGTAGTATCAGACTGAATTGATTTAGGTTAAATTGATTTACTGAACTTCTGTTTCAGATCCCCTCCAGATTCAAGTTAACTCACAGTCTCCGAGCATCCTACCTCCCCCACAAACCACAGCCCCTCACAGGGTGGGCAGGCTAATCTTGGCCCAAGCTGTCTGCTCCAGCCCAGCAGAGAGGAATACTATAGTGCCCTCTGGCTTCTGGCCTGGGCCACTGTGGACATGTGATTGCATTTTTGGAATCAAAAGTTAATGTCTGTTCTCTTGCTTATCGGTTCAATCTATGCAGGTTAGACTAACCTGTGAAGACTGAATCGAATCAAAGCCTTGGCCTTTTTGATATCTGTACTTAGCCAACACGGCTGATCAACTGATTAAGCAGCAAAAAATTGTAGGGAGTGTGTATAAAAAGGCAGACCTGAGTCTGCAGTGCCTACGTATTAGTAGACATTTTATAGAAATTGGGAAAGGCACAGAGAATTTAAGTTTAAGCACTGCTTTTAATAAAGGCAGAATAGGGACAGGAGGGGAGAACAAGAATTAATCGTAAGAGGATAGAAACATTTGTCTATCTGTGTAGGCCTCTTGTTGATCAAGACCAAGAGTAGGTGGGTAAGATGATTTGGGCAGCAGCTCACGCAAGCAAGATTTTGTAAATAAGCAGGAGGTAGCAGTGCAGCCATGTCCAAAATCACTATAGGAGCTGCATTATACTCAGCGTTAAATGCTCTGTCTCCACTGGCCTTAGTAGTATTCTGTGCACACGAATGAACTGAGGGCACAGTATGACCCTAATGCTAGGTATGAATCCAGGCACTAAGCATCAAACACCATCAATGCTGTAGGACCTGGACCATGGCTTCAATAGCCATATGTCAGGCCTGTTTGCTACAAATCCTGTTTACATTTTTGACTGGAGCACAAGCTTTTTCCTATTTCTCCGGTGTGACACAGTCCTGTCCTGTGCTCTTCCTTCTCCCACCCCAGGTTTTTAAACCATTTTCAGTCTTGTGTTACTGCTGATTGCCTCCTGTTTCTCAACTTCACTCTTCTTCCTCACCCAGAGTCACTCTAGCATCTTCTGAATACTTGGATCTATTGCAAGTGGAAAGACCTGAACCAAATACCTGGATCCAAACACCATTGTAGTTTGGTCTTCTGAAATTCAAACAAGGGTCTGGGCCAGAGGTGCCAAGTACATGGGGGCACCAAGGGTCCTGTCTGCCCTCGGAAGGAGGGCTGTCACCTGAAATGCATAAACTTTCTACATGTCCATCTGAAATTCATAAAAAGTCCCACATGTCCATCATCTTAGGGATGATATCATGTCCCCCCTCTCCTCCCCATCCCCCTCCCTGCACGCAGCAAAGATAAAAGTTGGTGCCTATGATCTGGGCCCAAATTTTACACATTACTCTTTTATTTATTATGGGCTCAATGAATGCAAATACCTGGCTCTAACCTATAAAATAGCAGTGAAAAGGGGAAACATTTTAGCTTGTTGCCTGACTTTATGTTATGAGTTGGCTCAGCCACTTTTTAAGTTTGCTTCCAGTTGTCTTCAGGCATTTGATTCCAGAGCAAATGTTTTTGCTGTTTGCAAATAAATTATTGATATTTTTTCTTCTTGAATCCTCACTGCTCACAGATATGAAAATTGAGAAGCCTAATTAGCCTTTGGGCTAATGCCAAACTGGGATGCCAAGGAAATAAACAATACACTGTAAATAAGGGCTCAGCTCATGGAGAGCAGCAACAGCAGGATCATGCTTTCCAGTGAATACATGTTAGTGATAGTCAGATATTTCTTTCACAACTGCATTCAGTTTCCTTTTTTCCCATCATTTGATTAATTTAAAATTTACATACGTTAATATCTGCAGGTAGTGATTTGACTCAAATCATGACTATTAGATTTAGCCCACCATCAGGTATAACATGAAGGTAACATACATATCAGTATACATTTGGTTTTGGGGAGCATTCCTTCTCCCCCTGCCCTTGCCAATTCTTGATGGCTGGGGAGATTAGGTGGACTATACCCCTTAATGAGATTCTGCCTGTTTTTCCTTGCATGCTTCTCCCACTTCTCAAGCTGAAATGGTGACCATCAGGGCTTCCAACCACTATTAGTGCAGTGTACAGGTCAGTGTTTCCTCCAAGTGAAGGGTCTACAGTTATGTCTAACCTTTGTGTGTACCCTCTACCCCAATTTGCCCCTTGTCCAAAATGAGGGTGATGAGTCAGGCTGTTTATCCAAATAGTGGTTATCCCAGTGAATAATGACCACAGGTCATTTGAAAACAGACTGCTACACCGTAGAAAATCAAATTGAATTAAAATAAATGTCTTTATTACATTGGTTGGGCATTTTTCATGCTCAGTTGTAGCATGTTGCCTGAAATTACCCCTGTTACCCTTAGAGAAGCATATTTTAAAGCTTGAAATCAAATATAATTTAATTCCCAGGGTTTTAATGATTTTTTGGAATTTTTCCAAATGCAGCAACATACTTTGTCTGGTGGAGTTTCATTTGTGATTTAGAGCATCAAGAAAGCAAGAAGAAAAGAAAAAAATAAACCCTTCATTGGACAACAGAGTCTGAGAGATTTGTAACATGCCATGCCCTGTCAAGCCTGTTTGTCTATATGGCAGCTGGTCCAGAAAACACACAAGATTGGTCAGAGGACTGTCTGACCAAATCAAATACATCTGAATAGCAGAGCATTTCAAACTATACTTTTAAAAATCCATATTTTTTAAAGATGACAGGAAGAAGTGTAAATATATACCATGCAATAAACCTCCTCTACTGACCACTTCTCATCTTTTCTCTATTTGCCAAGTATGTGCGCACATATGTACTGCAAACATACAGCCAATAAAGCAGAGCCAGCGCTTCAGGCTTTCAAGAGAGGGGGATACTAAGCAGAATCATTGTTTCGAGATTCTAAAATACCTCTGCAGCCACTATGGGAATACTCTGCTGGAGGATGGGAAGTGGCGGTCTATTTACAAGACTAATCCACTGATCTAGAATTTGACTGATGGGATGTATCTGTGGTTTATTCTCGCATCTGCCAATTCAGGCAAGTTAGCCTCAACTTGCCTGTTTTCACTGCAGCCTCCTGAACAGTTCATGCAACCGGAGCCAGTTTACTTGAGTTTGAAGCTAGTCTGAGCAGTGCCTATGTGCATGTATCAAGACAGGCATGTTAACAGCTATTACAGGATCAAGGACTCCAAAGTACTGCCACTTGTCAAGAAACTCAGGCATATCTAGATAAAAAAGAAAGTAGATGCAAGATGACCATGTCTAATAAGGGACGAAAAGCTTCTTGCATTTGCTCAGACACATCACATGTGGGTATTTTATCAAAACAAATATGAATAAGTGTTAAGGAATGATTTTGGTTTTTATTTATTCATTTATTTATTTTTAAGTAGAAGGCAGGGTTGTTTAAAACTATGAAAATATTTGCTAAAATGGCATATTTTAGCAAATGTAGGATATTAATAGCCATTGGCATTATTAGAAAATGTGAGCACCTCTAAAACTTTTACTTTATTTTAAGGTGCAGCAAATATGCTTATTAACACTAAGTCATCCTTGGGCAATGGCAGTGAAAATGGGCCTTGAGGTTTAATGGGAGCCACACATCAAGTAGCCTTCAGGGCTAGATTGTATAGCCCTGTGTAAAAATTGCCTTGTGCCTGTGGGCATGCAGTCTCCTTCCTTCTGGTCACCCACATGGTGCTGTGGATGGAAGCAGAGAGAGTGGAGCTATTTCTTTGCCGCCCACTGTGGCATATAGAAGGAAGCTATTTTTTCATTCTCCTCCATGCAGGTATTTTAGTGGCAGCTGGCCTTTACTCAGGCTATGCAGGAAAAAAGGCAAATTTTGCACATATACATTATTTGACCCATATGTCCTCATCAAAGCCATTACCACAGCAGCCTCTGCCCAACTATTGCATATGTGAGATCTTTGAATTTAATGTAGTTTGAAGCTTTTTCAAATGCCTGACCCAAAAAAGGAGAGAAGAATTAATGATCCTGAGATGGGGAGAGCATAGAATCAACAGAATTAAGTTGTTATATTTTAAAAAGGTGGATTTCAACCAATTTAAGGAGATAGTAGGCTTGGTGCCATGGAAAGACAGACTGAAGGATAAAGGTGTCCAGGAAGTCTGGACACTTCTAAAGGGCATGGTATTGGAAGCCCAACAAGAAGCTGTTCTGCCACAATAGAAGCACAAGAAGAATGGTAAGAGACTAATATGGCTATACCAGGAACATCTGGGACGCCTCAGATGCAGAAGGAAGGCATACAGGCAATGGAATAAGGGACAGGTTACTAAGGAAGTATACCAGGAAATAGCAAGAACTTACAGAGAAAAAATCAGGAAGGCAAAAGTAAAAAATGAGCTGCACCTGGTAAGTCATCAAGAAGAGTTTCTAAAAGTATGTTGGCCAGAAAACAAAGACCAAGGATACTGTGGGTCCACTGTTAAACAGCCAGGGTGAACTCTTAACAGAAAATGCAAAGAAGGGCAGCACTGCTCAATAGTACCTTTGCCTCAGTCTTCACAAAAAAAATGAAGCTGCAACCAGACACTTTATAAGGATTATTTGGTAAAGGAAGAGGACAAACTGAGGTATGAAATAACAAAATAAGCATTCAGAGAGCTTTTGATGGGTCTAAATGAATTCAGGTCAACAGGGCCTGGTGAACTTCATCCTAGGGTACTGAAGGAACTGGCAGAGGAGATCTCAGAGTCCTGGACAATAATGTTTATGAAATTGGGTATACAGATGAGGTATCAGAGGACTGGAAAGTGGCCAATGTGGTGTTCCTCTTTAAAGAAGGTAAAAAGGCGGACCCAGGAAACTATATACTGGTCAGCTTCACCTCAATATCCAAGAGGTTACTGGAGCATATTATAAGGAAGTCTGTTTGCAAGTATGTAGATGTTGAAAGGCTGATCACAAGCAGCCACCATGGATTTAAAAAGAACAAATTGCACCAAACAAACTTGCTCTCCTTCAACAAAATAACTATTTGGGTGGATGAAGGGAATACAGTGGATATAGCACACTGGACTTCGGCAAGGTTTTTGACAAAGACCCACATGACCTTATAAACAAATTGGAGATGGGGTGAACTAAATTAAAATACTATGAGTTGGATCAATATCTGTAAGCAAAAAGTATAAATGGATCCAAACCAGAATGGCAGGAAGTTTAGAGCGGAGTTCCACAGGGATCTGTCCTGGGCCCAGTGCTGTTCAATTAATCTATTCATGATTTAGATGCTGGCATAGAAAGCTTCTTGAGCAGTTTTAAAGATGACATGAAACTGGGAGAGACTGCCAATGCACTGAAGAACAGGAACACAATTCAGAAAGACCATGACAGGTTGGAAAGTTGGGCAGGAGCCAACAGAGTGAAGTTCAATGCTGATAGATGCAAGGTGCCGCACCTCAGAAAGAATCATCAAAAGCACAAATACAGAATGGGTGACACCTGTCTTGATGACAGCACTGTGGAGAAGGATCTAGAAGTCTCAGCGGATCACAGACTCAACATAAATCTACAGTATGACACAGCGGCACAAAAAACAAATGCAGTTTTTAAGCATTAGGTGCAAGCATTAATAGAAGCATTAGGTACAAGATACAGGAGGTGATAGTGCCTCTTCAGTCAGCACTGGTTAGGTCTCATCTAGAGCATTGTGTGCAGTCTTGGGCTCTAAATTTTAAATAATACTTGGAGAAGTTAAAGCAGGTCCGGAGGCAGGGTTAAACCAGTTGCTATATTTGGGATCTAAACAGAATTTTAACCCATGGTCAGACTGGAGCAGACTGAGGGATGTGGCCCTCTTCCTTGGATCCCTCAAGTGTATCTCTTGTGGCATCAGCACATTGACCACTGTTGTTCCACTGCTTTACCTGTGGCAGATTAGGATGTTATACCTTGTGGTTGTGTCAGGGTTGGCTGTGTAGTTTTACTGCTAAGTTAGACAATGGGTGGGTATAAGATGGTGTGGGTAGGGATGATGCTGCCTCTGGCAGGGGATTGGACTAGATGACCTCTGAAAGTCCCTTCCAGCCCTACTTTTCTATGATCCAAAGAGCTTTTATTCTACTTACAGCTAAGTTTAGAATTAAATTTGCCTGTGAGTAGAATAAAAGCAGTATTTATTTATTTATTTGTTTATTTGAAGCACTGGATTGCCTATTCAGAATAGCTTTGGATCAGACTGTGTTAACTTCAAAGGCTTTCCATACTGCAGAACATCCTGACTTAGGCTAATGTTGAAAAGCTGACAGCTTGAGTGAAGGTGCCACAAGACTTAAGACGTTAAAAATCTTGACTTGAAGGGGGAAATCATTTTAAAAGTAGAATATGTTTTTGCAAAGACTTATTATTAAAACTTAACACAACATATTCATACCTCTAGAACTGTTCAGAACAATTGAGTATACTAACTTGTGGGACAGAACTGAGCCTTTGTCCACTTCATTATTACTACTTCAATAGCAAGTGAGAGAGTATGTCACAGCACCCTGTTCATTATACATTATTTATACCAGGGGTTTCAAACTTCTTCAGCCCTACAGACTGGATGAGTGGCATGGAGCTGATCTGCATGCTGGATTGGGCCCATGAACCTCTTCCTCCTTCCTTGCCACAGCATACCTGATCTAGTGGTTGCTCCAGCCAGTCTGGACCTGTACTGCATGCAGCACAGATCCCAGAGTAGCAGCTGTGCTGTACATGATGGTCACTAGGGCTGTGCAAAGCATCAGTCCCTGATTTGATCTGAAAGAGATTTGGCCCAATTTGGTGGCTGAATCTCTGAATCCAAATAGAATCAGAGGACCCTTTAATCTCTCTGAATTGAATTGGAACCTTCCGAATCAATTCAGAGAGATTCGGAAAGATTCGGAGATTCGGACATAGACACAGCTTTCAATGTTTTTTCTATATACCTCTAGATAGCAGGCGGCTTGTGAATGCTGCAATGCTGGGGCTCATGGAGTGTCCCACAGGAGTGCAGGGGCTCCCCAGCACGCTCAGCAACAGATCCAGTAGTGGGCCAGAAGCACTTCTGGTCCAGTTCCGGGTCTGCCGGGGAGCGGAAGTGGACCGGAAGTACTTCCAGTTCAGTTTTGAGTTCGCTGCCAAGCACATGGAGCCTCCCCTGCCCCCCGCACTCCTGTGGGACACTCCATCCGCCCCAGCATTGCAGCATTCACAACCCACGCTGGTACCTCAAGGTATGTAGAAAAAACTTTTGAAGCTGTGTCTGTGTCCAAATCGCTGATTCTCTGAATCACCATCTAATCTTCAGGTTTAGATTCAGCCAAATTGAATCAGGGACAGTGATCCACATCAACAAATCAAATCACTGTCCCTGGTTCTGAATCTGAATCGAATAGAGCCCACTTCACACACCTCTAGTGGTCACTCCAGCTGGACTGTGTCATACAGGGCCCATTCCAGCAGCTCTGAGATCTGTGCCACATGCAGCACAGGTCCCAGTTCAGCTGGAGCAGCCTCCAGATCAGGGATGCTGTTGGAGGGGAAAGGGGAGGGGAAGGGGTCCTATGGGTCAAATCTGGGTGCATGCCATGTCCCATGTGGGTCTGATCAGACCCAGCGGCAGCACTGGAGCCTGGATGGTAGGACTCTTGGGGCCAGATGGGGGTGCTCTGGGAGCCAGATCCAGCCCATGGGCCATATGTTTAACATCCATGATTTACGCATATCACACTATGGCATGGTATGTACTATGGCCTGGACAATCCTTTATTTTACCCCAGTCCCCATCAAGCTGCATCCTCGGCACAGTAGAATGAATGTATTTTTACCCTACTGTAGCTTGAGATCTTGATTGAGAGGATCCTGAAAGCTTATGAAAGGGACTTGTGTCCTGTACAGGCATTTGTATATGCCAGGTTTTTTGCCCTTTCTTGCACTACACTGGTGTGACTGTTTATACAAGCAGATTTTCTGGATGCTTTAAGAGCCTTTCTGGTGCGTGAAAGTAAAACTCCTCAGATGTAATTTATTTTGGCTCACCACAAATTAAAGCATTGCGTCCATAGATTTGTTGCATGCAAATACAAAGGCACTAAAAGATGTGTAATGAGCATCTTTGTCCACCATCTGGCGCTTTCACTTTTTTGTAGTTCACCCCTTGGAATTGGTTGTATTTTTGAATTGCTGCCACTTTTTTTTTCTTGTATCATGTGCCAGCTCCCTGCTTCCACAGCTCTGTAGCAGGGTACAGGGCAGGGAACCCTGGGCCAGGGGTGGGGGAGGGAAGCAGCACTGGACCGCCCCACTGTCCTGTGGCTCCGTCTGGAGACTGGACTTAATTCGTTTGAAAATCTAGTACATGCAAACACTGATATGATGCTCTAAAGCTTACTTCATTCAAAAACCTAGTATGTGGAAACACTGATGTGATGCTCTGAAATAAACAGCTTTAAATTTTATAAACCTATTTAATTTAATGAGGATTAAGCCTAGTGGTGTGTACAGGCACCCTAAGTGCTGCAGAACTCAAATTACTAGAGCTGTGATTAAAGAGGGGTGGGATTGATTGATTTTGGTTGTGAATTCACCAGTCAGACTCCCTCAACAAGGGGGTAAACATCCTCTCCACTGTTAACTCTTGTGTCCTTTCTCCCATGGCATGGGCTGCCTTGACAAAACCATAGGCCTCTGTCACCACCAACACTTGCTTCCCCTGCTACTTCTCTTAATCCAGATCATCAGTCCTAGCCAGGTTTTTACCACCTTTAACTCCCTCCTCTGGCCACTGGCCCTCCACACAGAGGTTTTCTATGATTTCTTCCATGAGAAAATGGACAATATACCTTGCAATTCTCTCTTCTGCTCCTACAACTCCCTAACTACCTTCCTTTGTGATGACTCAAACCTTAGCCATATTTTACTTGAAATCTCGTCTACCCTTGACTTCTGTCCTTTCTCAGTTCTCCCCTTACCTCTAATTAGCCCTTCAGCATGTCCTCTCAAGGGGAGTTCCATAAGTCCTTGGTCCCCTTCTTTTCTTCATATATTTCTTATCACTAGGTAATGTCATTCACAATCACAAATTTTACTACCATCCTTATTCTGGTTACCCTTTCTTCTCCAAACTATTTTCCATCCAAACTAAACTCAATTTTATTCTCTTGACATCTCCTTGGGACAAATACTTGCCCCCGCTTAGCACACTGAGCCAGCCTCCACTTGCTGAATTTTTAAACCACCACCTTTATTACTTACTTTCCCACACACTTCTACAAATTGTAAACAGGGCACATATAAAACCTTGCTGTAGGATTCCAGCTAAAAAAAATCTCACTAAAAATTAAGGGAAGTATCCTGCACGTATCCAGTCCCATAAATCAACCCCTGATTGAGCCTGATATTATATTACTTGCTCACTCAAAACTGTGTCTGAGCATGCAGGGTCCAGCCTCTATGTTCAGTGAGAAAATCCAGAATTCCTAGTGCATATTTTCTCTGGTCTTGTGCAAGACACAGTAAACAGTAGGAAAGGCCATGTTTTACAAGTGAAGAATCCTGGTAATGATAGAGATATTCCCCAGGGAAATCTTTATCTCTTTTAATTTTATGAATCTACGATCATTTGCAGCCCTTGAGTTGAATTCTTTGTCAAGTTTAAATTTTGTCCTTAGCTATATAACATCTTTAATCAAGTCTATGGGGCTTTCAAATGTTATGGGGAAGCAAGTATGTGATGTACTTTTCATTTCACTGACATTAATTACCATGAGAAGGGAGAAAGAATTTGACCTATCTGAACTAAAGCACTGTTTTCTTTCTGCAGAAAAGTATAACTGTTTTTTCAAGTGTATGTAAACTTCCCCCACTGGTTAAGCTGTGTGAGAAGATTAAATAGTAAGTCTGATATTTCCAATCCTTAATAATATATGGCACACTTGTTTCTTTCCAGTGACTGAAGAAATAATCCTTAGATTAAAAAGGGCTTTGTCCTCCTCCTTTTGATAAAAATACTGTTTTCCTTCAGAAACAATATTGTAAAAGGAGAGTAGGGTGCATTTAACCTTTGAAAGAAAGATGGCAGAAGTGATTTCTAATATGTTTTAATACCAAAATGAGAGGGGGCACACATACGCTGCCCTAAAGTAGTGGCATTCAACCACTCCCCATCCAAGCTTGCCATGTTCCTGAGCCAGAAACACTTTGGCTCTCAGATTTAACATCTCCATCTTGGTCACTCATCCAGTTATGGTGTCTTCTCCCCTCTCAGAGAAAGACTCACTCACCTTTAGTCACAGGATATAATAGCTAGATACCCTTTCTGGCATGTGAATACAGTTAGGATAAAATATCATTTGCAGAGCAAAAGGTAAATCCCCAGATTTTTAAGAAACATGTAAGGCCGGGGCAAGGAAAAGACTCAGTTACACAGACCTTACAGCCAGAGTCCCAGAAAAGGATCTAGGGCAACTGAACAGCACTGCTAGACAACAGAGCATATCTGTCAATGTAGGGAGTTTATGGGCTGGAGGTTATCTAGTATGCAAAGGGAAACATTTGTGGCATTTTAGACTAACCTGATTTTCCAGCACAAATTGTGTAGCCACACATTCCACTCGTATAAGTAAACCCAAACTATCAGCATTGGAAATTGGGTAAATTTCTGTAGTAAATTTCTCGAGAGTCTATCATATCCAGTAAGCCAGGGCAGAAGAAATATGAAAATGCGAGTATACTCGGTGATTGAACCCCGTGGGCTAAATGGCTGTAACAGAAGCCAAAACGTATATGTGCACACTGGCAGATACATGTTAAATCAACTATGTTCAACTCTTTTTTTCTTTCTTTCTTTCTTTTTAAAGAGCCTCAGATTTTTTTCCCCCTTTTTGAGCTTGTTCTGGGTCTGTGCCAGTTCCTTACAACTGAGACTAGTCACAGAGACTGAACTAGCACAAAGCAGGAAGTACATTGAAAGTACTGAGTGCAGAGAAAAGCAGCATTACAAGTACAAATTGAAATATGTATGACTTGGTTTTTCAGTTCTGGGTGATAAAATAACCTGAAACCACCTCCGCTAGTAGCACAGGCCTGTCTTTTTGACCTAGATTTAGTCTCAGAGGGCCAAGAGCTCAGAGAATCTCTGAAGGTCACATGCTTAACCTGCTAAAGGAAGGGCACCAGGCATGCTATTCCAAGAACACCATCTGCTAAGCAGTACATGAGAGTTGATCTGTTTTCCCTAGACCACAGGGAGGGGGGATGTAATGATGATTGCATATGATTTTCAGGGAAGTGGAAGTGTGTGGGGAGGGGGAGAAAAGGGACAATGCTGAAGCATATGTGACAGTAAAATTGAGAAAGACCCTGTGCCAACTCTGCATTACTGCAATCTAAAAGGAAACTCTCATGACATTCCCCCTTAATCATGGAAGGGGAAGAAGGAAAGCTCACTTGATGGCAAACTGAACCAGCTAGGCAAACACCACATTGATTCATTTGAGAGTCATTTCCGCGTCTACTTTCAGGTACACATCTTAAGATCCAACAGCTGGAAGCTGAAGTCAGTAAAATTCAAACTGGAAATAAAATATAACTGTTAAGCAGTGAAGGTAATCCGCCTGATGGCTGAGGATTAAATTCTCTGCCACTTGGAGAATTTAAATAAAGATTAGCGATCTTGCTAAAAAAATATGCTTGAGTTCAACCAGAAATCAGTGGGCTAGGTTCTGGAATCAGAGGGTGAAATTCAGTTGCCCGTGTTGTAGATAAGATAGTATCACATGATCATGATGGCTCCTTCTGTCCTTAAAATCCGAGGCACTATAAACTACACCTTTAAGGTAAGAAGCAGTGCTGACGTACACTCCTTGAGGCTCCTGTGAAGTAAGTGGGTTTGCACAGGGTGTAAGATGAAGCTAAACTGGGCCTTTGATTGGATGGAGGTCTTTCTCTGCTATTAACAAAATTAGGAACTCAGGCTAAAACGGAGTAACTTTTCAAACACTGGTCTCTGTAGCATGGCTGCAAATTCTGCATGTGTGGCCCTTTGTGGAAAACCCATATTTGTCTTAGAAAATGGGCATTCGCTGAAGCAAAACCGGTCGGTGAACTGGGTAGATGTAAACTGAAATGAATGTCATGGAAAATGTTCTTTCTTCCATACCAAACAAGTGTGCAGGGAGAGATTTGTCACAAGGATACAAGAGAAAATGTTTGCCCTTTATTTTTTTAATGAAGGAAAACGTTCTCTTCTGTTTTCCATGTTCCTTGGTTTATCCTTGCGGTCCCATTCTGCCATTCTTTCACGTATATACTGGAAGTTGACTTTTAACGAATGCTTCCCATGGAGAAAACTGCAAGATCAGTGTACTGTCCTTCTTTCGTGGTTCTGAAATTATTAGGCTCATCTTACCACAGATGTGACTTGGTAACTTGTTTTAGAGGCATAGGCTCAGATACTTCAGATATACCTTTAATAACCTCACCTCCAGAACTACATCTAGAATAACTGATATCAGAATTTGGTCCTCCACAGAGATTCAGTAAACAGAAATGCAAATGCCTATATCTGAACACCAGGTTAGAAATTAATATTCTATCAGCAATCAGTTTATATATTCTGAATTCTTTACTGTGTTTTTGTTTGTGGGGGGAAAAAAAATCCTTCCCTATTTTTTTTTTTACAGTGTCATAAAAAATCAGTTGCCATTCGAAGACTTTGATGGAGATAAATTTAGTGCTTTCCCAGTAAGTAAAGATTCTCCTTTTGGTGTTATAATCTCTTGATAGCAAAAATCTCTCTAAAGTTCCTTCTGTCTTCTGCAGACCTTATTCATTCATACAAAACTTAGCATAGAAATAGAATGAAAGGGGTTTTTATTATAAAAGATCATTTTCTTCTGGGGGGGGAGGTAGATTTATTCATTTTTACCATTTTTGGAGATTTAGGCTTAAAGCTGCTTTGTCTCCAGAATCAGATTGCTCTGCTGCTGAATAGTATGTTTATTGAATTAATAAAAGGTAAAGCAAGTGTGAAAAAATTAAAATTGCCAGCTTGTCTTATTCTCTGATCAGAATAAGCATAGTGTCATTTATTAGAGCTTAGTGAAGGGAATTCATTTACCAGGCTTTATTCCTGCACCTTAGGTTTGATTCTCATTTTAGATATTTGAAATTAAAAGAGAAAGAGTAACAACATGCCTTGCCTTCTATTTGTCCTTCTCTTGGCTTTAGACATTGAGGGGATATCACTGGAGAGGCAGAGACTGTAATGAAGGAAATGCAACAGTGTATCCTGGTAGACGGTAAATCTTTTGATACCTTTTTACAATATCAACTCTGAGAACAAAATTTTACTATTTTGGCTAAGTCCTTGAAATATATGCAGTGTTAATAATTAACTCAAATGACCCTGTTAGGCAGGGAGAGGAGGAAATGTGCAAGCTACTGTACAAATTTGCTGTCTGCTTATTCCATATTCACTAGAAGCTGGATATACTTATGCGTAACCTCAGATGTACCCCCTACCCTTTCAAAACCCCTGGGCCAAATCATTACCCATCACATCTGCTTATGCAGCTATTTGAATCACAAAGTGGGGGTACATTAACACTTCAATGTGAAAGGGGCACCGTATACATTCTGCCCTTAGATCAGGGTGGGCAATTATTTTAGCTGGAGGATCACTTAACGAGTTTTGGTGAGCTGTTGCGTGCCACAAGGGTAGCTCCTCCCCTGGACAGGTGCCCCGCTTCGTGGTTGTGGTATATGGGATGTACCTTTAAGGGCCCAGCAGTGGGATGACGCAGTCTCTCCCCCAATGCCCTGTGGTTTGTGGTGGTGGGTGGTTGTAGTTTCCCTGCAAGCTGTGAGCACGTGAGTTGCTCAGTCCTGTTCCTAATAAAGATAAAGCTGTTTACCACCTCAACGGTCTGTGCTGAACCGTGACTCAAAGACAGAACCCAAGGGCATGGAGGTCTGAGTGAGTACCCCATCCCTGGGACCTACAGCCATGGAGTAAACATTTATATGGTTACAGAAGTGACCTGGCTCTTGGTGGAGCCACCAGCAACCTCATTAAGGGGGTTACAGTTTTCATTCAAAGAAAAAAAATGGAGCATTTCAAACTTCCCCCGGCATTATCCTTTACTGGAAATCTTGGGGAGAATTGGAGGAGATGGGAACAGAAGCTTCTATTATACTTTACAGTCACAAAGGCTGAGGAAGAGGATTATAAAATTGCAGTCATGCTTCACTGCATTGGAGATAAAGCCCTAGAAATTTACAACAGCATGCAAGGGGTGTTTGCAGACCCTAGTAACAAAACCCCTGCAGAGGTGCTTGCAGCATTCAAGAACTACTGCGAACCCAGAAAAAAACCTGTCTTGGAAAGGTATGAGTTCAGGCAACTTAGATACAACGAGGCTGCAGGCATAGATGATTTTGTTACAGAGCTTAGAAGCAGAGCACAGCATTGTGAATTTGGACTTGCTGAGGATGTTATGTTGAGGGACAAAATTGTCTTCAGGATAACTGACTGCAAATTCAAAGAAAAGCTTCTGGAAAATCCCTCCCTCACCCTAGCACGGGTGGATATCTGCAAAGCAAAGGCTCTCACAAGTACTCAGGCCTGAGTTATATCTGCAGAAGCAAGCTTGCATACAGTTGAGCAAAAGCAAAGCTGCCAGAGCACTTTGCAAAAATAAAGCAAGCCATCAGTGAAGTTTGCTCCACAGGAGAGCAATCAAGCTAACAAAGGCAGACCCTCCAAAAGGTGTGGAAGCACACACAAGCCTCAGTCCTGCCCAGCTTTTGGAGAAACTTGTTACAAATGCTGGAGAGTGAACCACTTTGCAAAACTGTGCAAATCAAAGGGAGAGGCTCCAAAGTCTGCAAAAGGAGTCAGCACCCTACATATGGGCACAATGTCTGCAAAGAAGCCAGACCTTTGATAACCAGAAGGCCTGGTATAGCACAGTCATGATTGCTGGCTTGCCAGTTGCTTTACACTTTCCCAGCAGATGTAGAAAAGGCTTTGCAAGGCAAAGTATGGAAGACTTCAGCTCCTGTTACATTGGTTGCATTTGGCTGTGCAGGCATCAAACCACAAGGTGCAGTCATTGCACACTGCAAATCTGGTGCTAATGAATCTGATTTAACTTTCTATATAACAGACAATAGTGACCCACCAATACTTGGTAGGGTAGCATGCACCACCTTAGGCCTTATCAGACAAGCCCATGGAATGACTCTGACAGCACCTGCAACCAAGGTGGACCTTCTTAAAATATATCTGGATGTTTTTGAAGGTTGGGGCCAATTTCCTACGTCAACCCACCAGTACCACCAGTTCTGCATGCGTGTAGAAAAATTCCCTATGCAACCCTAGGCAACTTGCCCTGGAAATGCTGCAAGCTATGGGAGTCATTACAAAGGTGACTAAGTCCACCCCCAATAGCCTTGTGATCACACAAAAGAAGGATGGTTCACTACAACTTTGTGTAGACCCACCGGACTTCAACAAGGCAGTGTTGAGGCAGCACTTTTTGTTCCCACTGTAGAAGATGTGCAGAAAAGCTTGTCAGGTAAGAAGCTGTTCACCATGCTTGGTGAAAAGGACAGCTACTGGCAACTCAAATTGGACAAGGAATCAGCATAGCTGTGTACCTTTAACACCCCATGAGGGTGGTACCACTTCAATCGTTTTCCCTTTGGTGTTAAGTTGGCTAGCAAAGTATTCCAGCAGAAAAATTATGGGTGTTTTGGTGACATTCCAGGACTCCACATAATCGCGAATGACATGCTCATTGCAGTGGCTACCAAAGAGGAGCATGACGCTATCCTTAAACAGGTCCTGGAGAGAGCACATCTGAAAGGAGTAAAGTTTTTAATAAGGACAAAATACAGCTTTCAGTTGACGGCATTTGGTATATGGGCCATATCTTCTCAAAAGATGGTGTCAAACCAGACAATGACAAAATGGAAACCATCAACACGACAAAAAGGCCTTCAGAGACTCCTCCAAACCATCCAGTACTTGGAACAATACATTCCACGAGTCAAGCCTGACGGCCCCACTGAGTGCGCTTCTCAGGAATGACGTTATCTGGCAATGGGGACCCGAGCATCAGGCAGCCCTGGATAAACTCAAGCAAACCATCACAACAGCACCTGTGCTCAGGTACAACCCAGCAGAGTAGCTGGAAATCCAAGCTGATGCATCGAAAGACTGCTTAGGAGCATGTCTGTTTCAGCAGAATCAACCAATCACATATGCTTCAAGGGCTCTAACACAATCCAAGAGAAATTATGTGCAGATTGAAAAAAAACTTCTGGCAATTGTCTTTGCCATGACAAAGTTCCACCCATATATGCATGGCACCCACGTACGGGTCCAGTCAGACCACAAACCCCTGGAAGCAATTTTTGCAAAGCCAATAGGACAGGCTCAGGCATGGCTACAGAAGACACTGTTGCAGCTCCAAAAATATGACATCCAGATTTACCCTACCAAAGGCAAAGACATGCTAGTGGCTGATTCACTTTCTAGAGCCGCAACACTCACTCCTCTGCCTGAACATGATCTTTTCCACTCAGAAAAGGTACATTCCATATACCACAGTGGTCACCATCTTGGGACAGGAAATCCAGTCCCTAACCCCTGACCTTTGCCACCTGAAGTCCCTCCTCTTACCCCCCTTTTGGTGGGGGAGGGGATAGGGGGAGGTTGCCATCTTGGAATCAGAAACCAACAAATCATACACTAAAAAATAAAACATCTACTATATCATATTTTAATTTTATTTTAAAAAATATTTTGTTCTGATTCATGTTGGTTTGCATAGTGTATATAGAGGCAATTGAATAATAGCTCAAAATACAGTCTTACTCCTGTATATTGTGTAGGAGGGTGGTAAGGGAGTGTGTGGTTGGGAAGTGGGTGGGTGTGTGGGTATGGTGGGGGAGGGTGGGTGGTGCATGTTCAGGTGTGCGGGGGTGTGGATCTGAGGTGTGTGATTGGGGTGGGGGTTATGTGGGGGTTGTGTATGGATATGGTGGGGTGTGGGAGTGTGTGTGGGTGCTGTGGGAGCATATGGGAGTATGGTGGGGTGAGGGGGTGGGAGTGTGTGGGGGGCTGTGGGTGTGTGTGGAGATATGGTGGGGTGTGTGGGGTATGGGAGACGGTGTCAAAGGCCTCGCTGAAGTCTAGGAAGACTACGTCCACGGTGACACCTGCCTTTGTGACCTGATCATAAAAGGCAATCAGGTTGGTCTGACATGACCTGCTCCTAATGAAACTGTTCTGGTTGCCCTTGAGCATCATCCCTGAAGCCGGCCCATCACAGATGTGCTCCTTGAGGATCTTCTCAAAGAGTTTCCCAAGGATAGAGGTAAGAC
>NW_017729006.1:28754923-28767925 GCF_001723915.1 Gavialis gangeticus | reverse complement strand
GTGTGGGAGGGTATGGGTGTATGTGGGGGCAGCGGGGTGGGTCCTCAGAGTCTCTGGAGTATGTAAGTCCCTAGAGCTTCATGTGGTGGTAGGGAGTGAGGCCAGCACAACTTGGTCCCATAGTGCACAGCTCCTGCACTCCCACCCAAGTCTCTGGCCACAGGTGGCGGCAGCAAGTGCGACCAGCCCTTCCAGCCCCATAGAACCCATTTCTGCACTCCCGCCTGAATCTCAGGCTGCATGTGGCCACAGCAAGTGTGGCCAACCCCACCCAGCCCAATACTACTCCCACCCAAATCCCCAGCTGTATGTGGCAGCAGTGAGCAGGACCAGCATGCATTCCCACACTCCTGCCTGATTCCCTGGCTGCATATAGAGGCAGTGAGCGGGACCAGCTTACCTGACCCCATAGCATGCATTTCTGCTCTCCTGCCTGATTCCCCAGCCACACATGGTGGCAGCAAGTGGGACCAGCCAATCCAGCCCCATAGTGTACATTTGTGCACTCCCACCTAAGTTTCTGGACACACATGATGGCAGCGAGCAGGGCCAGCCCTATAGCACACTTTTCCAAGCTTCCACCCAATTCCTTACCTGAATTTCCAGTCTCTAAGGAAGGAGGGCTGGGGGGTAGCCAGGCAAAAGCCTGTGCCATGCAGAGGCTTCTTGTCTCTAGTTCTCCCTACCTTAGAGCTGGGGGCAGGTCAGGCAAGGCTGGAGTGGGGGTTGGTTGCTTAACCACCACAGCCGCACCTCTTGCATGGAGGCACTGGCTTTCAGAGGGGCCATGAGGGCCAGGATACTTCTTTTGGTTTACAGAGGGGCCTTGAGCTGGATGGAATCACCTGGCAGGCTGGATCTGACCCGCAGGCCCTATTCTGCCTGCCCCTGCCTTATGTGAACTCATTAGTTCCCGCTAAAATTGGTGTAGCTGTACAAGAAGACCTAAAGGCAAAAATAAATCCATTGAAAAAGGAAAAGGTACAAGCATAAATATCTTATGGATTTTTGTGGATACAGCTGCCAGCCCAAATATACAGTTCCTACCAATGTTTGTGGGAGTTCTGAGCAGAAGTGACTGGTTAGATCAAGGGCTATATCCTGATCTTGTTAACACTGGTGAAAATTCAAGGTAAGTGATATGTTCCCCAAATGAGGTACCATATTTCCTTGAATCCAAGATGAGTTTCTTTCCTTCATTCAGCATTGGGGGGGAAGGGAATTCCTTCATCTTGGATTTAAGTATAAGGTGGGGCAGGGAGCAGATGATTGCTGCAGCTCTGGCTCTGGCCCCAAGAAGCTGCTCCCCCTCCTCCATACACACACACTGTTAGCTGTGGCCCCCAGCTCTGGGTCCTGGGGCACACAGCACATGGAGGCTCTGTCTCCTGTCTGGCCAATCAATAGCATTGCAGTTCCAGCCCTAGGACACTGCCATGTAGCCAGGCAGAGGTCTTGTTTCCATGTGCTCCATGCCATGGAAGGGAATGGAGCCAGAGCCGTGTTTGGTAGTAAGGGAAGGGGGCAGAGGTTGTGGGGAGCAGGTGGTGGGGACAAATTTAAGATGACTCTGATCATTAGATTCTGTACCTGTAAAATTATAATGAATTTATAAATTTTCTATACATAGTATTTAATTATTGGGGGTCATCTTAAATTTGAAGTCATCTTGGATTCAGGTAGACACAGTAAATAATTCCTGGTAACATCACTGAGACTTACATGCATGGAATCATCAGTGAACACACCTGAGTATAAGTGTGAATAAGGTCCCCTCAGCCTCTTACTTTACTACATAATATAAAATATATAAAATAATTTCAAGAAAAGTTTCCACTAACATGCTTTTGTATACAGGTATTAATGGCATGTTAGAATGTTTAGAATGTTTCAAAACCTGGCTTCTAAACTAGGTTAGTCACTAAGATTCGGCATAATTATATCCCTTTGTGCCACAAAACGCAACTGTGCAGAGGTTATCAGCTTTACAGCCGTAAGTAATAGGGGAAGCTTTAGATAGGACCCAAATATAAAAAGAGCTTGACCTAATTCACTTCCTGGTGGGCTGGTCCAGTTTTCTTTGAGGTCACTAAAAAAGCTCTCACTGATATCAAGGGGCCTTGGATCAGGTCCTCATTTATTTGAATAAGATCTGAACTCTTAATGAACTAGAAGATATAGGTCCCAGATAATATTAGTGGTAGCTGAGAGCATGAATCTTGATATAGGTTTTTTATCAGCTTTTAGCATTGGGTTCTAGACATCAGTAAAATCTGAAATTTCTAGTTATTCCGTTAAAATACTTTATTTTCATGATAATTTGATGAACCCCAGTGGACACAAGGGTCTGATATTATATTCTTATAGACCCAAATAGCTGGTTTTCTTGAGAACTCCCCAAAATGTTTCCCCTTAACCCTATTTTATTCTTTTTGTAATGTCATCTCTCTTTCTGCAACTCTCTATTTTAGCCCACATAACTGGGATGTGGAAAGTGACACTAACTGTAACGGCATATGGGTAAGCAACTGAAGTTAAATATTGAAATTTCTTCCCACTTCTTCCCTCTTCTCTATTAGAATTAATCTGCAAGTATTATATTAACCTGGTTTTCTAACTGGATTAGACTGTTCTCATATATTTGCCAATTTGTGATAGCCAAAGTAATCCCACTCAAGTAATTCCAGTTACTTTTGGATTAGAATAATACTTTTGGGGACTAAAATGTACAAATATATTACAAATTATGGCTCTGAAAGACTAAAACTGTGAATATGTATTTTCTGGTTTTGTGTCTTTGCTTTTTCTTCTTTTTCCCCCTCCAAAGCCTCAGTTTTCTTGTGAAAGCATGTTAGTGAAATGTCTGAAATGGATTCATGAATGTTATCATAATGCTTCCATAAGCATAGCTTAAAAACATCTGCATGTTAAAATTCCTCCTTATATTTATGGCAACACTTGAAAGTTCCCAGATGACATACTGTTCAGATTAACTCTGGATTTGACATCAAACTCTAGTGACACAGCAAGAATTTTAATCTTCTTTGGGACCCCTGTCAAAAATAAAGAGAATTAACAGATCCTCTCTCCACCCCCAAAAAAGTTACACAAAACTTAAATATGTAAATGCATCTCCAGTGACATTAGATTAGCTTTATAATTATATAATAATTCCTGAATGAAAATATGCAAAAGTGATTAAATTCTTGATATCTGCTTTGTGTTGTCACTTTATGAGTATCAAAATACTCTGCTCTTTTTTTCTTCTAACAGGGTGTAGATCCAAAAGATGGAATTCCATATGAGCATAAATTCTGTAAAGGTAAATCATTAAATATAAGACATGCTGTATACAATATTTATTTGTAATGTATTTTATAAATATTTTGATACAAGCTGTCATGGTCATTGCAAACCTTGAGAAAAGATGGCAGATTTCACAGCTTCTTTGTACTGGCAAAAATGGCAAATTCATTTCTTTAATGTGAGAATAAGTGAGGGGAAATTTGGAGTCTACATCCCTTGCAGACAGTAACTCTCAATCATATGATCTATGGGTGCAGTGATTGTTGTGTTCTCTTTGTATTGCAATAAGTATTGGGACATTTTAAAACAGCATATTATATGAATAATACTCTGGGGACAGAGGTGGGGTATGTTGATTTTGCAGGAAATTGCAGCCAATGCAATATTTCCTGGTGATCACAGAAAATGCCATTTTTTGTGATTTCCACAACAAGTTATATTATATAACCTATCTATATTAACAATTAAATTTAATTTTGAATGCACTGGAATTTGAATTTTGCTACCCCGAAATCAAGTCCAGCAAGGACAGCAGGAGTTGGAGATGCCTTCTCTACCTACTGACAATGTTCTTCAAGCTTACCTTGTTGGGATCCCTTCAGGAATGAAAGGACTGTTCAGTTTTCATGCCCACCTGGACAACCACATTGCTTGGATTGAGAATTACCACCTTATTTCATTTATGCTAATTACATATACAGATGCAAATATTATATTACAATTAAGCAGCCATAATAATAACTTTCAGTTAATACCTACCTTGGCTTGCATTATGTTAGTGACTGAGATGTGAAATCCTCCCTGGTAAACCACTTTGCATTTTTGGATGAAAAGTTCTATAAAAGGAGGAGGATAGCGCTAAGTAACATTAATTAGTAAAAGCCCAGGGTGCTCTGATGAAATTACTCATCTCAGAAAGGGGCTTAGCATCTAGTGTTAATATAAAGCATCTTTACCAACTCCCTACATATTCCCATTTCCCTAAATGTGTGATATGAAGTAGTTTAATGAATGTTCCATAGAGAGTAAAAATGAATGTTAGCTATACACCTAGGCCTGTGTTAAAACAAAATTTCCAGCCTTGAGTAAAACTCTATGAAATCTTTCTGATTAAGCAAGAAGTTCTCTCTCTTATTCATCCTGCATACCCATTTGTTTTTCTCAGGTTGTTGGCACATCTCTTCCAGCAGGTTTTCGGTGCAGATGGAGTGAAAATTCCATTCCAGGACTCGAAATGAAGCTATTTCAAACAAAAACAGTGGCCAGTGCCTTGTTTGCACTCAACACGCTGAATCTATCAGCACCACTTCTTTTTATCTTCATGTTGATTTCTTGTGCAGTGCTTTGCTTTATGGTGTGACAAAAGTCCAAGGGAATTTTTATACCTTTAATCATATCTTTCCTATTAGGTGCAGAGTCCAAGGGGATCATTCTATTGGGAGACTCAGCTGGAGCTCACTTTCACATCCCTCCTGAATGGATGACAGCAGCACAGATGTCTGTGGTGAGAAATTCTATTATGGTTGTTGAAGCAGTGCCAACCTTTGATTGATATTTGCCTTCTCTCCAATTACGCAGGGTACCAAATGGGCAAAATGCCTATTGTTTTGGAAATCTATCACTTTGCTTTTTGGGAGCAATTATTCCATAGAAGGGAAGGAACATATCCCAGCTTGTACCAAAACATTGCTAAGTAAAAACAAGGGTCTTTATATAAGTACTGTCCTTTAATGTCTGTCCTGCTAAAGAAAAGAGAGAAAATGCTCTGCTGTCATACCTCCATTGTTGTAAGTAGAGTTATGTCAAAAAAGATTTTGGGCCCCAAAGTCTTACTGCTAAACATGAGACAGAATCCAGGGCACACAGCTGAAAAAGTGAAAGCTTTGGACTAAAGGAGAATATTTGTTTATTATCAGTGAGACTTTGTCTGGGCTTTGTCCCACATAACTACTAGGGGTGTGCAAAACGGGCCATATTCAATTCGGATTCAGCTGGAATCGGGGACAGTGATTTGATTCGTTGATTCAGATCACTGTCCCAGTTAGATTCAGCTGAATCTGAAGATTCAATGTTGATTCAGAGAATCAGCGATTTGGCCAGAGACACAAATTTAAATGTTTTTTTTACATACCTTGAGGTACCAGGTGCAGCTCATGAATGCTGAGAAGCTGGGGCAGATGGAGAGTCCCACAGGAGCATGGGGGGGAGGCCCTGCTTTCTTGGCAGTGAACCTAGAAGTGGGCCGGAAGTACTTCTGGTCCACTTGCGGGTCTGCTGCTGAGCATGTAGGGGACCCCCCTTCCCCCTGCACTCCTCCAGCTCGGTGATCAGCCATGGGGGGACCCCAGACCCAGGAGGCACCAGTCACCAAGCCAGGGGACAGAGGTGGGGAGGAAAGTTCTTCTGGTCCACTTCCAGGTCCACTGCTGAGCGTGCTGAGGACTGCCCCACGCTCCCGTGGGACGCTCCATCCGCCACAGCATCTCAGCATTCATGAGCCACCTGGTACCTTGAAGCATGTAGAAAAAACATTTAAAGCTGTGTCTATGTCCAAACCATTGAATCTTTCTGAATCCTGATTCAGTTTAGATTAGGAGATTCTGCTGCTGAATCAGGCCAAATCTCCCCCGAATCAAATCAGTGACCGAAGCTTCACACAGCCCTAATAACTACACACATATAGTAGAGCTAATGAACATAGTATGTTTATGTCTGTCTGTCTGCAGACCCAAACATTTATTAAACATTTATTAAATAAAAGAGTGTACAAATGTGGCAATGCCATTAGAAGGGCTCTTCGTTTGGGTCACATCGTTGCATAATCTCTTTGTGTTCCTCCAAGGAATAAAGGACCACTTTGCAAAGTATGCTGGAAAGGCAGCTATTAGAGTACCTGTCAGTGAAGTAAAATAGAAAAGATCAGGGAAAAAAGCCACTTTCAAAACCTTCTACTTGGTAGTGGAAAGAAATCCTTGAAGCTGCTCCATTCGTCCACTTTATTTCCCTCTGCCTTGTGCTAGGTTGGGAGACCCTTCAGAAGAACTGCATATTCTCTCAGGACTTTGCTAACTATATGTGGGCCAGCAGCAGAGGCATAACTCAGTCATTATTGAAGCATGGAGCTTCTCTCCCTCCCAAAGGGACCCAGCATCTCTGTAGTCTGCTAAATCTACAATGGCCTCTGAGGAAGAGGAAAGCGGAAAATGTGCCATTTTTAAAAATAAAATATTCAGCACTAATAATTACAGTGTTACTGGAGGCATACAAATTTCTGTCAGAATTGTATGCATTTTTCATCTTTCATTTGCACAGCTGAACTGATTTAAATATTCTTGATGAGCAGTTGTTTTTCTTTGTTAATCAGTTATGAGAGCTGATTAAAGGAGTGACATTGATGACAAAGGTAGTGAAGAACATAATAAATCAGTGGTGATAATAATTGAAATTATTTTGCCTAACAAATATGGTAATAATTCTGATGACGATGACAATACCAGCAGTACTTTGGTGATGTATCCAAGCTACTGTTTTAGACTACATCTGCATTTCTATTAATCGCTGACGTTCAGACTGTAGTACTTGCTTTGTAAATAATTTCTCTAGGCTGAAATTTGGTACAAAGCTTTTCAGACACAGAGCCCATTTTCTGTACCAAGTTTGACAGTATCTTTTTTCAAGATGTGCCTGGTCACCCAGTTTCTCTTTAGCCTGAGTTTAACCTAGTATATTGAAGCTCAGTACCTTCTTGTGATTTAAAACTCCTTACCTGAAGAATTGGATGCAGGGATGTCTGAGCGCTTGGTAGTACTATCGACCAGAACACTATGGAGTTATGCACACGTGCACCCTGCCCCTGGCTGGAGTGCAATATAGATGCCAAGGCAGCCTCTCCAGTCAAGGGGTGATGAGACTTGGCAGAGAAGATGTCTTTAGCTTATGCTGCCACAGGCACCAGCTGGAGGCAGTGATGGCAGAGGCAGCCCCTGGACAACTAATAGAGACAGGGCATGATCTCTTCAGTCACACCATCCCCACAAGCATCAATCAGGGGGCTGCGCTTGCCAGCCACAGCTGCTGCCCTGGGCCTAAGTATTTGTCCTGTAGTAGCAGCTGTCAAAGCTCTGTTCTGCAAGCCTGCTCCCCACAGGCTGGAGAGGTGTGAAGGGCAGCAGAGCCCTCTGGAGTGCAGGGAGCCTGAGAGACCCCTGTAATGCTACAGCTGAGGTGAGGTTTGGTAACAGTGTTCAGATACCTGGGGTGATTACAAGAGAGGATGGAGATAGGCTTTTCTCTATGACTGTAGGCATTGGTGATGCATAGGGGGTGCATGCCACCGCCGACACCGCTTCAGCCACCTGTGGAAGCTCCCCACTCGCCACCACGGTGCCCCCACTGCCATGGCCCCCCCAGCCTCTGGGGGCATGCATCGTTCATGACTGTAGGGGACAGGACTAATGGTTTCAAAGTGCAGCACAGGAAATTTAGATTGGACATTAGGAGGAAGTTTCTGACTACGAGGGTGGCCAAGCATAGGAACATGCTTAGTAGAGAAATTGTGGCATCTCCATCCTTGGATGTTTTCAAGAGCAAGTTAAGCAGACATTTGGCTGGGATGGTTTAATCAGGGGGTTGGACTAAATGACCTCATGAGGTCCCTTCCAGCCCTACTTTCCTGTTCATGGGCGACTGGTGCCTCCTGCCTCTGCGGGGGGGGCACCAGCGGCTGATCGCCAACTTCAGGGGGGTGGTCCCCCAGCAGCCTATCGCCAACCCCAAAAGCAGCAGCAGCAACACCAGAAGTGCCACTGGCACTCCCCACTCCCCAGCCAGCGAGGGCCAAACTCAGGGGGGGGCACGTGCCACCCCATACCCCCCCCACATGTCACCTATGCCTGTGATCCTATGTAACCATGCACCTTACATATGGCGCTGTAAAAAAGTTCCTATCTGAAACACGAACTCTGCTGTGACAGATCCACTGTCTTTGTAGCACAAGTAGCCTACACATACCACTTGCTTTTTGTAGTGCTATAGGAGTTTATATAGTGCTACAGAAGTATGTGTGTCCAAAGCCTGAGACTCATGCTCTAAAACTATGGGACTCTCCATGTTTAGGGCCCCCCCACAGCCATTCCAGGCTCTTACCCGTAAAACAGACAGTTCCTCCCCTTCTCTTTTTAGTCCAAACCTAGTCCTTACCAGGCTCTCCCTTTTAGTCTCCCCAAGCTATGAATATTCCTTACCATTCTTGCTCTCATGGTGCCTATTCTGTACCCTTTCTCAAGACAAAGTGGGGTGTCTCTCACCAGAATCAAACAGATTTATTTGTAGCTTCCATGTTATCACTGTCAGGGTACAGTTAGTCTAGTTTTAGTGATTTCAAGTGAAAAGGCGTGGGATGGGGTGGAGCTTATAGTATGTCAACCACTCTGGAATCATCGTTTCATGCATCTGCTCCTATCCTGCAGTAAGTGGAATCTAAACTAGGCAACCCAACCTTTGAATGAACCAAAACTAAACCACGACAGTTAAGCTTCCACCTACCACAGGGTAGGACTGGATACATAAAACAGTTTCAACAGCTAGTGCAGGGTAAGTATAATTTAACCAGTATAATTTTTTTCCCCTTCCTGGATCTCTCTTTTTTGCTGGTGGCAGTGGTATGATGAGCTGTGTTGCTCAGTCAGCTGCCAGCAATGCTTATATTACTTTGGGCTTCCCACAAACAGTCCAACAACCAGGCTCTGTAACACAGATGATACAAATGCCAGGATTGTCTAAGAGTGACTCCCAGCTCATTCACTGGTGATGACTGGAGAAACTGAGAGGAGAGGCGTGCTGAAACCACAGCGGCTTTTTATGTACCTTCCAACATATGACCTTCTGTGTCATCTTGATTCCTAGCTTTGAGGCAGTCTGTCTGCTGCCTTTCCCTGCAGTCACAATGTGACCTTCGTGAGAGGTTGATAGAGGGAGCTGAAAACATCTTATCTTCACATCCTTCACTGGGTGCTAATTGTGGTCTCCTAGTGGCAAGCAGGCAGTCAGCCAGCAGCAATCAGCTGTGAAGTACACCTGCTATTGCTGATGTCCTAATCTATTCTGCCTTGCTGATGCTTCCTGATTCTTACACGGTATTGAAACTCTTGAGCATTGGGCTTAAAAATGATTGATCTGCTCTTGAATTCTTGATTAGATGGGTCAAGGGACCAATAATAGGATATGGAAGTTTTCATTTGTAGACCAGTGGTTTGAATGCACATTAGCTGGGTTGGGACTGAAAGTTGTTACTGTTAGATAGCTGTTTGGTGATCTCCATTTGAATAAAAACCTGATAGTCTCTGTAGTGCTTAAGTGACAAATACTGTCATCACTGAATACCAACTGGTATGCTAGTTAGAGAGATCAAGGACTGAATAGATATGGACACTGAATGATCAATTTTGAATCTAGAGAAGTGGTTTCTCCAGGTTAGGATTCAGGGACATATCAGGAGATTGTTAAGAGCAAAGCCATTGCCATGGTTCCATTCACACTTTTCCTAAGCATTGCATTCCTTTGGAATATATTTTTTAAAATAATAGCATCAGTATTCTCCACTTATAGTGGAATTTTAGAAGGTAAATGAAATAGTTCTCCAAAAAAAAGACTCAGACACACATATATATAGACACCATGGGTCATATCAGATACACCAGAGGTTACCTCCCAGAGCAGAGGAAAAACTTCATTAGCTTAACACAGCAGGCTCTTGTCCTCGGTGCAAACCAGTAAGATGGCCACATGTTCATGCATTAGCCTTCATTATTAAGTGTGTGTGTTCTATTAATGATAACATCCAAATTCTCCAGTCAGACTTTTAAAGGTCTGAACATGCTGATTTGTAACAGAGGACTTAAATTTCTGTTGCCCTTTACACCATGTAGGTATTTTCTAGGCCTGTGCAAAGCGACTAGTATTCTCTTCAGATTCGGATTAAGCCGATTTGGGGGAGCGTGACTCAATCTGGTGATTCAAATCACTGTCTCGAATCAATTCGGCCAAAACTGATTCAGAGATTCGGCTGCTGCCAAGTCACATAGGCCCATCCCATGCCCACTCTCAATGGCTGCCCCACCTGGCTCCACCTCCTGGCTCTTTGAAAAATAAAAAGCCCCCATTCACCGGCTGCTGCCAGGTGGGGGTGATCCCCACTGTCCTCCACTGCCCCAAGCCACGTGGGTGGCTCTGCCATGAGCCCCCTGACCTCCATCTACTCTCCCATGGCTGCCCTGCCCGCCCCAGCTCCCAGTCCTTTAAAAAAAACAAAAAAAGTCCCCTCTCACCAGCTCCTGCCAGGCAGGGTGGTGATCCCCACTGCCCCCCACTGCCCTGCACTGTGCAGGGGGCCAGCCCCTCCTCACCCACCCCCTACTTACCGGCTTGGAGTCTGGGTCCAGCTCCCTGCTGCAGCCACTGGGGACTGCCCAAATCATCGAAGCTCTCCAAATCTTTTCCAAATTGATTCAGAGGGCTTCAAATTTATTCGGACCTTTTAACTGGTCCCCTGATTCAGTTCAGATTTGGAGATTTGGCCACCAAATTGGGTCAAATCTCCTCTGAATTGAATCAGCATCCAAAGTTTTGCACAGCCCTAGTATTTTCCCCAGTGCAAAATGAGTGTAAAATTATTATTCTATTTCAGTGTCATTTTATGGTCTCACAGCATGTGTGTGATGGCTATAGGAGGTACATGGTTATAGGAAGATAATAACAGACCTAAAGTTCTCTATCACTCTACTCAATGAAAACTCTCCTACAGACTTGGGCAATTATGGCTGTCAAATATTAAAACAGTTTTACAGAACATTGAATACTAAGTGCAGTCAAACAAGTTTACACAAACTTCAGCACTAAATAAATTGTATTTAATTGGTAGTGGATCATAAGTACATATATTGCAGTCTAGGGATCTACACAATGAATTTCTGAGGACTAATCCTGGCTATCTGTCAAATGGGGATAATAACGATTTTCCTGCTATGCCTGGAGGTTATGAAGATGAATTGATGTACTTTGGAGCCTGTGTAGGGTACTCTTTTTAAACATCTTAATGTACATATTTAAATATGAGTCCTATTTGAAAATTAACATATACAAGAAAAGTATTATTTTTGTATCATTTAGAGCAGAGGTATCAAATGGCTTCTGGAACCCTGGCATCTGCCCCGCAGTACTGCCACTGCATCTGGTCAGACCCACACAGATGTATACCCATGGCATGGGGGCATCCACAGGCCAGTTCCAGCCTACAGAATGAGACAAGGAGTGGGTCCTTGGGCCCAATCCAGCCCTCGGATAAGCCCCATGCTACTCATCCAGGCCACGGTGCTAAATTCCCTAATTTAGAGAAACTATTAGGTGGATGTGGGGGAAGAAGGAGAGAGAGAAGTAAAGCCAAAGAACAGCAGGTCCTTTGCTACCCAGGCATTTTGTAGAACAATTTCCTACACTAACTGTGCTATTTGTCCTGACAGCACAAGTAAATTTTTAAAATTTCAAATTGTTGGTGCATGTAAAAATTAGGCATTATAACATTATCTTGAATTAGTGAGAGTGAGTTCAAGTACTGTGCATCTGCTTCCATAAATGTTCATTTTTAAAAAACAGATTAAATCTTAACCTAAGAATCTTAAAGCAGAATCCCTCTGCTTTTCCAAACCTGAGTTTTTCTTCAGCAGCTATTGTGTTGGAAACAAGGAAAAATTAATCCCTACACATCCAGAATTGAGACCACAGCTAGAACTTGAATTTAGGCCTCCAGTAGAAAAATTAGTTTTGACACATCAGCACTTATCTCTCTGTACCACACGCCTACTTACTAAGGCTGTGCAAGGCTTTGGTCCCTGATTCGATTTGGCGGAGATTCGATTCTATTTGGTAGAGACTCAGCCCAACTCAGTGGCTGAATCTCTGAATCCAAATTGAATCGGAGGACACTAATCTCTCCAAACTGAATCGGAACCCTCTGAATCGATTTGAGGAGATTTGAAACGATTCAGAGATTTGGACATAGACACGGCTTTAAATGTTTTTTCTGCATACCTCTAGGTAGCAGGTGGCTGGTGAATGCTGCGATGCTGAGGCAGATGGAGTGTCCCACAGGAGCACGGGGGGCTCCCCAGCATAATCAGCAGCAGACCCAGAAGTGGACCAGAAGCACTTCTGGTTCATTTCTGGGTCCACCAGTGAGTTCCCAGACCCCCCCCCCCCTCGCCCCCGCCCGGCTCAGCAACTGGTGTCTCCTGGGTTCTGGGGGGGCACCCAGAGTCCCCCCATGGCCGATTGCCGAACTAGGGGAGCACAGGGGAACCTCCCTTCACACTCCCCAGTGAACCTGGAAGTGGACTGGAAGTATTTCCACTCCACTTCCGGATTTGCTGACAAGCATGGGGTGTGGGGCCCCACACTCCTGTGAGATGCTCCATCTGCCCCAGCATTGCAATGTTCACAAGCCACGCCTGGTACCTTGAGGTATGTAGAAAAAACTTTTAAAGCTGTGTCTATCTCCAGATTGCTGGTTCTCCAAATCAGCATTGAATCTTCAGATTCAGATTTGGCCAAAGCAAATCAGAGCCAGTGATACAAAGCAATGAACTGAATCACTGTCCCTGATTCGGGCCGAATCCAAATCGAATAGGGCCTGCTTTGCACAAC
>NW_017729006.1:28742646-28749923 GCF_001723915.1 Gavialis gangeticus | reverse complement strand
AAGCAAATCAGAGCCAGTGATCCAAAGCAATGAACTGAATCACTGTCCCTGATTCGGGCCGAATCCAAATCGAATAGGGCCTGCTTTGCACAACGCTACTTACTCACACTTTAATTATTTCAACTCTTCTCTCAAAATAAAGTTAACCAAAAGGCTAGCCCCCTACACATTTCTAGAGATGGTGGAAATGCTGAATTTCCATTTCACAGGAAGCATAATGAAAATTTTCAAAATTTGATATAAAATAGAATTTCCAAAATATTTTGGTGTTGGAAAACTTTCCTTTAGGAACCTGATATTTCCTCTTAGTAGCTTTAAAATTTGTTTTGAATTTTGTTTTATCTTGGCTTTTTCACTTTCTGTTGTTTTTATTTTATTTCATACATACTAGTAGTAGTTGTAAATAAATTCTATGATTCCACAAAAAAGATTTGGTTTTATTGAAACAGTTTTTTACAATAAAAAATTGCTTCAACAAAATATTTTTGAGCCACCATCATTGTTATCTCAACAAATCAGTCAATTACATTGAAATCCAAAGAGGAAATGATTTTTGGAGAACATTTATATTTTAAGAGGAAAAAATAAATAAGCTGCTTTTTCAAATTTATTAAAAGATAAAGCTTATGTGCTATAAAAACTCCACCAGCCCTCCAGTTAATTGGTAACATCCCACTAGAGATTATTAATTAATGTTTTAGAGCTAATTGGATTAGAAAAGAGGAGAGCAGTTGGGAGTTCAGTAAAGAGACTCTGAAGATTGGGTCTTGTGCCTGGTTTTGCTAACTGTCCCTAATCTACCATATGAAGGAGCTGCCAGGATGCGCTTTGAAGATCATGATCGAATCTCCTTCTGTAAGAAGTCTCAGGTTTCAGTTTTGATAATTTAATCATGAGAAGCATAAATAATGAGGCCCATATTTCCAAACCTAAATTTAGATATGTAAATCAGGACCCTCTACATGTGCAAGTAAAGGTGCAATGGGATCTAATGCATGATCCACACAATCAGATCTCCTGCCATGCATGTGTGGCATGGCAGGAGGCACACCTGTGGGATCCTGCATTAGATCCCATCTTGTCTTATCCCCAGTGCAGGGGAAGCCTAATCCCAAGCTCCCCCTGCACTGGCAAGATGCCAGCTCCTGTAGCTGGGAGCCCCCTTGCCTGAGAGGTTCCCAGCGTTGGAGTTGCCCAATGTACACCCAGTGCTAGAAGACACAACTACTATGATCTCCCAGTCCTGGAGGTGTGTGAAAGCCCTGAAGCTGGGAGATTGTGGCAGCCATGATCTCCCAGTCCCAGGAATTTCACCCACCCCCGAGGCTGGGAGAATGTGGTAGCTGCATCTTCCAGCCCCAGGGGCTCCTTGCACCCCCAGGACTGGGGAATCACAGCAGCACCCTATGGCTGCCAGGACCCAGTTGGGGCCTGGCACTGGGAGGCTCACTGTGGGAACCCAGCATCCACAGCTGCTGACTGAGTCCTGGCAGCTGTGGAGTGCTCAGCTTCGAGACTCACAGCCCTGCCTGAGCATGGTACAAGCCTGTGGCAGGGAGTCCTGTCAGCTGGCGGGGCTCCTAGTCTCAAGGGAGACCCTGCTACATGTGCAAATTGCTGGGATGCCAACCAGCTGTAAAGGTAGTACATATTTCGGAGGTCTAACTTTATGGAGCTTTTTATGGCATGATAGCTACTTTACATGTTTAGCTGGTCTCAAGGTAATTGCACAGTTAACTACAGGTGCAATACTTGTAATATGTAGGGGGGGGCATCAGCATCAAACATGTGGCCCACAGGCTGCATCTGTACAGGGGAACTATTTCATTCCAAAAGGCCTACTGGTAGTCCAGTGGGCTACCAAAAGTAGGGGTGGGGTGGCCTGCAGCAGAATTTGGGGTCCTTGGATCCTGATTGGCTTGCCCATCAATGGCAGGCCCCAGGAACTGCATCACCCAAATGCAGACCCACCACAGCTCCTGCTAGCCTCATAGTTTGACACCCCTCATTTAAATGATACAATGATAGCATTAGAAGGAACCCCAGGGGTCATCTAGACCAGTAATTCCCAACCAGGGTGCCATGGCACCCTGGAGTGCCTTGAGATCTTTTCAAGGGTGTCGTGTAATGTTAGCACTGCCAGGTGTGCAAACATGGTTTGCAGGATAAACCCAGAGATTTCAAACAGGATTTTATAGCGTTTAAAAGCTTTCTGATGTGTTGTGGTCTTTCTGAGCTCCTTGCAACAGAAGAATTGTTCTGTTTTTTTCTGCAGTAAAAAAGCAAGTACAAACTGAGAACTGGCAGTTTCTGAAGGGATGCCTCGAGTCTAATGAGGAGTGTCTTGAGTCTGAAAAGGTTGAGAACCATTGATCTAGACAAACTCCCTGAAGGATAAGCTATTCCTAATCAAGCCCAGACAGATGTCTGTCCCACCTCTTTTTTTTCCTGAAAACCTCCAGCAAACAAGATGCTACAGCATTTTTAGGCAGTTTTGTTCCATTGCCCTATAGTTCCCACAGTTAGGAAGAAGGCTTTTCTGAGATTAAATTTGGTTAATTTCAGTTGAAACATGTCACTGTGTGTCCTGCCTTTTGTGACAAGCAGCCATTCAAATATATTAGGAAACTGTTCTCATGTCCCCTCCTTAATCTCCTTTTCTCTCAGCTAAGCATACCTAGTCCTCTCAACCTGTTCTCAGATGGCTTGCATGCCATTTCATCCTCTTTCTTGCTTGCCCCTGGATCCTCTCCATTGTCTCCAGATTCATTTTAAAACATGGTGCCCAGCACTGGACGTGGTACTCCAGCTGATGCCTGGCCAGCACTGAGTAGAGTGGTGCTATCACCTCCTATGTTTCACATACAGGATTTCCAGGGTCTGATCCAGAGGGGTTGTGATGGTGCAGTCGCACCACACTTTGGCTGTGTCATACCCTGCTTCAGCACAGGATCCGGCCAGAGCCCCTGTTTTCACACAGCTGCAAAGCCTAGTGGGTGAGGGCTGCCACTGCCAGTCATCCTTTCCTTTCTGCCGCTGCTGAATTCAATGGGGATGAGGAAGGAGAGGAAAAGTGAACAGAGGCAGTGTTCATCCTCTGGGCTCCAGAGCCACACAAAAGTAAAGGCACTGGCCAGACCCCATCCAAATTACCAGGTGAGATCAGAGTTCATCTGGAGCTCTGGTAGGAGCCTGCACTCCCATTCTGGTAGGAGCCAGGCAGGAAGCTCACAGCGCTTGTACAGCACAGCCGAAGCAGGGGGACTTGCTTTATTGCCCTATTCCTGAATCTGCTGCTGAATATTTTTGTGAATTGCATTTATTTTTTCTGCAGTGACATCACATTGATGACTCATGCTGAGTTTGTAATCCCCCATGATAACCCTAGATCTTTCTCAGAAAAGCTACAGCCTAGCTCAGTGGTTCTCAACCTTTTTGGACTCAAAGGCACCTCTCCCTGGACCCAAGGCACTCCTCCATGACTTTTGTGAGTTCAGGGGCACTCAGTTCTTAAAAATTAATTTAGAAATTACAGTGCTTACCTCCCTACGCAGAGGGTGGGCAGTGGGGGTGGGAGGTTGTCCAGGTAGATTTTCAGACCTGAGCCTGGTTTATCTGCTTATCTCCTTGCACCTCATAGTATCCTCCCTGGTGATACCTCTGGGTGCCCTGCCACCTTGGTTGAGAATCACTGGCTTAGCTAGTTATCTCTTATTCTGTACATGTGTATTTGTTTTTTCTTCCTTGTGTATAGCATCCTACATTTGTTAAATTTTGTCCTGTTTTCTACAACCCAGTTTTCTAATTTGTCAGGATCTTGTTGAATTCTATTCCTGTCCTCCAAAGTGTTCACAAGCTCTCCTAGGTTTGTCATCGGCACACTTGATCAATAAACTCTCTCTTCCTGTATCCATATCATTAATAGAAATGTTAAACAACACAGGGAGGACTTCTTAACTTCTACATCTATGAAGGAGCCTGATTTTTTTTTCAGAGATGTTGAGCATCGCCAGTCCAGCTGAGTTAAAAAAATCCACATCCCTGAAAAATAAATCTGTTTAATTAGTTGTCTAAGTATGGTTCAGATCTACAGTTAGGCATCCAGGTTTGAAAATGTTTAGAAATTCTCTGGCTTAGATCATGTCCTCCTGCACACAAGCAGTCAGGAGGATCAAATGGAGGTGGTAAAGTCTTCAGGAAATCTACTGCGTTATGTGGTGGGAAGGGGCCAGCATATGTAACTATTGAGCAGATGTTACATATGCTATGGTATTGCTTATATATCTTTGATTTTAATGCCTCTACACCAGTCACTGGATGCACCTACATGAGATACTAATTGCGCTACTGCCTAATGCTGCACAGTAGTATACAGGGCAAAACCAAGGCTAATATGGTACTGCATAGTAGTGTCACTGTGCAGTTAGCGTCACTGAAAAGCCATGTGCCGATAGTACTGCGCAGTAGCACCAGTTACTGCACATTGATTTAGTATTAGGTTATGCAAGTACTAAACGTAATGTGCAATAACTACAGTAGATTAATGAACATGTAGGTGCACCCACTAAGACGTAATATCCACTATGAGAATATTTGGATATGAGAAGCAACAAAACAAAAAAATTCTGGGTACATCACTGAATTCTTCCGTATTTTGCAGAGGGAGAGGCTGCAAAGAGTGGTTCAGCCACCTGTCTGTCCCATCACGGTTCCCTTAAATCCCCAGACCCTAAACACCGAATTCACGTGGAAAGGTTTTGACAGGGAAGAGGAGGGTTGGTACTGGGACAGACTTTACACATAAACCAGTTTAAGTGAATGGAAACCAGTTTAAACCTGTAACAGAAAAGAAGTTCAGTTCACATAAACTGGTTTCAAAACAGCCCAAAACAGTTTAAGATAGACCTGGATAAATGTAGTATCAGACTTAACTGATTTAGTTAACATCGGTTTGCTTCAGTCTACGAAGCTCAGAGAAACCTGTGAAGATTGAATTGATTCAGCCTCTGGCTTTTTGACCGTCTGCACTTAACTTTGAGGTTCAGGTTCACTCCCATCACTATTCCTTTTTGTTTTGTTTTGTTTTGTTTTACCAAGTTTGCCTGTTGTTAATTCCCCTGCTGAGGTATAATATAGTTTTTGTTTGGAACACAATTTTAGCTCAAAACACAGTTTCCAAAATGTGTGATCTCTCTTTCTTTCTCTGACATAAAAGTGTAAAGTTTTCAGCACAGAGATTTGTTTTATAGAGTTAAACAAAGCTGAAAAAAATGTCATGTGTACCAGGGAATGTTGCCCTCCTGCTGCTCTGTCCTTCAGCTTAAAATTGACTTCCAAAGGGCATTCCTTTTATAATGTCTGTGTGGTAAGAAATTACTGTTGAATTCCCTTTCAGAGATATTTTCCTTTGGCAGTAAAGTCACTGTGTCATCCTGTTTTGAAATGTTGGTTACACCCCCTTTTAGAGTGGAATTGAACATAAGTGATCTTGAACTCATTGGATTTTGATTTGATGGTCTAACCAAAGTCAAAATAAGCCCTTAAATTAGCGGTGAGAAAGTAAAACCTATTTATGTAATAGCAGAGGAGGTTCTGGTTTGTAACTACAATAATTTGTTCACATTATACGTTTCATATGGAAGACTTTTTTTCTCACTTTCTAATACATACATCATGACATGAAAATATAGCCTGAAGTCTTTGCCCTAAGCCTGCCTCTGCACCTCTGAAGTTAATGGCTATCTGTCTGCTGACATCAGTGGGAACTGGAAGAGGTTCTGTGTTTGCTGAAATTGAATATTCATGATCCAGCTTCACTTGCAAGCCTGGGAAAGTCCAAGGAGATTTTTATGAGCAAATATTTTGGTCCTGGAGCTGCTGTTATATTGACAAATAGGATTTTTTATTTTTCTAATTTCAGAGCCCATGCCTCTGCAGTTTTGCAAATTAGAAAGGATAGAGCAGTAAAGATGTTGGGTCTTCAAATTACTTATTTGTACACTTAGGCTAGAAATACTGGCTGAGACAATCAAAGCTGCCTAGGGGACCTGAACAGCCAGTTCCCATTACAATCAAGTACCCAATTCCCATTAAACTGAATTAGAGTTGCATGTCTGAGGCCAAGTCCCTTAGGGAACTTCAGAAATCTCAGCCATCCTGCTTAGTGTAGTAAATACTTTGGTAGTCACAGAGAAATTTTCAAACAATGAAATGAGCCAGGGTGAGACAGATTGCCACATTTCGGATCAGGAAAGAATTGTGGTCAGATTGGTATGGACTGTGGGGGAGTTTCCCTTCTTCTGAAGTGGGGGGACATGGCCCTCTACCCAGGATCTCTTGCATGTATATTGACAACGTTTCATAGAAGCAGGAGGATGGCTGCCTTGGTTCCACTGCTTTACCTCTGGCCAGCTTCGGTGTTAGGTCTGGGTTGTGCCAGGGTTGATGGTAATCTCATGTATAGTCTAGATTATGGATTGTATAGGATGGTTTGGATAGAGATGATCCTGCCTCAGGCAAGGGGTTGGACTAGATGACCTCTGGAGGTCCCTTCCAGCCCTGCTTCTGTATGATTCTGTAGTCTAGGTGCTCACCGCACCCGTGTGTCCTCACTTTGTAAAGATTCCCCCACAGAGGACAAGTGGTTCAGTTGAGCTTAATTTGATTTCAGCAGTTTTGTAGCTCACAAAACAGCCCATTGTTTGACTGCTCGCATGGTAGAATTATCATTATTCCAACTTGCATGCTGTGATATGTTTGTACCACAGCTTCATGGAGCCCAGTGAGGCCATTCAAATCATCTTTCTCAAGTACAATAGGGACTGAGGTGAGAACAGGCTGTAGAGCTGTGCCCTAAAGTGGCCTCAGCACTGAGTGTATTTCTGGGTTTGGAACATGTGAGTGGTTCCTTAAATTTCCCAAAATAGTAGAGGCTACTTTACCATAGTAAGCTACTTACAAGACTAAAACACTGATTGCCAAAAAGGCGGTGTACACCCAGTGGAAGGGGGGTGCTATCTCCAAAGAGGAGTATACCTCCTCTGCTTGGGCTTGTAGGGGGGCTGTCAGGAAAGCTAAGGTGGACATAGAGCTAGGACTTGCGTCAAAAATCAAAGATAACAAAAAGTCCTTTTTCAAATATATAGGGAGGATGAAGAAAGCACCGGGAAATGTGGGGCCCCTGCAAGATCCTCTGGGCAATCTGGTGGTTGCGCCAGAGGAGAAAGCAGACCTCTTTAACCAATTGTTCACCTCTGTTTTCTTGGGCAGGGACCGGG
>NW_017729006.1:28729798-28741830 GCF_001723915.1 Gavialis gangeticus | reverse complement strand
TATGACTGCTTTAAATCTACACTTGGCTAGAACATTTGAGACTAGGAAACAGTTTCAGACTTTGACTAGCTCATTCTTTCCATCATTCCTTGCTAACACCTGCTTCCCAGGACAGAAATTAATTCCTGAATTACATAGACCTAGCACCCTAACCTGCCACAGGTAAAGCAAGGGAACCATGGTGGCCAATGTCCAGCTTCTATAAAATGTTGTCAATATAAACCCAAGAGATCCCAGGTAGAAATCCACACCACCCGCTACAGAGGAAGGCAAAACCCCTGACAGTCCCATACCAATCTTACCAAGATGTAAACTTTCTTCTTGACCCAAAATATGGTGATCGGTCTGACCCTGAGCAGAGGGGCAAGATCCTCTAGCCAGGACCCTCTGGCTTTGCTCCTAGCAGGATTATTGGCACACCCTAGTCAAAGTCCCCAGTCTTGGATGTAGCCAGAGGCAACCCAAGCAGGGTGTGGGGCCCAGGGCAAATCAGCCCATGAGGAGCCCCACCCCCACTCCAATCCCAGACCTGAAGAAGCTGCCACCGCCAGCAGTGGCAGTGGGGCGGGGGTAGCAAGTAGCTGGATGTGGAGCCGCTGCTCTGCCCAGCTCCGTGCTGCTGCTGCTCCACCTGGCTCTGCAGGGACCCCCAAAGTGCAGGGCCCAGGGCACTCACCCCGATTCACCCCCACTAGCGATGGCCCTGGATGTAGCTAACACCCAGTGCCTCTGGGAAGGCTTAAAAACACCCTGACACATATAGCAGAAAAAAGGGGAGGGGAGGCAGGGGCAACCAACTAAGCCCAGAAGCATAGGAAATACCTATGGTAGAAAACAGGCAAAGCTATACCTAGATGATCCCCAACCAGTGGCTGTCCAACCTCTTCTTAAACGTGTCCTGTGATGGAGAGTCCACAACTTCCCTAGATAATCTATTCCACTGCCTCACTGTTCTAACAGTGAAGAAGTTTATCCAGATATCCAACCTAAATGTGCTTTGCTGCAACTTCAAGCCATTGTTCCATGTCCTCTCTGTAGCAAAAGAGAATAGGCGCTTTCCCTCCTTCTTTATGACAGCCCTATCCAGTAGGACATATTCCTAAACTAGTATCCATCACCATAGAGCAAACTAGAGTGCAGCTTTAAGGTTAGAATATACTTTCCATGCTCCCGTGCTGTACAGCCCAGGTCTGGAATGACTGAAAAATCCACTAGGCATCTACCTGCATGTTTAGACACACAAATACCTTTAAAAATCTGACCCTAAGTGAAATACAGTTTTATCTTGAATAAAAATGTAGTTTAAGATGCAACTTCCAAAGTAAATTTCAACATGGGCACATGCTGATCAAACCATTTTGCCTTAAAACCCATTTTAAAATTATACCAGAAAGCATATTCAACAAAAAACAGCTCCCAGCCCAGTGCTGAAAGGACCTAAAAAGATAGAGCTGGTTATAGTCTGTTTTGCTTTAAGATATGTTTGATCATCTTTTTCTTTAAGCCTAATGTGTGCTCTGTGACTGATAAGGGATATTAGATGTTGTCATCTTTACTGATTTATTGTGTGAGTGTTACTTCTTAGAAGAAATATACTGTGGGCCACAGATTCACAAGTCACCTGCCCAATTATTTTTTGAAATCTTTTCCCTTGTGCTCCATTCCCAAGGCATTGTGGGCATGTCTACACAGTGTCCTGGGCTCTGTCAAAAGTGCCTGCTGTTGAGAGACCCTGTGAACCTGCTCCAATTTACATGTGCCAAACCCAGAAATGCATTGGTGAAACTACCCTTAGGCCCTGCTCCCCTTCTCCTCCCCCTATCAGCTATTGTGGAGATCTCTTGTCTCTAGCGTGCTTGAGAATGGCAGCAGGGGATGCTCTGGAGTGCCTTCACTGCTGTATTTCAATGTGTAAACTGATGGAAGGATGGTACTAGGGAGTGGGTAACCCTTGTGCAAGCATCTGTTTGCACACACTTATCTAGGCTGTAAAGAACACAGATTGGGAAACTATACCCAAAGACTGCTAAAAAAATGAGAGAGGACCAGCTGATGGACTATTGAGCCAGAACCATTTTCACCTTGGTAACTAAAGCGGATCTACTGTAAGTAGGTCAAATGTGCTGTTACTTGCTGTAAACTGGCATCTGTTGTACATTATGCTGCTTATGGTTTGACTGGAGGATTCATCTGCAATCTTCCCCCACTTCCTCTTAGGGCTAGAGCCTGAAGCCTGCAGGCAGGAAGAATTCCTAATAATATAAATGAAAATTTACTGGAATATAAGGACTGAAAGATTTAACTCTTCCACTCTTCATTTACTCCTTTCAGCCTCCTGTAGAAAGCATTACCCACAGGCTTGCTGTTTATAGTAGTAATTGTTCTGGGGACGAAAAACACAATTGCTTGAAAAGAAAATGAAGCTAATAAATTTAAAGGATTACACTGCCTATAGGTTTCCTGATTTTATGTTGTGACCTTCCTTTGTTATTAACTTCTTCATCCGTAGGTTTTTAGTACAAGCACAAAGGATTTATACATTTGTCTTTGGTAACGTACCTCAGACTGGTAAAAGCTGGGAATTTACTCTCTGTCCGCATCCTTGTGAGACAGCATGATTTCTCCAAGCCATTTTTCTTCCCTTTCATGATTTTTGACACTTTCACAAATCAAAATGGAAAAGAATAGACTGCTGTAGACTGAATGTACAATGCAGCTTTTATCTGCATAGTGGCTTTCATTGGAGCTGTAGCCTGAGAGGCGCTGGAGATAAATCATAGCAGAGGATGAGAAAATATAAAGCCTGCCTATACATACAAGTTCTGTGTTAGCATCTATTCCTGCTGCTAGGAGAATGTGTGTGTTGCTTCCCAACTCTCCTGCTAAGCACATGTCCTGCCTTGTCTCCTTCCATCATCATTACTCTCCTGTAACACAGAATGATGCCTATTCCCTCTGTCTTACCAAGGGAATGATTCCTTCTAGCCTCTCTATACATAACAAATAAATAAAAGTATTTTTCTTCATTGGAGTTGAACTCGCAGCACACCCTGGTGCACCCCTATTACATGCTCTGGCCTAATCATTTGTCCTGCTACTCCTCCACCCTCTAGCAGACCCTCCTCTCTTAATAGGCAGCATAAAGCAGTCATGGGTTGGTCTATATTGCTTAGGGACTTCTCTTCTACTAGGGGCTAGTCTATTACTCCTTTCTGCCACTGGTTTGTTAAAGATATAATAGTAAGAGCATTTGAAAAATTACTTATCACACAGCTAGCACATTGCAATTTTTCTAGCAAGAAGTGGTGCTGTATTGTGCCAGGAGACAATCTTTAGGAAAGTGGCTCAGGCCCTAGAAAATTCTTAAATTCATTTAATCAATTTTCTAAGAGTAGGTGCTAGGAATACGAATTCCTTCAAATCTTCTTGTCAATGAGGGAAAAAAGCTGCTGCTCTGAATTATGACACACCCTGTTGAGTCATGTATGGCCTCATGCTGCTGTTCATGCTTAGCCTATGAAGATCTGCTTTTGGAAGAGTCCATGAGACAGGTGCAGAAAGCAATGCTGTGAGCAGATATCTGCCATTTCATTGGCTTTGTAAGTACTGTCTATGCTGCAGCTCATGCATAATGCAGGGCTCCTTCAAAATCAAAGAAGGTATGCACTTAAAATGTTTCTAGCAGTCTGAAAGTACTTACTGGTTCTACTGTTATTCCCTATATTATGAGCAAAAAATGCCTGCCAAATTAAATAGCAACTTTTTAATACATGTATTTAAAATAGTATTGCCAATTAGTAGGGGTGTGCAAAATGGGCCATATTCAATTTGCATTCAGCCCGAATCAGGGACAGCAATTCAATTAATTGATTTGGATCATTGTCCCCAATTTGATTCGGCCGAATCTGAAGATTTGATGCTGATTCGGAGAATCAGTGATTCAGCCATAGACACAGCTTTAAATGTTTTTTCTACATATCTCGAGGCTCATGAGCGCTGCAATTCTGGAGCGAATGGAGCGTCCCACCCCCCCGCGTGCTTGGCGGTAGACCCGGAAGTGGACCGGAAGTAGTTTTTCGACCACCAAGCATGTGGGGGACTGCCCCTGTCCCCCCAGCTCAGTGATCAGCCATGGTGGGACCCCAGGTGTCCCCCAGTCGCCGGACTGGGGGGCAGGGAGGGGGGTCCCCCATGCACTCCGTGGTTGACTCAGAAGTGGACTGGAAGTGCTTCTGGTCCATTTCTGGGTCCGCCACCAAGCGTGCTGGGGCCCCCCCTCCCCCGCCCCGCCGTGCTCCTCTGGGAAGCTCTATCTGCCCCAGCATCTCAGCATTCACAAGCTGCCTGCTACCTTGAGGTATGTGGAAAAAACATTTAAAGCTGTCTCTATGTCTGAATCACTGAATCTCTCTGAATCGACTTGGAGGGTTCTGATTTGATTCAAAGTCATTAAAGGGTCTCCTGATTTGATTTGGATTTGGAGATTCAGCTGAATCAAATCTGCAAGTGATGCTTCGCACAGCCCTACTAATTAGCAAGTGTTCTAAGTTAGGAATAATATTTGATTCTGCAAATGGGATTTTATTTGTGGGAACCAAAACACTTTAATTTTTTTAATTGTCTTTCAGCAAGTATTTTCTGATCTTCCACTGGCTTTTACCAATGAGTTTGACTGGCCGCAGTTTTCAGGGATCACTGGATTTCTGAACTCCACCATTGGGTAAGTTAATAGAAGGCTGAAGTCAAATGTTAGCATACCTTGAAGACCAAATAAATAAAATACAAAGCAAAGACAAGATAGAAGATTCCAGTACTTGCATGGAAAAATATAAACATTGCTATGATCTTCCTCTGCTCTTCTTAAAGTCATAATAACCCTGAAGCTGTTTTCCTCTCTCTCCCTTATCCTAGATATATACATTAATACATGTGTTTCTAGCCAATCAAGCCTATTCCTCATGCTCTACTGGTATTCAGGGTGGATTCCAGAGCTGGTCACATTTTTAATTAGAAAGAAATTATTTTTTAGGGATTTTATTGCTGTTGAAACTAAAAGAAATCGCAAGTTTTGGATTTTTGTTTTCTTACTGATTTTTTTTTTCCTGCTGAATGCAATAGAATAAATTAAGTTTTGGGTTTATTTCCAGCCTGGTCCTACCTTAAACTTTTTTTCTTTCCCTGTTTTCCTTTTCTATTTTCACAATATTAAAGAGACTTGCAAAATCAAAACTACAGTATTTTTAAGAAAAAGCATTCTGAGTTTTGCAATTTTAAGTATAGTTCTGAATGAAATTAATAGGCAGAGTTTGAATAATGAGAACAAACTTGCAGAATAACTATGATTTTTTATATGATTCTGGAAATTAAAGCATAGAACAATCCAGAACATCCATGTTCTTTGAAACCTTATTTACCAAATAACTACATCCTTCATTAACTAAATACTGCATTCTTTAACCAGTGCATCCAGTCTGCTTTCCATCATATGCTATATTGAAGGCTTTAAAAAGTTCACGTATTACCATTAAATCATGCTTGTGGTTAATGCTCAGTTTTATCTCAGGTTTCTATGTAGATCATGCTTTTTGGTTTCAAGACTTATCATGGTTTTATAACTGCACTGCTCATTGTTTGCCTTTCTCTAGCCCAGGCACTTAGCTTATCCAAGTTCTTCATATATAAGTTCAAACACAAAATCAACAGCCCCAGTAGGGATTAAAATGTTTTCAGGGCTGTGGAAATGAGTTTTATTTTCGACTTTCCTTTGGGCAATTCTGCTTCGGAAGGATTTTTATTTTTCTCTACGCTGCAAAGTAAAGGGGAAAACTAATCAAACACAATGTGTCTTCAAATCGGTCAGTCCAAGATTTATTACTCTGGGAAATGAACGTCCTGCCAATATTTCTCATTTTTATTTACTGTTCCACAACTCTAATGAAAAGCCAGACTCTTTGCGTGTCAGTGTAATTGCTTTTTGTAAATGTTATCTTAAAGGTTCAATGAGCAACTATCTGAAGAATCAGGAAAACATGGCTAAAAATATGCACCATTTGAAAGGCACTATATATTATATCAGTCTATATACAGCTTTCCTTTTATATTATCATGTTTAAAAGAAAACAGATGTTTTAAGTGAACAAAGAGGAAATAGAAACACAAAGGATACAAGATTTAAATACCGAGTTAATTTCTAACTTTTCAAAACCCTCTTTGACTCTTCCTGAACTTCAGAGGATTGAATATAAAGGATATTATACTTCATTTGAAAGCTTTAGTCTCACCTCATTATTATGCTATGCACCTATGGTTATTTCCTGGTCATTTACATTAAAGAGAAGGTTAAATCCTGAAATAGGCAGTGGGATATAAACCCAGAAAATGCAGTTTTACATTTTGGTCACCCATGACTAGTTCCTATGACTTGTTGGCTCTGCTGTAGCCTGTTAATTGTGTTATACAGCCTTTCTGACCACCTTTTAAAACTATTGTTTGCTTCCCAATTGCTGTATTTTGCCAAATCTTCCCCCCAATGTCTGTTTGAACCTCTAAACAGACTTCTAATAATAAAGTAGTCATACTTCACTTAGTTTAATTTTGAAATGCACAATTTATTAGAAATTCACTCAGTGTAGTGTGAATTATAGTGCAGCGTCTATTTTCCCTTTTCTTGCATTGCTCAGTAGCATACTGAATAAAACATGCTAAATATGGAAAATGTAGGTTCAGTCTTTCAAAGGCTACCAAGAGCTGTTCCACTGCTTTTAGTGGAATGACTTACAATAGTATTTCATGTTGTAGAAAATCCTATGCCCCAAAGTGTAGGGAAAATCAATTAATGTATTTCTTTATTAATGCTGAATGTGTCAACCGCTTTCATTAAAGCTAACTAGGTTTTTATGTATGATATGAATTTAGTACCTTTTGTTGTGTTATTTTTTCAGAGGCTGGACAGACTCTTTTTACTTATATTTACGTAGAAGAAACCTCTGCAATCACAGAGACTTCCAGAATATTTCCAAAAATGGTACTTTAACTCATTGTTTTTAATAGATGAAAGTTTGATACTTGATGTTGTACTAATGGACAAGTCTCACAGACACTTTGAGTTGTACATGCTGCATGCATGAAATGTGGAGAAGCAGAGAACACTGTTTAACATGGTGGTTTTTGTTTGCATCAGTCTATCTCAACTCTGAATAAGGGCTTACATAAGCTTGATTTCTTTCATCTATACTATGACTAATGACTTCTGCTTGACTAATAATTGATGCCTTTCACTGTGTAATCTAGAATTCATTTTTCTTTATCTGAATATTGTTTTAATTAAAAAATAATTAGATCTGAATACTAAAGGTTCTATGCTTCCAGAATTGCTAACTTCAGACAATTTTGCAGGATTATAAATTAAAATATTCTTTTTTCTTTTTATGGCCAATTTTTGCTCTAACTAGAGAATAAAACTAAATAATGGCTTTGGCGATACAGAAAATGTCCATATTATGTAGCCTAGTTGGAGAATTGGTAGTTTTCAAAAGGGTTAAAACATTAGTCTTGAACTAAAGCTATGAAAGAACAGTCCTATAACACCTTCCTAAACTGAGCTGAATCTTACCGTCAGTTCACAGTTATATGTCCCTCTTAAAGCAGATTGAAGGTATTTGAGTGACTTGCATTTGTGCTCCAAAAAATAAGCAATCTACTCCTTTTTCCACGTGTGCCACAGGGTAAACAAAGGAAGTTGGACACTAGCTAGCTGTCCCCACACGCATGCTCTGAGGAAAGGTTCATGCCCTGTTGTACAGGATATTTTGTAGTAATATTTTAGATGCTCTGTGCAACTCTTTATTTACTTAAGGCTCCCATACTGCACAAATCAGGATTGTACACAGTGGGTACATCCACGCAAGACATTACTGCACAATGGTGACTGTGTGTTTATGTAGTATTTGTATAATAAGTACTAAACAAATGTACAGTAACCAGTTATTATGCAGTAGCACTGGCAAGCACCTTTTTAGTGATGCTACTGCGCAGTAGTGTATTAGCACTGTTTCTGCTCTGATGTGCTACTGCACAATATTATTTGGCTGCTGCACAGTTAGTGTCTCATGTAGACATGTCTAGTGTGTGTACATAGTGGGCGCGTTTACACGTGTGCATTTACTGCACAGTACGGGCGCACATTAATACATGCATGCCCGTACTGCACAATAAATATGGTGACTTACACTGACTTGAGCGTAAATTCAATACCTGCATCGTGCAAGATTCAAATTTGCACCCAGTTAGTTACTGCACAGTGACATACATGTCAACACCTTACTGCACAATAACACTGTGTCTGTGGACTGATTTAAGACTAATTTTAGTCGCAAGTCAGTCCACACACAGCATTAATGTGCTTTAATACCTATACATGATGCCAGTCTATTCCTGCTTACTGCACAGTAAATTTAAGCTGGCATAAATGCACTTGTAGACATGCCATGTGCCCTGTAGTAGCTCTACTGAAGATGACCTAGTAATTCAGGAGAATGGCTTTCGCTTCCAGTGCTAAAGGTTTTGGACTCAAATCCCACAGCAGCTCTGACTGGGAAAATGCAAATAGGATCAGATTTAGATGATCATAATGGTTTCTTCTCATTTTAGGGGCTATGAATGTATTTGCTGACTATAATACCATCTTTCTTAGATATCTTTTATATATCTTTTTCTTCCTCTGAGGTCCTTTCTTTTTTTGTAATATCCCTCACACTTTCATAAAGCATCCTGATTAGTTCCTTATCCCTCTTTCTCCCTATTTCACATGCATATTTTTACTCTTACATTGTACATACACTACTTTCATTTTGTGTTGTATAAAATGAGGCATGAACGACAGGGGGTATGGTGGCACTGGCAGTGGAGGGAGCACAGCAGCAGTAAGCGGGGAGCTACTGCAGATGCTACCAGCATTGTCAGCAGCGGAGGGAGTGGCACGCATCAACCAGGAGTCAGCAACCACCCGCAGATGCTGCTGGCTGCGTCAGCAGCAGCCAGCAGCAATTGCTGACCATCCACAGATGCTGCCGGCAGTGTTGGTGGGGCCGGGCGGCATGGCAAGCAGCAATTGCCCACACCATGTTGGTGGTGCCTTTTCATAGGGGGTGCACTGCCATGCTCAACTGCACGTGCACCCCCTATGCAGGGGGCAAAAAGTGCACCCCCTACGCATCACCAATGAAATGAGGTGAATCTGCCTGAGCAAAATGCTCTCAAGAAAACTGAGAGGAGAATTTAGAAAGAGAAGAATCATAAGTGATAGAAAAGCTCCAGGGTATCTTCTCTCAGTGTCTTCTCTTAATCATTTTGCTGACACAGTACTGTAAAATTTCATTTTTATTGCCTTATTTGGTATAATATTTTCCCCAAATGGGGAAATTTAAATGGGGACTGTCATAATATTAGGCGGAAAAACTGACTACCAAGCCCACACTTTCCCCCATTGGGAGAACTTAACCCTCCTGTCTAGAACAATGGTTTCTAGTACTAGAAATATGAAATGAAAGAAGAGACTTTAAGTTTACAATACAGAAATCAGTCCTCTCTGTCACAGAGCTAAGACCTGTCGAGTACTGAAAGTGCTTAGTATCTCTAGGAACTATGCAGCACATCACAGGATCAAGCCCATAACACTCAAGCTAGGGTTTGTTTAGTATATAGCTCATAGAAAACCATGTGTTGCCTTTTCTTCATATTGTCATCACAGAGATGAAAACAAATAGAAGGAAGGGCTGCTCAAGGTAAGAGCTTCCAGCTGGGCACAGACTCAATCAATGGGAGATCAATTTTTTGAATTGCCAGCTTTGACAGTTCTCCTTTAAAATTCAGTCTCTGGAGATTGAAAGTGAAGTTGGGAGACGCAAAAAAGAAAAACAGCCATTAAAAACATGTCTGTCAAAATGCTACTGAGAAACTTCTATAACTGTAAAGTTTCAGGTACTTAAAAGAGAGTTTATTTTTCTTCACACTGGTAGGGTTATTGGAAACTTTTCAGAGTGCTTTTTTTTTCCTATGCTTGTTCAATTATGTAGTATGCAGTATTACCTGATCATTACAAGCTGGCAAAATCCTGCACCCTGTGAGTATTGGTAGACTCTAAATGCATCAAGACTGTCATGGTTTCACTGTAAAAAGGGATGAACAAATGGTGAGGCAATTCTATGAAGGACCCCATATCTATGCATTGAGAACTGTTGCATTTTTGTCCACAAAGTAGATCAGAGCAGCAGAGAGATGAACTGTGTGGTCAGTAGCAACTTTTCTAAATGGAACAGCATCCCTTTTGTTAAGTTCAGTATCCCAAAGAACTAAAGACTGGATGTTCCCAGATGCCCAAGCTTGACATTGTATTAATTTCTGTCTGTAGTAGAGTCTGAGATAGCATTAACATGTGTGACACACCTATGAGCAGACTCGTGGTAATGACCATATTTTCTTACAAACAACACCCCCTCAACATAATACCCACCTTGTTTTTAAAAAGCAGAATAAAGACAAAAGATTTTTCCAGAGCTGTGGCACCATATGGCTCATGTCCTGCATAAATAAAGCTGAATCCCTAGACTGGTCTTCATGGGTGAATCTATGATTTTAAAAAGAGCTGAAGAGAATGAGCTAAAGCACTAAAGAGGCTGTGAAATAGAGACCAGGCCAGCTAGCAAACAACAATATTGCCCTAAGTGTGGTTAGCTTGATTAGTAGATCATCAAGACTATTAAAAAGGAGAGACTATCATTAGCACCTGTAAAGTGAAGAACAATGGGTACGGGGGGTCTACCCAACTCCAGGAGATGGCCAGCCAATTTCACAGGGCCAGCCACTATTTTTGTGAGCTGATTGCGGTGGGGTGCCCCATGCCTCTGATCAGCTAAGTAGCTTCTGTGGCCCCGCCCCTTGTTGCTGATTAGTTGTGAGGGCTGTTCATCATGTGGTCCCACCCCTCACTGCTGATTGCGGGGGCAGAAACTGCATGATGGGCAGCCCTCTCAGCCGATGAGTGGCAAGGGCCAGGGGTGGTAGCCATCTTGGGCTCCCCTTCTTGTCAGCAGTCCCACCTCTCCCCTTGCTTCCTGGCAGGCTGCTCAGCCGGGTTACAGTGCCATGAGGATTGCTGGCTCCATCTGGGGAGACAGCATTTTGTTTTCAGTACGTTGCTTTTTTTCCTGCAGATTTTGCAGGATTGCCCAATTTCACAACCATGAAGTCAATTGGCCATGAATCATTAAGTCAATTTTCTCCCTCAGCTGCCTGAACCAGGGTCCTTCCAACCCCAGGCAGAAAATCAGTTTCCCAGCTTCATAAACACACACCAATTTTGCAGGGCTGAATTCATAGAATCATAGAAGTAGGGTCAGAAGGGACCTTGTAGATCTTCAAGTCCGACCCCCTGCCTGGGCAGGAGAAAAACTGGGCTCAAATGACTCCAACCAGGTAGGCATCAAGCCTCTTCTTAAAGACGCCCAGGGTAGGAGTCAGCACCACTTCCCTTGGAAGTTGGTTCCAGATCCTAGCCACCCTGACTGTGAAGTAGTTCTTACAGATGTCTAATCTAAACCTACTCTCTAACAACTTGTGGTCGTTATTCCTTGTTATGTCAGGGAGTGCTAAGGGAAACAAGGTCTCTCCCAAACCCTTCTGGTCCCCCCTAGTGAGTTTCTAGGTGGTCACCAGGTCCCCCCTCAGCCTTCTCTTGTGAAGGCTGAACAGGTTCAGGTCCCGCAGTCTCTCATTGTAGGGTCTGCCCTGTTGTCCCCGGATCATGCGGGTGGCCCTCCTCTGGACCCTCTCAGTGTTGTCCACATCCCTCCTGAAGTGGGGTGCACAGAACTGGAGACAGTACTCCAGCTGTGGCCTGACCAATGTTGCGTGGGGGGGGGGAGGATCACCTCCTTGGCCCTACTTGAGATGCATCCGTGGACGCACAACAAGGTCTGGTTAGCCCTGCCAACCGTGACCTCGCATTGTCGGCCCATGTTCATCTTGGAGTCAAT
>NW_017729006.1:28728455-28729238 GCF_001723915.1 Gavialis gangeticus | reverse complement strand
TAAACATCATCCCTGAGGCCGGCCAATTGCAGATGTGCTCCTTGGTGATCTTCTCAAAGAGTTTCCCTGGGATTGAGGTGAGACTGACGGGCCTATAGTTGCCCGGGTCCTCCCATCTCCCTTTTTTAAAGATGGGGACCATCTTGGCTATCTTCCAATCATCCGGCACCTGGCCTGAGCACCACAAGCGCTCGTAAAGCCGTGCCAAGGGCCCTGCAATAACCCCTGCTAGCTCCCTCAACACCCTGGGGTGGAGAGCATCTGGACCCGCTGATTTGAACACATCCAGCCCCTCCAGAAGCTCTCTAATCTGGTCCTCCCCAACCTGAGGTCTGGAGGCGTTCCCCTCGAGTCCGTCTTGTATCACGGTGGGGAAGTCCCAGTCCCTGCCCAAGAAAACGGAGGTGAACAATTGGTTAAAGAGGTCTGCTTTCTCCTCTGGCATAACCACCAGATTGCCCAGTGTATCTTGCAGGGGCCCCATGTTTCCCGGTGCCTTCTTCATCCTCCCTATATATTTGAAAAGGGACCTTTTATTATCTTTGATCTTGAATGCTAGTCCTAGCTCTATGTCCACCTTAGCTTTCCTGACAACCCCCCTACAAGCTCAAGCAGAGGAGGTATACTCTTCTTTGGAGATAGCACCCCCCCTTCCACCGGGTGTATGCCACCTTTTTGTCAAACAGGCATTCCCGGATGCCCTTGGGGAGCCAGGGGGGCTTTTGGGCATTCTTGCCCCCGTTGCTTCTTGTTGGGATGGTCACCCCTTGGGCCCTGAGTATC
>NW_017729006.1:28718866-28728054 GCF_001723915.1 Gavialis gangeticus | reverse complement strand
TATTCTGAGGGTGAGTTCCTCCTGTTTGTTCCCCATACTACAAGCATTGGTATATAGGCATTTAAGGCCTTGCATAGCTGCGTGTGCCACCCCCCAATTTGGGAGACTGTCTAGACTCCTGTTTCTTACCTGGGCACTCCTTGCATTTGTCACCTGTCTTGCTCGGGTGGTGTCTCCTCGTCTTCCTGCGGCCCCCTCCCCCAGCGAGGCTAGATTTTGAGGGAAGGGTGTGTGTTGTATGCAAAAAGATATGGTAGTAAGGTTTTACAAATAGAAAGATACAAATTATAACTAAAAATGATAAACATTCACTAACTCATCCCTAAGATAGTTTATCTATCCTGTTTATGGCACACACAGATACTGTAGAATAAAGGATTAATTGGGGTTTGTTTGAAATGGTCTATATAGCTCAACAGTGGCTTTATAAGATGTTTAATATATGAGATAAGTTAATAATTCATGACAAATCATTTTCTCTGTTAGTGTCTCTTTTTTCTGTTTGCATATAATCTGTAAACAGTTTACAATTCTATCTTATCTGGTCTACAAAAATATTTGCTGAGTAATTTCTACAAATAATTCTTGAATTGTTGTTTATTCACAAGCAGTGAGTTGTGCTTATTAAATATTTGATGTCTTAACATTTAAGCTTTTTAAAATGGGCCTCTGGGTTATATATAATGTTTTTGTTTCCTGATGGGATGAGTGCAACTCCTAGAATGAGCTTTCTAGCATGAATACTCACAATTACGAATTAGATATTTACTTTTCTGCAGTATTATTTAAAAATTGCTGTTTAGGTAGAGCATTTATGCCCATAAAATTATTTACAAGAAAAAAATGAATATGAGAGAAATGTGAACACAGTGAAAATAAATTCCCTTAAAATTTCAAGCTAATAAATGGCATCTATATTCAGATTTTTACTGCCATATTCATACAGTCACCACTCCCATCCATCTTTCTGTTACATACATAATGCATTTGGATAATGTATGTATTTTGCAAGCAACAAGTTATCATCCATTTCTTCATAATTCTCTGGTGGGATTTTTGAGGGGGTTTTTTTTGCTTTCCCCTAGCCCTGTTTAGGGGATTTTTTATCCAGAAAAGCAGACATACTAGGCTTGTTACCTTGACCTCTGTCCCACTTAATGTTAAAGCACCAGATGGCAGCTGAGAATATATAATCATATGTAATGCTTTCTATTGATGTGCTTCTAACCACCTAAACTCATGGATGTAATATAGCTTTTGTTACTCATTTATCTTCTGTTTATAAATATGACTGTAATATTTGTTCTCTCTTTATTAATACAATCAAAAGTGTATGATTGGCATTTTGAACTGCTGGCCTCAGAAAGACTCAAAGACACCCTGGCAAGGTGGATATCATGATCTAGACTCTTCTGAGTTTTAAATGGAACAAGGGGATGTAAAACAGAAGGAAATGCAGCTATGGTTTCACCCCACATCTTACTGGAGGAGTGGAGCTCTAGCAATTCTATGGACATATAGGAAAGAGTCAAACTTCCTTTCAGTCTCTAGGTTCAGATTACTTGATACACAAAGGACCGCCTTCTGTGGTTGCAATGTGATAGCCATGAGTAGTAATAACAAAGGAGCAATTTTTAAAATGCAAAGTGGTACTGTTTCTATTTTTGTTCATAGATCTTTCACTCACCTAGTCCAATACACACTTTCAATAAAGCTTCATCCATGACTCTTCCATTCAAGTCACAGAACAGAGTTTGACTTATTAAGAAGATAGAGGGGCAACACATGGCAAGAAAAAAAGAAAATAAAGAATGGGATGAGGGTTAGAGAATAGCACTGTAAGAGGGAAGGAAAACAGGCAAAAGGAGAGAACAGAAGAAAATACAAATGAAAGCAAGCCTCTGAAGGGCTTTTATACATTACATTAAAGAGATTTTGCAGTCATCGGATTTCCTGCCTTTATTGTTCTCCGCCTCCAAGGTAGCCTTATTTTGAACAAAAATATTCCATTCAGCTACCATTTTGCTGCCACTACTTGCAATGCCTATTGTAGTACACAGAGTGACAGAAATTGCAATGTGGAATGACGGAACTGTTCACTGATTTAGGGAAGCAGTTAAATGTGTAGCTTTTAAGTCCTTGCTTGCGGTTTTGAATGTGCTTAAATACTTCCCTTAATACTTTCCTATTTCACGGCCTGCATGAGGTCCTCATTATAAATAACCACGGGAGTTTTGCTCTGGCTTTCTTTGTTCATACTGGTGGAAGAAAGTATACACCAAACAATTTAGGTGAAATGTCATTGATGTACATAGTTACCCCATATATCATGAAAGGTACTGTTGGCATAGCCCCATTTTTCATGTTTGTCACTCATAACATTGCATAGCTGTGAGCCATTAATTCTCATTAATAGTGAAAGTGAGTCGCTTCTCAGTTTATTATGGAAGTTAAAAGTAGATTAAACTTAGACAAATAGGATTGGTTAGTTGATGTCCCAAACCCATAAGCTGCCAACTCTGAATTAAAATCCAGATCCAAAGGACCCAAAGTTCAGAAATGGTTTGATCTACAGAAGTTCCTGGAGCTTCTTTGTGCAGGGAAGAAGAAAGCAGATCTCGTTATTTATTTATTTGATATGTATGTCATCTTCACCAGAGAGTGCTCAGATCAGTTTACAATAAAAATTAAGATAATGTATAAAAACAGATAAAATATGAATATAGAATGGTATATTTTGCTTTGCAATTTTATTCCCTTTTAAATGCTATAATCCAAAAGAAAGGTCATGGAGACTGATTGAGCACATAGTATTAGATGTCTAAAATTAATTTGATTTTCTGTTGTTTTAGTCATCTTGGACTATTTCTCTTACACCCACTATGTTTGATCACGTAGGTGGTTCTTCCCGAAATCTCCTGGACTTAATGAAAAGGTAAGCATTTCATGAATTGGAACAATGGATGCAGGTACAGTAATTAGTCTGAATTTTACATTCTAAAAACAAAGCAAAACACTGTAATGAATATGCCAGCTGACAGTGCTAAATGTCTTAAAATGCACTGACACATCATATTTGAAGAATTGCAAGCTTCATGAACATTAAATAATCAATTTTTATTTGATTAGTCTCATACTTGGGGCCTAGAACAAAGAACACAGCAGTTGATGTCTTTCCACTAAATACAAAAGAACTTTGAATAGGTATTTCCATCAGATTTACTCTGATGTAAACTGATCTACATTGACTTCAGTGGACTTACTCTCAATCTCTACCAATGTAAACAAGCTATTGATCAGGCCCTTTATCTTAGTAGAAACTTATTTTGTGAATGTGATTTCTAAATTTTATCTTTGTAAAATTGAGTGGTTGTTAAAGATGAAAAATTAATTCAAGTGAAAGGTAGTTTGAGCTGGAATAGAGGAGCCCTAAGTTACATCACAGCTCCCACATCCCCAGATCTGTCAAAGATGATGCATAGGGCACAGACAGAAATCACAATTTTTGCCTGATCTGGCCACAGATCAGTAAAAGTGATCAGAAACAAATTCAAATCTGTAACGCGACAGACATTCAGTGTACATAAACCACTTTCAAAGTGGCTGAAACTTGTTTAAGATAAATCTAGATGGATGTAGTATCAAATTTAACTAATTTAGGTCAAATGCAATGCCATTTGAACTTGAGCCCAGGACCACAGCACATTGAGCTGGGATGGAGCAGCCCTGGCTGGCAGGGGGGGCTGGGGGTCAGCCTGCTATCCTGAGGATGCTCCTGACCATCTCAAAAGGGGCTGGTTGGGGCATGAGGGTGCTTCAGTGTGGGCCTAGCTGGCAGGCAGCCCCCTGCACTGAAACATCCTCATGCCCCAGGCAGCCATACAAACATCTACACATGCACTGTAGTGGAGTAAATAAGAACTCCACAGCAGGATACTACTTCTCTTTACAAGTACTATCCTGTTGCAGAGTTCATTAGTTTACTCCAGTTTAATAGCCTTGCATGTGTAGACGCAACATGTTTACTCAGGTGCTAATTAGTCTACTCTGCAGTAAATGTCTAATGTACATGCACCCAGTTATTAAGAAGCAATATAAAATAAGGAAATCAGTGTAAGAAATTAATACTCGAAACAAATTTCAAATTCCAAACTGAAACCATTAAAATTTTCAAATAAAATAGTTGTCTTAAATAAAACTTTTTTCCTTTAAAATATTTTCTGTTTACATTTTTATTGAAATTAACACTTTTTTCCCCAAATATTTCAAAACAGTTTGGATGAAAATAGCATTTTTCATTGAAAAATACTGACCAAAATCTGACCAGCTCTATTTTTTACCTACTTTTCTAAAACTATGGCATATTCATGAAAAATGTCAGTGCATAAAATGTAAAAGTTATTGTTCCTTGGTCTCTTCAGATTTGATTTACCAATGAAAAATGTGGGTGTTGGGTGGTGGAGGGTGTTGTTAGTTTGTTTTTTCTATTTCTCTCTCTCTTTCTCTGAACTGGTCCCAGAAAAGTCATTGAAATTTAAACTCTCAGTGTGGGAGTGGAGAATAAGGTTCTAACACAAATGTCTGTTTGAGTTTACTATTCTGGGTTTTCAGTTGCAGGCCAGACCTAAAGCAAGAATGGGTGTGGTTTAAATTCCTATGATATTTAAAAGTTTGAAAATTTGTTTGACATTTCCTCTACTCTGAGTGATAATCTTGGTAGTTTAGCTCTTAAGACTTCAACAGCATCTAACTCAAAACCATATCCTAATTTGACCTTAAACCCAAAACTTTATGTGAGCAATCCTTAGTCCAACATCACCTCTAATTAGCCCAGCATGACCTTTCATCCCTGATTTAAATTGCTGATTAAAATATTTCGGTCTTAGTGAAAAGGATGTGGAACACCAGCTGGTAAAAGAATGGTGAGCCAAATATGCAAAGGGAAAAACAATTTTGAAAATACCTGAAAACGTTACCATATTATAAGAGTATAGCAAAACCAGATTCAAGAACAGCTTAAGCGTAAAATAAATACTTCAAAAAGTTCTGTCACAGACGCATTGTGTAATTCAAATTGAGAATGTCTTTCACCATTAATCTTGCTACTTTATCTATTTGTTTATCTATTGTTTTATATTTTCAGCTTGGCTAGAGATCATGTCTTGGACAATCCAGCCATAGTTATCTATTCTGCAATTGGGAATGATGTCTGCAATGGGTAAGGTTCAACAAACCAAACTAATGTTTGTATTATATGTCTTTTTTAAGAGTCTTCTTATGAGTCAAGCCTTTCCATGTTGTTATTTTATTCTTTCTCCTCACTACATCTGGCTTTGTTGCTTTCTCTGCTGAAACATAGTACTTTCATGGTTACTGGGGCTAGAGTAATCTCTGACCTCTTGGTAACAAGTGATCTTGCAATAGCCTTGCAGCCAGGGCTAGCTTTGCTCCCCTCTTCTATTATTAGAGGACCTTCTACCTTGACACTAATCACCAGTACTGCCAGAGTATCAGTGTGCTCTCCTGCTCAGGCTAAGGGAGCAATTCAAGAGGATGATAAGATACCTACAAGGACAAATTAGCCTTTTGCTTTTGAGCCTTCCCTATTTCTGAGCACTGTAGAGAGGTTTTGTTCATTCATTCACTTTGGTCTCATTCACCCTATGAGTATGACAGGGAATCCTGGAAACATCTTCATAAACACAGACCCCTGGTGACTATTAGGGAACATTCACAGTGGGCATGTCTATGCATGCATTTACACTGGCTAAAAGTTACTGTGCAGTAAGCAGGAATACACCAGCTTAAAGTTACTGTGCAATAAGCGAGAATAGCCCGGCACCTGCACGTGCAGCCATTAAAACACTTTAATTTCATGTGTGGACTGGCTTGGGATTAAATTTAGGCCCAAGTCAGTCTACGCACACAGCGTTACTGTGTAGTAAGGCATCCAGATATATGTTACTGCGCAGTAACTAATTGGCTGCAAGTTGCCATCTTTACTGCACAGTACAGGTGTACATATGTAGATCCACATGCATACTGTGCAGTAATTTTGGTTACCGCTCAGTAAATGTGCACATGTAGATGCACCCAGTGGTATTCATTCCAGCATTTTACTCTAAATGTATGATTTGGCTTAGCTATAGCTATAGAAGAGAGTCTGTACATCTCCCTCATTCTACTAATTCAGTGGTTCTCAACATTTTTAGACTCAAGGCAGCCCTTGGAAAAGTGAGCTCTTAGTTTTCATTCATTTTTTGACTACAGAAAAATATCAGAACAATTTTTCTATTGCAGAGAACTAAGAAAGACTGCGACAGGTCAGAATGGTTTTAACACTAAGGATTCCTATTTGAAATCTTTGGGTTTATCTTGTGAATCACATGAAGGTGTTTCCACACCTAAAGGTGCTAGTATTACTTGGCACACTGCAGCACATTTCAAAGGCACCCCAGGGTGTCATGGCACCCTAGTTAAAAATCACTGTACTAATAATTTTGTTATTTTCTGCCTCTAACTTGAAATTACTTCTGTGAGCTGCTTCATTTTAATCTTCTTTTACAGTAGCTTCATTTCTTTTATTTTACTGTTCTTCCATTCAGTTTTCATTTGGTTTGTGCCCTCATCTGGAACTGTGTTAAATGTTCCCCTGTAATACCCCTACAATATCAAAAGGGCATGCATATATTCTCAAAACTAACAGTAAACTGTGCCCAGAGTCTGATTGGAATAAAAGCTCCACCGTGTAAATGCATTTCATCTCTTCTTCATACCCACACCATCTGCTTCCCTAATTGTCAACTGGGACCATTATGGGGCAAGATATGTGTGGCAACAATATGCAGAGGCTAACTCAGAAATCCCATCCCAGAAGCCAGGCCTTATCTATGGCTCCTGTTGCAAAAGCCTCTGGAGCGATTTACGTGACAGTTTAAGTTTCTATTCCAAGCTTCTGTTGTGTATATATTTTTTATGTAGATGCTGTACCATCACTGCTGGAATCCAACCCTTGGTTGTTGCCACATCTCTGGTTTATTTTTAATTCTATAGCATTTCTCTCTAATTCAAATCATCCCTGCTTTCTTCTCTCTTACACTATTTTTTAAAGTCCCTCAATTTAAGCTATTTTTGGCCTCCATTTGTGTAGATATTTCCAAATGCTATTTATTATTCATATCGATCCAAAATGTTATCCCACATTACAGTGACACTGTTCAAATTTGCAGTGCTGTCTGTTTGATCCTGCATATGTTTTGGTGGTAAAAATACACATCTACACAAATACAAGCACTCTTTGAGATCCAAAAAGGGAAGACACTGCTGCCTTTTGTAGAAATCCAAAACTCCCATAGATATACTGAGCAGGAAATAAACCATGGATTTATTTTCAAGAGGATATCATTATATATAGTGGCAGTAACTTTGAAGTATCTACAGAGGTTCTCTTGAATGCAGACCATCTACAGAGAATGACTTCAAGCAAGGGGCCAGACAAATAAAAATGATTTTAAAGGCAATTTTAAATTGCAGTAATAAGGCCCTTACAGCATAATCCTAAATTCTGTCTTTGAAAGAGATAAATGCTCTTGCATACACTGCAAGAACAATTCTTAGCCAAAGCACTATTAAAATGCCAATATTTTATCCAATGTGAAGAGCTAGCCAGTGAGTAATATAGGCACTTGCAGAAGAGAAACTTAATGAAATTGGCACAGTATGCTGTACTTTCCTTAGTACCCACTTCGTACAGTCCAATCAAGGGGGTTAGAAAAATGAAGACAGATGGCAACTGTATCCCTCAGCCCACTGAGGCCCAAATGTAGGACAAAGACCCAACATGAAAAAGATGAGAAAGTAATTAGTACAAGCAGCTTAAAATTCTCTAGAATGATTAAATGCATTTATTCTGTTTTATTTAATAAACCATTTCTATGGACCCTCTTAAGTGTTGGTGATATAAAAATGTTACAAAAATTGAAGCTGAAACAGTAGCAAATTGGTGTGGAATCAAAGTCATCTACAGTCTAAAATGAAGGACAGCTGAGAGAGATGATGGGAATAGGTAAGAATTCCATTACTGTAAGGCTGCCATGATCAGCTGTATTATATCCTGTCCCCAGCTCTCAAACTGGGTTGTGTTGCTGAGCATTCCTGTGCTGGGATTTAGGATATTAATTAAAAACAAAAAACTGTGTGCAGACTGAAGGGCCATCCTATGGCTCTAAGTTGTAATTTGTAGTGCAATTATATCACTGAAATTTTGAAAATGCTCCCATGATTAGAATGACACAGTGTAGCATGTTTTCAAACATTCATGCATTAATGTGCATATAACATGAATTGACACAGTGCGCTGTGGCAAAAATCAGTTTTTAAGCATCTCAGTGTTGTGAACTGACATGATATGGAGCAGTTGAAGAGAACTACCCTATTTTCTCTCAGACAACATGCCTCAAATTAAATATGCACCTTGTTATTGAAAGGCAGAATAGAGAAAAAAAAGATGTTTTTACTTGAGAACTGGGGGGGGGCAGGCAGGCAAGAGGGGAAGGGGCAGAAAAGGGTGGGGGAGGAGAGAATGTATCCATAACCAGCAGCTAGGGGGTCCTGCATGCAGCAGGTGCAATTTTACTTTCAATTTCCCCTGGGAGAGGCTGGAGGCAGAAATTGCTATTACCATATTTCCATGATATTAATGTGCACTCTAATTTCCAGCAGCTGATTTTTAGGGAAAATGTATGTGTTGTGTCCAAGAAAATATGGTATGTCCAAAGACTGTCCTGCTATAGCTGAGGCAAGCAATTATTTCGGGCGTAGGTTTGGTGAGCTGTCGAGAAATACATAGGTAGCCCTGTCCCTTGACATGTGCCCTGCCCCCTGGCTGCCATCTTGGCAACACAAGTCCCACCCCTAACCCCTGACCTTTGCCACCAGAAGTCCTTTCCCTTCTCCCCCGGAAATACTCCTTTTGGGAAGGGGGGGTTGCCATCTTAGGACCTGAAAAAAACAAATCATATGCTAAAAGTCAAACACTTACTATAGCTTATTTTAATTTTATTACAAAAAATATTTTTGTCATGATTTGTGTTTGTGTAGTGTATATAGAGGTGATTGTATAATAACTCAAAAATAAATTCTTAGTCTGTTATATTGTGGGGGGGTGGTTGGGGGGTGTGTATGGTGGA
>NW_017729006.1:28717866-28718478 GCF_001723915.1 Gavialis gangeticus | reverse complement strand
TGGAGTCTGGCTCTGGCCAGTGCTGCATATTGCAGAGAGGAGCACAGCCCTCACTGGGCAGTTTGTTTCCCCCACATGCCCTGCACTTGTGGGGCACAGGAGCTGGCTGGTTACCCCGCCCCGGCCCACTTCAGTGCCCGGGGCTTCCCTCTTGTGCCCTGCAAGTGCAGGGAGTGACAGGGAATCAAATGGCCTGGCAGGGGCTGCACTCCTCACAGCACTGGCTAGAGCCAGGAGTCAGGCACCAGTGCTGAGCAGAGACCGTCCCCCACCCCCCCCGCTGCTGCTTCCCCTGCTGCCTGCCAGTTCTGTGGACCATGTGGGGAGTGTGGGAGGGGTTCCCATACCCCTTGCCCCTCACACCCATATCCTGCCCACCCAAGCTCCACGCCACTGCCGCCCCCCTGGGTGCAGGTTCTGTGCTGCAGCCAGCCCCACGCCCCATGCTCCCACCCAGCTGCAGCCCTACCCCTGTCCCCCACCTTCCCTACCTGCTGCCCAGAGGAAACTGGGCATTGGGGAAGCCTGAAGTAGCAACCCTGCCTGTGCTAGTGGGGCTGGGCCCTTCAGCTTATGAGGGTGGAACCAAGGCATAATAGGATGTGTTGGGGG
>NW_017729006.1:28711020-28712313 GCF_001723915.1 Gavialis gangeticus | reverse complement strand
GGCTGGGCCCTTCAGCTTATGAGGGTGGAACCAAGGCATAATAGGATGTGTTGGGGGTGCATGTAGGCACCTTGCTCCCACCCTCATGGGCAGAAGGGCTGGGTGGAGCACAATTCATTGAGGGGTGCCGTGGGCCAGATGAAAGTGCCTGGTGAGCCAAATCTGACCCGTGGGCCATATTTTGCCCACCCTTGTACTATAGGTTGATAATATGATAGTTCATTGGGCATTAGAGCTGTCAGACATGAAAGCAGCAAGGATTGAAATGGAAATGTTTGAGAGGATCATTTTTGTTTGTTTGGAAAAGAAATTACAAAAAGATGCCTGACTTAAATGGACAAAGACTGGACAACTGACAGTTCTGAATGTCACTTTATCTTCATCTCACCCTGTCATGATTAGAGTTGCAGAGGTCTTAGATCAGAGAGAAGGCTTTGAACTGTAAGTGCTATAATATGGGCACATCTACACATGCATTAGTGCACCATAGTTACTGCTCATTAAGTTTAGTACCTGTAATAACAGGTACTAATTCAATGCATGATAACTGGAGCTACTGCACAGTAGCATGAGCACACACCTTTTTAGTGATGCTAACGCACGGTAGACTAATTATACTGCACATTAGCACAGTAGCACGACTTTTGCCATGATGCACTAATGTGCAGTAGAATTAGTCTACTGTGCATTCGCCATCTTATGTAGACACACCCTACATGTAGGATAAGTGAGGTAGACTAAGGCTCATTAATGCCATTGCATTAAGAAGTTCAAGCCTCAATCTTAATGTTGTTGGGTTTTTTATTTCCAACTAACTGAACGTTCAAATGCTTCAAAAGCATATATTAACACAAAGTTAAATTGCTGACCGTGGAATCTGGTCCAATCATTCATTTGTATGCAAAATACACCACAGTGGAGTAGTCTAAATCCTTTTTGAAGATTACAGTTCTCTCATATAAGACTGATTTGCCCTGGAAAATAAACATTTCTAATACCTCAGGACAAAAATAGAGCCTTTTCAAAGCTTACGCTTCTACACTATTCAGCTGTAAAATAAATGCACTTGCCTTTCAAGAAGCTCATTGTCCATTACAAGTAGTAATTAAGCTGAGCATTGTACTACCCCTGGGAAGTGGATAAGCATTGTTGCCCTTTCTTTATAAATGAAGGAATTAAGGTACAGAGATCAAGTGATTGTCCAAAGGGAAAAGTTTGGATGGAATCCTGGCCCTCTGACTCCCAGTCCTGCGACTTACCTACAAGTCCATAAGAAGAAAAGGATAGAGTAGA
>NW_017729006.1:28698571-28706020 GCF_001723915.1 Gavialis gangeticus | reverse complement strand
CTAATACCTCAGGACAAAAATAGAGCCTTTTCAAAGCTTACGCTTCTACACTATTCAGCTGTAAAATAAATGCACTTGCCTTTCAAGAAGCTCATTGTCCATTACAAGTAGTAATTAAGCTGAGCATTGTACTACCCCTGGGAAGTGGATAAGCATTGTTGCCCTTTCTTTATAAATGAAGGAATTAAGGTACAGAGATCAAGTGATTGTCCAAAGGGAAAAGTTTGGATGGAATCCTGGCCCTCTGACTCCCAGTCCTGCGACTTACCTACAAGTCCATAAGAAGAAAAGGATAGAGTAGAATGGTGACAATAGATATAGCAATATGAGATGTAAATTAGATCTGCAGGTGGTGCAAATTCATTCATTATTTGAAAATAGGTTAGGACTTGTTTGTTTGTTAGCAAATAGGGCAAATGCTCAATTAGTAGAAATTTACATAATTCCTTTGATTTCAGTTAATCTATAGCAGCTTATGCCAGCCAAGAATCTATCTTATTTCTAATACTTTGTCTTAATTATGAATATTTGATATGCAGGCTAAGTTGTATAGTAGTGATAAGTATAACAAGGCTGTATGCACATGTTCAAATTACCTGACAGAAAAACTTCATAGAATCATAGAAATAGGGTCAGAAGGGACCTTGCAGATCTTCAAGTCCAACCCCCCGCCTGGGCAGGAGAAAAGACTGGACTCAAATGAGTCCAGCCAGGAAGCCTCTTCTTAAAGATCCCCAGGGTAGGAGCCAGCACTTACTTAGAGACACCTGAACAGATATTTGAATGCTGAGCCTCAACAGTAGAGAGCCTGCCCTGCTAATCCTGTGCAGCCAGGGGGCCCCTGCATATACATCTTGACGTGCTCTGTAGGTTCCCTTGGAGACAGAAGGCAGCAGTACACAGGGCAGCCCTTATTTGCCTACTCAGGCTGCCTATGTTTCCTTGCAGAGAGACAATGTGAGATTGTGAAGGGGCCATGTTGTGATCTTTTCCCTACTCAGCTGAACCAGCACAGTCCAGTGAACAACACATTATCTCCCAGGGAGAGACAGGGGGCAGAAGCAAAGCACTCTGGGATGCTGGAGGACTGTGCTGTGGCTTCTGTCAGAAGAGAATGTGTACAGATATTCATTCTCCCAAAAGCTCTCCTGGTTGTTCCCAGATTATTTTTCTCTTAGAGCAGCCATTTTTGCTCTGGGAGAAAAAATCCTGGACATTTGTAGTTCCTTCTGGGAGAGCAGTGACTCTCCCAAAAGAAACTGAATGTCTGAACATTACTTTAGAGTCTCAAGAGGTTGCTTTTTCTCCCTGACTTGAGCATTTCTGATGTGAATGCTGGCATGTACAAACCTCACGTCTGTTTTCTATGGACTCTCATGTACAGAACCTAAAAGTCAGTTTCTGCAGCAGTTGATTGCATAGACCTCTGTAGAAGGCAAACTCACAAAGGTCACATGCACAGTTGAGAATGAGTTTTAAAATGGGAATGAATATTCTTGGTAATGGTTTTACAGCATTCTGCCAGCACTTACAGAAAGCAATAGTATTAGGCTTGCATGATTTGGTTTTAGGTTTAACTCCAAATTCGAAGCAGAAGTAAAAAACCCAAGCTGGTTTTCCCCAGGGTGTAGTCCATTTGGTGTTATTTCATAGCTGCTTTTCATTCAATAAGATTTTGTTTGTTCCATATCATGACATTCACACATGGGCGCATTCTCAATTTTAATCACAGTTCCCTGAGCTCCATTTCTGAGTGATTTTTTTGAAAGCTGCATTGTAACCACAATACTTTGTTTTTCACTCTAATAAGTGGGTTTACAATGTTATATATCTACTTCCCAGCGTCCAGCCAAAGTAGTCATATGGGTTCCTGGAGCAAGAAGGATGGATTTCAAAGAAGGGAGCTTTGGGGCCACATGATGGGCCCCCCTTTCAGCCCCAGGGAGCAGTAAATCAGGGGAAGGAGAGAAAGGGAGATGTAGAAGGATAACATTTAAGTGTCTCTGTAGGAGGCTTCTTCCCTATGTTGTATCTGCCCCTGTCTCCTTCCTTATGTTGTACCTCCTCCTGAATGCAGGGATATTCATGGAGCTGGACCCTACACTATGCAGCAGTTGTAGTATTAGTTGCATTCTGGCATTCAATCCCCCTTTTTTATGCACCAACACAAAACCAGTTCCACACCCTGATGGACCTCAGCCTTAAAGAAGAAAGCTGGATTTGCTCCATGGAGCCATGTTAAAATTGACCGGCTATGCCTAGAGCCAATAGAAAATAAGTCAGGAGAGTAGGTATGTGAGGGGAACAGCTCTGTGTACATGTGCCAGTTTTTGGTATAAGAAAATAACATTAAAACCACACTGATGTTTCTTAGGTAGCTTCTTTTTTTTATTCAAATTTATTTTGCCATCAGGATTTTTTCTAAGCTGCTTACTGCTGAATGTAATAGGGGAAAGGTAAATCTGCTCTTACTAACAACTGAAGCTCCTGATCAATGAAACCTACGTCTTTGTTGCTTTGTCTCACTGACAGCCTCTATATTTTAACAAGATGTTTCTGGGCAATTATACTGTGGAAAGTTAAATGTCTGCTGCTCCCTCATCTAATTTTCTGTATTTACCAGCATGCCTCAACAATATTTCTTTCTTCTTGAGGGCACCAGTGAAGGGAATGTAAGACTTGAAAGCACAAGCTATCCATGATGCATCTATTGCAGCAGGGGGCAACCTTTTTGCCAGGCATGCCACAGATTAGCCCTGCATCCTCTTCAAGTGCCAATCTAATCCATTTCCCCTGCCCAATCTGCTGCTTTGCTTTCTGCTTCCTGCCCTGTGCCCCCTACCCAATATGCTGTCCTTCTTTTCACTTCCTTCTCTGTACTCCCTGCCCCATCTGCTGTTCTGCTTTCTGCCCTACTTGCCATTGTGCTGTTTGTCCCCTCCCTGATTTGCTGAGTGCCACAAACACACGCACACAGAGTGTCTGGTTTATCTTAAACCAGCAAGGAGTCTGGGACAGACATTGCATAAACCAATTTGAGCCAAATCAGTTAAGTCTGATACTACATTCAACCAGGCTCATCTCAAATCTGTTTCAGTCATTTTCAAACTGGTTTATGTGCACTGAACATCTGTTCTGTTACAGGTTTAAACCAGTTTCTGATCTCTTAAACCGGTTTATGTGTAATGTCTGTCCCTAGCCTTAATGACCTCAAACGGACATGACCTCAATTTTGTATCTGAGGAAAAAAGTATCATAAGGCAGAAGTGTGCCTCTTCTCACTTTCTGGACCCTGGTTCCATAGTCATTTAGCGCAAGGTGGTCTAACTTCTGAGTGGCTGTGGCCGCATGCAGTGAGGCATCCTTCCCACCACCACACTGTGGCCCACTGTCCTTTACAATACCGCATGGCAGGTAACCCCCTGCTCCACCTCTCCAGGTCTGTCCCCGCCGCAGCTCCCTAGCCCCATGCACCCCCCCACCCCAGCCTGCCCCCAAGGGCAGGAGCAGGAAGCAGAAGCTGAAGGAGAGAGGCTGAGCCCAGAGACTCTGGCAGGAGCAGAAGGAGAGCAGTGGAGGGAGCCATGTTCAGACCTGGAACATGGGTGCTGGCGGTTAACTCCTTAGGGGCTGCATGTGACTGGAGAGTCGTCAGTTGAACAGCCTTGATTTAGAGGGGAAAATGCCAAGCTGAATCACACATGCCACTTCCTAGGGCATTGTGCTGTTTCTTGATGTTCTCCAGCCCAAATTGTAAGATTACTTTTTCCTAATGAATTTGAAATAGCTACCAGGATTAAGGTACCAGGTGCCCTTGGTAGAAATTTGTGGATTTTTCACATGCAAGAGACTATTCTGATGATCTAGTCTGCCCCACATTCCCCCCTCTGTGGTCTTAATAAAAGAAACTGAACTGAATTCAAGGAAGTTGCTTCATAGTAAGAACGGTGTAAGTGAGAACAGAATCAGGTCCTTTTATATGGAGAGCTCTGTATATAAAAGGGCAGGAAGGCATGCACTTTTTATGACCTGTTCTTTTTATTTTGTTGAGGATTTAAGAATACAATGACAAACCAGAGCTAAACAATATAGTTATCTTTTGATTTTAATTAGCTAATATAATATGGAGAAGCCTTACCTAAAACTGTGGGGCTCTTTCAGCCTTCATTTTATAAGCATGTCACTGGATAAACTGTCTGCCCTTTCTTTTATTTGTAGGAGACCTGACACAGTAGCTTACATGACAACACCAAAGCAAATGCACTCCAATGTCATGGAAATGCTGCAGTATCTAGACTCTCATCTTCCCAAAGGGAGCCATGTGATTTTAACAGGCTTGGTAGATGGTCGCTTTCTGTGGGATCAGTTACACAACAGATACCATCCTCTTGGTAAATGTGAAGCCTTGTTTTTAATTTCCTACTGATGAATCCTAAACTGTACTGATGTACATTACCAAAAAGTTTTGGGTCATTGATGTCAACCATGATTACACCAGGCTTGGATTTGGCTTAGTTCATCCCAAACTGCAGTCTGACTGGTAGGGTCATTGTGTCTGAGAAGCTGCTTTATCCAGAGTTAAGCAGTGTAATTTACCTCAAAGGCTCCCCTCATCCAGGTTTGAGTGATTAGATAAAACTAGTCAAGTCCATGTCTGGGCTTTCAAAGCAAACATTAACTGATGAAATTCTGTAAAACTAATATCACAATCAATTTTGCCCATTTTCTCCCAGCAAAAGTGTAGTTGTGATAAGTCAAACTTCATAACAACAAGAACATGCTTTGGCTTTCTTTACTATATCATTGTAATACAGGGCCTTTAAGAGCTCAGGGATAATTCTTACAAGTTCTTCATCTAAGAACTCACATGCTGCTATATCTCTGACCATTTATGAATAACTTACTCCTTTACTTAATGTTATACCAAGCAAGGGAAGCATTATTATGAAAGGTTTATGTGACACTCCCTGGTTTTGCCAATGTATTTGACTAAGATGGGTGCTTGCTGGCTCCTATCAATAGAGGGGAAACCTAATGACGTCATTAAACTGTAACATGACAACTCTTCAAAACTTCTACAGTAGGGCTGTGCGAAGCTTCGGTAGCTGATTAGATTCGGATGAGATTCGGCCCAATTCAGGGACTGAATCTCCAAATATGAATCTAATTGGGAGACCAAGTAAAAGCATCCGAATCAATTCAGAAAAGCTTCAGAAAAAGATTTGGCCAATTTGGAGATTCGGCCATAGACTAAACAAGCAGCTGACAGCTGCCTCCAGTTGGTAAGTCTGTTGGAGTTGGGGGAGTGGGGAGGAAAGGGGTGTGGAGGAGGGAGGGATTGGGGCTGGGGCTGGGACAAGCTGCTCAGCTGGGGTGGGGGGCACGTTACTCGGGGAGGAGGGAGGGGCGTGGGATGTGGGTGAGGCAGTACTGGGACTGGGAGCTCTGCCCTGCTGCTGCTTGCCCAGGTGGGGCTGGGGGGGGGCAGGATGTGGGCGCAGCTCACTCCAGGCAGAAGGGGGCAAGTGGCAACAGGGCATGGCCCCCACTCCCAGCACTGCTGCACCCACATCCCATGCTCCCCATACTGGCTGGCAAGTGGTGGCAGGACAGAGCCCCCACTCCCAGTGCTGATGTGGGCGTGGCAGCACTGGGAGTGGGGGCTACACACTACTGCTGCCCAGAGCAAGCCATGCCTGCATCATGTCCCTCCCCCCCAAATAGTCTGGGCAAGTAGCAGCAGGGCAGAGCCCTGTGACCCCTCCCCCCCACTAGGGCAGAGGCAGTTACAGCCAGAGGAGCCATGGGAGAAGCCCCCATGGGTGCCCTGCCCAGCCACATCCCCTGCCTGGCCCAGCCTCCCAGCACTTTAAAAAAAAAAAAAAAAAAAGAAAAGCCCTGGGTTCACCAGCTCTGGCAACAGCAATTGGGGGCCTCTGGGCACTTGTAGCAGAGCACCCCCCATGCAGCATGGGGCAGTGGGGACTGCCATCCCCCTCATGAGCTGGAGCTCCCAGTTTGATTCCCCAGCTCTCTGATCATTCCCCCAGCTCTTCCCAGGGGCCGTGGCCCCCAGATCTGCTCGCGGGCTTTCAGCAGGCTGCTGCTTCTGGCTGGTGAAATAGCCCAGAACCACTGCCATCACCAACTGGCAGTGGCAGCCTGCTGTCATCCTGTATCATCCAGGGGCCCATGCCCCCTGGGAAGAGTTGGGGGAAGCAATCAGAGAACTGGGGGAAAGACTGGGGAGTTGCAAAATCAAATTGGGAACTGGGGCAATGTTCAGGGATCTGAATATTACCCCAGCCCCTGGTTCAATTCCCCAGCTCCCGGTTCAATTCGCCTGGGAGCTGGGGCAGCTTCACGTCTCAGCCAGAGCCCAAAGTGTTCAGCCCCGGCTCCCAGACAGTGTGCAGCACCTGTTGAGCTGTGCTGCAGCCGTGCCATGGGGCAGCTGCAGCACAGGTGGGGGGGCGGTCCCCACTGCCCTGTGCTGCACAAGCAGGGTGGGAGGGCTCTGCCACAAGCACCCAAAGGCCCCAATCACCACTCCTGCTGCCGGTGAGTGCAGGGTTTTGGGAATTTTTTTTTAAACTGCCAGGAGGCTAGGGTCGGGCGGGGGGTGGCGCTGGGCAGGGCAGGGCAGCCATGGGGGCTTCTTCTGTGGCTCCCCCCACCTGGGGAGAGGCAGGCACAGCCAAAGGAGCTGCGGGAAAACCTGCAGCCACTTGGCTGCGTCTGACTCTCCCTGCCCGATCCAAATCACCAAATTTCTCTGAATCAGCACCAAATCTTCTGAAGCTGATCCAACCGAATCAATTCAGGACGGTGATCCAAATCTCCAAATCGAATCACAGTCCTCCGAATTGGCAAAATCCAAATCAAATACTTCCCTATTCACACAGGCCTGGTCTACAGTATTTCTCTTCCCCAGGGTCACTCTGTTAACCATTGGCACTGATATAACAACCTGAAAAGGCTGACCATTATCTATCATGTGCTACATTATCCTTCAGAGAACTTGCAGGTATCTTTTCCTCGTTCATGAAGGAATGAAAAATCTCCCTTTCTATTTCAATTGGACCATAAACCCTTTTAGTAAGCTACACAAACTGGGCCATTGTGTTACATGATGAATTTCAGAGGATGTCTGTTGCGTATTTAAGTTAGTGTTTGAATTCAGTCACCCACACAGACATACATATCCCGTCTGTGACAGGAAAATTGTTTCTACCTTTTAAAGCTAACCTCTCCAACTAAGCGTGTACAGAGTCACCTTCAATCTTCCTCTTGGATTTGAAATGGCTAAATTTGTTTGGAAAGTGAAAGATGTGTTAATGGATAAAGCATCAGTCATTCACCTCTGAGAGTTGAACAGACTATTATGACTAAGCTTGCACTGAAGCCGAATTGACTATGAAAGGGGGGGGGGGGGGAAAAAAAAAAAGG
>NW_017729006.1:28692698-28698474 GCF_001723915.1 Gavialis gangeticus | reverse complement strand
AAAGGGGGGGGGGGGGAATAAAAAGAAAGGTTCCTGTGGAAAATTCATGCTGGTACTACCATTAGCACACTGGGAGCAAATCTGAGTCTTGCACATACGAATAACTCTCACTGACTTTTGTGGGAGCTTCTTGATTCCTGAATGTAGAAAATCAGCCTCTGCTCACCTTACTCATGACCAGTCCTAGTGAATGAGACTACTTAACAGGACTGAAGTTACCAGGAGCTGATGAACTACATACTTTCAGTATCCTTTATCTCCAAGGATAAAGATTTAGGGCCAGGTCCTATTCAAACTATAGAGCACTTAAGTCGACCTAGGTACCTAAGGGCCTTGCTACATGTTCAAATTAAAGCTGGATAGAAACCAGTTATGGAGTTGTTTCATGTTTTCAGGTACTAATTTTATAACTAAAATTAGCTCTTTTTATAGCTGGATAGTCATTTTTATCATGGGATAATTACTTTGCATGTGTAGCTGGTCTAAATTTATTGCACAATTGACCTTTAATTGCATAATATGTGTAACGTGTAGGAGGGGCCTAAATGTGATTGTTTTCTACGCCATTTGAATCCCTGAAAAACCATGCATGTGTCTACTTTTAAAGCATGTTGTCACTGTAGCCTTAAGACTAGGTCATATAAAAGCAGGGGTGCGGAGGAGGAAGATCCACCCAGCTTTTGTATTAGCAGTTTTTCAGAGGCTCAAACAGGATGAAATAGTTAACTGATTCTTCTTTGGCATCTGGTAGGTGGGAATAGAAAGTAACCGGAAAGTAAATTTTGAAGAACATTAGACTTAAACCATGCAAAGTTAAACTCTCTGTCTTTTTCAGGTCAGCTAAATAAAGATGTCACATATAAACAACTTTATTCATTCCTAAGTTGTCTTCGAGTAAGTTGTCCCTTTTCAGTTGATCAGATAGCCTTTTTTCTTTCCTTCTTCCTTTCTTTCACTAAAACAGTATTTTTGTGATCACACAGGTCAGTCCCTGCATTGGCTGGATGTCTTCAAATGAAACCCTCAGGAACTTCACATCAGAGGTATGTCTGAAGCATTTGAAATTATTTTTCATCATCGCCTTTTAAAAGGATTGTTTGAGATGATTTCAGCAGTTTTCTCTGAAGCATGTAAATCTGAAAAAGGAGGACTAGATTATAAGGGTACCATCATAAGGGCCCAATTTGGTTTTTACTAGAAAACTGATCTAGCATTATTCAGAGAAACTCCTCTTAACTCAGTTCCAAATTGCGCAAGCAAAATGTGCCTAAAAATTGGATTTGGCCTCAGGTATATGGAATGGTATGACTACAAAGTAATGCCAGTGAAGGCTGGTTTTAAAAACCACCCTAAAAATGTCATTCTACGCATGGTAGATGAACCATCTGAGCAACACATGATTTTAGCCATTTTCTCCGAATATAAAAATATACTTTATTTCTCTCCCCTGAAGCTACATAATAGAACAAGTCATCCAAATATTGTACAAAATAGCAGCTGGGGGTATACAGTATTTTTGTTAATGTTTCTATTCAGTAGACAAAAAAAATGCCCCACATTTTTCAAAGATTTACTCACGCCTTGTCTTGTGAGTAGTCCCATTCACTACAATGCATGTTATCAAACACATGCATAAATCTTTTCAGGATTTCAATCTATATATTTATAAAATACAATAAAGAGTCTTCTGTATATATAAATTCTTGAACAATTCACATGTCTGCGGAAACTATTCAGCTTTCTAAGCTCTTATCTGAAAGTAATTGTATATGTTCTCATTTAAACTGTGCACATTAAGTATTAAGGAGATTCTGATCTCCATGATCACCAGTGAAAATCACACTGGGCACACAAATTAGCTGGAGCCCATTAAAGTCAATGGAGTTACTCTGAGTTTATACAGCTGAGATGAGAATCTGTCACTGGATATGTAAGTACTAGCATGCCCAGTACCAGAATGGACCAGGTTTAAGGAAAAAGAGAGCTTTACCTCTGGAAAAAGTCTCATTTCAAACTGTATGAGGAATGAAGATGACTAGGCTCCTATCCATCAAAGGAGCCTGCAAAGTGAGGCATTTTGAATGATGAAAGTGGAAGAGAAATAGTACTAAAAGAACTTTGATTTAAAAAATAATAAAACCCATACCTTACTAAACAACTGAAAATGATGATAACTGATTAGGCCCTTTTGTAATCCCTGGGTAAACACTGCAACATATTCAGGGCAGCATCCTAAAAGTGTGATAGATAGTACAGAAAGGTAGTTAACTTTGATGGTCTGAAGTCAGCCACCCTGCACTGCCTTCTGCATGTATCATTACAAATATCCTGTATAATGAATGACCCAATTTTTGCCCAGTTTCATACTGTAGATAATTATGTCTATTAAATAGCAATCATTAGATTTTTTAAATGGGTTTTCTCTTTCCAGTTACAAAAGCTGAACCCAAGTAAAGCGACATCAGTGGCAATAGCAATCTTTTTATTTCCTTGACTTTTCAGAGAGCTTTACAACTTTCCAATGTCCTGAAAGAAATAGCAAGATCTGAGAAGTTTGCCAGCTTTGATATTTTCTATATGGATTTCCCACTGAAGAAAAGTAAGTTGTTTTCTTGTGGCTGAGAGTGCTGTTAAGGCAGCATATTAGCTTTTAAGAAAAAGAGCCTCATCTTACTTAACAGCAGTGCTTTAGACTGACTGGCATCTGTAGGTTTCCAAATGATATATGCAATTTTGGAGGGGTGTATAGAAATCTGAAAAATATAGAGTGCTGTGGACATCTCAAAGGAGACTGAGTGGTACCCCCCAGGGAAGATGGCATATTCAGTTCCAAGCTGCTTGAAAATCTGAACATGCCTAGCAATTCACTTATTTTAAATAGTGCTTTTCACCCAAACCTCTCAAAAGGATTTAGATACATAAATAAATGTAGACCTTACAACACCTTTGTGAGGCACCATGGGTAAATAGAGGCTACCAACTATCAGCTCAGCATTCTTTCTGGGAGGGGTCCTCGAGTCTGAAACAGGCTTCTACCTGAACCTGAGATATTCCAAATCTATTGACCCTGGGAACATGCTGCAAGATACATCAGTTCAGACAGGCTGCTGCAGAAATGTGCTTTTAATTAAAATCAAATGTGTGGGAGTGAGAAGGAGGTTGTTTCTCTGTAGGTGTAATCAGATTTTGTTTTTAAAATTTTTGGCATTTGCACCTTAGTTGCATAGTCCTTTTTATTTTTTCTAAATATCTCAGAATCATAACAACCGGGGTTTTTCAAGATAAGCCTCAACACATTTCAATAATGACAAAGCTAAGATTTAATAATGAGGAAGTCATTTGCCCAAACTCACAGAAGCTGTTAGAGGCTTGGATGTCATTTCCTGCAACTTTCTAGGACAAGAAGGAATTTGAGGGGAGGGAAAGAGCAACCAGGAACATCTGTACAACCAACTGCTTTTCCCATGAACTTTAGGATATACATTCCTGTACTGGCTAAGGATAGTGTAAGACTGGAAATAAAATTGGAGTTTCCTACCTTTCCAATCCTCTGGCCTACCCCATAGACAACACTGGGTTCCCCTCTCCCATCCCCATCTTCCCCTCCCCTCCACTGTTCAATATTTCTTCCCTGTTATAATTTTATCTGAGAGAGAGAGTCTTTCTGAACGATCTTAATTTAATACTTTTTAAACATACATGATCATTTTTAACCAAAAAAATCCTTGGCGTTTACTGCCAATCCAGATGATTCTAATAAAAAGCTACTGCTGTTGTATACTGTGGGGGACAAGATTTTCTAGGTTGGAGTTTATGATTGTCTCTGTATACCTGAGACTGCGCAGATGGTCACCATGAATTATAAAATATTACATTGCTTGACAGGCTTTATATTGCATTCTGGGATGAAGAGTTCTTCAACAAGATTATTTTTTCTCAACCAATTTTCCTACCTAAATAATGCAGATGACACCCTCCAAAGTCAAAGTGTTCTAACAAGTTAAGCTTTTGCCTCTGATAGGCTGGGTTTTTATATGAATAAAAAGATTTAAAGGAAAAAAAGCTCATTACCTTACTTACTTTAGTACCTAAATAGACCTGGAAATCTGACCCTGAGTATAGGTGCTGATCTCTTTTGAAAATGAGACTAAGAATTTTACAATTAATTTAACCTGAAATTCTCCTTTTTGCTATAGTAAGAGCTGCACATGTGCTGTAAGCTCTCTGAGGTCACCAGCTGATTGGCATAGGCTTTGGTGGGATTCTGGAGTCCAGTGGGTGGACATCACAGTCACCACTCATCACCTCTTTTCCTCTGTTGCTGAATTCAGTGAGGTGGGAGAGCAGGAGGTGGGAAGAGGAAGAGAGAGGGAATGGCAGTAGTACACTCCTCTATATAATTCCACTATATGCCAGGGACTTAAAAGAAAGGTTGCACACAGTGTTGAACATTGTGATGCCCAAATCCCTCTGTAGATTTAGCCCTTAGTTATTTACCATGTAATAAGAATTACCGGCAGTCCTCGACTAACAACATTTCAAGTTCCAACAAACGGCACTTATGACCTTTATAAATTTACGCCCTGTTTCGAGGTTCCAATGCTGGTTTCAACATTATGACACTCAACACAGCTGCCTGCAGCTGGTAAGCTCCTTGTGGTGGGGGGAGAGGGGAGGTGAGGGGAGAGGCATGGGGACGCAGATCAATGCCCCCACAGCGAGGGAGGGATTGGGGCTGGGACAGGGGCTGGGCAAAACCTGCCCAGCCAGGGCAGAGGGGCTCAGGGAGGGGATGGGGTAGCTCCTGCTGCTGCGTACTGCCGGTCCAGGAGCAGCTCATCTGACTGCCATCACCTCTGCTCCCACCGCCAGTCCAGGAGGGCATGGGGTGAGAATGTGCCCCTGGATCTGTACAGGACAGGCGTGGGTGTGGATGAACTGGGCTGTGCTCGGGTTGGCAGCGGAAGGTGCTGGGAGCGGGGCTATGCCCTCCTGCTGCTCATCCAGCCGGGGCGGAGCTGCTGCACTGCTTCTGGCCAAGTGGCACATAGCAGCGGGAGCCACCGCAGCCTCCCCATGCCTCCCAGACAAGCAGCGACTTCATCCCATGCCCCCCCCCGCCCTGACTGGGGAAGTAGTGGCAGGGCCTGGAGGGGCATGTGCCTCCAGACTGGGGTGGGATAGGTGGGGCCAGGGCTGCACTCTGAGCAGGCAGTGAGGGCTATGGGGGCTACAGTGAATTTTAGAGTGGCTGCAGCCCCTCCTGTAGCCCCCACTCCACCACCCACCCTGCCCCAATTCAGGGGCATATGCCCCCCTATGCCCTGCGGCCACTTACACAACTGGCAGGGCATGGGGGAGTCATGTACCCCCAGGGGGGTGGCCTGGGACTAAGCCGCTGATCATCTGGGAGGTGTGGGGAGGCCAAGGCAGCTCCCACTGCTGTGTGCCACTTTTCTGGAGGCAATGCAGCAGCTCGGCCCTGCTCCGGCTGGGCAAGCAGCAGGAGGGCATAGCCCCCACTCCCAGCACCTTCCACTGCCCACCTGAAGTGCAGCCCAGCACAGCCTCAGCGCTAGCCCCACCTGTCCCACGCAGATCCAGGGGCACATTCCCCCCCATGCTCTCCAGGACCAGAATGGGTGCAATGGCAAGAGCCAGTGGACGACCTACTCCCAGACCGGCAGCACACAGCAATGGGAGCTGCTCCCCTACCTTCCCGTAACACCCCCCCACCCCAGCTGGGCAGTTTTTGCCCCAGCCCCTGCCTCAGCTC
>NW_017729006.1:28689432-28692529 GCF_001723915.1 Gavialis gangeticus | reverse complement strand
CATCAAGTTCCCTTCTCCTTGCCCTCCCCCCTCCCCCCCAACCATAACAGACTTACCAGTTGGAGGCAGCTGTGTTGAGCATCGTAAAGGAATCAATCCCCCTTTTATAACATTGTTCCTATGGGAAAATTGGTTCTGACTTATGACGTTTTCACATAAGATGTGGTTTTCAGGAACCAATTGCGTTGTAAGTCTGAGGACTGCCTTTACTTGACTTTGGTGCCTATTACTTATTCAGTATGCAAACTATTTTAATAAAGTAAATTACTAACTATAGATTTACAGGCTTAGTAAAAACAAACATACTAATGCAATCTGCTATTCTTTATAATGCAACACTAAGGGCTCTGCTACATGTTCAAATTAAAGCCAGATAGAAACCAGCTGTAGAGTTGTTGCATGTTTTCAAGCACAAACTTTACAGCTGATTGGCTGTTCTTACGTAACTTAATGGTCATTTGTATCATGTGATAATTACTTTGCACATGTGGCCAGTCAAAAATTATTGCTCAACTGACCACTTAATTGCATAATATATGTAATATGTAGCAAGGGCCTAAATAAACCACATAAAATCAGCCATTACTCATACAGATGTTTTCTTTGAACTGCACCTTACACAGACATATATGCTAATAAAAACTTTCACTTAGTAATATAATCAGCTCCCAAATTCTTTCTTAAAGAGCCTGTCAAACACCAGCTAGGGCAGCTGACCTACTTTTTCAGTTTTTAGCTGTAGTTGTTGCTAATCCCTTCTAGAGTCTCACAACATTAAATATTTAACAGTGGTTGCATTGTATTACCAATAAATTGTTTTTAGTACTGTCTATACCTCCATGCATAGGAAGTCCCAACTTCAAAGGATAAAATTCAGGTGAAGAAAAAATTCTTATTAAAATGCTGAAAAAACTCTTATTTTTCTGCATTTTGATCTCTGCAGTGGATATGCATGTTCAGACACTGACTCTGGCCCAAGAATGTTCATCTAAGGAGGGGCATCCTACACAATTTTTAAAATTATGTATGTAACCAGGCACTATCTCTTAGGTAGGCAATAGATAGTGACAGAGCAGATATCAGCTCTCATCCAGATATTGGACATACATATCCAGGGTCTAGTTTACGATTTAAATTTAGGCCTGGTGTAAATGGGTTGAGATGAGATTGCTTATCAAGTATATCTTGCTTGGGAACCTTATTGTTTATATGAAGTAAAACAAAACCTTAAAGCCACTGAGTAACACAACAGGGGCCAAATTCAGAACACAAATAGTTGTCTATCCTTATGAAGTTAATAATCATAAAACACCATTGAAGTGTCAGTATTTCGACTGTCTATGATCCTGTCCTCAGTCTTCTGCAGTACTCAGTGAGGTATATTTGGGACCCAAGACTCATCAGGACAGGAGTCATAGGCATTCAAACTTCAGAAAGCTGCTCTGGAATTAGGGATCAGGATTCCAGGTCCCTGAGACTCTGTAGTGGTGATTCTCAACCAGAGTCCTAGGGCACCTCATGTGCCACCAGACCATTTTGAAAGGCGTTGAAAGGTGTGAGGAGATAGGCAGGTAATTGTAGATTCAGGCTTGCCCTTGCTTGGCAGATCCTCCACCCCCACTGTCTAGTACATAAGCACTGTAATATACAAATTAGTTTTTAAAATTGGGTGCCATTCAGTTCACAAGTTATGGAGGCCTCCAGTCTAATGAGGTTTGCTTCAAATCTAAAAAGGTTGAACACCACTGCTATAGAACATAATGGGCTGTATATTTGATTTGAAATGAGACAGACTGGGCACATCTACATGTTCATTAATGCGCCCCAACTACTGTGCATTTAGTTTAGAATTTCTTTAATGAAGTACTACCTGAATACACGGTAACTAGAGTTACTCCACAGTAGTACTTGTGCCTGGTTATTTTATTCACTTAATTGAGCATTAGCCTAATAACACTGCACAGTAGGCTATTAGCACAGCTTTTAACTGCCACGCTATTGCACAGTGTTATTAGGCTAATGCACGGTAAGCATCTCATGTAGGCATGCCCACTGAGAAGTAAAAGGTCTGTACTCCAGCGGTGGCTTTTCCAACATGTGTAACTATCACCCAGAAACTGGCCCCTAGGCTTACTTGTAGTTCAGTGTAGAGTGAAAAATAAAAATATAAAGTGCAAATAATTAAAAGTTGGGTCATCCTATGCTGGGGAGGAAATCACATGACAGGAACAGAACTCCCACAAAACTCCTCAAGGAGAAACTCACTGAACATGAAGCACTAGGGATTTTACAAGGAAGTAACCTGTTGATGTGGACACACTTTAACCTCATCCATCCCTGTTCTCACTGGGGTGTATAGTACAGCTGATGTACCTTGCCAAAGTGATTGTATGTACTCCACACACTAAAATGCAAGGACTGTGTGTGTAAGGTGCACTTTCCTCCACTGTATATCTCAGTCATAACCTGCAAATTATACCACTGGCATGGCCTAGAAATCTCATCCCAGTCTCTGACCTAGCTGAGCTGCCCTCAGTGCCAGGCCTCTTTGTGTGGGTGTTTACATGCACACATCAAGTTTGATGTGCCCCAGCCAGCTGTTTTTTCTCTTGGAAATACTGTTCTCTTGAGGGATGGGAGCATAGAACAGGTATGCCACCTCCATACTATCTAGAGATTCCCCTAATGCCATTTTTTCTTTGGGACATGAGAAATAGCATTAAAAAAGAAACAAAGAAGAGAAACTTATTTTTAGAAAGTGGAAACTATCATAGCTGTGTGTGTGTGTGTGTGTGTGTGTGTGTGTGTGTGTGTAATACTCAAATCCATTGGCTAGAAGGGCTGAAAGGCCCATTGAACACATAGGACCAAAGCTAGCACAAATAATTGTAAAGGGCTTAGTCCATCTGACTGTGTTTGTGTGTGTGTGTCTGTCCATAATGCTCTTGGAGCACTCTGATTGGTTGTCTCAGCAGCTAAGCACAATTCTTACTGAAACAACCAATCAGAGTGCTCCACATAGACAGACACACAGACACAGCCAGATGTGCGGGGAGGGGGGTGTCACAGGGCTGGATGCGGGGGGGGGGGGGGGGGG
>NW_017729006.1:28683955-28689220 GCF_001723915.1 Gavialis gangeticus | reverse complement strand
GGGGGAGGAGGAGTGGCATAGTGCCGTATGCAGAGTGGCAGCAATGAAGGGCAGTGGGTGGTGGTGGCCACCCACCATCCTGTGCTGGAGGGGGGGCAAGGCATAGGACCGGATGCAGGGGTGGGGTGTTGTGGAGCTGGATGCAGACCAGGGGTGGGTAGTCTGTAGCCAGATGCAGTGGCAGCAGTGCAGGGTGGTGGGTGGCATCAGCCACCCACTGCCCCATGCTGGGGAGGGGGCACACGGGGCAGGGCTGGGGCGTGGGGCTAGACACGGAGTGCAGGGAGTGGTGTGCGGCTGGATGCAGAGCAGTAGCAGCGTGGGCTAGTGGATGGTGGCAGTAGCCACCATGTGCAAGCTTCTCCTTCTCCCCCTGCTCCTGGGAGGTGGCAGAAGTGGCATGGGGTGGTGGTGCACTGCGCTCCGTCACACCTGCCCTTCCCCCACTGTCATCTTGAGGGAATTTGCTAGTAAATAAAATATATCTGCTCAGGCACCAGCACAAATTCCATGATGAATTGGTCACCATCAGTCCAAAACCTATAATCTTTCCATGGCCTGTTCATGCTTATGCCTCCAAAAAACAAATGTATAATATATATCCTAACTGCATAAGGTAGGAATGCAAACTAAAGGTATCTCCATATGTGCTCTAAAATATATCTCACCTACACTTTTTTCTAATGTTAGCGCCTAAAATAATTTAAATTATGACAGCTCAATGTAGTCTTACTTTAGATAGACCATCTCCTACACTAAAGTGCATAGCATGGAAGCATGTTTGTATAATGCTGTTATACCCCATATTCTTCATAAAAATAAGATGTGTAACATGTGAGGCTTATGTTGCATTGAATTTGAATATAAATACTTCATTTAAGTGGGGATTTGATAATAATTGTTCCTGGCATAACGTAAGTTGAATGTATAATGCGTTACAAATTTGCAATATGTTATAAAAAATAATTCTTTGCCTTGCAGTATTTTCTTCTAAGTATATTTAGAAATTGAGAGTCTTATTCTTCAGATAAATTGGGAATAAGTATATTAAAGTTGATGTATGCAAACTCAGAATTATGCACTGGCTGCATTTCTTTTTAGCTCATTCTAGTAAACTGTACCAACACTCCAACAGCAGCAGAGATTCTATGTCAGATTCTTCAGCCTGCCAGGAACGTTGTGTTCAACAGGAGGGAGAGATGAAGGGAGAAAAAGCATTATCTCATGATGGAAAGTCTACATAATATTATTAAAAATTCTTATCTATTATAAATGAAATAATTGAATGTAGGTTACTAATGCCATATCCACTAGTCTGATGTTTGATCATTACTCAATTCCTTTGAAGAAAGAAAGCTTTTTACTTCTTCGGTGGCTCTGAGGCTTACAATATAGCATCATTTGCATTGAATGTGGTGCTTATATAATTCAAAAAGTTTATTTTGTCAGCGTTAAAAAAGACCATTCACAAGAAAAGTAACAGAAAATGACACGCTGTTCCTGAAGACATCAACCCACATGTATACTGTTACCATCTCTTTTTCCAAGCAGCAGTGTTTTTATTTTTGGCTGTGCTGAGGATGCAACTGAAATGTAAAATGAGGGAGTATTAAATCAGTGTTAAATATTTTATAGCTTAACTCACTGCAGCATCATTCTTGGTTGGAAGGGAAAGTGAATTGTTTTACAATCATTTATGTTCAAAGAGCTTCCCTGCATAAAAGGGATAAAAAACAAAGGTTTAAATACTGCCCTAAGGAAAGGAGATTGAATATGGTATTGGCTCTGACAGTACTTCATAAATTATCATAATCTTTATGCACAGCTAAAAATGTTCTCTGATGCAGCCTGAAGTGTATGGGGGCCAGGTACTGTACACATTCATGCATATTTGTGTTTGTAATTCTCCATGATCATTTGATTTATAGTTGCTGAGGAATGGCACAACCTTGGAGGGGAGGCCTGGCAGCTGATAGAACCTGTCGACGGATTCCATCCTAGTCAGGTACAAAAAGAACGAGGGGTGGGGGGAGAACTGATCACAATTGTCTGCTATGAAAGGATGAGCAAAAGGATAAGGACTTACTGGTAACTGATGTTCTTTGAGATGTGTTGTCCACACGCACATTTTCACATGCAAGCATGCTCAGCTACTGAACCATTGAGCAGAACATTTCTTATCTTAGGAGTCCCCATGCTGAGTGTCTCATCCTCCCCTCTGTCTTCCTTCTTGGACTGAGGGGGAAAAGGCAGCACTCATGTCCCTGCTCCTCAGTTTCCTCTGTTGCAGAGTTTGGAGGCAGACTCCAAAGAGGAGAAAGGAGTTTGGGAACTGACTCTGTGTGTGGACAACATATGTCAAAGAATTCCAGATTCTGGGAAGTAATTTGTTTTTCTCCTTTCAGGAGTTATCCACACAGACTTTCATATTTTGGTAAACCCTAAGGGAGGGAGGATTTGGAGTTTTTTAAGCAAAAATCAAGTGGAGTACCGTTTTACCAAATCTGGGCCACTTAGTGCTTCAGTACTGTAGCAAAGGGGGTGGGGGAGAGCAGAGCAACTGCCCTGGGCATCAAAGCAAACGGGAGCCAACAGATGAGTTGTGAACCAATATGTTGTTATAATGTGGCTGATAAATGCCACACGCATGCGCGCAGCCACAGTATGCACACAGCCAGCCCAGCAGCTTGGAGAGCACCATCTGGCTGGTGAGCTTGTTGTGGGGGAGAAGGGGAGGAGGATGGAAGGGGTGTGTGAAGTGCAGATGGAAGCCCTTCCCCCCCCCGGTGAGGGAGGAGGGGGGCTGGGACTGGGGCAGGTGATGTCCAGCCAGGGTGCAGGATGGAGCCATGAGTGGCTTGTCTGGGGGAGGCCTGGGGAAGGCAGGGCAGCTCCCGCCACTTTGTGCACCCCAGGGCAAGCATGGGAGGGTGCGTGCCCCCCAGATCTGTGCACGGGACAAGGGCGGGCTGCCACTGCAGATGTGGCTTTGTGGAGTCCTTACTTCTATGTGTCAGAATGTTCCTGACAGAGAAGGAACACAAGCTTTTTTAGCTGCAAGAACCCAACATCCAAGCAATCAAATGAAGCAGGTGCAAGTCTGAGTGAAGCACTCCACCATTGTCCTGAGAGAGTAAGTAGGTGAACAAAAGCAGAGGGATGCAATTTGACTCTGATAAGCATAGAACAGTGGTCACCAACCAGTTGATCATGATCAACTGGTCAATTGGGGATCCTTTGACAGCTGATTTCAGTCTGAGGGGAGCTCAGTCCCCCCACACTGAGATCCAACTGTCAGAGGATCCATGATCAGAAGCGGCGGGATGCACATGGAGAGCAGCAGGACTCATGTGTCTGGGCTTAGCCACACCTCTTGCTGCTGGGGCTGGGCCGGGGGAGTGGAACAATCCCCCTCTGGGTGAGTGGGGCCCCAGCTGGGCAGGATCAGAGCCTGGGTGGCTCATCCAGGCTTGTGGCGCGGGGGGGTTCCTGCTGCTGCACACATCCCAGTGGAGGCCTGGGGGGCACGTGCCCCCCGATCTATGGGCAGGGCGAGGTGGCTGCCGCTGCATGGTGCACTTTGTGCCCAGCTGCTGCAGTAGGGCTCGGGCACAAAGGCCAGTGCACAGCAGCAGCTGCCTTGCCCTGGGCTTTTGCCCTGAGCCCGCCCCCCCCAGATCTGTGCACAGGGTGAGGCAGCTGCTGCTGTGTATGGCTACAGCAGCGCTTGGAGCACAAAACCCAGCATGCAGTGGTAGCTGCCTTGCCCCATGCACAGATCAGGGGGCACATGCCCCCTGGGCCTCTGCCGGGGTGTGTGCAATGGTGAGAGCCCCCCCTCATGCCTGGATGAGCTTTAATCTGCCTCTCCCCCACCCCGACAACTGACCTGCTGGGCGGGGGGTTGAGGGGAAGCAGGGCACAGTAGATTCTGGGTTGCCCTTTCCTTCAAAAAATGATCTTCACCTTAAAAAGTTTGGAGACCCCTGCCATAGAAGGTCCTGGTCCTATCATGATGACCCCTGACCTATCTTGCTGTACCTTCATGATGACCTGCAAAATTAATGGTTCTTTAAGGGGGGAAGAGGAGGGTGGGAAGACATGCAATAGACCTTTGCATTATGTTATCAGAAAAGTAGTGAAAAGAGCTTGAACTGAGGCTTTTCCTGGAACAGAAGAACTGGGACTTCCTGTTTTGCTCCATCATAAATAAATCTATTTTCTGAAATCCCCAGAGCAGGAACAATTAAGAAATAGCTGAGTCCTTGATCTACTTGTGATAGATCAACATAACCCTACTCAGACATCCATTACTTTGTTGTGGAGACTATGCAGGTGTACCCTGAAAAGGTGGACATGGTGGCAAATACAACAACAACACAACTAGAAGCTTCCTGGATGATAGAGAGGACTGTGAGAAATTGGAATGGCGAGACTAGATAAGGGTTACTCACAGTGTCAGTACAGGATGCCATATTGCAGTGATGCCAGCAGTTGTAGAGATGAGGAAGAATCTGGTGCTTGAAGGACACAGTGGTAGAGGTGCCAGAGTTGAAGCTGAGATGATCCCAACTGAATTTAGTTGCTACACAGGATTCTGCATGGGTTAGTGCTGGGCCTGGTGCCACATGTCAGAATGTGTGAAATACAAAGATAATGATTTAGAGAAAAACTTCTTCCACTTTTAGGCAGGGGAGGTCTTGGGCAGTGTCATGGAGCTTGGATCAGTGAGCACAGACATGGCCAGTAAATTGTTCCATCAGAGTCTGTAGATCAGTGGTCTCCAACCTTTTTAAGGTAAAGATCACTTTTGAAGGAAAGAGCAACCTAGGATCTACTACACCCCCTGCTCCCCTTGCCCAGCTGGTCAGTCGTGGGGAGGGAGGAAGAGGCAGATTAAGTTGTACTGGGGCCCTGGGCAAGCACAAAATTGGAGGCCCCATCCCCCCCCCCCATGGGAGCTGGGTTGCAGGGGGGAAAGGGGACCTTCCCCTCCTAGTGCTGGCGGGGGAGACTGGGTGGACCCTGCCAGGTTGGGGAGTACATGCCTGCCTCTTCTCCCTGCCCCTGCTACAGCCAAATGTACACATGCACTCTACTTTCACTCTGCACAAGGACACATGGAAATCTTCAAGAGGAGACTGGATAGGCATCTGGCTGGGGTCTTATGACCCCTCCCACCCCCAGTGCTCCTTCCTGTCCATGGCAGGGGGTCGGACTAGATGATCTGTCTAGGTTCCTTCCGACTCATTGATTCTATGATTC
>NW_017729006.1:28683253-28683733 GCF_001723915.1 Gavialis gangeticus | reverse complement strand
TCCCCCCTCCCCAACTCTTGATCACACAGAGGCAGCCCCCCCTCACCCCGCTGTGAGCCTCCTGTGGCTCAGTCACACTCCCCACCCAGCCCCCATTACATTTACCTGCAGGGAGCTGCTGCCTGGCTGTCCCATGCAGCCATGCAGATACAGGAGGCCGGGCTGGGCGAGGGCGGGAGCACTGTGTCTCTGCAGGCAGGTGGTGGCACTGGGAGGGTTGGTTGCATGGGGGCTAAGATAAATTTGGGGAGGCCCTCCCCAGTGCCACCGCCCACAAAGGCACACCACAATGCAGTGCTTCTGGCCCAGCTGGCCTGGGCCCTACTGTCCCCGCCACCAGGTGGGGCATGGCTCTCCCAGCATGGCTTGGCCCCCTCCCACCCAGATGTGGTGCTACCTCCCCCATTCCCCTCCCCCAGGCATGGCACAGCTCTCTCGGCCCCCCTCCTTTATTTTAAAAAATCAATTTTAAATAAAATT
>NW_017729006.1:28682826-28683242 GCF_001723915.1 Gavialis gangeticus | reverse complement strand
CATTCCCCTCCCCCAGGCATGGCACAGCTCTCTCGGCCCCACCCCAGCCCCACCCCTGCCACCCCCAGCCCCAAAGGTGGAGGGGCCCTGCTTCCAGCTCCCAAGGAAGCAAATGTGAAAGCCACAGTTTTAAACTTGGTACCAAAATGGGCACTGAGTTTAAAACTAAGGCTTTCACTTCCCTGGTGATGAGGATCCTGGGGCCCTGAATTGGTAGAGCCCTCTGGGCTTATGCCCAGCTTCTCTGTTCATTAATCTGCCTATGGGGGGGGGCAGATTGAGGACCTCTCAGTGAGGGTGGGAGTGGGCCAGAGACAGGGGCGAGTGAGGCCCAAGCTGGGCCAGGGGAGGGTTGGAGCCCAGAAGGCTCATCCAGGCACACGGGGGGGCTCCCGCTGCTGCACGTACCTTGATGG
>NW_017729006.1:28680579-28682634 GCF_001723915.1 Gavialis gangeticus | reverse complement strand
TGGCCCCCTCCCACCCAGATGTGGTGCTACCTCCCCCATTCCCCTCCCCCAGGCATGGCACAGCTCTCTCGGCCCCACCCCAGCCCCACCCCTGCCACCCCCAGCCCCAAAGGTGGAGGGGCCCTGCTTCCAGCTCCCAAGGAAGCAAATGTGAAAGCCACAGTTTTAAACTTGGTACCAAAATGGGCACTGAGTTTAAAACTAAGGCTTTCACTTCCCTGGTGATGAGGATCCTGGGGCCCTGAATTGGTAGAGCCCTCTGGGCTTATGCCCAGCTTCTCTGTTCATTAATCTGCCTATGGGGGGGGGCAGATTGAGGACCTCTCAGTGAGGGTGGGAGTGGGCCAGAGACAGGGGCGAGTGAGGCCCAAGCTGGGCCAGGGGAGGGTTGGAGCCCAGAAGGCTCATCCAGGCACACGGGGGGGCTCCCGCTGCTGCACGTACCTTGATGGAGGCCTGGGGGACACATCCACCCCGAATCTGTGTGCGGGGCAAGGCAGCTGCCACTGCGCACTGGGCTTTGGGCCCTGAGCCCTACTGTAGCTGTGTACAGCAGCAGCCACCTCACTCTACGGACAGACTTGGTGGGGGGGGCTTGGGGCTCAGGGCACAAAGCCCAGTGCACAGCCGCAGCTGCCTTGCCCCCCGCACAGTTCGTGGGGGGGAATGTACCCCCCAGGCCTCTGCCAGGATGCGTGCAGCAGCAGGAGCCCCCCTGCATGCCTAGAAAAGCTGCCTAGGCTCCAACTCTGCCCTGGCTTAGCCCAGCCAGGGCCCCACTCACTCAGTGGCAGGGGGTACAGAAAGGGATTGTCCCACTCCCCTAGCCTGGCCCCAGCATCAGGGGGCATGGCTCAGCCCAACCACATGAGTCCTGCCGCTCCCCACGTGCGTCCTGCCACTCCCGATTGCGGACCCTCTGACAGTCAATCTCAGTTGACTGTCAGAGCCCTCCCAGACTTAGATCAACTGTCAGAGGGTCCACAATCAACCAGTCAATCGCAATCAACTGGTTGGTGACTACTGCTTTAGATGCTTTCTCAGGATGTCTCAGAAATGGAATAACTGACACCACCATTCTTATGTGCTGTGGGGTATTCCCAAGTTTTAATAGATGGCTCTGGCATATGAAGAAGTACCTATACAAAAAGATCAAAGATGAGGACTTCCCCTTAGACCTAGCCGTGGGGTTCAGCCCTGCAACATCAATCTGGAATGATGCTGATGAATGCAGTGCTAGTGTGGACAACTGGCATTGGAAAGAGGTGATGTTGGGGGAGCATATCAGAGAGATCTACTGAGCAGGAATATTTGGCATTTTACCTCACATTGTTTCCTTATTCTGGGCATGAGGGGCTGACAGATGCCCCAGATAGATAGAATCATAGAATCGTAGAACCAGAAGGGATCTGTAAGATTATCAAGTCTAGTCCCCTGCCATAGGCAGGAAGTTATTGGGCTCATACAAGTTCAACAAGATGCCTGTCCAGCCTCCTCTTGAACACCTCCAAAGATAGTGACTGCACCACCTCTGCTGGGACTGTGTTCCAGATTCTGGCAACTGTTACAGAAAAGAAGTTCTTCCTTATATCTAGCCTGAATTTACCCTCTGTAAGCTTCTGTCCATCGGTCCTTGTCCTCCCTTGAGGTGCCTTCCTGAAGAGTTGTTTGCCTAGATTTTGGTGTTCACCCCTGATATACTTGTAGGCAGCTATCAAGTCAGCTTTCAGCCTTCTCTTACTCAAACTCAACAGGCCCAATTCTCAGAGTCTGTCCTTGTAGGGCCTATCCTCCATGCCCTTGACCATGAAGGTGGCCCCTCTTTGTACCCTCTTGAGCTTATCTATTTCCTTCTTGAAGTGAGGTTCCCAGAATGGGACACAGTATTCCAGCTGAGGTCTCTCTCACCAGTGCCAAATAGAGACAGAGGAGCACTTCCCTGGATATATTGGACACATAATGACTGATGCATGCCAGAGTTCTATCTGTTTTCCTGGCAACCTCATTGTGCTGCTGGCTCATATTCATCTTCTGGTTGATCGTGACCCCCCCCCA
>NW_017729006.1:28678475-28680437 GCF_001723915.1 Gavialis gangeticus | reverse complement strand
GCCCCCCCCCCCCCGGGTCTCATTCAGATGCTGTGGACCACCTCCCATCATGTAGTTGTGGTGAGGGTTCTTCCTACCCAAATGAAGGACTTTGCACTTATCCCTGTTAAACCTCATCTGATTCCGTTTCACCCATGAGTCCAGTCTGTCAAGGTCATCCTGGATCCTGACTCTATCCTCCAGTGTGCCCACATTTCCCCACAGCCTGATATCATCTACAAACGTAATAATTGAGCTTTCCACCCCCTCATCCAAGTTGTTAATGAATATATTAAAAAGCATGGGTCCAAGCACTGATCCCTGGGGGACACCCCTGGAGAAAGCCCTCCAGGATGAGGCCATCCCATCAATTACCACCCTCTGGGAGCAGCCTTTAAGCCAAGTGTCCACTCACCTCAATGTAAACTAATCAAGTCCAGCACCCTGGAGTTTGTTTGAGAGAATCCTGTGGGAAATAGAATCAAAGGCTTTACTGAAGTCTAAGTAGAAGTCTAAGTAAATCATGTCCACCTTGTGTCCCTTATCCACACGGCTAGTTACCTGGTTGTAGAAGGACACAAGTTTTGTCAGGCATGATCAACCCTTGACAAAGTTGAGCTGATTGCTTCTTAACACGCCGTCCATTTCCAGCTTGGATATAATAGCCTCTTTAATACATTTTTACCTAGGACTGAGGTCAAACTGACCAGCCTGTAGTTTGCAGGGTCATCCCTCTTCCCTTTCTTGACAATGGGCACTGCATTGCCTTCTTCCAGTCATCTGGGACCACTCTTTGAAGAGTTCCACAACTCTTCAAACAGGTTGGCCAGTGATGCTGCTATCAGCTCAGCCAGTTCTTTCAGGACTCTTGGATGCAGGTTATTGGGCCCAGCAGACTTGAAGACATCCAAGTGCTGCAAGTGATTCCTCACCTGTTCAGGACTGGCTTTGTGTAGTTTGTTGTCTTCCACATGTTCCTCGGGCCTCTGGTCAGGTGAACAACTCCCATTTGATTTTAGGAATACCTACATGAAGTGTATGTTTAGGCTTTTTCACGGGCATCGATTGTGGGATGCCCCTGAGCATTCAGTAGGGCTCCCACAATGGAGCCTGACTTTTTCTTGCTCCCTATCTATTAGGGCTGTGTGAAATGCCTGTGTTTCATTTTGGTTTCATAGTTTCATGGTTGGTAGGGTCAGAAGGGACCTGAGCAGATCATCAAGTCCAACCCCACGCCATGGACAGGAAAGAATGCTGGGGTCAAATGATCCTGGCTAGGTGATTATTTAGCCTCCTTTTGAAGAACCCCTGGGTAGGAGCAAGCACCACTTCCCTTGGAAGTTGATTCCAGATTGGAAGTTGGTTTTGGATTCAGTGTTTCAGAGGGACAGTGTTTCATTTCGGTGTTCCGTAGGGTTTTCCAAAACGGCTGTGTTTTGTTTTTTTTCTGATTGGCATTTCAGAGGGACAGTGATTTGTTTCAGTGTTTAGAATTACTGTCCTGTTTCATTTAGGCTGAAACTGTTTCAGAGCTGTTTCAGAATTTTGACGGTGTTTCAGCCATCGCCTATAATGGGGAATCACAGAACTGCCTATAACTTTGTCATTCTATGCCTGGTTTGAATGAAATTTGCAGGGATGCTATCCCCTTCTGAGGCCATGAAGTGTACCAAGTTTCAAGGAGATACGTGTATGGGTTTCTGGGAAACTGCACCTTAAACTGCTGAAAGCAAAACTCATGACATGTGCCTTTGTGTGTGTGTTAAGGCACAGCGGGATGAAAACTGCAGGGATGGTAGCCCCTGTTCTCACTCTCACATCTCCACTGCAACCAGTAAGCCTTAGACCTGTCAAAGATCTTACAAGTATGGGCTTTCCCCAGCCAGGACTGTGTGGTGGCAGGAGGTTATTATCAAGTGCTTCTTTACCTGCCTTTCACCTGGGAGGTTCACGGTCCTGGCATTTCCTGGGGCTGCCACACCA
>NW_017729006.1:28677822-28678464 GCF_001723915.1 Gavialis gangeticus | reverse complement strand
CAGGCCTCCCTACCCTGGAAGGGTGCAGTTTTAGGTCATGCTCAGGGTGATGTGGCACCTCCTCCTCCCATATAGCCCCAGCCTTTATACCTCCAAGTTCTTCCTGGAACGGGAGCATAGCAGGGAGATGTTCTTCCCTTGCTGGCTGGTGAGAAACTAAACTGCCACCTCCAGCTCTGGCAGTGGGGCATTAAATGGCTGCCCTCATTAGCACCTGTCCTGCCACATACATGCAGGCAAGAGGGAGGTTTCAGGCAGAGTGGTGTAGGGGTTTCAGTGAAACTGCACCTCAAACTGCTGAAAGCAAAACTCATGTCACTTGTGTGTGTTAAGGGATGTAGGTTGTAGCTGTGTTGGTCTAAGGACATAGTTCAGACAAGGTTCTTAGGGTCAATTTGATATCTTTTATTAGACCAACTGAATAGTTGGAGAAATTCTTCTTTGCAAGCTTTTGGATTTAAAAACCCTTCATCAGGCTGAGGAAGCATCTAGATGGTGTGTGTGCACTCTTCCTGGATGGAAGGAATAGTAAAGAAGCCAGAGGCTGGCTTGGCACACAATGCAGGCAAGAAAGCCAGTCAGTGAAAATGGAAATGGAGGCGTCAGGGAGTGAGAGACGGGCTGGGGGGAAGGGGGTGGAAA
>NW_017729006.1:28666432-28672822 GCF_001723915.1 Gavialis gangeticus | reverse complement strand
GGAGTGAGAGACGGGCTGGGGGGAAGGGGGTGGAAATGGGATGTAGCAGGTAAAAGTGGAGAGGTACTTCCTACCTGGGAAGTCAGATTTCAGGCAGGTTGTAGTGTGTCATAAATCCAATGTCTATATTGAGCCCATGAGTTTCTGTACCTAGGAGGCTGATGAAATGAAGTTCATAGGCCCATCTGTGAAAAGTGGCTTGTCATGCTGGTGGTGCTGGGAGTAATTATCATGGATGGTGTTATTGGAGGGGGTACAGATGCAGGCACTAGGGGTGTGGAAAGTGGGCCCTATTAGATCCAGATTCGGCCCAAATCAAGGACAGTAATTCAATTTGATTCATTGATTCGGATCACTGTCCCTGATTCAATTCGGCCAAATCCAAATCTGAAGATTAGATGCTGATTCAGAGAATCAGTGATTCGGACACAGACACAGCTTTAAAAGTTTTTTCTACGTACCTTGAGGTAGCAAGCATGGCTTGTGAATGCTGTGATGCTGGGGCGCATGGAGCGTCCCACAGGAGTGTGGGAGGACCCCCATGTGCTTGATGGCGAACCTGGAAGTGGTCCAGAAGTACTTCCAGTCCACTTCCAGGTCTGCCGGGGAGCCCTCCAGGGACCCCACTCTCGTGCCTCCCCTGCTCAGCGGTCAGTCATGGGGGACCCCAGGTGCTCCCCCCAACCCAGGAGGCACCAGTCGCCTTGCCTGGGGAACATGGGCAGACCCTCCGCGTGCTCCTCAGCAGACCTGGAAGTGGACCGGAAGTGCTTCTGGTCCATTTCCGGGTCTGCGGCCGACCGCACTGGGGAGCCCCCCCATGCTTCTGTGGGACACTCCATGCACCCCAGCATCACAGCATTCATGAGCCCCTGCTACCTAGAAGTATGTAGAAAAAGCAGTTAAAGCTGTCTCTATGTCCGAATTTCTGAATCTCTCCAAATCGATTTGGAAGGTTCTGATTCGATTCAGAGAGATTAAAGGCCGAATCTCCACCGAATCGAATCAGAGACCCAAGCTTCACACAGCCCTAGCAAGCACTGGTCCCACCCTCCTGCTGCCACCAGCACCAGAAGCCTTATGCCTGCTAGTGCTAGGGAAGAGGCTGCATCTAAGTTGGGGGGAGGGGGGAACTTACAGCTCTCCCTCTGCCTCCTCTCCCACCCTGGCCAGAAGACCTGGGATCTGCCTTTCCAGCACACTTCATATTTCATGTGCTGGAAAAAATGTGCATCTGTGTGAGTGTGTATGTAATAAATGTATGTGTATTGAGTGCTTTCCTGTAGTGCACTGTGGTGAGTCACTGCCAGACAAAGCACTGCTTTCTTTTTGTTTTTGGGGGGAAAAAAAATAAGAACAAATAGCAGGATTTTTGGGGAAGGGTAGGCAAGGATAGATAGATAGGAAAGGATTCGCAATGGCTACAATTTAGTAGCAAAGCACTACCAAGCTGCAAGCTTACAGATGCTGCTCTCAGTCTCTGCTGCTCGTGCTGTAGACACAGACAGACACAGGTGCAAAATGGTAGAGAGCAGTTCACAAACAGCCTTTTATGCTGCTCTTCTGTCCCTCCCCCAGAGCACTGGGTTTGGAAGGGACCTCAGGGACAGATCATTGTCACTGGCCAGTAACAGATGTCAAGATTAGAGCAGTCCTTTCCCAGTCCCCCTTCCCCTCCCTCTTAGTTTCTCTTTCCCTGCAAGCCCAGCTCCAAAACAACTTAAAACATTCGAAACATCTGAAACATATCAGAAACATCCAAATCATTTCAAAACATTTTGGATGGCCTGTTTCGTTTCGGAGCTGTTTCGGAGCTTTGCGTTTCATTTCAGATTTGGTGTTTTGGCCGCCAAAGCATCCAAATCCAAAACAAGACAAACGGTTTGCCAAAATTTTGCACAGCCCTACTATGTATCTGTAGAAGGACTTTTTGTTGTCTTTTATTCTGGATGCTAGCTTGATCTCCATGCCTGCCTTGGCTTTCCTTGTCTTGTGTCTTTAGGCCCTGGTGATACAGGTGTGTTCCTCTCTGGTTGCCGAGTCATTCTTCCATTGTTTATATGCTTCTTTTTTCTTTTTCAAAAGCTGTCTAATATTCCTGTTGAGCCAAGCGGGTCTATTGGCTCCTTTCCCATTTTTTGCCTGCACGAGAATGGCCTGTTTTTGGGTCGTGAAGGCAAAGATGAAGGCATCACAATGAATAACTTCTCTGGCATGAAAATTAACATGACAAAAAGTAGCTCCAAAATGTGATTGTGTCAATGAAACTGATCAAAAGAAAGAGTCCTATGGTCTTCACTGGGTCTTTTATTTGGTAGTTAGTAAGGCAGAATTCTTCTTGACTTTTGCCTTATGTAAGGTAAAATTCTGATAAGAGTTTGAGGAAATAAGAATCCAAACTTAGATCCCAAGATACAGTTGATTTCAGTAGGAGCTAGGTGTCTAAATACTTTTGAGGATCTTTCTCCAAGTGTAAACTGATAAAGGGCCTCCAGATTTGCAATTGATGAATTATAAAACATTACTGCTGTTACCATTCTTTGGACGTATGTAAGTGAAATCAGTGTCTGGCACTCTGCACTAGGGAAATTCTGGCTAAGGATGCAAAGACCTTTAAAACTGAGCAGAATCATTTTCTGCTTATATGATGTTTTCCTAACATGAGGATGATCTGAAAACCACTCTTGAGATTTGAGCTTGTAGTTCCAGGGAGCTTAGGTGTTTTTAAAGTCAAATATCAGTATCATGTTTAAAGGGCTGGCTGTTATCAAGTGCAGGAAGATCATTTTGGTACAGGCTTATGTGTGTGGCTAGGTTGGCACATAAGGTTGTGGGCTTCTGTAATGGGAGACATGAAAACTGACTGCTACACAGGTCAGCTAATCAATTAAAGCTTTGTTCAATTCCAAAGCCATGACTCAGCACACAAGTGGCTCATATTGGACTTACTGCCTTAGTGCATTTAATCAGTTGCCAGAAGCCAGTTAATTTTCTGTGATTTTTAAAGCTGGACTTACCTTTAATAGTAGAACAATAGGTATGATTTGCTAAACTGCAGAACATCACATTGTACAGAGCAAGTTCAGGATTTCATACTGAAATAGGAAACAGTCTGTCATCCTCTTGATCATTTAAGTGCTGAAATTGTCATATAGCTCGGCAAGAAAGCAATTAAATAACAGCTAATCATCTATGTTTAGACTTACTGTATTGGTTCAGAACTATCTGCATAACTTCCAATAGCAGAAACATATACCCTTATATCATAGGCAAATCAGCTTTGGCCTGTCCTCCAGACTGGTTGAATCGGCACAATGAATTATGGGAACAACCTGAAAGCAATGAAAGATTACTTCACAGTGGTGTTTCTGTGTCATATCATGCTGACCTGTCTCCATGGTGATGTCAGTTCTGGAAAGCTGCTTTCAAGGGCACTACTGCTTTCTTTGATGGCCTTCAATTTAATGGTCCAATCTAAGTACAGAATACGTGTGTGCCCTGCAGGTAATTGGGAATTACAATTGGTTGTAATATGGCCTCACATTTTAGTGGTAGCTATGCTGCAAAGGTGGTGGGAGTTTTAAAGTTTTATTATACTATCTTATACTAAAATGAGTCTCCGCTATCTTCTATAACCATAACTAAACAGCTGAAGTAACAGGGGAGCTCTCTCTTTGCAAGTAGAAATGGGACTGCTTTAACAGCAGACATTCCTGCTTGGCTAACAATACATATCAGACAAATGTAACATTTCTAAGCCTAATGAAATGGAGAAGCCACCCTTAACTTGTAAGCTCAGTCTTCACTGCAGGACTTGGAGTGAAGTGTTTGTGAAACTGGATGAATTATGTATTTGAGCAAAATGGGCCTATCTTCAGTTGACAACAAAAAAGGAAGATTATGCTTCTGATCCTCAAGTCTGATTGCATTATTCATGCTGAAAAAGCCTGGGAAGGGCAAAAGTAGGCTTACACAGCCTTCTCAGTCTTATGCTGGTTAAAGGCTATTTTGATTCGTAGCCAACTGCAATGAGGACTGAGGTATTTAAGAGGAGATTGGACAAAAATCTATGAAATCTATGAAGGACCAAGATAGGAGGGAATGCAGAAGCACATGCATGCTTCATCCACATCCTCTTTATTTGTCCACATTCAGTTCTGTAGGGTGCAAAGGAGGTGCCCATGTCAACTGTACCAGCTGATTACTACTAGGCATTGCTATGGTACAAGGGGAATTGATGACTGGTTCCTTAGAACAGCTGTAAATCTACTTTGTGCTGCTCAGATGTTATAAAGTAGACATTAATGAGAGTCAAAAATCTGGCCCCTGAGCTTGGCCATTTGTTTTAAGTATGGCACTCATGTCTAGAATTTGCATCTTGCAGTTGTTGCCTAGAATTCCTGCTGTTACCATGATGGTGATACATTTATAGGCACTATTTCTTTTCTACCCAGTGTGCCAGCTGTCTCGCTTCAAATGATGTGATGTCTGTCAGGATTTCTTCATTAGGCTTATTAAAATAACTACCCCTTTTTTGGGGGGGAGGGGTGGTTTTGACATTTAACTGTACTTTATTATGAACCTATTACTGCAAGATATAGAACAGGGATAGGCAACCCCCAGCATGGATGCCAGAGTGTGGCACTTGAAGGCATTTTTCTTGGACAATATGCTTTGGAGCAGACAGCAGGGAAGGGGCCAGGGCTGCACTGCCACAACAAGGATTGGGCCCCTCGTGGCTCCCCCACTATCAGCCCCGGCACAACAAAATTTTCCAAGTCGAGGTCGCAGGTGTTTTTGGCACTCTGCCCAAAAACGTTGCTGATCCCTGGTATAGATCACGGTACTTTGCAGTGATGGCCAAGGGAAGCATGGCATTGATTGCTGACTGACTTATAATAATACACTTGGGCAATAATAAACATTTCACTTCCTCTTCATGCTAAAGTTTCATTTTATAATGGCATGATGAACACCACTGGCCAAGTGTTACTTTAATGCTATATGTCTCTGGCTAGTAGGACAGAACTAAGTTTTCCCACTTGTCAGGCAACTTGAATGTCAAATCTGGTAAGGCTGATACAGTCCCCTCAAAGTAAGTACAGGCAATAGCAGAAGTTGTCACAATACTTTAGACACACAATCTCTTCCCCCTCCCCTTCCCTCACCCCAAACACATACAGAGTAGTGTTAAATACAGAGACACCACTGGAGTCAGAATCCACAACCCTCTACATTCCAGGACAGTAGCTAGATTATCAAGCCACAGAACAACTTCTTCTGGTTTGTTCTTCTTTTGGCCCCTTATCTTCTCCTCTTGGGCACCCAGTGGCTAGTTTCAACCAGAGGTATGGAGTATGCACTTGGCCTTGCATAGTCAGTCCATGACTTACTGGTAAAAACACTTGGCTGAGCAATTGGAGACTTGGGCTCAATGCCCCTTGTCAACGCCCCTTGTCCTTCCCCTAAAATATGCCATTCCCATTTGTAATTAAATATTTATAGAGCAAAAGAGAGGGAGAAGTTTGCTCTCTAACCTAATGGATAAGACTATTGGCTTAAAAAAGGGATCTCTTCATTAATAACATATTTTAAACTATCCATGAAGAAGGCAATGAAAGGGCATTTGAGCAACCACATCCTGGAAATGCATGCCTGCATTTAGGTGCCCATATTTTTCAGTGAGTTCTCCCTATGCCAGACTTTCCTCATTATCATTAAATCTCTATCAAATTGGGAGGCGGGGGATTTTAAATTTACAAATCTGTTTTTAGAATGCATAAATCAAACACTCATATTGATGATCTTCCTTCTGAAGATCAAAAGCAAGGTTGTGAGTGCATGCTTTCTCTTTGGATGCAGAAAATAACTTGGACCTTAGGGTTTTGGGGTTTTTTTAATGAGGAATTTGTATCATTGTTTTCTAAACAAAAGAAAAAGTGCTCTTTTGGTTAAAAAAAAAAAAAAAAAAAGTCCCTTTAAGCTTCTGTATCACTTTTTACTCAAAATCCTATGATAAACTGCCCTGGAAGCCATTGCCTCCTAGAGTCAGTTTGTTTCAGTTATTGATTACTTTTTACAGATGACATGAGCGTGCATGTCAATAGGTTCCTCTAGCACCACCATAGTTATTTGCCTTGCAAAGCCACCAAAAGCATTCTAAAGCCCTGAGAGTCCCAATCAGAACTCATTTGAGTTGCTATGGAGGATTCGTGATGAGTAGGTACAGCTAGGAAAAAACACAGCTTGAACGTGATTAGATTCTCTCTATTCCATTTCCTTCCATCATGCCAGAGTGCATTTCTATCTGAGAAACAAAGTTGAAGTAACACACAGTACCACTCTTCCCTCCCAGCCATCTCGTAAGTGCTGTGTCCACTTTTATGAAAT
>NW_017729006.1:28664992-28666421 GCF_001723915.1 Gavialis gangeticus | reverse complement strand
AGAGTGCATTTCTATCTGAGAAACAAAGTTGAAGTAACACACAGACAGCTTATTTCTTTACAGAAAGAAAACACACACACACATACTCCAGTCCAAGAACCCAGACAAAAACTAAACAGCAAGCCTGCAAGATCACTTTTCCCAGCCACTGCAAATAGGTTTAATCCTGCTGAGCATATAACTTAGACACCTTGGTGATTAGGACTCTACCTTCAACTTCTAACGTGCTCAATAATTTTCTGAAAAATAAAATGGAAGAAAAAGAGAAGCTTTGCAGCTGGACCAGTAACTCAATACATTTGGAATATGGCTGAGCAAAGCTGAGGGCTTTCTAGCCCAATTAAACCCAAGAAACCATTAGCTTACCCAAGATCACCTTGTCGTGTTGTAATGAGTGTTCTGAAAACCGGTGATTATCAAGGTGCACCGCTGTGATGTATTTCCAGCATGAAGCAGTGCCGACTAAATGAGCAGCTGCAGTATATAGTTTTAGACTATACTGCCTTAAGCAACTGCCTCACATAAAACACAACTATGTGTGAGCGAACTGAAATGGATGAATATGGCAGTGGAGGGCTCACAGTTTTATTATGGATACTTTGATAGCTATTGCAGAGCACCAGTTTCTGACATAGTTAAGGGCTTTTCACCATATGGCACTAATATAATAGCTGATAAGAAACACATTTGGTATTTTAACCAGAATATGGCCCAGCATCCACTTATTGCAAACACTAATACTGCTGCTAGTTTAGCAAAAAGCCTCAGGTACTGTAGTTTGCATTTAAAAGATCTCATTCCAAAGAGACGGCTTTCCTGTAACACAGTTGAAGGCCATCACTAGCGCAGTGCTGTTTCTGCCTATGAAATAGGCAGAAACAGGCCTGTTCTATGAATAAAAGGCCTTTTGGCTTTTCAGCTGTTGCTGAAACCCCTTGCATAAGCACAGAATGTAATCAACAAAAATCCTGAAGGCTGGAGCCTAATTTTACTCCCAAATTCTGAAACATCCACCATGACCCTTAATGCAGTGGACTTTGTTAGTCCTACTTTAATCTCTATAATTATAATCAGGGTGCCTTCAGAAATGAAAGTAAAGCTACCATGTTATCAGAAATGAAGAGGTAGAACTAGCAGGTCAGAAATTACAGTAAAAATACATTATGAAGAATTTTTGTAAAAGGAAAAATCAGGCTGAACTGAAGCTGCTTCTGTGGAGTGTTTTTCAACACTAAAATTACAGACATTGTCCCTACATTCCTACAGTAAAAGAGACAGAGAATGTAGCAGAGGGGAGACTGTATCAGGTGCACTACTGAAGGGACTAGTCAATAGGGCTGTGTGAAATTTTGCTGGCTGTTTCATTTTGATGCTGTTTCGACTCGTTTTGAGCTCGAAACAGCAAAATCAAAATGAAACAAAGGGCTTC
>NW_017729006.1:28660919-28664813 GCF_001723915.1 Gavialis gangeticus | reverse complement strand
TGCTCTCATATTGACTGTGTAGCTGGCCAGTGACTGTGATCTTTCCCTGAGGTCCCTTCCAATCCCAGTGCTCTGGGGGAGGGATGGAAAAACAGCATAAAAGGCAGCATTGTTTGAACTATCCCGCTTTCTGCCTTGGGGTCTGACAGTTACTGAGCTATCTTCCAGCAGCTCAGGAGTGCTAGATAACAAAGGCCACTACTACCATTGATTTGATTTCCTACTTGCTAGCTTAGCAAGTGGGACTCCACAATACCTTTTGCTTTCTTTCTAGACCCTTTTATTTTATTTTTATATTATATTCATTGATTTATTCTTTGAAATTTCATAATTGTATTGAATATTACACTATAGAATTTATATAGGAAGGCAGATACAGATATTTTTATTTCTATACATTTATAGTTTGCAGCAGTTTATAATATATAATTGATATAGGAAGGCAGATACATTTATATTTTATTTCTAGTATCCAGGTTTGCAATTAAAGAATTTTTTTTGCAAAAATCTTGTTGGTCTAATAAAAAATATCATCTCTACTATAAGTTCTGATTGCTTTTTTATTATTTTATTTCTATACATTTATATCTGGCAGCAGACTATACTATAGAATTTATATAGGAAGGCAGATACGTTTATATATTTTTATTTCTATACACTTATATCTTGCGGCATATTACACTATAGAATTTATATAGGAACACAGATTTATATATTTTTATAAAAACAAGACACTATGAAACACACCATGAAGCATGGTGGAAAGGCAGCTGGCAAGCCTTCAGGGAGGGGTGGAAGAGGGGGGAGGGGTAGGGGGGTAAGTCCCCCACCGCACTGAGATGCTGCTGCAGCCTCTTTCCTACAACTAGCAGGGATGAAACTTCCAGAAGCAGCAAGGAGAGGGGATTAGTGCCACTACCTGTGCTCGAGTCTGCATCCCCTCCACGAGCACCAGCCATAACCTCCACTCCTACCACCATGACAACAAACAGCAGCACCAGCACCAGCATGACAGTCTCCTCCACCCCCATTTCACTTCCCATGCTGAGCCTTCCAGTGCCAGAGGAAAAGCTGGAGCTCAATCTGAATCTGAGTGCCAGTCCCAGGGAAATTTTGGGGAAGGAGGGGGAATCAGCTGAGTTTGTGCTCCACACCCCTCAAGTTTCCCCTTCAGCCAGGTCTCCTTCTGCAGAAGGCACTTCAGAGGAGGCTGAGGTAGAGGTTTTGAAGGCTAGTGGCTCAGCTGAGTCCACTTCTCCTGTTGCTGTGCCTCTGCCTGCTTAGGAAGGGAAAATTGCAGGATCCACACATGCACCCACACCCCAGAAGCAAGTGGGCAGTGTGGTCTGGGATCATTTTGAGCTGGCAGATGATGCCACATATGCTATCTGCCTGCACTGCTGAGCCAAAACCAGCCAGGACAAGGGGACAAATCACATGAGCACCACAGGGATGCTGATGCATGTCTGCAGGCACCACCGCCTTGCCCTTACTCCTCCTCAGCCTGGCACCAGCGGGAGCATTCCCAAAGGAAAGTCCCCCTCTTGCTCCAAAGCCCCCATCCCCCCAAAGCAGAGGCAGGCCATCCTGGAACAGTGGGGGAAAGGCAGACGTAAAGCAGGGCGCGTTGCAGTAGCAAATGAGGTCATCCAGAGCACTGGGGAGAAGTTTGCTGTCTATGGCCAGCCCTTCTTCTTAGTTGAGCAGCCAGGGTTCAGGAGGCTCATGATGCTTATGGTGCATCATACCAAGTGCCCACATGCAACACCTTCAGCAGGACAGTGGTGCCCTCCCTGTATGAGGCATACAGGAAGTACTTGAGGGAGGAGCTGAGCAAGGCAGGTCTGCAGATGGCCTTACACTTCACCTTGGAAATCTGGAGCAGTCAGGGTGGCAATCATGCCTACCTCTCCCTCACAGGTCACCAGTGCAACCAGTCAGGCCGCCGGTGGGCTCACCTTCAAGCCAAGGTGATGGATGAGTCCCACATGGCAATAGATTTCATGGGGGCCGTGAACTGGTTGGTGCAGGGGTGGCTTGTTGAGCAGGGCAAGTTCACCCACAGGTTCATGGTTGCCAAAAATATGGTCAAAGTGGTCTGCAATGTCAACTTTGTTGGCATCCGCTGTGTGGCACACAAGTTTCACCTCATTGTCAGGGATGCCTTGAAGGGGGACAAGGCTGCCGGTGACAGCACCAGCACCACCAGCAAGTGCATTTCCAAATGCAGGAAGGTGGCAGGCTATTTCTACCAGAGCATCAAGTGGGGCAAGATGCTGCAGGACAAACAAACAGAGCTGAACATCCCGCAGCACAAAATCATGCCGGATGTGGAGACTCGGTGGAGCTCTATATACCTGATGCTCAAGAGGCTGGTCGGGCAACAGAAGGCCATCTATGAGATGGCCTTGCTCAGGGGGATTGGGATCAGCGGCCCCCTTAACAGAGCTGAGTGGGATACCATCTCCCACATCTTGGTGGTTCTCAAGCCTTTCCTTGAGGCCACCGAGAGCCTCAGTGCTGGCAGTTCCCTCCTTAGCCAGGTGATCCCTGTAGTGAGGGAACTTCACAGCCAAATGGAGATCTTCCAGGGGATCAACTTTCCTGGCTGGGACAAGCCACTGTCACCAGACATGCAGGCACTGGTAAGGTGACTGAAGGAGGGCATCACGAAATGGCTTGATCCGTTGTGGTCTAGTACAGTCCACATGATGGCCACCGTGTGTGAGCCGAGGATGAAGAGCAACATATGCAGCAGCCAAACCCTGGATCAGTGGATGGAGGTGCAGGTGAAGAGTCAGGGAAGCAGAACGACAGAGGCGGGGGACATGGAAGAGGGGGACCCACTGTCCCATGCTAGCATGCCATCCACCAGCCAGTCTCCTTCTCCACCACAGGCGCTGCCAATGTTCATCAAGGGCATGGCTTCCATGGTGGGATTTTCAACCTGAAAGCTTGCTAAGATATATTTCTGTAACTATTCAATTGGTCTGCTAAAAGACACCAGATTAGATTGATTCGAAAGAAAGGACCTTGTCTGCCAATGTCATGTCCTTGGACAAGCACCCCTAACACCTGACCAGAAGGACGCATGGTCCTGGACACATCTAAGGCCCAAGGCTGGGGCTGGCAGAGAGAGTTCTTTGGCAGCTGCTGGAGAAGCTCCTTCAGGAGAGGAAAGAAAAGCTCTGTCACTGTTTGGCTGCCTGAGATGCTGCTGGTGCTGCTGCTCAGTAAATTATTTTTTAACCTGTTGTCATTTAAACTGGTGGACTGGGATGAGACTGTAGGGGAGGAAGAGGCCTCATTGGGGCACACTAATGTGTCATGTAGAGGCCCCAGCACCAGTGAGGGCGCACCTTAACACACACACAGTGTCACCCATGTCACAAGTTTTGCTTGTCAGCAGCCTGAGGTGCAGTTTCCCAGAAACCCCTGCAGCTATCTCCTTGAAACATGGCAGGCTTCATGGCCTCAGCAGGAGCTACCATGCCTGCTGTTTTCACCCCGCTGTGCCTTAACTTGTGATATGAGTTTTGCTTTCAAGACTTTGAGGTGCAATTTCCCAGAACCCCCTATACCTACCTCCTTGAAACTTGGTGGGCTTCATGGCCTCAGAAGGGGCTACCATCCCTGTACATTTCATCTGAATCAGGCAAGAAATGACAAAGTTATAAGTAGTTTTGTGCTTCCCCATTCTAGCCTATGGGCAAAATGTCGAAACAGCGAAACAGTTTCGACAAAACAAAATGGAACAGTGGTTTCAAAACAAACAAAACTCAAACTGAAACACTGTCTCGTTGAAATGAAATGATACTGTTTCACACAGCCCTACTAGTCAGGTCACATTGAATCAGTTAAAACACTCCACAAGTGAAGGGATGTGCAGTCAAC
>NW_017729006.1:28655636-28655919 GCF_001723915.1 Gavialis gangeticus | reverse complement strand
ACAAACAAAACTCAAACTGAAACACTGTCTCGTTGAAATGAAATGATACTGTTTCACACAGCCCTACTAGTCAGGTCACATTGAATCAGTTAAAACACTCCACAAGTGAAGGGATGTGCAGTCAACCACCACCAGTGGTGAACTAGAGATTGTTAACTGGTTTAAAATACTAAAAGTAGGTGTGATGTCATTAAAATTGAGCGAAGTGAATAAACAGGTAAGAGATAGGGGCCAGGGTAATGATGAGACTAGGGGGTCAGTACATGCACCTACAGGAGGCCTC
>NW_017729006.1:28644189-28655625 GCF_001723915.1 Gavialis gangeticus | reverse complement strand
GTCCCTTCCGACCCTAGAAACTATGAAACTATAAAAGAGGTGCTGAGCATGTGCAGGTTCCATGGACTTTAGCTGGAAGTAAAAGTTGTCAAAAGTACCCAAGAGATTTAGAAATACAAATCCCTTTAGCTATGAGGACTTCCTGTGCTTCTAAATTCTGGAGGAATGCCTGTTGAGCAGCTTGGGGTAGGGGGAGGGGTTGGATCAGCCCCAGATGTTTTAACAGAAAATTGACAATGCAGAAGCACTACAAGTAAATGAAAGACAACTTTTAAACATCCCTGAATACTGCAGACAATTTATTTTGCCATACCACATATACATTTGCATAAAAGGAAAAATAAGAAAACAAAGACTTTAGTGAGTGCCACTTACCACTTGCATGTGTTCAAGCAATATATTTTACTTTTCGCCCTGATGAGCAGGAATCTGGGTTTTCCGTTTGCCATTTGTCAGAGTTCCAGCCTGCAAGGAGCTGTGGGGAATAGGACGCAGGGGATACCATGGCATGTGCATGTGCACGTGGCAGTCAGGCAGTGGTGGAGAGCAGCTCCTTGTCGGTAAGTCTATAAGGGTGGGAGGACACAGGCGACATGTCGGAGGGAGTGGGAGGGGCACGTGCCCTCCCTCCAGATTTCTGTGCCCATGGTCAGATATGGGGCTACATCCAGGCTGGACCAGCTCCAGGCAGGAGCCACCTCCATGACCCAACAGGTAGAACCCAGTGCAGGAAGGAGAACTGTGCCACCATGGCCACCAAGGTGAGGCACACCCTGCCCACCTGGCAGCAGTAGGCGCACAACTCCCCACTGCTACTGCCATGCCTCATCTTGGCAGCCATGGTGGTGCAGTGCTCCCTCCCGTGGTGGGTCCTGCCTACTGGGCCCCTGGCTCCTGCCTGGCTGTAGCCTCATGCCCAACTGTGCTAAGGGGAAGAGAGAGATGGAGAGAGAGAGAGAGAGAGAGAGACAAAGAGAGGGGGAGAGAGAACATTGCTAAGGAAGGGTCACTTCTCCAATTCAGGTTTCCTTTTCTCCAAACCCAGGGTGGGAAGAGACTATAGACCATCTTTTCATTATGTGATCGTGCAGTGCTTTTTGCAATAGGGCTCTTGAGTAGAACTGAGGCTTCAAAGCACTACCACAGGATAAAAGCAACCAGCAAAGGCAGAATAAGAAACTGACCATATTTCTATACACTCTTTGCAGATTGCTACAGCACTTGGAGCAGGAATTCTCTGGCAGAAGGCATTACATGAATGGCCTCAAGTGCTTGGAAAAGAGAATCTATTCAACAGTCAGATTGAAGCTGTATTCAGAGATCAAGGAGGACACTGAGTTCAGAATTGCTTGAGCCATGCAGCATTATTCTTTCCTATGTGCTCCATATTCAGGGGGGCGGGCAGGGGGAGGGGAGGGGATTGCATCCTGAAACAAGATACAAACCAAAGACAGCCTTTTGGGATCAATGTAACAGCAGAAAGAGCCAGTAAGTGTAAGAATAACATAAAAGCGCTTATCTACTGAAAAGCCACATACCCAATTGAGCAATCTACATTTTAGCTTTGGTTATGCATTTGCTGTGGAGCCATGAATATAAATCAAAGGATGTTTGCCCGTAGGGCTGCTTATCACATCAGTTTGAAAATCCAAAAATGCTTATTCTGTACATAGCAAATTCCAAAACCTACCTCAAGTTCCTTTTGTGACAGCATGTTTCTGTTATCACCCATTGCAGGGGTGGCCAAACTGAAACACGTGTCACAAGTGTCACAGGTGGTTTCAGTGTACAGCATGCAGCAGACCAGAAAAACAGCACAGTGGCAAATAGGGCAGCAGATGGGACAGAGAACACAGGGAATGAAGCAAAAAGCAGAGTACCAGGTTGGATAGGGAGCATAGGTCAGGAAGTAGTGGGAGCTAATGTGTGGCACACCCATCAAGATTAGCCCCCACTGTCCCATTGTATGGGCCAATAGGTAAACCGGATCCAACAGGACTCACTGGATGTTGACATAAAATGCGGACATATGAAGATTCTTATGACTGTGTCAATATATTAAACAGCAAATGTGAATTAATACTGCCAAATGCAAATTCTGATTGGGCAGGGATATTTTTTTAAAATTAATAAATAGCAACAGTAATCCCAATCCTTCCTAAGAAGCTGTTTTCAATTGCAAAAAAACCCAATCTTGCCTTAAGAGGTAATAATACTGGTTACATTATTTGCAAACTGCCATCCATAGCCATTAAGTCAAACAAGATATTGATCCCCAGCTCTGCAGATTTTTCTCGCAAAAGCTTTAGGAACCACAGAAGTTAATGGAATTTCTCGGTAAGTAAACTTACTAAGGGCCCAGTGAGTAAATAACAGAGCAGGGATGAAATCACTGGTAGTCGTTATAACACTGTTACATTTGTCAAGTGCTTCCCCCTGCCCCCATCTTAAACAAAAAATCAAGAGATAGATTAGACGTAAGCCAGCCCAATGAAGTGTTTGCCACTTTTGTTATTCCATCATCATTAGACTACATATTTGCAGCACAAACCAGATGAGAAAAGCTTGCTGTACACAAGTGATAGCATATGATTTAGTCTGTGGAGCTGGCTACACCAAGTGCAGGCTGTGTTTGATCCTATTTCTGCAAACTCTTGGGCTAGGGAATATCTGTTAGTTCTACCTTTGCATGGTGGTTTGCACATCTGTGACAAAGGTTCCTTTGCGCTGTTGTAATACACAGTAAATAATATGGCCTGATCTTGCAACATTCTGAATACGTTCAGGACTATGCAGGTGCTATGTGAGCAGGGCCAGACACAGGCATGGGTGAACCAGGCAGTCGCCTGGGGCCCAGACAGAAAGGGGGCTGGAAAATGGTAATTTTTTAATTATCATTATCTCTGGCGAAGGGGGGTCCCAATACTAAAGTTTTTCTGGGGTCGCCAGGAGCCTAGGTACGGTACTCTGTGCGAGTTGCCACTACAGTGCTTGCCACTATCAGTCCATTTAGGAGCAGGTACCCTAGCCCTACTTCTCTCCTGAGCTCTTCCAGCCTCATTTCCCTTCCCGCTTCCTCCCCACCATTAGTCACATGGGACTGCAGGAGCTCCTCTGTGCCTAGGGAGAAACCTAAACCAGCTGCATAGAAAAACCCAACTTGTCTCTCACACTGCGTGTTTATTTCTTATTTTGCTTCTTGTATTACAACTGTGTGCACCCACCCTGCAGTTCTAGGATGAAAGCCAAGGTGAAGAACTGTTCAGTTGTCAACATTGTTCACATTTATACTCACCTAACATTGTTGGTTATAATTCGTTACAATTTTTTTAGATTTTTCATTGTTTCAAGGTAACAGTTAACTTGTTTGTTTTTGTAATTAGCATAAAGTTATCTAACCTAATGAAGATTAAAGCCTCTCTCATTACTGCTCTAATAAATTAATGCTTAAAATTCTTAGCAATTATTTGACAATATTTAACAGGTTAATTGACCGTGTATTTTTGACTGGTCAAAAATCCAGTCTAGTATTGCAGAGTAGCAGTCTGGCTGAGGCTTTTCATTACTATTACAGGAAAAATATAATCTTATAGGATGCACTCTGAACTCTACATGGAAGCTGAGTACTAGATGGGAGAAGCCTGGCTGATCACCAGGGATCCTAATTTTCTGCGTGAAAAAAGAAAAAAAACAACCTGTTTAAATGCACAAAAATCCATGGTTTTCCGTGACAAACAGAAAACTAGGTTCCCTACTGATCACCTAGACTAAGTAAAGACAGTCAAAAAGCCCAAGGCTGAATTGGTTCATTCTTTGCAGGTTAGTCTAAACTGCAGAGATTAAACTAGACACACATTTATTTTTGATCCAGGAAAATGCAGCCACATGCCTACAGTAGCTCAGGCCAGAAGCTGGGGGTGCTCTAGCACAGCTCTCTGGCACATAACCAGCATGGGCTGTGTGTTCACTTCCTCTTCCTGCTGCCCCCAAGGGATTTGCAGTCCAGCCTCACAGCAGCAAGACTCTGCAGGGAGGCTCATCACTTCCTCTTCCTGCCTCCAGGGACAGGCAGGGGCTGCTTCCAGATGCCTATGGGATTTGTAATCCACAGTCACAGCTAGCAGTAAATTCGAGCAGGGGAAGGGGTGTTTAACCCTCACTCCCCCAGACACCAGCCAGGGTTTGCCTGGGGAGAGGGGTAAGTCCCTGCCTCCCTTCACCCCAACCCTTCTCTGCTGGAGCAGACAGCTCAGCCTAGCCCAGCCCGGGGCTGGAAAGCATGTTGGGATGCTGGGGGACTGATTTAACTTGAACCAGGAAGGGCTCTGGGACAGAAGTTTCATAAACTGGTTTGACCCAAACCAGTTAAGTCTGATACTACATTCAACCAGATTTATCTTAAACCCCTTCAGCCATTTAGAAACTGGTTTATGTGCACTACACTTCTGTTCTGTTAGAGGTTTAAACCAGTTTCTGATTACTTAAACCAGTGTATATGTAATTTCTGTCCCTAGCCCTACAGACAGAAGAGAACAAACTGCCTGCTCCCTAGAGAATATGTCCCTGCCAGGGTCCAGTGATGACTTTCAACTAAATGTTTCCATTACTTTCAGGAAGAATTTCTGCTGAACCTTCTTGTTTTCATTAAAAATAAAGTAACATCCATATTACCATAAATAGAACCACCAGATCAGTAGTGACACATGTTGCTCAAAGAATCCAATTATTTTATTTTAGCACCAAAATATTGCAACGTTGTAATTGAGGGAGCAAGGGGGAAGCATATGTTTAAAAACAAAATCAAGTACCCTGACCATATAGTATTGGATTCCATTTCAGCATATCCTTTAATAAAGCAATGCTTAAGGGTTCCTTACAACATAGTAAACAAGAAAATATCTTCAAGTAAATGTCTCAATGTAGAACAAAGCATACTATGTTTGTAGTCTCTTTTCTGTATCAGTGAATACTTTGGACTTTTGAGAAAAGGAAATAGTTTTACACAAAATTGATGGAACACCTTCTTCACAATCTAAAAGCAACCCTAACCCAATCTCAAGGGAGCTATATTAACTTGTCCTGGTAGTGGTAAATACTGGTGCTCAATTCAAGAGAGACTTGGAAATGGGAACTACATAGATCTGGGGCTTGGCAATTGGATACAGAAGTTCTACACTTTGGGGGTAGTTCAGACAAAGCCAAATTGGTTCTGCGTAATCAACACATTGTGGAGTGAGTTGTGAATTTTTGTCCACCTCTTAGAACCAACCCACACAACTGACAACTTTGACAGCCTCAAGAAAAAGTCTTGATACTCATCAGGACTGATTCTAAACCATATCTTTGTATGCCCTGCAGGTGATGTCTCCTGGTCAACATTAAATCAGGCAGTGTGCAGTAAGTTTGTTCTGTAAGTAGTGCAATTGCTATTTGTGAATAAAGATATCTTCAGGCCTTCCAAGCCATCACCTTTCAGAAGACTGACACCATGGTTCCCTTTTTTTAGGGGAAACAAAGTCTACTTCTATAACCATTAATAATCAGTAACGTGTTTAGCCACCCCCATTTTTGGAGTATGTTGATAACAATGTTGGCACTGTACATGTTTAATATGACATAAGTGCAGCAGCTCCAACTTTACTCCTGTAAATATCAGAATCTGGCACACTGAGTACACTCAAATGAAATCTACCCTGAATATTATTGCTGTAAACTTCATACCAACCTCTGTGTGCTGTGGAAAGGTGAAAAAGCCTTACAGAAACTTTAGCAAAACCACTTTCTTTGGCAGTGGAGAAATACTGTAGTACTATAAAGTTCAAACATAATTGCAGCAAGTACTGCTACTCCCAAAAGTAAATGTCAAGTTTCAGGCTTCTCTGGGTGCATTTACACCTGTGTTTTACCGCAGAGCTGACTAATTAGCTCTGTAGTAAATCATCACTGTCTACAGAAGTTCCCATTTTACGGTGTGGTAAATTAATTAATGCTGCTGTAGGATAGTACTGTCTAGGACAAGTACTATCTTACAGCAGAGTAGTTGTGTGCCGAAACGCATATGTAGACAGTGATTGGGCTGCTGCACCCCAGCTCATACTGTGGTCCTAGGCGCATATGTAAATGCTGCGCCTGAGAGCAATAAACTCTGGCATGAACTGCCAACTCTGGCATGAACTGGAACGTATTGCTACATGCTAATTGTATGTGTAGATGCACCCACTTACTCTTTTATCCAATCCAGAATCTGAAAGACCATAATACTTGGTATGTCAGTGTTAGCAACAACTGGATGCAAAGAAGATTTGGATTCTTTAGCAAGCTGTTTATTCTGGAGGCACTATAATGTTCTTTAGCTCACTGAAATAAAATATTGCTCCTCCTTCAGCTCCCCAGATATTTTTCTGAAGAATCCATTATTAAAGAAGTGAGATATTTAGCCAACTCCAGAGTTTGGTTGTTTACCTCCAGGTGTGTAGTTTGGCCTAGCCTGACCTACTACACCAAAAGAAAGGGCCAACTGCAAATCAAAGAGACTTAAACTTCAAAAAATGAAACCACCTACCTTTCAGGGAGGATTTAGTCCTGAAGCTATTTTTTGGGCCCTGTCTCTTATTTCATTTAGCTAAAATTAGAGACAGCTATGGCTGTAAGGACCTGCAGAATGAGCACCATGGATATCATTAAAAAACTACAAATCTTCCAACCTAAGCACTTCTCTTTTTAAACAATCCTTTCGTTTGCAGCATTCACAGTTCCACAAAGCAGAAGTGGAGAATTAGCAGCGTATTAGGGAAGGAATCAGAGCTAGGGACAGAAGTTGCATCTAAATCAGTTTAAATGAACAGAAACTGGCTTAAACCTGTAACAGAACAGAAGTTCAGTGCACATAAACTGCTTTCAAAATGACTAAAACCGTTTTACGATAAACCTAGTTGGATGCAACTGGTTTAGGTCAAACTGATTTATGGAACTTCTGTCCCAGATCCCTTCCTGGTTCAAGTTATCTCACAGTCCCCCTGCATCCCAGGATGCTTTGCAGCCCCGGGCTATGCTGCCTGCTTCAGTGGAGCAAGGACTGCTTTGCCCCCTCTTCTTTAGCCTGTTTCCTGCCTGCCTCTGTCAACCCATGTGGGGGGGAGGGGAAAAGGCCCCCAGCCAGGGTCTACACAACACATGGGAAGAGGGATAGCCCCAGTGGTGGGGGCTTTACAGACCCTGGCAGCCCTCTCCCCACCCCTTCACCCCTTTCCCAGCTGCTGATTGGTTCAGTGGCTGCCACAGAAGGAAGGGAGAAGGAGTCCTCCAGGCTGGGTGCCTGCCCATGCAGCCCAGCGTGGGGGCACCAGGGAGCCCCTGCCTTGGGGGGCTTCCCCTACTCCAGCCCAGGGTCCCCCAACCCGGGGCAGTCCCAGGGAGCTGAGGAGGATCTTCCTCTCCAGATCAGCAGAGTCCCTATGAGTCTCTGCGAATTCAGGGAGAAGGAAATTCTCCTGCTCCTCCACAGCTGGTTTTGCCTTAGCTCCTGCGAGTCTTGATGCAAGACTGATGCAGGGGAGCAGAGGAATTTCCCTCTGCTCCCTCCGCAATGGCCAGCAGGCTAGGAGATGTGCTCTAGCATCCTCCACCTACTGGCCTGGGTCAGCGCATTTCCCAGTTGAAAACTGAACATCAGTTTAGTTTGTTGTCAGTTCAACCTATGCAGCTTAGAGGAAGCTGCCTAGATTGAATCGATTCAGCCTCAGGCTTTTTGACTGTCTGCATTTAGCTCTAGTGAATTACAGCAGCAATCACGTCTTTATGTACCAGCCACTTTCCTCTTCATGTCTTCTCTTTAGTAGAACACTTCCATGGTTCACCTCTAATAGGATGTATTTATAAAAGCAGCAAAAGTTTAAATAGCCACTTGCCAATTCATTTCTGCTCTTGCTGCAGTTCCAGATGACTCCCAGCCCTCATCCCAGAGGACCATGCTTGAAACCCATAATCCAGGTCAGATTTTAATATTCAAATAAAAAAAAAGTGCCAGATGGAAAAGCAAACCTTTCACTGCCCTCCATGACAATTTACAAACACTCAAGCATACTTAATACTTATCAGTTTGGTTTGAATGTAATACTCTGAAATGGGTTACCAGACATAGCAACTCTGACGAGAACTTAACCCAATATCACTTCATATTGCGTGCACAGGAGTTCTCAACCTATGACTCTCAGGTAGTAGATTGCTTGAAGCCTAAACCTCAGATTCCTTACCACTACAGATCTGAGTTCAGCACCTAAGATTCACAACAGCCAGGAAGCTGAGCGCCAATATCTTGGTAGTTGGATACGCAAGCTGCGACTCAGGCAGGTTCCCTGCTAAGTACTCCTATTTCATATATCCCTCAGGTGGCCACTTAGAGTCGTGTTTGTATCATTATGAATGGACACCTATCATAGAACTATCAAATTCTGATCCTTTTTTTTTTTTTTTTTTAGAGTGGTTTTACTACAACTCTTTACTATGAAGTTCATACTCACTTCTTTAGATCATGTGATTACTTGAGTCATCAAGGGTGGACTCCTATTATAGAAAGCAAACAAAGCATTTGAACTTAATGTACAAGTTGAATTTTCTCTGTGTAATATACAACCCGTGCTTTAACTCCTGCAGTGGAATCTGAGATGGAAAAAGAAACAGATGGCAGTTATGCTGTTCCACCCCTTTTCAGCCCTGGTGCAAAGCATAAGGACGTGCAGGACATTTGGAGGTGGTTGCCCAAGATTCAAGTCTTGCATGTGGGTAAACCAAAAGTAGAGTACGTAAACCAAAAAGTACATGAAGACGTTTCCATTCATTAATATTCAAAAACTCACCATATTTACAGGCAATAAAGAGAAAAAATAACCCAACAAAAAACAGGGAGGGGGAGGGTACATTTCTTCATGATGATGAAATATTGCTACCTCAGATAGCATCAGCTCTTTTCCCCTAAGTTAGAGATGTCTTTTCATACACTCCTTCAGACTGTTTAATCTTGCAGCATCTCCATTACTGGCAAGGCTTTCCCCTCTAGGTCTCCAGGAAACTGTTCATGTTCAGAAAGCTGGAGTACATTAGAAACAGAAGTCCTCTACTGGACATACCTTATGGTTAGTGCAAGTTCTATGCTGCTTTGCCAATAAACAGGCGTGCTCTGGGTCCCGGTACGCAAGTTAGCGTGGGAGTTCGTGCAGGAGGGGCACGAGGCTCTAGGTGGTGAGCCTGAAGAGAAGGGTCGGCACAGCAATAGCCCAGGCTGCTACTACCTGTGCAACAGTGATGACGTGCCACACCCCAAAGATCCCCATCACATCTGGGACCCCCTCCTCTTCTGGTACCACTGAGGCCTCCACCCAGATGGAACCCGTGGTTCCGGTCTCCACTCAGATGGGTCCCCTGGTTCTTGGCTGTGGGGGGGGCTGCCTGGAATGACTGACCTGGAGTCAGGAGCAACAGCACATCCTCTTGTGAGGTCTGCTCTGTGTTGGAGTGCTGGACAGGGGCGATCCAGGCTGCAGTTCAGAGGCCACATGCCATTAGGGGTGGCAAAGAGGAGATTGACTCTCTGCCTGAAGAATGAAGAGGGAAGCGCGAGGATGATTGGCAGGACAAGGGTGAATAAGAGAAGCTCCTGTGAAGTCCAGTAGAGGACGCCTGGACAAAGGTTGTCACTGGCCCCAAGGCACACTGCACCAGGGTCACCACCCGCTGGAACTTCACAACAAACTTCTCACAGCACCAGTAGAGCCAGCTAAGCCAGCAGTTCCAGCACTTGAGGAAGAAATGCAACTTGCAACCCCCCCAAGGAAGAAACACAGTGATTGTCATGGGCGACTGCCTTCTGAGGGGGACAGATGGAGCGATCTGCCACCCCGACCCTTTGGTCCATGAGGTCTGCCTCCCAGGAGCCCATATTTGGGATGCAGCTGAGAGGATCCCAAAACTTCTCTGGCCCTCTGACCACAACCCCATGCTCCTCATCCACGTGGGCACAAAATGACATGGCTCAGAGCAATCCCAGTGAGGTTATGACTGACTACAGGGCTCTGGGGGTGGGACTCAAAGGGTTGGGGGTGCCGTAGTTTTTTCTTCAGTCCTCCCAGTTATGGGTCACAGGCACAGGAGGGAGAGATGAATTGATGAAGCCAACAGAAGGCTGCAGCACTGGTGCCATCATGAAGGCTTCCACTTCTTTGACCATAGCCCGCACTTCAGAGGTAGAGGCATTTTTTAAGCATCAGTCTGTTGGGAAGGGATGGCCTCCACCTCACTCCAATAGGGAAGAAGGTCTTCTCGGCCAGAATGACTGATCTACTCAACAGGACTTTAAACTAAGGTTGCCAGGGTGGGGATGGACAACCACCAGTGCAAGCCCACCAGATGTCAACCGCAGAATCAGTAGGTCATGCAGCTCAAAGGAATTCACTCCTACCCCAGCCCAAGGACAGGACTCTTTTAGAAGTGCTGGGAATCATAGCTGGGCTTCCGATGGCAGGCTTACTTGCCTTTACACAAATGCCAAGAGCCTGGGGAACAAACAGGAGGAACTGGCCCTTCTGCTAAACAAAAATCAATACACTCATAGGAATAATGGAGACCTGGTGGGACTTCACCTGTGACTGTACCACAGATATAGATGGCTATCCCTTGTACAGGAGGGATCGTGTTGCTAGAAAGGGCAGGGGTGTAGCTCTCTGTGAAGGAGCAGTACACTTTCCTACAAGAGGAGTTTGACACCCAAGAAGAGCGACTTGGAACAGAAATGGAACTTAGAAGCAGAATGGAACAGAAGCAGAAATGGAACTGAGGCTGGCAACAAAAATTAAAGACAACAAAAAGTCCTTCTTCAGGTACATAGGGAGTAAAAAGAAGACACAGAGTAGCATAGGACCCCTACAGAACAAACTAGGGCAAATTAGTGACAGGTAGGGGGAACAAGGCTCTTCAATGAGTTTTTTGCTTTTATATTCCTGAACATGGATCAGGACAAATCTCCCAATTGGATCACAGATAGGCACAAAAGGGACACCAGCCCACCAATTGTTAGTGCCGACTTGATGAAGAGGCACTTGGAAGGACTAGATGCGTTTAAGTCAGCAGGCCCAAAAGATCTTCATCCAAAGGTGCTGAAGGAATTGGCCAGTGTCATAGCAAAGCCACTGACATAGCTATTTGAGCACTCTTGGTGCCCAGGTCAGGTCCCAGAGGACTGGAAAAAGGGCCTAATGTGGTACCTATTTTCAAGTAGGGGAAGAAGGATGATCTGTGTAACTATAGACCAATTAGTGTCACCTCTATCCTTAGAAAAACCTTTGAAAAAATTATTAAGGATCACATTTGTGGGAGTCCAGCAGGAAAACAATGCTGAAGGGCAACCAGCCCAGATTCATAGCAGGTAGATCCTGCCTAACTAAC
>NW_017729006.1:28638801-28639189 GCF_001723915.1 Gavialis gangeticus | reverse complement strand
TGATTTACTGAGGTCCCTTCAGATCCAAACATCTATGAATCTATGACTTGAGACCCTCTGGGTTAGATTACTGGGGGGACCATGGTAAGGGGGATATAATGGTAGGAGTCTACTACAGACCTCCTAACCAAAAGGAAGATCTTGATTAAGCATTCCTTAGGGAACTGGCACAGGCTGCATGCTCTCAGTGCACGGCTGTCATGGGCAACTTCAAACTGCCCTGACATCTCATGGGAGGAGCACTCTGCCAAATCTAATCGGTCTTGTAGCTTTTCATCTGCATCGGCGAGCTCTACTTGTCTCAAGAAGTATAATGGCCAACAAGAGGTATGGCACTCCTAGATCTGGTACTGGCCAAAGGGGATGATCTAGTGAGCAACCTGAGAAT
>NW_017729006.1:28625097-28633801 GCF_001723915.1 Gavialis gangeticus | reverse complement strand
GCTATTTGAGCACTCTTGGTGCCCAGGTCAGGTCCCAGAGGACTGGAAAAAGGGCCTAATGTGGTACCTATTTTCAAGTAGGGGAAGAAGGATGATCTGTGTAACTATAGACCAATTAGTGTCACCTCTATCCTTAGAAAAACCTTTGAAAAAATTATTAAGGATCACATTTGTGGGAGTCCAGCAGGAAAACAATGCTGAAGGGCAACCAGCCCAGATTCATAGCAGGTAGATCCTGCCTAACTAACCTTGTTTCTTTTTATGACCAGGTCACAAAATGCTTAGACGCAGGAATCAAGGCAGATGTCATATACTTGGATTTTAAGAAGGCCTTTGATACAGTATCTCATCCTATTCTCATAAATAAACTGAGCAGCTGTGACATACATAATTACAGTCAGGTGTGTAGCAAATTGGCTTAAGGGTCACAGCCAGAGAGTGGTGATGGATGGGTTGGTATAGACCTGGAAATATGTGGGCAGTGGAGTCTTACAAGGCTTGGTCCTTGGACTTGCGCTGTTCAATGTCTTCATCAGTCACATGGATGAGAGCATGAAGAGCACTCTGTCCAAATTCACAGATGATACCAAATTATGGAATAAAGTTAACACACTATAGGGTAGAGAATGAATCCAGGCGGATCTGGACGGGATGGAAAAGTGGGCAGAACAGAATAGGATGCAATTCAACAAGGACAAGTACAACGTGCTGCACCTAGGGAGAAAGAATCACCAGCACACTTACAGGCTGGGGGAGGACCTTTTCAGCAGCACAGCAGTGGAAAGGGATCTCAGAGTCATTGTTGACACCAAGATGAACATGAGTTGTCAATATGATGAAGTGATCAGTAAAACTAACCACATTTTATCATGCATTAGCAGGTGCATGACAAACAGGTCCAGGAAGGTGATACTTCCCTTCTATGCAGCATTGATCAGGATGCAGTTGGAATACTGCGTCCAGTTTTGGGTGCCACACTTCAAGAGGGATGTGGACAGCCTCAAGAGGGTTCAGAGGAGGGCCACTCATATGGTTAGGGGCCTGCAGGCAAAGCCCTATGAAGAGAGATTGAGAGCCCTGTATCTCTTCAGCCTCCACAAGAGAAGGCTGAGGTGATCTTGTGGCAGCTTACAACTTCATGGGGGACGGGACAGCAAGGAATAGGAGATGCTCTGTTTACCAAGGCACCCCTTGGAGTAACTAGGAACAATGGCCACAAACTGATGGAGAGCAGATTTAGGTTAGACATGAGGAAGAATTTCTTTACAGTAAGGGTTGCTAGAATCTGGAGTGGGCTTCCAAGGGAGGTGGTGCTCTCCCCTACCTTGTGGAGTCTTTAAGGAGGCTAGACACGCACCTGGCTGGGGTCATCTGACCCCAGCACTCTTTCCTACCCAGGGCAGGGGGTTGGACTCAATGATTTACTGAGGTCCCTTCAGATCCAAACATCTATGAATCTATGACTTGAGACCCTCTGGGTTAGATTACTGGGGGGACCATGGTAAGGGGGATATAATGGTAGGAGTCTACTACAGACCTCCTAACCAAAAGGAAGATCTTGATTAAGCATTCCTTAGGGAACTGGCACAGGCTGCATGCTCTCAGTGCACGGCTGTCATGGGCAACTTCAAACTGCCCTGACATCTCATGGGAGGAGCACTCTGCCAAATCTAATCGGTCTTGTAGCTTTTCATCTGCATCGGCGAGCTCTACTTGTCTCAAGAAGTATAATGGCCAACAAGAGGTATGGCACTCCTAGATCTGGTACTGGCCAAAGGGGATGATCTAGTGAGCAACCTGAGAATTGAAGGGAAGCTGGGAGACAGTGATCACTAGTTGATCACTTTCTCTATGCATTGCAAAGCTGGCAAATTAGTCAGTAATGCAGAAATCCTTGATTTTAGGAGAGCCAATTTTCATAAGCTCAGGAGGTTGGTTGTTGAGACCCTGAGAAACCATGATCTGATAGAGAGGGGAGTCCACAATGAGCGGTTGCTCCTTAAGGACATGATCCTTGAAGCACAAGGGGAGTCCTTCACAGCCTGTAGGAAAGGTAGCAAAAGGGCTGGGCAACCCCCATGGCTAAATAAGGGACTTATGGACCTCCTGTATCTGAAAAGATTAGCCTACAAGGGATGGAAGTCAGGTAACATCACCAAGGAGGAGTACTCAGTACTGCCCCATACCTGCAGGGAGCAAACTAGGAAAGCCAAGGCCAAAATCAAACTCAAACTGGCTACAGAAATCAAGGACAACAAAAAGTCCTTCTTAAGACACATGGGTAGTTGGAAGAAAAACAAGGGCAACTTCAGACCCCTGCTAAATCAGATGGGGCAGCTGATAACTAACATCCAGGAAAAAGCTAATCTCCTTAACAATTACTTTGCATTGGTCTTCCACCAACCCAAGGGGATCATCCTGCCGAACAAGATACAGGATTGCCAGGGTATGGGTCAACACACACCTAATCACTGGCAAAGATCTCATGAGGGAACACTTTTAGAGGCTGGACATCCACAGATAAGCTGGCCCAGATGAAGGGCACCCGAGTGCTAAAGGAACTGGCTGACATCATAGTGCAGCCAACAGTGAGGATTTTTGAGAACTCCTGGCACTTGGGAGAGGTTCCTGAAGAATGGAAGAGGGCTAGTGTGGTACCTATCTTCAAGAAAGGGGGGGAAGGAAGATCCAGGGAACTACAGCCCAATCACAGTCTGACCTCAATCCCTGGTAAGATATTGGGAAAGAGAAAAAGAAAAAAAAAAAGAAACTATTAACAACAGAATGCAACATTCTACAAGATAGCCAATATGACTTCGTTGCAGGTAGGTCTTGCCTGACCAACCTCATTTCCTTCTATGACCAGGTGATGCATCACCTGGACAAAGGAGAAGAGGTTGACATAATTTATTTGGACTTCAAAAAAAGCCTTTGACTTGGTCTCCCACGAAGTCCTCATGGTTAAACTGGGGAACTGTGGCGTCATCAACCTTACAGTCCGATGGCTCAGGAACTGCCTCTGTGGTTGGACCCAGAGAGAGTGGTAATTGATAAAACCATGTCAACATGGCACATGGTGACCAGCGGCATCCCCCAGGGCTCTGTACTTGGACCAGAACTCTTTAATATATTTATAAATTATATAGATTCAGGTATCAGAAGCGGACTGGCTAAATTTGTAGATGACACTAAATTATGAGAAAGCTTGGTCATGCTAGAGGAAAGCCTGGAGATTCAGGCCAACCTCAACAGGCTCACAAGGTGAGCAGAGCAAAACCTGATGGCATACAACGCAGAGAAATGCAAGCTGTTCCACCTCGGGAAGGGGGAATCCACATCATACTTGCAGGCTTGGCAGTGCTGCACTCACTAGCACCATGACCTAAAGAGACTTAGGGGTCGTGATTGACCAGAAGATGAACATGAGCCACCAATTCAATGCCGCAGCCGGCAAAGCAAAAAACCCCCTGGCTTGCATCTACCGATGCATCTCAAACAAGACCCAGAAAGTCATCCTCCCCCTTTACTTGGCCTTGGTGATACCACAGCTGAAATAGTGCATCCAGTTCTGGGCTCTGCAGTTTAGAAAAGATGTAGAGAAGCTTGAGAGTCCAGAGGAGAGCCATGCACATGATTAGAAGACAAGAGAACAGGCCTTTACAAGGAGAGGCTGAGGCATGGGACTCTTCAGCCTGAAGAAGCGAAGGCTCAGGGGGAACTTGGTAGCAGCCTATAAGTATATAAGGGGTGTGCATCAGGAACTGGAAGAATGTCTGTTCACCAGGGCACCCCAAAGGAAGACAAGCTCCAACAGTCCCAACTCTGGCTGGGAAGACTGTTTTAGGCTGGACATAAGAAAAAACTTCATTACTATCCAAGTCCCCAGAGCCTGGAATAGACTCCCCACAAAAGTGGTGCAAGGACCTACTCTGCACATTTTTAAGAAACACTTAGATACCCATCTTGCTGAGATCATTTGACCCCAGCTGACTTCCTGCCCCTTGGACAGAGGGCTGGACCCGATGATCTTGCGAGGTCCCTTCCAGCTCTAATGACTATGAAATATGACTCAGTCCTGACCAATCAGGACTACCTGTTCAAAGCCTTGGCCTCTAACATGTCCATCATGAATTGAAAGGAAAAACATTGTCTCAATATGGCAACCGGCCAACCACTAACTTAATGTTGTATGAGCCTGACAAACTCACAATGTATCTTGTTTAGGGTAAAGAGTCCCCAAACTGCTAACAGCATACAAGCTATAAGTAGGGGTCTACTGAACTCAAGGCAGCCAGCTGATTTCATGGGCAGATCCCAGAATGGGCGGCCATTTTCACAAACTGAGTGCAGCAGAGCTCCTCCATGCCTCTGATTGGCCAAGCAGCTCTGGCAGTCCCACCCACCCCCACAGATTGTCACACGCCCAAAACTATGGATTAATTACCCTGATTAAGACCAAGGAAGCCATTAAGCCACATGTTAAGTATGAATTAATGGCTTTGCTAAGCTTAATCAGAGAAATCAAGTCCTAGTTTTGGGCCACCCCAAGTGGTAGGCAGTTTTGGCAGCCTGCAAAAAAAAGCACACAATTTATGAGCAAGCAGAGAGAGTCTTGGAGCACATGGGGGAGGGGGGCGGTGGAAAGCAGAGCTGCAGAGAGTTATTGCTTGCAGTATCTGCACCTTCTGCTATAAGCAACCTTACCCTACCCCACCCCACCCCCTTCTTCCTGCCCCCTCTCCCCCCTGTGCTCTAAGAATCTCTGCTTGCCCAGTTTATTTTGTTTTTGCTACCCTGCCAAAATCCTGGAGCGTGTCCAAATTCAGTTTCTGCAAAAAAATTGTGCAGTCGTAAATTCAGTAAGTCCCTAACTATGAGCCACGTTATCTTGACCCTTTACAACAAAGCATTTTTCCTCTTTAATTCATAAGCTCATTCAGTTATTACAGGCAACCCATTTCTGACCATTTTATTTAAAATGTTTTATTCTTTATTTAAAGGGAATAAAATACAAATCTCAATACATCATTTAGGAATACTTAAGACACCAGAAAGGAAATGAGGTTCAGAATAACAGTACAAAAATGACAGGACGGGAGAGTAGATGTAGTGTTTCAAGTGCAAAAATTTAACAGCCATAGCAGTTTTAAGTATACCACTACTGCACGCACAGTAGCAAGATAATATTTCACACTGTGCCCAATGGGAAGCTCTGTGAAAATGGCAAAACCTACTCAGCTAAAGTAAAATATGCAGTTTTAATGATGGCCTGAAGAAGAGTTTTATCTGTATTTACAGACCTCTCTCTGATAAAACTTATGAGCAGTAGAGCATTAATTGGCATGTAGCAGCTTTGTAGAGAGTCTCATGGAAAGACTGTTTTTCCAACATATTCTGGTGCTCAGAAGCAGAATTGTGAAAATAGTTTGTACAAATGATGAATTTCAAGAACATGCATTCAGAACTTCGAAGCTAAAGTTTTTATAAGGCCCTGCCAAAAATATTAAAGAACTTTGATTTCTATGAAAGTGTGCAACATACTGCATACATCATGCTATACCTGTAAACCACATAACATACATACCAAACATTAGTTCATACTTGTAGGTAAAAAATGGCAAATAAGATTTCAGAATGCAAGAATGCTATGGGTATATGGTGCAATTTTTGTTGGATGGAAGAAAGGGATGCTTTGCACAAATGAAAGTGTATGTTACATGTTTCAAAATGCACAAAACTGGCAGCTTTTATGCCTACGAATTATTAAAACTTCATAAAGCATTAAGAGTTGCCGTTTCAGCACCATGACTACTAAAATGAACGAACTCAGAGCCATAGTTCCCTTGAGGGGAAAAGAGTTATCTAGTAAGCTTGTGTTTTACTAGGTTCATCCTACCAGAAATCTGATTCCCTGTGATAAACTTATGTCCCAATTTAGTTGTTTCAATAGAAGAGAATGTACTGAGCCACAGACAGTTCCAAAAAGTAGGAGTTATATAAATATTTAGTACATTCAAATAAAGGAGCTAATTGCTTCCTAACAATCAAATGCTAGGAAAGGAGATCAGTTAAAATCCTAATAGAGAAATACAAATACTGCATAACATACTCTGTATAAATGGCACGTACTCTTCCATTTTTAAAGCATAAAGTATAAGGAGGCCTCTGATGAGCTTACGTAAAAAGAGGATTTAAAATGCAGCTGGCATTTGTCTTGCGTAGTCATTTCAGAAGTTTCCCCCCAAAGTTTAAGGCTTTCCAATAGGTTTGTAGCATGCATCAGGCTGCCACATGCGAAGTTCCACAACAACTTGGTTAAGTTTTTGCATCCAAAGGTTACGTTCTTCTTTAGTATCTGCAGACAGCCAGTTCCTAAAAAAATGGAAAGCTAATTTAAAAGGATTTCTGCCACTTCTTTCCAAATGAATCCAAAGCATTTAGACCACCTTTATGACCTGCACTTAGATTATCTTTGTGACCTTCGGAAAAGGAAAACTAATTCTCCAAACTAGGAGATAAACAGCCAAATATCAGGCCCTGCAGAACACTATCATCTGGTCTACAGTGCTGCCCCCTCCCCTCCATGTCTCCGATTGGCCAAGGGGCCCCGGCAGTCCTGCCCCACCCCACAGATGGCCAATCTAGTTAGGCCACGTGGCAAAGGGACCTTGACTGGGCCTGTGCCAGCCCAGCCCCATATGCTACATGGGAAGTGTGGGGCCAGTCTGGGTTGCCCACGTCCCACACTAAACTGGGCCTGCTTGCTGGAGGACCAGCCCAGCACCACTAATCCAGCTGGTGGGACCTGATGAGTTTGACTTGCCTATGCTTCCTCCTCCCCTTCCGCAAGCCAAGCTCCAAATACCAGGAAAACATTAAATCAAGCTTGTCGGCTACATAACGTCGCTTCTACCACCACTTACAAAAAGGAACACGAATTCTCTGTAAGTGAACAGAATGGCAAATCAAGACTAGAACAAAATGGTTCTAGCATTATTCTCCACAACTCCCACTCAATGCCAATAGTTATACTCTAGTCACATTTGGAAGTAAAAGAGCAAGGACACTTAAGCCTATTTCCCCACTTACTTGGTAACACAGAGAGTATCTCTACACTGGCTGACAAGAGTCTCTCTGTCATCCTCCCTTTGAGGTCGGACAGTGATTAGCTCAAAAGTGTTAGGTCGGGCACAGAATTCTCTGTTGGCTGGTTCAATTTGACGATTAGTGCAGTTAGCCAAGTTTATCCGGCCCAAAGGATGCTGAAAGTAAAGTTATAGGAAGAATCACAGATACAGCAAATGGGATGTGACATTTTGCCCAGCACTTTCCTGTGGCAAAGGTGGTAAGTAAATCAAAAGCAAATTATGAAAGAGGACATTATATGAGTAGTGCATAAGTGAAAACCACATCTGGAGGACTGCACACACCGACAGTAGAATAAGCCCCACTACCATATTCTTCATGGCTACAGAAGCCACCCCCTGCCTACTGGGCTACAGAATCTCAGGACTTATTTAAAGCCAATTATGTTTCTAACTTTTGTACATGCAAGAGAACTTTATGCAAGATTCCTACTTCCAAGTTGATTGAGCCAGGCCACATTTTAAAAAGTCCAGATCAATCTGGAGGGATAGTCTGTACCATGGTCTTGGAAAGGAATGTTTCTGTAGCCACAGAAAAGTACCATTCCCCCCAGTTCAGTATGCAAACTGCTTCTTAGCTCTAACAAGCAATGCTGCAATACAGCTAACTTTCCTTTGTTTCCTAACAATGGAAAGATAGTTGTATCACAGCATATGTTCTGTACATTTTTCCAAAGCAAGCGCTGTAATCTTGTTACAGCGATTGTGGGGAGAATAAGGATAGAGCTGTCCAGCTGGGGAGATGAGCCATTAATGCAAACACAAGGAAAGGCTGAAAGAACTAAGCACATATACTTTGGGGAAAAAAAAGGCGACTACAGGGGGTACAGATAATAGTAGTCTTCAAATATCTGAAAAACTACTATAAAGGAGAACAATTGCTCTCCCTCAATGTAGAAAAAATGATGCAAGGCAATGTCTTCAAACAGTAACAAAAGGAGATTTAGATTAGATTTCAAGAAAACGGAAAGTCTTTCACAGTTAAAAAAGTATGGTGTTGGAATACACTGCCTAGGGAAGTTGTAGAATCTCCTTCATTGGAGGTTTTCAAGAAGAGACTGGATAAAGGATCAGACAGGACAGAGTTACAAACAGCTAGAGCATGCTATTAAGAGCATCATTGGGAAAGCCTAGGAGAGCCACACAAATGCATTACCACCCCTCTCCCCCCCACCCCTCCAAACCAGGTCAGAGCATTTGCCAGAGAACATTAGAAGAGCTCTGCAGGCCAGAAGAGGGAAATAGGAGATAACAATGCTCAGCAGCAGCAGAACAAAGCAGAGCTCCACAACCAGCTTGGTTGTACAAGATAAACCAGGATAAAGGTTATGGAGAGGATAGAATTAGGAAAAGAGAGTTCTGGCTTTCCAGTTAGAGTGCGAGATATATGGAGCTATGCTTGCAGTAAGCAGATTGCAACAGATGTCGGGTTATCCCATATTTATTGGGATTTTACTGGTAACTATGTGGGGGCAGGAAGGATTTTTTTCCTCTCCTGCTACTACTGGCATCTGAGTTGTTGGGGGGGGGGGGGGGGGGGGGGGAAAAAAAAAAAAAAG
>NW_017729006.1:28619583-28625031 GCF_001723915.1 Gavialis gangeticus | reverse complement strand
AAGGTGGGGGCGGGGGGACAAAACAAAAAGAAGCATTTGGCGCTGGCTACCACAATAGCTGGTGATTTTGACTGGGGTGTGCTGAGGCTCTAGCTGGGACCTAGAAAACCCAGACATTATGGGCTGGAGAGTCTTATTCCTTGACTCCAGGTTAGACTGATCATCATTTACTGGCATCAGGAAAGAATTTACTGCAAAGTCAGATTGGCACAGACTCAGAAGGGCCAGCATTTACCCCAGAGTTTGAAAAGCTGTTCTGGCAACAGACAAGCAAGACTTCTTGGTAAATTGTTTAAGTGATTCCAATTCCTCTTGAAAGCATTCAGAGGAGTTGGAAACATTTAGATACATATTGCAGGAACAGACTGAAGAGCTGAGAGGGTCCAAATTAGAGACCAATCAACTTTGCTTTGGGCGTGTTAGGCAGAGAAAGTCTCTAAAAGTTCTGCATTTAAAGCACTGCACATTCAACCATGTTGGGGAGCTGCAAGATTAAATCAGGTTTTAACATGAGCATAAGTAAGGCAGTATAAAAAAAACCCAGTCACATTGGTATCATGTGGAAGGAAACTGCTCGAGTATTCATGGTGGGCAAAATTCTGTTCTACTATACTTGAAGCAAAATATTATTTAGATGAAATCCACTTATTAAAAAATTGTTGGTGGAGACCATAGTGTTGCCTCTTTAAACTGAATAGAAAGCCAATCATCTGATGAAATCTTCAAGAATAAGAACCTTTCCTACAACTGACAACTACTGCTAGCTTTCGGATTCGTTTTGGTCTACGAAGAAACAAGCAAAGAATTGCAGAGCACACCTTAGCCAAGAGAGCTTGATATCTCCCGCTTGGATTATACAAATTTGCAGGACTAGACACCACAGACCCAGATCCACATGCTAAGGAATATGGTATTCAATAAGGTGATTTCCAAGCTCTTACCTTTCTCTTTTCATCGTCTGGATATGTCCAATAGGAAATACAGTTTCCAGAAAGCACACACCAGCGTCGATGCCAAGCCCCAAATCCACTCACATCTTCAAACATAGTCTACGAAGAAAAAGAATAAATTTACTTCATGCAACATTGGTTACTTTGGTTTACATTATATTTAAGGGTAGTTTTCAACTAGCACAATATCTGTGTGCGCACAATCACACACACGTGCACTCATACAGTGAAAAGGGTATCTTAATAACATTCAGCTTACCCCCCTTTCCTTTCACATGGAAATTAATGACATTTAATTAGAATCAATCCAGAAATAATGTTCATCTTAGCTATTACCACTATTTCAAGGGCCATAAAAGAAAATGTTTTAATAATAAAATACTATCTGCCATAACACGACATTTCATTGCCAAGTGTGTCAAGTGTTACTTGTAACAAATACCAGGTGACCAGGTTCAGAAAACAACTGCTTAAATACCAATATAGAACTTAGTTTTAAAAAATTCGATCAGCCAACCCTTGTTAAGCGAATTACATTTCAAAATAAAATAGTTGACCAAGTTGCAATTAGTCTAGTGAGGGGTCTCACAACTTGGAAAAGGACTTTTCATTTGGGGAGGCAGTTTATTCCATACATTTCAAGATAAGGCAAATATTTCCCCAACCAACTTCATTAGTGGGTACAGACAGAGTTTATTCTGTAGCCTGTAACTCTATTTCTTCTGCATTTATTTATATAGCATATTGCCTTAGCAAAATAGCAGTTTTCTTGTATAAAGTTATTCAGCTTTTTCTTGTATCCATTCAGAAAGCAATGCATTCCAATAGTTTAGGAAATGGGATTCAACACCACTCCAGAACAGTGATTCTCAATTAGGGTGCCATGGGACCCTGGGGTGCCTTGAGACCTTCTCAAAGGTGATGCAGGGTGCCCCATAAAGTTAATTTAACACTATTAGATTTACAACACAATTCACAAGATGAGTCCAGAGATTCCAAAGAGAAATCCAGTTATGGTCTCTGAGTTCTTTGCAACAGAAAAACTGCTCTATTTCTTTTGTCTACAAAAATGAGCGCAAGCTAAGAGCTAGCATTTTCCAAGGGATGCTTTGAGTCTAAAAATGCTGAGACTCACTGCTCTAAAAACCTATAACAGCCACCCAGTAAATATTAGCATACTGCAACAGTAGAGGTAACACCACAAAAGAGAAGTTTAATATGGACCCATACAAGGGTGTTAAGAAAATATACATGTATTAAGCATACATTGATTTGCCAAAATAAGGTAGATTTCACTAGGATAGATAAGTCTGATTCTGTCTAAATAAAAAGGACAAATCACAAAAGCCAATGAAAAACAAAAAGTTTGAGAAATTTTTGGAGCAGGAAACAACTCAAGTGTCAAAGATGCACTTGTTTTTCAAAGGCCTTTTTACAGCACATTTAGTGCCATCTACTGGATATAAGTATAGCAGTACAGGTCACTGGAATGGAAATGTCACTATTTATCTAACGCCAGATTTATTAAAGTTCTAGTTTTAGAAATTTAGATTTTTAAAGTTATCAAAATTGAAAGCTATACAAGTTTAACTTTGTCTACTGAACCAAAGCCAGGCGAAGAGGACAAGTGGTTTAATGGAGTTTTGCTTGTTCACAAAACTGGGGGAATCTTTTATTAAAGCATTTACTTTAAAATGGGTCACAAGTCTAAATTGCTTTTTAAAAAGTCTCTGGTGGCTAATTTAAAATTTCACGCCACATAGTTGTACACTAGCTGGACAAGCCAGTTCAAAAGGAGCTTAGAGAGAAGATCATGACAGCAATAAGTCAAGAGTTTGCCAGAAAACAGAGAGAGACCCCAAGAGATATTTTACTGAAGGGTAATAATTAGGGGTACACCAACAAAGACTTTGAGCTGATACCAATGGCTGATTATTAACGAGCCACATCAGCCGATACCTATCCAGTTGCTGATATGCAGTCCAGAAGCTTGGAGAGCAGTGCCTGGCTGGAAAGTCTTCTGGAGGGAGGGGACATGGGTGGGGGCAGATCAAGGCCCACACGGTGAGGGAGGGAATGGGGTAGGGGCAGGTGCTGCCCAGCCAGGGCAGGGGACAGAGCTGTGAGCAGCTCACCCGGGAGGTGCACGGGAGAGGGCAGTTCCTGTTGCTGCGCACACCCTGGAGGAGGCATGGAGGGCATGTGCCTCCTGGATCTGCATGTGGGGTGAGGGAGGGCTGCCACTGTGGGCTGGGTTTTTCCCGTTAGGAGGGGTAGGAGGGAAGGCCAGGGCTGTACTCTGGGCAGGTGGCAGTGGCGCTCATGGGGGGGCGGGATATGGCAAATTCTGGGGTGGCTGTAGCACCCCCTCCCAGAGCTGCCGCCACCAACCCCGACTGCAGCCCCAGCTGAACCCCGCACTGGGGACAGCCTGCAGCAGCAACTTGCCCTCGCCCCATGCACAGATCTGGGGGATATGTACCTCTCATGCCTCCCCTGGAGGTATGCGGAGTGGCAGGAGCTGCACCCTGCCCTCCTCATAAGCCACACGTGGCTCCATCCCACACCCTGCCCAGGCAACGCCTGCCCCAGCCCCACTACCTCCCTCACTGTGGGGGCCTCAATCTGCCCCTGCCGCACCACTCCTCCACCCTCTCCTCCCCCAAAACAGACTTACCAGCTGAACACTGCTCTCCAAGGTCTGGGCTGGCTGCATGCGTGATGCAGCTGTGCACATGCACACAGCATTCATCAGTGACATTATTGGCCGCACCAGCCAAAAAAAGCCAATTGCTGATTATGTTAATTTTCCTTTTATTGGTGCCAATGCAATATGGACCAATGTATCATTGCACTTCTAGTAATAATGATAACATTTCAGCAAATTTAGCCAAATGGCAACTTAATAGCATCAGACACTTTTTTTGGCCAAAGCAGCAAATATCTTAAACCAAGGTTACAACGCCTTATCACTAAAGTAAATGGGAGAGAGGAAAAAGTTGGGATGACTCCATTTAACCAACATGAAATCATTTGGTTAGTGCTGAGAAAAGAAAAGCACCTGTTTTACCACTTGGGAAAGTGACTTAAAATAGCAAGCAAGTTAAACTTACCAAAAATCCTTTTTCTTCTACAGAAGAATCTAGTTTACAGTTTAGCTTTAAATATATATGTCCTTCCAAAGGAGACAGAAAGGGAACCTACAAAAAAAGTAAATAAATTAGCTACTGAAATATGATGTAACCTCAACAGCAACTCTGTTCCCATGAAAAGTAAGTCTTTTGCAGCAAAGATATAAGTAATAAATTATTTTGGTGATTTCTAGCGAGAAGAGCCCTATGTATGGGAGAGTCAAAAACCACTTGCTATCAAGATTGTCACTAGAAGTCACTTAACATGGAGAACTGGAAATACATTTTGGTTTTTACAAAATATAATTAACGTTATAGGTATGGTGAAAAAAATCCAGATCTATCCTATTACAATATATGCAAGGTCAATCCAAAGTGGGGCAAGTGTCTAAAGTAAGACTTAAGCACCAAGATTCTACTTTAAGTCCACAAATGCAATCATCAAATCCTTGTTCAGCTGCCACCTAACTCTGAAACTGTCCTACTGGCACTGAATCCTGCACCAAACCCTCAAACTCCTGCCTCTGTACCAATGTAGAAATGACTAAGTCTTGACAGGGTACAACAGCTTGGCATCTAGGCCTTTACCCATACCCAATCCCACCCCCAAGGGATTTGATCCAGGAGATACTTAGAGTCTACCCACCAATTGGCCTCTGCACAAAATATGGCCTCAACACTTTGTTTAAAAGAAGAGATGCTCGAACTGTTGAACTATTATGTAAAAAAGTGAGACACTTCCAGCATCACCTCTTTCCACTGTTTTAAAAAACAAACAAAGCAACTCTTTTTCCATTTTGAAAAAAATGGGCATCAAGTGCCAAACTCCAGGAGAGATTGCCAAGATAAGAAATCTGAGTGAAGGATAATATCTCCTAGTAGCACCTATAGTCCAGAGAGGGGTGGAATTTCAGCTCCTCCCAGTATTCATTATTCCAACTGATAGCTCTAGGCAGCTCCCAGGTAAACATGCTGGCTGTGTTAGGTCTTCCTCTGTGACAACTCTCCTAGTGCACTGTCAAGGTCAAGCTTGTCCAACATACGGCCCATGGGCTGTCTTGCGGCCCTCCAAACCGTTTGCTGAGGCCTAGGTGCTGTGACGGGAAACGAAAGTAAACTCTGTAGTTTCATCTGGGGGGAGGGGGCAATGTGATACTGCTTCCTGTGAGGTCTTTGAATATGGCTCGCCGGTCCGCTGAGTGATAAAAAGTTCATGATCCGGCCCCACATTCAAAAAGGTTGGGCACCCCTGGTCTAGGTGTTTCACTCAGGGTCATAAATTCTGCTGCAGGAGCCATGCACTTTAACATTAGAAGTTACAATGTTGAATGTTACAACGCTTAGGTCCTGTTGTGGATTTGAGCCTT
>NW_017729006.1:28611517-28614583 GCF_001723915.1 Gavialis gangeticus | reverse complement strand
TAGGTGTTTCACTCAGGGTCATAAATTCTGCTGCAGGAGCCATGCACTTTAACATTAGAAGTTACAATGTTGAATGTTACAACGCTTAGGTCCTGTTGTGGATTTGAGCCTTTAATTTCATTGGCATTCCCCTTTTCTTGCAAATAGATTTAAATCATATCAAAAAAAGAGAAAAGCATGACTTCAGGACAACATCTGTCAAGAGCACCTCTTCTAAACCAATGCTTTGTTAAAATCTACTCTCTCATGACTTCAACATAAGTGATATGCTAACCAATTACTTGTACAATCCCAAAAAAACCTCCTCAAAATAGAACAGAGTACTAGTAGGTCCCCCATCCTTAAAGGGTAACTATCAGAACAGTATCCTGCTGAACAAAACAAAATGCCTCAAAACAAAAACTTGGGCAAATGTGAAGGCTCTTTGGCATCTGAATTCTACTATGATCCCTTGTCAATACAGGTCTCTAAAGACAGATTAACAGGTGCCCTGCCCACAACACATTAAAGTTCTATTTTCTCTTCTAGAAGCTCATCTTTATTGCCAAGTAAATCCTATACAACATGTGTTCAATAAAGAGGCCAGAAGGCTCTTACACACCCCAGGATTGCAATGACTTGGTAATTCAAAATGCAAGTGGCTATTTTGAAGCGCTGAATTCCATTTGGCATTAGTTTTGCATGCTACTGACAAGATTTACTAAGATCGCCATGCAACCTGAAAAAAGAAAAGACCCCATGCATCTAGCGGATATATCAGTTCTTAAGCAGCATGCTTGCTATTGCACAGGAGAAAGTCTTCATTATCAAAAGGATTCATTAGTATGCCCAGCAGTGAGGAGACATTCAAACAAACAAATGTAATTTCCAGCAAAGTTGGTAGGAATTTTGCCAGTGACGTCAGGAGGAAACAGGAGAGAGCTCTTTATAGCTTATGTTGTGCCTATACCTAAACACTAAGGACAACTGAAGTACATGAAAAGAATGATATTTGAAATGTTCTACCAATAGTCAAATTAAAGTTCTTTTTATTTGGATAGACAGAATCTCCTGGGTGCGAGGCAGGGGAGTGAATATGGAGTGAGAGGGGAAAAAAAATGTTGTTTTCATTATGGAGATAGCGAACAGGGGTTAAGATGTGAGGTAGGAATGGGCAGGGGCTGGGGGAGTGGGAAGAGGGGATGCTCTCCTAGGTCAGAGGCAGGAGAGTGAGAGTGAAGTAGAGTGAAGCACAACAGTAGATATGCTTGATTTAAAATCCTGCTAATGGGAACTTCAGCTCACTATATCCTAATTGAAGTGTACCATTTAGATGTTGATGGGTAACATCATATCTATAGAACTGTTATTGTTGAATTCTTCAACCTTTTTACAAAACTAGTAAATTTTAGTTCATAGGCAAAACCGGCTATCTTAAAATAGCAACAATTTGTACTTTTAATGACATTTGTAGGAGGTTATGTTGTCCAATTCTTCTACTGGCTTACAAACTTAATTGGCAAAACTATTCCTTCAACAATGGTGTTGAAGAAATAAAAAACTAGAATCACTTGACAGCATTCCTTGAGAAGCCAGTAGTTTTGTAAAACCCTTTACAATAAGAATTTTAAAATGGGGAGCTTTAGTATTATGTAAAAGCTTAAATAATATTTAAATAAAGTTGATTTCTAATACTATGCTGGATACTACAAGACAAATAGAAACTCCTGCTGTAAAGTTTGTTTAAAAATTACTTCTAACTACTACAAAGGCTTGAGAGCAAAACATGAGCAGCATGCACTAGGAAATAGCATTTCAGTTTTAGTCAAAAGCAAGTAAATATAGCAACCTTGTCCTGGAACATATAGCTCAGTAGCTCTCTTTCCTTCCCTCCATAATTTATCTAGGGGGGAAAAAAAATATGCTGAATGGTGCCAAACGTAAGTCTAGAAAGCAGTGTAAAGCTATTTTTGAGTAGATTTTACTCCTTTCCACCTAATCTAGTAGTAGAAATATTAAAAGGGAAAGCATATGCAAAACCATTCTGGTGGAAGTGGATTCCTGTGTAGAGCAAGTTAAATAAAAAAAAAGCAAATACAAACCAACAAAATAAAACCAAGCATTTGGTGCAGTGAAAGGCCTCACAGGTTAAGTTTTAGAAAAAGTCACATGCTTATAAACGTCTTCTGGTTTCCCCTTATTAGTATACAGCAATTTGTTTAGTTTTGTTACTGGAAAACTGAATATGGTATTCCTACACGTTTCCTTCAGTTTTTATTTTCCAGTTATATGGTGTTAATATACTTCATATAGGCAAACATTAGCCCAAGCTCCAATTATCTTTGGAGATGAAGCAAGCTAACTTCCATTACCTTGTCTAAAACAAATTTGGTGTTTCCCATCGAAGCCAGTGAAAGCTTGAGAGATCCAGCAAGGACAAAGTTACTTGTGCGTACAGCATGGGGGCCACCTGGACTAGCCATGGCTGCAATGGAAAGAGAGAAAAAAAAGTCTTAACCCAATACACACACAAGCACAACACTACAATATGAAGCATAAGAGATACACAACATAAAAAGGAATGGGTGTTTTTCTTTTAGTATATTCTCCTTTGACTCTGAAAGAGCCGTGCCACTTTTCTATGAGCTGTAAGGTATATCTACACTGCAGCATGGTTTAGGGCAGTGACTCTCAACCAGGATGCCATGAGATCCTTTGAAGGGTGCCATGGAGGTGCCATGTAAATGGTTAGCACTATTAAATGTGCAAACATGATTCACAAAATAAACCCAGAGATTTCAGAGAGGAATCCACAGTGTTAAAAACATATTCTGACCTGCTGGGGACTAAGTTCTTTGCAACAAAAATTTTCTTTGTTTTTCTGTGGTCTAAAAATGAATCAATCAAAAAAACCAAACAAACCTAAAGAGCTGCCATTTTCAGAGGCATCCCTTGGATCTAAAAAGGTTATGCTGGTATAGAGATGTCTGAGCTAGGTTTAAATAAATTGGCTTGGGTCAAGAATGAATGTAGAGTTTCCTTCTGAGAAAGTAAAATGTAGCTCACTTGGAACTCTGCTCTTCCAGC
>NW_017729006.1:28605623-28611506 GCF_001723915.1 Gavialis gangeticus | reverse complement strand
AAGTAAAATGTAGCTCACTTGGAACTCTGCTCTTCCAGCTATGCAATTTCTGAGTAAACCCATTTCAAAACTACTTTGGGCAACTCTACTCTTCAGTGGAGCCTAAAGAACAAGGGCACAGCCCATTTATAATTCAAGCCACCTTTCTCTCAAAAGTAAAAAAATATAAATTGAGAGTGTGCCAACACCACATACACTGAAAAAAAAAAAAATTCACGTAAGAGAGATACCAAGAGCCTCAATAAGTTAAAATTTTTACTCAGTGAAGACTGTTACAAAATGAGCGATTGCATTTGAGATCTCGGTAGACAGTTACCATTCTGCTTTAACCTAAGATACCTCGAACATGTTTTCCCAAGAAAGACATGAGTGCTACAAATATCTAACAGGTCAGGAATGAACAAGTATGATCAGCTACATAAAATGGTAAACATGAACCCAAACTATTAAGTTGGCATTGCTCCATAAATCACATCAAAGAAAGATCTAGCCTGTGATCAAGCACAAGACAATCCTATCTAGAGATTTTAATTGCTTTTGCCACTGAGTTTTGAATACTCCCCCAAGTAGTTTAGGTTTTGCTTACCTGGGGTAAGAAGTGTGCTTTTCTTGGGGGGGGGAAAAAAAAAAAGAGACAGCATTTAGGGAAAATACATACAAGAAAACCACTAATAAAACTAAGAATGTATATTAATTTATCCATTCTAGCATCAGGGATATATTTAGATTGCTTAGGTAGCTATTAAGCTTATAATGAAAATGCTTGGTTGTAAAGAGAATAATTTAGACTTTTAAAAGGAGACACGCAAGATGTCCGATGTGGACATAGTTTTGCTTAGCATGTACAACATAGCTTGTTGAAACAATTTAAAGTAGTCAGTAGGGTATTACATTCATACTTACAGAGGTAATAGATGTCAATAATCTCTTTGGAGTAATAACCTATGAAAAACAAGATGATAGCATGACAACCAAGTACATTTCATTTATATTTACATGAAATGTATCCATGACCAAAATGCCATTCAAATTTTCTTGTATAAAGCAATCTGAGTGGTGGATAATTCTTGTTATAAATCAACTAGATTTGTTTTCCTGGACTAAGTTATAAACTGAATAATTCCACTAGAGTATTTTATGAACTATAAAAGCTCAAGAAACACCTATTCAGAGTACAACAAACATACATTTGCACCATTAGCAACACAAAACTAACCACTAACTGGGTACAAACTACAGGTGGTTCAAAACCAATATTCAGCCTCTATTTACATGTAAATTGTGCAAGAAATATTTCCATTGTTTCTACAGTATGTTCAGCACTTAAAATGAACAAGGCACTCTTCTCTGTTCTGGCAATTTGGGTTGTGTCAACACCCACAAATCTTTTCATCGTGTCAAGTTACAAATATAACTCTGTGTGTTCGAAGTCAGCAGTTTATACTGCATTTATAATTTACCTTCAACAAGTGATTACTTCCATAAAAGGAATAAAAGCAAAAAAACTTGGTTTTATGATGTCTATTCATTTTCTCACCATCACCAGGTTCATCAGCAGAAAGTGAAAACTAAGGAGCTGCAGAACCAGGTAGGTATCCATTTTCAAGGGGGAACTTCATGTTCTACATAAGTAGTCTCAAAAGTTCATCTTTATCTGAGAGAAAAGTGGATGTTTAAAGCAGGGGGGAGAGGAGGAGCTATTGGATTTCTTTGTATATGAGCGCCAATAATTGCATTAAGAATTGAGCTCAAGCAAACCTTTCAGAAGCCTAATTTACTACTTAAAGTCAAACAAAGCCAAGGAGGTAATGTTTTATGAAGGCTTAGATATTTATTTACGTACTCTAAAGTGTTCCAGTTGTGCATATCTGGCCACTTTTTCTATATACTTCTCTCTACTTGGTTTGTAAACCTGGTGGATCAGGCCTTATGTTGCACTTGCATTGCCTAGTGCTCTCACCCACAGAGGCCTGTAGGTCTAATTCTAGCATGCATTAACAGATCACAGTTTGAAAGATTATTTCGTTCAGCTTCAAGATATTGACTTTTCGCTAAGAGAACCAAGATACCCCTTCCCACACACACGTGAAAATTTTGCCAACCCAAGAAAAAAAAAAATGGCATAAAATATACCACCACACTGTGTACTGGAAGAGCAAGCCCAGTTTACCAAGCTCCAGAAGAGAATAAACCAAGATGGAGGCCCGAAAAAGTTAACAGGGCAACAATGTTTTACAAAAGTGGATATGCCTGTAACCTGTACTAGAAGCACTCTATAACAGCTGCAATAATTTGCTACAAAAGTTATAGCAGTAAAAGTCCTACTGTATTGACTTGAATACAAGACGAGCTGTCACTCCCTGCTCCCCCCATTCCCAGATCATCATGGGGAAAAGGACCCCGTCTTGTATTTTCATATCAGCAAACCGCCCCCATTAAAATGCATTCATTATCATTAAACCACTGCAAGAAGCAACATGTGCTCAGTCAAGGAAACCAAGATAAGGGAAAATGTGGGGGTGGGGCAATGGAATCAGATGGCTGGGAGGATTAGGCAACTACTGCTGGGGTCAGGCAACTGCTAGAATCAGACCCAGAGCAGTCTCCTGCCCTCCTCCACTTGTCCTCTGCAACTTCTGCCCTTCCTTCTGTCCTTACTGTCACAAGCAGCTCACTTTCACATTGTGCATGGAGAAGGAACAGAGCCTGAGCAGGGGCTGACAGTAAAGGTGGGGTGGGGGAAGAGAGCTGCAGAGAGACTGGGAGGGGAGGGGAAGGGGGTGACAGAGCAAGGGGCCATCTGAACCCCCAGCCACTATTTCCCCTGCTGTAGCAGTAGAAAAAAAAGTGGACAAATTCAAGACAACCCTCTAATAAAATTTTTCAGGTGTAATTATAACAAATGTGTCTTATTTTTCCCCACACATGGAATCTAATTATTGGGTTGGTCACCTTATAGTCAAGTAAATACAGCAACTGTCTTCTCTGTATTTAGAGGCAACATTCTCTTTCTACTATTACATGGTTAATGGAAACTTTTCAATTTGGCCACTGTATAGGGTACTAGCATACAATTTCTATTTTGAGAATGAAAATCAAATAGCAAAGGGAATGAGTACACCAAGAATCATTACCAAGGAGGCATAAATATCTTGTGCTAGACGAAAGTTTGGAATGCATGGCACTTTGCAGAATTGCTAGAAGAGAAAAGCAACATTTGAAATTTCAGTAGCCAGGGCAATACCACATAACTTGTAATTGCATCTGATCTCTCCATTTTCAGAATTAGAATCGCTGCACGCTCCATTTTCCCTTTGTTTTGGATCTAAGTCTAGCTTCTGTTGAACTCAAGTATAGCAATTCTCATTTTCATTTACCTTAGATTTATTTGTCTTCTTTCTCTTCTCAATTCCTGTGCTCTCTTTCCTCTGAACCTGTAAAACCAAGAAATATTTGAGAATTAAGGAGTACATAAATTCAAGTGCCCTCTTAATAAAAAGACATGTACATACCAAACTGTAAACTTCTATGTTTATTTCAAAGTCACTGGATACATCTTGCCTATAACAAAAAAGAGGACACGAGTTAGATATGGAATGATGCCTTAATACCAGAGATAATATTTTAAAATTAGTTCTTTTAAAAGAGAGGAACAGTAGTTAACAGTAGCTTTTTACTCTGAAAGGAACATCTACAATAGATTTACCAAAACTTATAAAGATCATGTGTATGAGAAGATATTTGTGTGCGCGCGTGCACGCGTCTGTGTGAGCCATGGCCTATCCTTTCAGGCAAGTGTCACTTCTTACATAATATGTTTACCTATACTGAGTCTGTTTCAAGAAGTGTGACCCCCTCTGGCCAAGCATAAGCAACGTTAGTGTATTCTGAGATATTAGTATATTGCTACCTCAAACTAGATTCCAGAACTCACAAATCAAGGAGAAAAACAAAACAAATAAAAAAAAATCCTGAACACACCCAGTTACCTATAAACAGGACAACATGCAGATCCTCATCCCACAATCCAAAATTTGTGTCAACTGACAACAATTTTTGTTGTTATCTGCTAACACAGCATTAGTGCCATGCACAACTCCCCAGACACATTTAGGACTTGATTTTATTCATTTTCAAAATGGTCTATACCCCATCCCAAGGAGACCACTAAACTCGTAAGTCTTCAGGTTAGGCATTCCTAACAATCTGAAGATACTTTAATATCTTTTTAGTTCAGAACATCGTGATCTTTCAAGACACCTGCAATAAAAGGCTACACAGAATTCCAACATCAGAGGACACCTTGGGGAGAATAACCTGTCTGCCATTGCAGGTGTTCCAAAAGAGAATGAATGGAGAAGGTGAGAGTAGCTGATAGATTGTAGAATAAATCTAAATTGCATTTCTGAGAAGAAATGGTTACTAAGGATATTATTAGAAGCAGAAAACACTTATCCCACAAAACCCAATAGCTGTTTGCAGAATGAGATATTTTTTAGAAAAAAGGTCAAGATTGTAAGCTAGGTCAAAATACTCATCAGTAGAGTTCTGAAATGGTTTCTTCATACTTACAAAGTAAAAGTTGTAGTAAAAATAAGAGCATCTCCATTTAGGGAACTTGCAGTACTTGCTAAGGGAGTTGCTACTATATTTTCAGCTCCAGATCTCAATAATATTATGTAGTAGTAATTTGCTGCATCTGTAGACAAATTTGAGACCATTTTCAGTAGAACCCTATGAACCGCTAGATTTTTGAAGCACTGAAATGCTCCTTCCCCATCCCTCTCACACATTTGGAGTATGGCTCAGTTAAAAATTCTTGAATTCATTATTTTCAACTTTTCAGTTCGTTTTGTTCCACTATGTTCAGTGCTCATCTCTACAGGCTTCAGCAGTTACAACAGTATTCAAGCAGCTCAGCTGAGTTTTATATCCTACCCAGTGCATGTATGTAGTCCAGGGGTCAGCAACCCCTTGCACGCATGCTAAGCATGGCACACAATGCCATTTTGCCCAGAACGTCATGGCCAGCCCGAGCTCTGGGTAGCTGCTGCTAGCAACGGAGCCCGGGCTGCTCCCAGCAAGCAGCTGGGAGGCTGCAAGCAGCCTAGGCTCCATGATTGGCAGCAGCTACAGAGAGCCGGGGCCGGCTGCAGCCGGGAGACTACACACAGCTGCACTGGGCTCCAGAGCCCAGACATAAGCTCTGTACCAGCGTGTGCATGCGCGCCTTGAAGCAGGCAGTGGGGGAGGGGCCTGAGGCAGCACAACCCCGGTCCCTCCCCTGCTCCCGGCACAGAGCTAGTGATTGGGCTCTGGAGCCCGGCACAGATGTTTGTAGCCAGCCTGGGCTCTGGACAGCTGCAGCAAGCAGGCTGCAGACAGCTGTGCCAGGCTCCACAGCTCCGGCATCAGCTGCATGCTGGCGGTGACTGTGCGCACAGCTCAGGGCAGACAGCAGAGCAGTGCCGCCGCCGCCTCCCTCCGAGGTGCACATGCAGTCACCGCCAGCATGGAGCTGATGCCAGAGCTGTGGAGCCCGGCACAGCTGTTTGCAGCCTGCCAGCTGCTTGCTGCAGCTGCCCAGAGCCCAGGCTGGTTACAAACAGCTATGCTGGGCTCCAGAGCCCAATCACCAGCTCTGTGGCGGGAATGAGTCAAGAAGAGACCGAAGTTGTGCTGCCTCAGGCTCCTCCACCACTGCCTGCTTCAAGGCGTGCATGCACACGCCAGTAGAGCTGATGCTTGGGCTCCAGAGCCTGGCGCAGCTGTTTGCAGCCTCCCGGCTGCAGCTGGCCCCAGCTCTGGGTAGCTGCTGCCAGCTGGGAGCCTGGGCTGCTCCCAGCAGGCAGCTGGGATGCTGCAAGCCCTACTGGGAGCAGC
>NW_017729006.1:28600009-28600623 GCF_001723915.1 Gavialis gangeticus | reverse complement strand
CCGAAGTTGTGCTGCCTCAGGCTCCTCCACCACTGCCTGCTTCAAGGCGTGCATGCACACGCCAGTAGAGCTGATGCTTGGGCTCCAGAGCCTGGCGCAGCTGTTTGCAGCCTCCCGGCTGCAGCTGGCCCCAGCTCTGGGTAGCTGCTGCCAGCTGGGAGCCTGGGCTGCTCCCAGCAGGCAGCTGGGATGCTGCAAGCCCTGCTGGGAGCAGCCCAGGCTCCAGCAGCTACAGGGGGCACAAGCAGGGCATCCTGCCATGTACCCCCTGCCCTCATTTTGTTTTTCTGGCATGCCAGCACTCCGGCACCTTCCAAGGTAGGTATCGTGAGGGTTTTCAGCACTCCAGCCAAAAAACGTTGCCTACCCCTGATGTAGTCAGATTCATCAATAAACGTTAGCCCTCCAGGTCTCTGGTTCTAGTCTATTTTTTAGGGAGCCTGGCTACTTATGCTGCAACCTGGCTTCCTCCTTTTCTGTGCTGCATTCTTCTTACTTATTTCTACAGAAATAAGTAAGGGAGCCTGTACAGTCATCCAACAATCTACCCATAAAGGGGGAAGGTAGGAAACAAGAGGCACCCAACCACAACATGCCTACAAGACAAGAACACT
>NW_017729006.1:28597784-28599998 GCF_001723915.1 Gavialis gangeticus | reverse complement strand
GTGTTTTTGGACATTTGGATTGGTCAGTTGGTTTGGGGGGCAAGAGGCAGAGCTAAATAGCCTGCAAATATTTGAAGTCACTGATGGAGAGAAATTTTCCAGCTGCAAAGTATAGCATACAGGAGTATGGTTAGAGTAATAGGAAGAAAGCAAGTACTAGAAATCTTACAGTGAGCATCAAGATAAACTTCTTCACAAGACCCATTAGGCTGTCAAATAATCATCTAAAAGAATGGTGGCACATTGATCATTTGGGACGTTTAGGACTTAAAAAGACAGTGAATTAGCAAATACATTCTAGGGCACAATGCTGTTGGATGGTCTGGCTGTTTTTCCTTATTTCTCACTTCTGGTACTATGTGCATATACTTGCACAAAATTCTACCACTAGGTGTCCAAATGGGCTTAATAAAACATTTGGGGGAACTGGAGGCACCCAACCACAACATGCCTACAAGACAAGAACACTGTGCCTGGCTTCAGGAAAGAAAAAACAAAAACCAGACAGACATGTTGCAGCAAGTGGCAATTTCCATGGTATCAAGAAAGACAAAGTTTCATGGTTGCAAAGTCCATGGCACCCAGAATAATTCACTCCTCTCAGAGCCACTGTACCAGGCAGGCTCCTTGTAGATTCAAACAGGCATTTGAAGTTCTCTGCTGTGATGTAGTTAGGAAACTTTTTAAAAATGTTTAGAATTTGGAGCATAATCTGGTGGCCAATCCTATGGTTTGTAGAGTGAACAATTCCCTTACTACCACTGGAAGTGAGCAGTGTGTTTAATCAATGCCTGTGTTATAGCTGGCAGAATCAGTGAAAAAGGAAGCTTGTTTAAATACATGTAGTTAAATCATTTTCCTATGATGAATTGTATAAATGAGTTACATGACTACTGTGACATGTTATGAGGTTAATCATAACTATCTGTTCTTCTTACCCACCATGATTTAGTTTTATATTCAGTAAAATGAAAGTACAGTTAACATATCAGCAGGTCTTAAGAACTTAAAAACAGGATGTTTATAAAACATAATTTCTCATACCACCCAGGACCAACAAACAAGAGCCACTGGACCTGATATTATCTTTAAGCACTAGTGTTGCCTAAAATAAGAACACATTAGTCAAAGCAAGCTTGTAAATTTAAACTCTAGCCACTTCTTTGAAGAACTATTCCTGTCTCCCAGAAAGCCCAAAGAATTACATTTAATGAGCAAATGTTGTTTAAAACAAACAAAAACAAAAAAAACCCTCAAACAGGTTATTGGTTCAAGTACAGGGCTAGAAATTCAGAAAAACAAACTGAAACAGTCCATTTCAATACCTAAAATCCAAGATTATGACACCTTTCATGAAAAAAAAAACTGGGCAGACCAGAGATGAGACCGTTAGAGGAAAAAAAGCAAACCCCGAAGAAATTCAAAAGCAATGTTCCATGTTTTGATAAGGACAACTTGAAGTTCAGAGCATGTTCATGTTACTAGTTCTAATGACATCCATCTCATCTCAGTTTAAGATTAGGGTCCTTAAGTGTTCATAAATTACACAAGAGCAAAACAAACAAACAAAGTCATATGAAGTAACTTGCAGACTCAGAACTCAATAAGCTCAACATCTTCCTCCTACCTTCCTAGGAAGAACAGTTTCAGCTAGCAAAAAGTTTGCTGAAATTTAAAAATTTGATACAATTTTTGTAAGTGTTTTTGGAATATTTTGACTAACTCTGCTACCTGTTTATCTGAATCTGCAATTTCTGCCTAAAAAAGTCCCTCCTTTGGTAGTAGGAAATGAACAGTAATTGAAGTGTCATACATATAGAAATTTGTCCCACAAAAGTGAAGAAAAATGGATAATTATTGTAAGACTCTGCCTCACCAGGACTGTTACAGCACATGAGTTGTGGTCACAAGATGCTCAGACACATGAGGCTTTAGATTTAAGGTATTATTTTAGCTTTTAAAAAAAGTTATAGCAAAAAGTGATAGAATTAAAACAATGATCAACCAAAACAGGCAAGAGAACTCATTTTTCCTCCTCTGCTTAAGATATGTAGGACTGTATTGCAATGGAAGCTAATTAGGAGGTTAAAAAGGAGGTTTGGGGTTGTTTGTTTTTTTTAAGAAGATGGAATCCTATTCACAAAAATCTCTTTTTAAGACCCTGTGAGTTCAGGTAACCCCAGCATCCAAGACAGTTAAAAAAAAAAAAAAAAA
>NW_017729006.1:28587279-28597705 GCF_001723915.1 Gavialis gangeticus | reverse complement strand
AAAAAAAAAAAAAAAAGTCATTCCCCGCACCCCACCTCCCATATAGGAAGGCAGCCTACCTGGTTTCTGCATGGTGCTACAAACAAAGTCTGCTTTTAGAGGTAGACGCATTTCTGAAATGGTGACAGTTCCTTTGGATGGAGCAAATACCAGGGATGCAGAGGCAGCTTTATTTTTTTTGCTTTGAGGTCCCTCGGTCTTCAGTTTGCTTAGCTCTTCAAGCAAAGAAGTTCTCTTTTCAGCTGCAAGGAGAAATTAGGAAGTGGTATAGAATCAGTCTCCTTTACTTGCAACTGTTTTGTGATTAAGGGACTAAAAGTCCAGCCTAGAAGCATTTTGCCATTTTCCAGTGAGTGCCTTGTTATGAAGAATTTGCTGAGAATGCCAAAATGCAAGAAATGAGGCAAGCGACTATAGAGGGAATAAAGGGTGCCCCTTATTCAACTCAACTCTGTTCTCTCACAGGTTATAACTAAAAGCCAGAGAATAACAAAGTGGTCTTTCGCTCTCTCAAAGTTTCTTGAGGAGACAAGCTAACATTACAAACATTTTTGTAAACCAAGCAATCAGCCTTGATTATTCACAATCCTTCAAAAAACTTACTTGCAAGCAGAAGAAGTCTTTCTGCTTCAGCTTCTTCTTGCGACCCTTTTCCATGTTCCTCATCAAAACAGCAGTTCAGAGCCTGGCTGGCCTGATAAATCACAGTCTGTTGCAAGTTGATCTCATTATTTAACTCCTAGTATAATCCAACAGTGAAAATAATTAGTGAAGCCACAAGATAATTTTGTTACTTGATCCAGGATGTGCAAGAAGGGCCTTTGGAACAGCACTTTAATTACGCTCCCATACACTGGAACAAATGCTTAAACAGATACTGAACTACATGTGTTGCAGGACACTTTTCACTTTTACACCTCAACAATATCATTCCTCTTTTCCTACTGTGATAAAAGACCAGTCCATAAAAAGGTTAATTGTCAACATCCAACATTCAAGCCAGAACTGAAAGAGTAGTACTCTTCAGTAAGGCTTATGAAAAATGTTAGATTACGCAGGGTGGAAGGAGACCTAAATACTTACAGCAAAAAGAAGAAAAATCATAACAGAACTTGCTCAAAAGCTGTAAGCACGAAATGGCAGCACAAACCAGAGCTTTTAAAAAAAGCTGTGCATTTTGTGGACAGCAAAACAAAGAGTGACTCAGGCATTAAATTGACCTACCAAGTTGCACACTGTGTTATGCTAGATTCTGCTGACCGAGTCCCAAATATAAGCAAAATTTTAGGGGGCCTTGTCTATTTAAGTAAACACTTATAATCCACTGAACATTTAAAAAAGAACTACAGGGAAAGCAGCAAGACTTAAAAAAAAAAAAATACAAAAAGATACCTGCATTTTCTGTTTAATATTATTAACTTGATCAGAAGTTCCATTCTTTTTCTCCAATTTAGAAGTAACATCTTCTTTGCGAACAATCACTTGCTTTACTGAAGGGCGATCTGTTTCTTTAAATCTTTGAGATCTATATGCATCAATGCTTAAGAAGAGAACTCACTGTTAAATACACTTAGTTTACAGGGCCTGACTAGCATACCATTCTGTAATGATGCAGTAAGGTATTTGTCCTAGGGCCTCTATCCATACAAGGCAGGATGGGTTCTAATGTGAGAGCCACACAGTCATGCCTCCTGCCATGACATAGGTGCGTGGCAGGAGGTGTGACAGAGGGGTCACACATTGGATCTCATCACACCTTATTGCCAGTGCAGGAAGAGTCCAATCCCAGGCTCCCTCTGCACCAGCAAGAAGCTCCTGTGGCTGGAAGCTTCCTCAGCTGAAGGTCTTGCAGCTGCGGTGATGTTCAGTGCACCTCTAGGACTGGGAGATCAAGGCTGGGAGTTTGCAACCCCCAGGGCTGGGATAATGTAGCAGCCATGATTGCCCAGGGCTCCATGCACCCCCAAGGCTGGGAGATTGCAGCTGTGCCCCATAGCTGCCAGCATTCAACTGGGTCTCCAGAAGGCAGGCTGCAGGGACCCAGCATCCACAACTGTGGGATGCTTCTGGGACCCAGTCAGCAACTGCTGGGGCTGCGAGTCCCCTCGGTTGTGGGACTCTCAGCCTTGGCTGAGCATGGTGTTCCCCTGCTGCTGGGAGCCCTGTCAGCTGATGGGGCTCCCAGCGGTAGGTGACAGCTTACTACATGTGCAAAATTAAAGCTTGATAGCAACCAGATACACATTTTTCAAGGTCTAACTTTATAGCTGGTTACAGCTTAATGGTATGAAGGGTACTTCACACATGTAGCTGGTCTCCAGGTAACTCCACAAATAACCAGTTAAATACACACTACTTGTAGAGGGAGCCACAGACCTAGGCAATTTAAAAAAAAAAGAAGGTTGGTATCAACTTATTTAAAAAATGGAAAAAAAATTGCAATATTTTGTTCCAGGCAAAGCTGTGGCAATCAAAGGTGGCTTCGTCAATAGGAGAGGCTTTTATTAAGGTTAAACTCTGGAGGAAAGCCCTCCTTGTCAGTTTTGAGAATGACAGAATTCCATCACTGCAAAACTCCTTAGCCCATTTAGTTACATGCCAGGGAAAATACAAAACTTTATCAAGCTTCCTTATCTCCACCTCAGAAGAAACACTTTAAAACAATGACAAGAGCTATCTTAACAACAGTAAAACACTTTCCACATATATAGCTCAAGCAAAGTATTCATAAAGGAATTACCTGTATAGAAGGTGGCGATCTTCCGATACTGATCCAATGCTGTCCCCTGATTCTGCTCTAGGAACTTGTGTTCTTTGGTACTTGCCAGACTTTGGGCTTCCATTGCTTGTGCTGCTCCCCTCACCAGCTGACCGACTAGGAGAGGCAAAACCCTGTTGGGGGGGTAGGAGGGAGGGAAAAAGGAAAAATTGTGTTTTATAAATAACTTGTTTCATATAAATTTATTCTGTTCCTTCCTACCCTTGTTTACTCTCCTCCATATTCTCTTGGAGGTAGGCAACCTCTCATTTATCATAGTCTAGAAGGGCTGCAAGGGATCTTGTCTAGTTCAGCTCCCTGCTAAAGGCAGGATCATCTCCAACTAAACCGTCTTAGCCATGTGTCTGTATAATATGCTCTTGAAAATTTCCAGGGATGGAGATTCCACAACTTATCTATGCAGTCTGTTCCAATGCCTGACCCCACACAGTCAGAAAGTTCTTCCTAATCTCTAACCTAAATTTCCTCTCCTGCCATGTGAGGCCACTGTTCCTAGTTCTGCTTCCTACAGACATAAGTAGATACATGGGCTTTATCCCTACAACAAAATCTTAACTGCAAAGATCTCCAATTTCCTTTTCATCTTTATCCTGCTATGTTCCTACAAAGTTGATGTTAAGAAACAGGGTGAATACTTCCAACTCTCCCTGTCAAGAAAGCTTTTACTGCTAAAATGCAGCCAGTCTGACTTGAGTAAGTCTATGGTAGCATATAAATACCCGAGCTAGCCTTCAACAAACTAGCTCAGGTGTCACAGAAGCAATCTAGCCATGATGGCATGGCTGTAGTCTGCAGCATAAACCATGCTCTTGGTGCTCTGTCATCGCACTGACTGAAGACAGGCCAAGTACCAGAAGACAAGTAGCTATTTCTAATCAGTGGCTGCAGGGAAGAACTGACACTGTGACTTCTTTCAATATACAGCACAAATTTCACTACTAATGAAATATGAAAAATAAAAGGGAAAAAGGCTTGAACAACTAGTATTTTCCCCGCTTTTGCCAGCTCTGCACTGAAGGATAGTAAATTAAGCAGAAACCTCTCTTTCCTTCAGGACAGTCTCCCCAAGTTGCTTTTAGTGTTAAGTTATAGAGAAAAGTTCAGTTATCCTGGAGAAAAAACACCAAATAGAGGAGATTGCCACAGGAACAAATACTATTCTCACACTTGAGAAGTGACCCAGAAACAAGCTTTTAGAGAAGCACTACGGAGGATGTACTAGAGAGGAAGAAAGATAAGGATAAAACGAGGAAGAAGCCAAGAGAAAAAGGCAGATCATAAAATAAACATGTATGAGGGAGAATCGAAAGAAAGGAAATAGTCTTGAGCAAGGAATGCAAGCAGGAAAGAACAGAAGGAAGGCTGGGAAAGCATGCGCTTCCTTGTACTGAATAAGGTACACACTATTGCTCATGAACATGGCTGTTGATCGTGATTTCAAGCTGTTTTATTAAGTGTTTAGATTAGCAGCTTAAAATTGAAGACATTTTCATACCAATGTAAAGAACTCCACTGCTTCTTCACTTAATTATGCTAAGTTTCATTAGAAGAAATCTATAAGCAGCTTTATATTTGTTCAGAGATTCTCACGTAAAAAACACCCAATGCATCATGACTGACAGTGTTGCAAATCCCTGTATTTGAACATCTGCTCTCACCTCTGGACTCGCAACACCAACAGATTCTGCTAAGGGAGTTAGCAGAGACATAGAGGAAATATTCAGCGACTCTTCCTGTTCCTCATCACTCTCAGCTTCCAGGTTCATACTCATTTCTTTTTTTAATTTTTCTATGTCTGGACCATCCTCTTGAAGAATTTCATCAAAGATTTCATTTATTACCTTTGAGCTATTCATCACATCATCACCATCTACACTCATTTCAATTTCACGTACTTTGACTGAAAAGCAAAAAGATCCCAAAAGAATGTGTTAGTTTAGTACTGAAGGCAAACAAGAGTCTTCAGTCACATTTAAGTAAGACTTTGGTATGCTGGATCATCTACCACATTTATTCAAATACAAGACAGCCCCACCACCCAATAGCATGGTGGAGGGAAGCAAGCTCCACTCTTCCCTTGTACCCAAAATGCTGATGAGAACTCTTTGTTTTTTCTGGTCCTTTGAAGACAAAGAAAAAGCAAACTAACAAAAACAACAAAACAAGCAGGTGTTCCCTCCACAGGAAGCCACCACTGGGCCTGGAGATACTACAATGCCAGGCTGGCACTGGGAGGGCAAGAGCCAGCCCCAAGATGCTAATGGGAAGCCCTGCTAAAGAAGACATATAGCAGTGCCCATTGAAACAGTCCCCTCACTGCCAACTCTTTTTCCAGTCATAGTGAGTCACTATATTGCATACATTTTGACTTCCTCTTCATTCCCACAGCTGAGCTGTGACTTTCTCTCTCATTTTTAATGATTCCTGTTTCTTCACCAGCCTTAAACATGTGGCAAACATTGACAATTGGGCCCCCAAACAGTTCACCCAGAACTTTGTCACCCCCTCTCTCAGCCCAACTCAGCTCCCCTCTCAGCTTTGTACTAATATCTTGTATAGTTTATACTTCAGATGGGTGGCACTAACCTATCTTTGTGGTATGTGAGGATCTCAGCTACACAGTTTACAGTGATAGGGGATTGTTCTTGGACTTTCCCTCTGGCTTGCTCCTTGGGCCTTTTGGTGAGAGGCAAGTGAAACTAGGGAGCATCTGAACTCCAAGGGCTCTGGATTTGCAGCTTGCACGTAGGAGGCCTGCCATGCGTTTGAGAGCATCAGAAGCCCCAATCTGAAGAGTCTCAGAGGTAGGATACTTGCACCAGTGGTAGCACCATGCAAACTTGAACAGTTGAGCTCTGCTCAGTCAACAGAATTCAGAACCGATTTGGCCCAGACACAAAATTTCAGAAGAGTAAAGCTTATACTACATATATGTAGGTGCTAAAGTGCTGCTCAAAAGTGTATTTATGGACCTGTGCTAAACTTTGCAGTAGTTTCAAAAAGGTAGTACGCATCAATTCTGGATGAATTAAGTGTTTGGGTACTATTTGCAAATTGTTACAGCCATGTGTGACAGGTGGGAACTCCCTGACCAGCCACAGTGCTACAGGTCTCCCACCCATCTCTAGGCATGCTGCCCGCCTATCTTCCCTGCCACTCCTTTCTGGTACATCATGTTGTTATGTAGGCAGGCAGCTGCTCTTCAAGGGCCCTGATATCTGAGGGTCAAAATACATGCTCCAACCACCCCCCTACAGGTGTCCCATACCTTGCAGATGTCGCCAACAGTTGTGCTAAGCTCCAACTTAAGGTGCTCTGCCACCTACCTTCCCCCTTACAATGTTTAGCAGCTGTTCCCAAAAACAGGCTCCCTTAGAGCCTGCGATAGCCCTAGAGTAGTGAGCACCTCACTGGTGCTCCACCACACACCTCCCCCCACTAAAAAATTGACTCCTCTGGGTGTCTCTAGGCTGCCTTCCATACAGGCACTCCTCCAGCCTGTTGCAGCCTACACTCAGTGGTGAGCACCCCACTGGTGCTCCACCACACCATGTTTAAAAGGTCAAGGTTATTTTCAAATTTGCTTTTCACTTCCTATGCTCAGGAAGAGTAGTGTCTGACAGTAAGGCAAGAGAGAAGGGACTGCCAGGGGAAAAATGTTGGAGGGAAACAGAGAGCAAAGGGGCTACCTGACCCTCCAGATTCATTTTCCCTGCTAAAGCAGTGGGAAGGGGACAAATTCAAGGCAAACCTCCAATTATTAGATTCTATACCTGGAAAGTTATATCAATTTGTTATATATTTTCCATATATAGAACCTAATTATTGGTGGGGAGGGGGCTGTCGTCTAAATCACCATCATCTATTCAAGTAAATATGGTTCTTGCTCTCTCAGTCCTAGTAAACTCCTGATTTTGGTTTGGTGGGATAGAACTATATGGAATCCTGTACAATCTTTGATTTCTTCTCAGCCTGAAGGGCATGCCTGAAAGTTTGCAAAGAAAAGGTATTTTTTTTTCTATTTTCTAGTTGGTCTAATAAAAGGTATCACCTCTGAACCAAGTTTTACAGTTTTGTATTCTTCTTTGTCTCAGACCAACACAGCTTCAAAACAGACCCTAAGAATCCTGTAGTAAGTTTAAGGCATTGACCCTTAGAAAACAGTAATTTTCTCACTTCACTCTAAACTGGCTTACATATTTTGCATACCCATTATCAAGAAGCATACTGAGTACTGACATACAATACCAACAAAAGCAAGTAACTGAACTCATCTCTTAAAATGAATTAAAGTAAATCAAAGGAACTCATTTTTCCTCTGAATACAGGTCACAATAATCTTCCTAACACACTTTGGAAACATGAATTATCACTGAAAATACACTTCATTATAAAAGGAAAGTGAGTTTTGGTAATATTTACTAGACTTTGATTTTAAAGAACATACACTTCATTGGTTTAGAATTGTAGGACTGAGCTACTTAATGCATAAATGCTTATGTGCAAGGAATTCATTCTTTTCTACACAATGTCAGTCAAGTTGACTTGGGACTGGCCAACTATAGTTACAAGGTACAAAAGACCAGTACAAACCTTTCTCTTTCTCCACAACCTTTAAGGGACTCTCTGGCAAAACTGTCTTCGAATGACTGGTTTTATCAGTCTCTTCACATTTAGAAGGGCCTAAGATACAAAGAGAAGTAAGTTACTGTAGGTACATGACTGCATTTTTCATTCTTAAGTTTCCCCATAGTTAAGCAAAAGAGTCTAAATCTAGGCAAAAAAAAGAATTTATAGCAGTAATACTAGTCTAAACTTTAATTTTATAGTCAGGTATTCTATACCTTGTGTTACACTAGGCCTAGACTCCTTCCACTTGAGCAGAGAGCAGCCTGGATCAGCAACAATGCTCAGACTCCTGTTCTGCTCTCAAGACTGAGAAAACACCCATTACAGATGAGAAAGCTGAGGCAGCAGATCAATTTGATGACCATGTTAGGGAGCGAATACCTCAGTATCTCCACAAATGAGGGTGGAAAGGTGGTCTTGGCTAGGTGAAGTCTGGGGCCATGTATAAACATTCAGTTTCTCCTAGGAGAGTTGCTGCTCTCTCAGTAGGAACCATGTGTACAGATGCTCAAGTTTCTCCCAGAAGAAAAAATAAGACTTATCTGGGAGAAAAATAGCTCAGGAATAATTCTCCAAGAGTTAAATCTCTCCCAGTAATGTCTGTATATACCCACTTCTGGAAAAAAGCCACAACACAGGTCATCATCTTAGGATGCTTTGCTCCCTGCTTCTTATTGCTCCAGGGAGTGTGCCAACTCGGGCTGGACTCTACTGCTGCAGCTGATCAGGGAGAACACCCCATCTGAGTGCTTTGGGGCTGGAGAAAAGTGGAGGCCCTTCACAAATGCCCACATTGTGCTCCAGGAATGCACTGCCTGCCAAAGCACTGTGTTGCTTATATAAATCCTGAACAGTCTAGGTCAGCCAGTCAGGGTTCCTCTGTGCACTTTTGTGCTCTGCAGTCTGCCTGATGCCATCAAGATGTGTTTAAAGGAGCCCCCTGACTGCACAGCATCAGCACTGCAAGATGTCACTCCTTAAAGGCTAGGCTTCTGAACATTTGTTCAGGGTTCACCATGTAAGTTTTTGTTTGTGTTTTTTACCAGGAAAACAAAACTAGGAGAATTCTCCCAGATCATCTGAACATGTATACACAGCTAGATTCTCTTTTTCACTATTCTGTAATGGCAGAATATCTGATAGGCTTTCTAGCGCCTGGCAGACTTGGAGAACCCTGTCATGGCTCTTCTTTCCCAACAGCAACAGACAACCACAACCGCATAGACATGTGGCACCTGCTGTGGGTGGGGTAGGATGAGCCCCATCTGTGCTGCTCATACACTGCTCCTCTGGCAGTGGCTTGGGCAGCCACTGTAGGAGTCAAGGGCCATGCTGGTAGGGCTGTTGGCAGCCAGGAGCCCAGGGCTGCCAGCCACTCACCCTGCACAGGGTCCCAGCCAGAAATCGGGGCAGGGGTCAAACTCGTAGTGAGCTCAGCCCCTGCATGATCAGGTATGCTTTATCAATTTATGGATATTTATTTTTTATATTTTACCACATGATTTTATAAAGCTTTTAAACAACCCTAATTCTGCACAATCCTGAAAATTTTGAAATTGATAAAAATTTTAATAAGTGCTTGAAAATAAACATCAAATTTTAGCCGTTGAAATAATTAAACAATAAGAACTGAATTCTACCAAACCTAGTTTTGCTGCTACCTATCAATATGAAGACATGTTGGCAGCCACATGGGGATGTGGTATACTTGTACCTACAATGGACTGTTCCAACCACCACCAAAGAGTCACACTTTTGTAAATAGGAAGGCTAACCTTTACATCAATATTAGGCACAGTAATTCTAGGAAGACTGTTCTCACCTGAAGATTCCAAAGTGGAAGGCTTTGGCAACCTTTCAGATGCTGGACTCTTTTCTGCAGCTACAAGGGAGGTTGCATCAGAATGAGGAGGATGCTTTCCTTGGCTTTCCTGAGCATGAAAAATAAGTTACATCCAGATAAGTTCCATTACAGGTAACTAGAAAGACCAAGCAAAATCATTGTACCCAAATGTCAGTAGCAACCAAACGCATTTTTAAAGGATTTAAGAAATGAGAGCAGGAGACAGTTACAGTGTATATAACGAAGGGACACATCAATGACCCAGTGGGCTGGATTCTACAGAATGCTGAAAGACCTGGTCTACTGTGGATCAGAGGGAAGAGATTTTTTAAGTTATAACTGAAGAGCTACATTACATAGCCAAACAGCATCTTAATAGTAAATCGACCTAAGCTTCAAAATACTAAAGTACAAGTGAAGGAAGTGAATATCTTCTTTTAAAATATTGACAGGTACAAGAGACATCTCTCTCAGGCACACGATTGTTTTGCATAAACTTTCCTGCTATAGGTGGTCTGAAGAAAAAAAGCCAGTTTCTTTCAAAAAAGGGAGCTAAGATTTTTATAGCTTGGGGGGGGGGGGGGGGGGAAAAATTTTTTAAAAAAAAAAAAACCGTTTTTTTTAAAAAAAGGGGGAAAAATTTTTTTAGGGGGGGGGGGGGGGGGAAAATGTATTCATAGCAAATCAGAGCCACTTCACAAGCAATTTTTTGCTTGGGAAAAGCACATGAATCAATAATTATTTGTTTCTCTCCTCCCCTCCTTATGCTCTATACAATATTGACAACATCTGTGAATTTGCACATAAAAAGAGTCTTAATATTATAAGAGCCTTAATCTGTCTGTCCATAACACTTTATTCATGCTCCAATTGGCTGACAAACAGCCAATCAAAGTGTGAAGAAGCATTCGGACAGGTGGCAACATGCTGCCATGATGGTGGGGACACAGGGGATTGAGCAGGGAAACGAGGCCAGCAGTGCAGGTCTTGACCCCCCTGCCCTGCTCCCTGCAGGTGGTGACGATGGAGTGGAGGGGTAAGGCCACCAGAGTTGGCTTCGACTGCCCCACCCCTTACACCTTGGAGATGATGGCAGCGGCGCAGCGGGAAGTGTGATCAGGACGCCATTGGAGGGTGAGGCCACCAGCACTGGCCTCGGCCCGTCCCTCCCTGCT
>NW_017729006.1:28576791-28582279 GCF_001723915.1 Gavialis gangeticus | reverse complement strand
CACATAAACCTGAGCCCGCTGCTCCCCCCACCCCTGCCATGGCAGCCTGGCTTTTCCCCACCCTCAGGCCCGGTCCTCCCCTGCATTGGGCCCAGGCCCACTCCTCCCCTCCCCACACTGCTACGGGGTGGGGGAGGAACAGGCCCAGGCTCAGGCCCCAAGCAGCAGGAAGGAAGTGGGGAGCAGGCCCAAAATGCAGGGGCAGCAACGTGTGCAGCACAGGGCTCCATCCCCACCCATTCTTCCCCCCACCACCCTGGTCATTCTTGACAGGCAGTTGGCTAGTACCCACTACATTACCGTTTTGGTATCTGGAAATTTGCTTTTTGAATGTTCACCTCTCTCAGCACTCCACAAATTTCCCTTGTCAAACCGGCCACGAATACAAGCAAGTTCTCTTTCACGCTCCTAAGCAAAGGAGAGTTATACATTAGCCTAAAATATTTTCTTGTCAAAACTGACATAATATATAGCTCTATGTTGGAATTCCTCAGCAGAGGTGAAGCATTAAAAACAATTCCTGAAATTTATAGACAAGCTGTTGAAATCTAGCAAACCATACCTGTTTGAGTTGCTGTGCTAAACTGGCAGTGGAGGAGTTTTCATTTTGTTTGAAAAGTCTATCTTGGATTGTCTTTGTATTTGGTGTAATAATGGGTGTTCTGTATCCAGTAGATGTAACAGGACTTTGTGCACTATGTTCTTGACAGCGCTCTCCAAAACGTTCCAGGAAGGGCTTAATTCCTGATCCCCCTACAAGAACAACAGTTTGGGCACTACAAAACTACTATGTATCCTTACAATTTAGAACATTAAAAAAAAAAAAAATGCAGCTGTTATACTATAAAACCTTCTGTTTGGTTCACTTCAGTCCATTATACTTTTTAACATTCTGGGGATTTAACTTTTGCTCTCATCTCAAAGGATATCAAAGCAGCGTAAGTCCAAATAGACAGGCATTTTATGCTCACTAAAATGTCACGATCTATCAACTGATAGATATTAAAGCTGACCTGCTTCCTTCTGTGCTCTTTTCAGAATCAGAGTTTACATATGCTAGCACAAAGTATTCCTGAACTGAAGTTAGAAATGCTGTTTGGTATTTATTTAATAAACTACTTGGGACCATTAGCATCTATTTTATTTGGGTGTCTGGAAAACAGACTTAGTTCTGCAATTTACTTTGCTATTCCTCCCAAGAGTTCAGGTGACCAGTCTCAAGTCTGAGGAACACCACAAAGAAAAAGCCTTAAACAAAAACAATCTTCTAGTATCACGCAAGTACAAGGGAACATGAAGATTGGCTGTTTTTTTATGACCATAATGACTCAGTAATGAATGAGTGTCTGATGTATTGATAACCGTGTAGATTCTAAATTCAACAGTTCTTTCCCCATATATATAAAAAACATGAGATTTAGTAATGTGCAAGTCAATTAGATTTCATTTTAGGAGGGACTGAAATACACTTGTGAGCATCTATGGACAGATTATCTCAAAGTTTAAAAAGTGGTTCTGGGGAACACTAGTCAAACCATGTCCAAAAATCAGATTTTGGAAGCCCTACTATAAATGAAGACTATAATTTGGATACTTAAATAAAATTATTAGATAGAAGCTAGAAATCCCACATTCACAACAGCTAGCCATTACCCGGTACAGATTAATATCAATTAGTAGGTAACTGACTCTGGAAAGGAATTAGTGCAACTGAAAGATGTGTTTACAATAAGTTGTTGTTTGGGGGTGGGTTTTAAACCATAAGAGTACCTTATCACTCAGTCACTTACCTGGTGTGGCTGGCTTATCCTTATGTTCACGTTGCACATGTGTTCCTTTGACTGGCTCTTCTTTGGAAAGAATTGGCTGAGATAAGGCTGGTCTTACTGTTGGTTTAAGTCCCTCTGTTTTCTGGGGGCTGCAGGGATTCTCCTTTAACACTTTCGGTATCTCGGTTTCCTTCAGATTGGGAGCAGCGACTCTGGAGGATTTTACTATGCAATTATTTGATCCCTGAAGAGGGAAAGAAAGATCGTTCAACACTTAAACCAACAGAGAAACCACATATTCTTAATTCCACTCAAGAGAGGTGCTATGAAAAAAGTTCTGCATATAGCAACATTCTATCACTAAAGCCAAGAGAGCAATAAGAGGCATAAAAACTATTAAAGGATTTTTTTTTAGATTTAATATAATTGAGTTTCGATAGATGATCTTGTCTTTTTGCAAATTTTTTTTCATTTGCAAGGACCTTTTATAATTCACAATAACAAGCTCAATGTAATTTCATACACTGAATGCTGACCATTATAGATATTTATTTCAGACAGCTGACTTGCATTTTATAGAGTTTAATATAACGTCACAGTCAACTATATAAATAACTAGCTTCTCAGAGCAAGATTCAGATATGGATTCATGCAAGTCAAACGTCACTCTTTCAAGTCCCCCGCTGCTGACCACACAAAGGAATGGCAGTTGCATAGTCTGAAGCTACGTCTCTTCCACAGTCACCAGTCTTATTTTACAGTTAAAATTATAAAACAGTTTGTGATATCCTTTAAAATATTAGACCATTAAAGTATTAAGATAGAATAAACAAAACCCTCAATTTTAAAAACTAAGTTACTTTATTATTATGTCATGGACCATCATTTCCAACATTCAGATTAGACAGTTAAGAGTTAATATTCATCCAAGAAAAACCCTATCAGGTTAGCTACTACTTAACACTGATCACTCACCGATATCTTAGAGGTTGCTAGTTTATTTATAGATGCCTCAACAGCCCTTTGAGGACAGGATGCAGCTTCCTGCTTTACACTGCTGCTATTGATTCTAGCAGATGCTCCACTTGTAGTGGACAATTTGGATAAACAAGTAGTACCAGGCTGTTCTTGTGTATTGTTTTGCTTTGCAGATGGATGACTTAGATCATTTTCCCAGGAACCAATTGTAGCAGCAAGGTTAGCTAAACGGCCTCTTCTCCCAACTGGAGTATCACTTGCCAGAGCAAGAGATGGTTGTTTGGGTGGAGACAGAGCTGGTTCTTTTGACTGGAGGGGAGACAGGTGAGAACTTTCAGATCCATCTGAAAAAGATTAAACAGAAAGTACACAACTTAAAAAAAAACCCCACACACTAAAAACGGCTAACTGTTTACATCTTATCAGATGTTTTTAACATATGTTAAATAAAATTAGCATGCAATACAATTGTTAATTAAACTGCTAATTTTGTAAAGACAGTAGCAGGTTATTTAACTAGACTCCAGCTTATCATGGAGCCAATCACTTAAATCTATAATGCCACACACAAGACAAGCATAAGATTTAAAATAATAAAACGGGGGGGGGGGGGGGGGGCCCAACTGCTTTCCCTTTTTTTGGGCCGGAGCTTTTTTTTTTTTTTTTTTCCCCCCACCACAGCATTAGTGGCATAGTAATGGTTTTATAAAGAAGTCCTATAAAACAGTCACAGCAAGGACTTTGTTATGTTGATTTACACAGGTAAATTCCCTAAGTTTAATTATTTTTAGAGGTGATATTGAATCAGCACCAATATAAAGAAAAATTTGATGCGTCAGATATCAACCGATAAATGCCCGTGCTACACAGTCGCAACACAACACTCAGGCAGTGAGGAGCAGAGTCAGCAGCATGGAGACCTGCCTCCAGCTGGTCAGTCCGTTGTGGTAGAAGGGGACTGGGAAAGGAAGGGGCATGGGGGGCAGATCAAAACCCCCCAGTGAGGGACGGGGCAGGGGGTAGAGCCATGACTTTTGGGGGTGGATTGGCTCCCGCCACTGTTTGCACCCCAGGAGGGCACGGGGGTGGGGGGCCATGTGCCCCTGTGGCAGGACGGAGCCTGGGGTGCCGTGAACTCCTCTAGCGCCCCCGGCCAACCGTGCCAGATCGGGACTAATACACCCTCGATATCTCGCCTGCCACGTCTTTGCTGGTAATATTGAAGGGAGGCTGCCTTTCTATCCCTCCCTGGCACAGTGCCTTAAGATGTTGTAATCTGGGCCCAGCCTCCGGTGACACAGCACACCCGAACCTCTGGGCCCCACGTGATTCCCTGCCCACCCTGGGGCCTTCTCCCACGCTCCTGCCTGCACTGGGGCCGGTCTTGCGCTCACGATTCCCGCACTGGGGCCGGTCTTGCGCTCACGATTCCTGCAGTTGGGGCTCAGGCGGCCTCGGCCTTACCTGGCCCCCAGACCCCCTTTTGGGTCCTACGCCCTACTGGGGCTTTTCCCACAATTGGGGCTCAGGCGGCCTCGGCCTTACCTGGCCCCCAGACCCCCTGTGTCCTACGTCCCACTGGGGCCAGTCTTGCGCTCACTAGGGCTCAGGCGGCCCCAGCCTTACCTGGCCCTCAGGACCCCTTTCCGAGTCCCACGCCCCACTGGGGCTTCCCACAATTGGGGCTCAGGCGACCTCAGCCTTACCTGGCCCCCAGACCTTCTTTCCAGGTCCTGTGCCCCACTGGGGCTTCCTGCCTGCGCCCGCACTGGGCTCCTCCCGATTCTGCCCACTCTGGGGCCGGGGTTGGGACACCCCAAAACACAGCGCCCTTTACAGCGCCAGGAACCCCCCTACTACTGGGGAGCTCCCATGAGGCCTCCTCCAACCCCTACAGCCTCACCCAGTCCTCCGGTCTCTCACTTCGGGGCTTCTCGCTGCCCCCTACCAAAGCTGCGCCCTCTCCGGCGCCAGGAGACCCCACGCTATCGCAGAGCTCCTATGAGGCCTCCTCCAACCCTTTATAGCCTCACCCAGTCCTCCGGTGACACAATAACAAAACAGAAAATACAAAGCCCCTGGCTATAACGTAAATTCCCAGCCAACCTAGCTCAAACGCGATCCCGCGATCATCTGGTAGCTTATGCTCTTAAAATCCCTACCAGGGTTTCCATCACCCAGTCTCCTCACTCGGGAGTTGATTCAGGCCCTCGGCTTCAGTAGGCAGCAATGCTTTAACAAAGCTCTTACTCCATCGGCTGTCAGGGGGGAACTGCCCTTCCGGCCTCAGCCTGGCTGTTTATAAAGGCCCCCTTCTGGTCAGCTGACTAGACTGGTTGCCCCGGCAACCTGCACCCGTGCTGCCCTGGTGATTGCCAGCTGAGCTCGTAATACTATTGTCAGTAGCAGGCACCTTAGTGCCCTGCTACAGCCCCCCAGATCTGCACGGGGGTATACCCCAAATTTCACTGCAGTTCAGCTCCCAGTGCTGCTGCTGCCAGCTGTCCAGTGCAGCCCTGGCTTTTCCCCACACATGGGTGGAGGCAGGTCATTGAGCTGGGGCAGTGCTGGGCAGCTGGGTGGCGGTGAAATTCGGCACTGGGAGGATGCTGCGTTCACCCCATCGGCACCGGCTCCAAAACCAGCCTGAGCAGAGCCCCACGCAGCCCCAGCTGCAGCCCACCCTGCACAGATCCAGGGGGCACACGCCCCCTCCCCCACCCGTGCCCTTCCGGGGTGCA
>NW_017729006.1:28565090-28571791 GCF_001723915.1 Gavialis gangeticus | reverse complement strand
CCAGGGGGCACACGCCCCCTCCCCCCCCCGTGCCCTTCCGGGGTGCAAGCAGTGGTGGGAGCGCACCCCCTCCACAAGCCATGGGCAGCGCCTGCCCCTACCCCCTCTCTCACCACAAAGGGCACTAATCTGCCCCCCATACCAGGTCCCTTCCCTCCCTTCTCCCCTTCCAGCACACCAGACTTACCAGCTGGAGACGGCTGTATCGGAAATCGGATTGCTATCAGCCGATATGCCTCTTTAAATATTGGCTATCGGTATCAGCCCTCAAAATCTCTATCAGTGCACCCCTAATTATTTTCTGCATATGCAATAGAACATACCAATATCATCCCAGCGACGTCGCTGTTCAGCCAGTTTCTGCATACGTGTTTTAACTGAAGAGGCTGTTGGAGGTTCTGATTTCAAGGCTGGCTTTTCTCTCTCGTCACACAATGGAACAGGCTGAACTGTTGGAGCCACATTAGTAGCAGTTTTTTGTAGCTGTGTGGTCTTCTCAGGTTGATGGTCTATGGAAGGGGAATTAATCGGCTGTGTATTCTCTGAGCTAGAAACTGGAACCTCCAAGCTGTTAGAGCAGAGCCTTTTTGATGGGGATGGCTTTGTACTAGGTTTCACTGTTAAAATTAAAAGTTTTTGAACCAATTATTTGTCAGCCTTTATCATCTCAGCTTGTAATTTAAACTGAATGCCCACCACCCATTTTGGTTTCTCTTTAAAAACTCTCCACTAGGTCTTAAAATTTCCTTTAAAAAATAGTTCCTTTGGCTTATTATCCCTTCAGACTTATTCCTGTTCCTTCTGAATGTAAGCTAATACCGAAAAGGAAAGGTAAAAAGAGTGACTTTCATAGCGGAGACTTCCGTTTACACTAATCACTAGGGCCCGGAATAAATTCTGAATCCATAAAACTGTTGCTATCTGTTTAGATTTGTATGTGCCTAGACCAGTGGTCTTCAAACTTTTTTGATCGCGCACCCCTATCAGTAAAAAATTTTTGAGCATGCACCCCCAATATATGTATATTTATTTATTTATAAATTATATACATGTACTACTGTACTAATATATGATGTACATTATAAAACATACACAAAAAAAATAGCAATTAAAAAAAGATGAGATAAAGATGAAATAAAATAAATATAAATAGAAGTTGTAGTATTTTCTTCCTGCACTCCAATGGATTGTCTTGCGCACCCCCTCGGGTGCGAGCACCCCACTTTGGAGACCACTGGCCTAGACCACAGGTGGGCAAAATACAGCCTGCAGGACAGATCCAACCCACAGAGCAATTTTGCCCTCTGGCCTGCCAGGCAGCACTGGGGCACCTCTGCTGCATGCCAGTCTGTTAGCTTGCTGCAAGATGCCTGCACAGCAGTGGCAGCCCCCAGCCCTGCTGGCTCAACAAGGAGTATAGCAGCACAGGGGCAGCAGTGGGAGCCCTGGTGAAGGCACTGCATCCAGAGCAGAAGGCCAGTCTCCATGGAGACCACAGTCAGATGGGGAGTTCCATGAAGGTCAGCCCCCAGTTCCAACTCCCTGCCCAACCCCAGATGCAACGCCCTCACCAGAGCTCTCACCACTGCCCACATGCTGCTCCACTGTGCAGCACTGCTACATCCAACACCAAGCTAGCAGGCCCGGCGGCTGTTGCCACTGCACAGGCATCCCGGGGCAAGCTGCAGACTAGCATGGAACAGGGGTGCCCCAGCACCCCCCACCTCCCCCAGCCCAGTCCTGGCCACTGCTTCTAAGTGCATGGCAGGCTGTTGAGTTGCTAGCAGGTCCACCCCTCTTCCTCCCTCATCGGCAGGCTGCATGGCCTGAGCTGGGAGAGGGAACAGACAAGGAGAGAGGGAGGCTAAATTCCCCCCACTTGGCAGGCTTGGCAGTGACATGTGGCCGTCCCCTGCCTCTCCTTCTCAGCCTCCCAAGCCTCCTCCACAGGGTTTGCAGCACCCCTCTCCCCCTCATGGGCACTGCAGCCCCACAACGAGGCTCAGTGGTGGCTTCTAGGTGTGCCCCAGCCCTGCCCCAAGATCCCAGCCCCCGACGCAGCTCCATAAAGCCATGCAACTAGGTGGGGAGTTGCCGCAGGCCTGCAATTGCGGGGTGGTGACAGTATGGGGCCAGGGTGGGGCACAGCTGCGATACGTTCCCTGCACGTCCCCATCTGCAGAACCCACAAGGTCACAGGGGCACGCAGGCAGCAGATCCTGGATGTGGTGAAGCACAAGGGCTCGCCACTTTACGGCTATCACAGGCTCTGGGGGAGCCTGTTTTTGGGAAAAGCAAAGAAAAGCCTTCCCTGCTAAACATTGTAAGGGGCAATTAAACATTGTAACCGTTTCCCCAGTTTAATCGGGGGAAGAAAAAAAAGTGGTGAGGGAGGGAGTAAGGCTGGGACTAGAGAAGGCGTGGGGGGAGGGGTGCAGCGCAGCCCATCTGTCACTGCTGGGGCCACACTAGGGAGAAAAGTGGGGGGAGCCATCAGTGGGTGCGGGACATGGGGGCACAGCTCTCTGTAGGGCTGTGCTGGATTCTTCCCAGGGTGGGGGCGGCAGGGGCATACCCCTGGATCTGTACGTGGTACGAAAGCAGGCCGCCACCTGCCCTGAGCATCGGAGAGAGTCTGGCACAACCACCAGCTCCAGCCTCCAGGGAGCAGGGCCAGGCTTTTCCACTTGCCCCCACCCCAGCGGTGCTTGCAGCTCCCAGAAGGCAGAGCCACTACCAGTGCAGCTCAGACCTGTCCACCCTGGAAGCAATTCCCAAGGCCTGGCCGGGGTCAGAGCCAGGACCCCGGCACCCTCAGGCACTGACTCCAACAACCCTCTCCTCTGGCCCCAGTGCAGCCACCACCCCATTCCCCACGCAACTACCTCCTGCACCACATTTTCCCCCCGAACCAGAAACCTGTGCCTCAGGTAACCAGCACAGCAGCACTTTTAGCTTACCAGCACCACCTGTTTTTCAGTTCAAATCCCTGTTAACTGGCATGAGTGAGGAAATCAGTAAAAACTAAGAGTGCCGAACACTACGTTTAATATGGAAAGATATTTTTAAAACTTTACTACATGGGGAAAAAAGTAATAGCTTGGTCAAAAAAGTAATATCAAAAGAAAAATCAGGACATTAGAAACTGATTCTTCTCTTCCTAAAGTTTTTTGAAATCTCTTCTATGTCAAAAGAAGATACCTTCTTCACCAGGCAACGATGTATGGTTACTGGTTTCCGACAAAGGTTCTCTGGTCCTTTTTGTCTGTGCCGTACCCCTCATTCCTGCTGTGGGCCGCTCAGCCATTTTCTTCTGCAAGTTCTCTCGTCTTGCACGGGTTCGTTCAAGTAATTTCTGAATATAAGGCAAAGCACAATGAATGTTACATGCATTGCTGTTTTTGTTCCTACTGAAAATTTGTTTCAGTAATTTGTATTTCACACCTACTAAACTTTGAATGTTTCCTTTAACATTTGAAAGTTTCCTAAACTTTGAATGTTTCCGTGGTGCTATTTCACGGGCGGCTAGGATCTGGAACCAACTTCCAAGAGAAGTGGTGCTGGCTCCTACCCTGGGGTTTTTTAAGAGGAGGTTAGATGAACACCTTGCTGGGGTCGTTTGACCCCAGTAATCTTTCCTGCCATGGCAGGGGGTCAGACTAGATGATCTACTCAGGTCCTTTCCGACCCTAGAAACTATGAATTCTTTTAAATTCTCACTTGCAGGTTTCTGATGTCCTAGACAAATGACAGCTACTAGGGAAGCAGAAGTTGCTTTTTAAACAGAACCAAATGGATCTATTGTAACATTGGAAACTGACCTGTTTTAGTGTAAATTGCTCTCTGGCAGTCACAAAGAAAAGTAGCCATTAACAATTAGAATCAACAAGTAATTAGTGAACTGCCAAATTCACAAGTGATGTAACATTCCTAGAAAAGGTTACATTTTTGGCCACTATCTGAATTTAACAGAAGCTCTGCTAGCCAATTGGGAAGCAGTATAAACAGCTCCATGTACAAAACAGAAGAGGAGACCAAAAGATGAACAGGGTTTTGAGGACACCACTGATGTAACAACACTGTTCCTAAACAAAACATTAATACCTCTCAGCTTAAGTGGCAAAATATGCCAATCCTGCTTTCTTAAAATATTATTTCTACATATACAGATTCACAATGACTTGAAAGAGAAAATAATTTTAAAGTGTATCAGTTGTCCAAAGAACTGAAAGGCTCATGATGCCATTCTTTCCTGAATTACTGAGCCATTTACTATGCTAACCTACTCTACTATGAATCAGTTTGTTTATTTGCATGCATGTATTAGATTAATGTAAATTGCTCTAAAGCTCTAGAGTAGTGCAGTTACAAGGCAAAGTTTAACTGGAATAATCTGAAAGGGTGAGTGAAGATTTGAAAAAAGTAAAAAAGGATCTGTAATAATATTGGTTAAAATATGCATACCACTCGATTTGATCAATTTTCAAATCTGTTTAACAGTTCAGTTACACAAAGTTCTGCTGGCCTTTTACAAAGACAACACCTCAGGATGCAAGCTGGTCATAGCACACAAGTTATATTCTCTAAATTGTGCCATTGTTGCCCACCCCTGTTGTAAAGCCGTCATATGTAATTTCAAGTTCTAACTGTAAGATTGCAGATTCAAACAATGCTTCATTGTGGGATTAAATGGAATGTCAGTCTCAGCAGTTCCCCGTGAAAGCAGGATGCCCCTGCTCTAGTTCCATAACCAACAAAAGGAGAATTTTGAAAAAATACACAGTGTCAGGAGCGCCTGCAGTGACAAATTGTATGTCAGTTTTGGCTTCCACCCAGTTCCTCATTTCAACCCCTCAGAAAGAAAAGCTGTTTTAGTGGGCAGAGTACTGGGCCTCTGAGAGACTATTAAAAATATAGAAACCATGTTGCAAACAGAGGAAAAGACAGCCAACTAAATGAGGCAGCAATATTCAAACATGTCAACATTCCTTTCTGCTCTGTCAGCCCACAGCAAGTGGATTTTCAGTTGCTACAACTAGGACGTCATTTAACAAAAATTTATTCCTCCATTGTTTAACTCAAATTTCTACTGGCTTTTAGTCATGCACTAGTTTTCCATGCAACTGCCGTAGCTCTAGTTAGCTTTCATATCTATGTTTAACAAGAAGTGCACGACAGAACCGGTCCTGAAGTATTCTGTGAATATTAGAGATGCTAAAATTTACTAATTATCTCCCTTTATAGAAAGCCTGTAAAATTAGGGTCCAATTAGACACTGCTGGGCAATTTTAATCTTGTAAAACATTAACAGAACAATGTACTAAGATTTAAACTTTACCATGAGTACTAAGATTTCAATTTTATTTTCCAAAAGTAGCATTTCCAATGCCACTTAATCAACCAATATCTGCAGCTAAAACTGGGCGTGTACCATTGATGTATACAAATTATCTGAATGTTGAGATCATGAAATAAAAACAAGCATTTACAAACAATTCATTTAGACACCAGAAAAATATTAATACAGATTTCGGGGAAGGCGAAGGGAAGGGAAAGATGAGCATAGGCCTTAATATTTCATTTTAATTCTAGAAAAATTTGATTTCTTATAGTCTGACCAATATTATAATGCTATAATGTTTCCAGTAGTGTTGAAGTCAGTTACTCCACAACACGCAATGACTTGCAAGAATATTTAGGGACACCTTATGGAAAAATATTTTAATGAAGTTTACTCTAAAGAACCACCTCCCGGCTAGGGTGTGGATGGTCTCAAGCATCAGTTATCTCTAAGTGGGTGTGTGTATATTGGGCTACTTCCCAGCATGCAAAACAAATTTCAAATTCAGCTTGGCAGTCTGGACTTGAAGAGGACTTTGTTTATGAGCCGAAACTAATCATGTCACCCACTACCAATTAAGGAAGTGATTTTGAAAGGCTTACACAGAACAGAAGGGTGACCAAAAAGCCTGTTTAAGTATGAACCAAGGTCTTGCACCCGGTTTAAGGGGATCAGTGCAACCCTCTTACACTGGGACCCTTAACCACGTGCAACTAAATCAGTGAAAAGCAGCACCATGCTGGCTGCAGAAGGGCTACAAAAATGTGGAGGGAGGTCCCGACTGTTTTCCCTTTTAGTTATAACAAATGCGACTTTAAAAAAAGGCCAATTCCTCATGGACCTTCTACACCTTCAAATTGAAACTGGAGACAACCAAGCTGGCAGGGCTGCCACATTTTCAAACACTAGCTTGAGAGCCGCTTGGCTTTTTTTAGAAACAGACAGGCCTTTTTTATGGTGGGAAAGTTACTTCGGGCGCGCAGCCACCAAAATGCATTGCGCCATTCGCCAGCGAACTGCATGACAGCCACTCTGGCACTTGGGGCCAGTCTACATGTATTGCTCGCTTCACCGGCGCGTGGCAGGACACGCACTCGACACCCGTGCTAGGTTTATTGCGCACTTCACTGGGGAATGGCGCGATAATCAGCCTGCACGTGGGGCCGGGCTGAACTGATGGCGCGATTTGCCTATTAATGGTGTGACGATCACTTGGTCCCTGCGGCCGATTGACATCTACGGCACAAACCGCGCAATACACGTAACGTGTCACAGGGGCCGCGTACACAGGCGTGCCCCGACCTTCCCGACCCCGGGCCCCGCCAGCCTTCAGCGCAGCCAGCCCCACAGCAGCGCCCCT
>NW_017729006.1:28564463-28564843 GCF_001723915.1 Gavialis gangeticus | reverse complement strand
CCGCCCGCCCGCCGCCGCCGCCGCCGCCACCGACCTCTGTGAACGGGTCCATGGCCACCGTCCCCCGCCGCTGCCCCGCGACTGACCGAGCCCCAGCACCAACCGCTCCTCAGATTTGAATTTCAGCGCCCGCCTCAGCTGCGCTTGCGCCCGTCGGGAGGCCACGCCCCCTACGCTATCACGTGACAGCCAGGAGGGGTCTCACCTCCTTGTAAGGCAGGGGTAGGTTACTACAATCTACCTTGCCTGCGGGGGGGGCGGGGCTAAATCGTGACTGATGGGTGTGCCGGCCACTCCGCTTCCCGAAACTCCCAGCAGGCACCGGCTACGTGTGGAGGGCCTAGTCAACCGCCCTTGATCCGAGGCTCAACTGTTAACCG
>NW_017729006.1:28533864-28564236 GCF_001723915.1 Gavialis gangeticus | reverse complement strand
CCGCCCCTCCCGCGCTTGTGCTTGCGGGCTCGACTCACTGTGTCGTGTTTTAAAAAATATATACACATGTATATGTATATGTATGTGTGTGTACATATATACACAAATATACACCTGAATATATACTGGCAAAATGTGTGTGTGTGTGTATACACGTGCACATATATTGCATGATTTACATATATATATATGCACATCTATTGTATGTGTGTATGTATGTATTTATATATTGTATGCATTGTATGCACATATGTACTTATGTATATATATACACATATATTGCATGATAGATATTTGCCAGTATGTGTTTGGGGAGAGGGGTATATGTGTGTGTGTGTGTGTGTAATATAAGTGTGTCTGCATGTGTGTATTTGTGCACATACACATGTACACATATACACAACATATTTGCAGTATATATTTACGTGTGTGTATGTGTGTACATACACACATACGTATACCGGCACGTATTATATATGTAATATATTAAAAATATTTAAAAATATAACATTTTAATATATTTAAAAATACAACACACTTTGGTCAGTGTATAAGGTGCAAATCTACCCTGCCTTCTATTTTTCTTGTGAATCGTTTGCACCTCATAGTGCTTGGCACTGCAGCTGTGGCACTGGTTAATCTCGAAGGTGCAAATCCATCCTGCCTATGTATCTACATAGATATAGATCTATGTCTATATTATGTATATTATACAGTTTTCAAGATATATTCAATAATATTGAAAACTGTACACTTCAAATGTATAATTATACACTTTTTAATATTATAGATAGATAATATTGAAAGGTACATAATTTTCAATATAATTGAATCCAGCAATCCCTAGTTCAGAAAAAAACCCATAGCTGGTCAGACATCACCTATATATATATAATTGAGAAGTGTATAATACATGTACTATTTAAAGTTTTAATATACTGATATATACTACATAAGTGCCATAATGTTATATAGATATATGCATAGGTATCTCACATGATCTAATATAATGTATATTATTATAATGCATATAATACAATAATATATTGTGTGTGTCAGGCTTTTGTGAGGTGAAGTCCACTTCTTCAATTGCTATAATTTCATATAGGAATCCATTGTGTCAAAGACCTTCCAACCTGGTGTGGGCTTTCTTGAGTTTTTTGCAACAGAAGAATGGCTCTAGTGTTTTCCTGTCATTGAAAAAGACTATGCATATAAACCATGGACGTGAGGGATCCGGTCTTGCCACACAAACATTCATAGCTGTGGGAAGACACAGGCTTCCTTTCCTTTCCTTAATACTGTAGATCAGGCCACACTGCAACTGGAGGGCAAAGGAGAAATCCCTTTATACGGAAGATTCTGACAATCTCTATAAACATGAACAGTGAAATACAGGACATCTAACACATGCTCCTCAGTGATCCCAAGAGAAAGGGGACAAAAAAGACTGGTAGGCTGTATTGTTGGACAACATACTACTGCAAGCTTTAAGACTCTTCAGTTCCCAGGTGTTCATTTTAAAAAGGTCCCAGCTTCAACCTCTGGAACATGTCAAGCCACGTAGAGCCAGGTAAATAACTTTGATTTTGACATTCACTAATAAAGTTTTAAGTCTGCCTTCTGCTGCATGTACAGACCCCAAGGGAATCCTACAACACTGCAATACGTAAACTGCGGATCTGAGCAAATGCTCTATCCTGATGTTGCGTGCCTTCCAATGCACAAGGCAAATTGCACGGAGCTGTTCCTCAGCATCAATTAGACATTCTTGAGTTGCACTAATATAAAGTACTCAGTGCACATAGGCAGACACTGGGCCCTTCAGTTTAGTTTTTCAAATGAAGTTAACATTGCTCTCAATTTATAACTGCTTTCCAAGTCTGGTGTATCATGTGTTTAACATGTATTTCCCCTCTATTCGGGGCACAGTCAATAAATGCTTCACCAATTTGGTCCTTCTTAAACTGGTCTCTGACTGCAGTAAATGGGATAACTTGTTTACTGGCATTCTCCAAGAAAGCTACCATTTTTCTCCGAAGAAATAACAAATGGTAAATGTGATATATTTATATCAATCAAAGGCTCTAAGAAAGGTCGGTTTCTTCAGGAAAAGTGCTACAAAAAGCTGTGTGGGATCCATTATGAGCCAAGAGACCTAAAATTATGAAGTGCCATCACAATTATATACTTCCCCAAAATAAATACCCCATGTTATTGATCCATATGGCAGAAAAGAGACGTCAAATAGTCTTATACCATTTGAAGGAGCAAAACAGAAGACTGTCATGTTGCAGACAGTAAAACAATGTCACAGTAGCGTGCATTGGACTTCATGCCTCACAATATTGCTAACCTTCAGCATTCAACCATAAGTCAGGTCCCCACATCATGAAACTGGTTTGAGCGACTCGTTTTCATTTTGCTAAGGAGCAATTCTTACCTAGAAATGATGAAAGAGAATCTAGCATATAATCACAACTAATACAATTCAGAGCACTTCCAGAACACTTTTTGCAGCCTTGTCATAAAAATTGTCATGAAAATTAACAGCATAGGGACAGAAGTTTGTAACTATTACCATGATGATAAAGAAAAATATATATATCTGGCTTTCCCATCTCCCCTACAGAAGTTATTTACAAAGGCAAACTGATTTTTTCAAGGATTTTCAGAGCTGTACGAACACATAGCTGATGACTAATACAGTGGATCATTTTCTTAATTTACTTAAGAAGCATTAGCCCCAGGCTCTCTGGCTCTGGCTTTCTTCCAGTGTGATCACGGGTAAAATCCTTCTCTATCAAGGTCTACAGCAGCAGTTCTCAGCCTTGGGTCGTGACCCAAATGAGGCGGGGGCAATGCCAGCAGCGCCACACACAAAAGACAAGCTGTGCTGCATGCCAGGAGCTCCCCCACCCCTGGGCTGCTGCTGCCACACTCCACTCCCAGCAGCAGGTCATGGAAAAATAAGGTTGGGAACCACTGGTCTACATCGTGGCAGTAACCACAGCTTTACTACTCATTTGTGGAATATACTTTACCCTTGAGATGCTAACATTGCCTTACATCCACAGTGTTTTTAAGTGCTTCCACAACTCCTTTGAGTAATTTGGAGGAAAAAAAATAAAGTGTCTGATTTCCTTCAAACTGTAGTGGTCAGTCCCTTTTGAACACAGACTGCCACATACATGATCCAGAATAAAAGCTGACACAAAACGTATGTGTCATTGCATTTAAGTATTGAGGAGATCTCAACATGTAAGGTTGCATACAGTATAGTTTTGTCTACAGTTGCTGCATCTACATGAGATGCTGACTGCACAGCAGCTCATTATTACTGCGCAGTAGCATCACCTGGCACAAAGTGTTATGCGACACTGCTGCACAATAGTAATGAGCTACTGCACAGTCAGTCACCTAAAAGCTGTTTAGCATCGCTACTGTACAGTAACCGTGGTTATTGCGCAGTCATTTCGTATTCGTATAAATTTGTTTATACTTGTACTAAAAGACTGTGCAGTCAGCATCTCATGCAGACATGGCCAGTCAGCATTTCTGCAATATTTCATACTGTTGCTGAAGCCAGCTCAGCTGCATAATCAGAAGCTAATATATATTACATATATTACAATTAGAAGCTTTGGCTATGTTGGGAGACTGTCAGCTGGGAAACCTCAAAGACCTTATTGGATTTGGAATTACTGTCCATCGACATCAGGAGTGAGACAGGATTTCTTCTCAGAATTCTACCCAAACTACAAAATGGAATGACCCCCTTTGATACTGCAAGCACAAGCATATTATAGCATCACTCGCCTTAATAAAGTTAAAAGCAGTACCACTTTCTAGTTATTATGGGAAGCTAACAGAGTCCCCAAATCATCTTACAGCTCCGCTCTGCTATGAGTTTGTTGTATCTTGGTTCTGTTGCCCCCTTAGCAATCCCCAGTTCAGAGAAAACCCATACCTGGTCAGATAAGACCCAGATTTTTCCATTTTTTGCCAGCTGAACAACTCAAAATGGGCTCTAGCTTAACAAAATCAGGGCCTAGAAAAAGAATATAGGTGGAAAGAACGGTTATATTTCAGTTCTGGGATGAAACAGTCACCAAATAATGGAGGGAAAATAGCTAATAAAACAAGATGCATTTACACAGAGAAAGTTTTTCACTATCTTTTCCATATATCCTGTGTTACCATGGTATCTTACGTTCTCCCAGAGTTGCTTTATGTCCTGGTTCTTTATTTTACATTATAATTCAAATTCATTATGTATGTTTGAACTAGAAACTTTTCTTACCCCTACTATCTATATTTTTCATTTGCATGGTTGAGTTTGTATTACCTGTGTGCGAGGCGTTTTGTGCAGAATTGCCTAATTAGCCCTGCAGTAAACATCTCAGTGTCTACACATGCAGCCCTATTAGGCCACAGCAAACTAATAAACTCCACAGCACACTAGTGCTTGTAAATAAAAGTACTATCCCTCTGTGGAATTTGTTCATGTGCAACAACGTGCATATAGATGTTGACAGGGCTGGCTGGGGCACAAGGGTGTTTCAATGTGGAGGCTGCCTGCTGGCTAGCCTCGCACTAGAGCACCCTCATGCCCTGGTCAGCCCCTCCGCAGCACGCTGAGTCGGGTTGGAGCAGCTCCCAACCAGCAGGCTGACCCCTGCCCCCAAGTCCCCTGCCAGCCAGGGCTGCTCTGACCCAGCCTAATGCCCTGTGGTCCCGGGCACACATGTAAATGTGGTGCCCAGGAGCAATAACTCCTGCACGATGTGTGCTGGAGGCAATTGCTTTGCATTAATATGCACATGTAGATGTGCCTCCTGTGTAGAAAGTTGTACCATTTCAGCCTCATGTCAGACATGGCTGACAGCTAGAACTGCTAGTTTTTGGAGAAGTTCTGACACTGCAGGGGGAAAAAAAACAGTCATTCCGAATTGAAATAAAAAAATAAAACTCCCTACAAAATTATATTTGAAAAAAAATTTTTGTTGATGTCCACTACTAAATGTTTTTTTAAATAATGTTATATTTTTATTTTCTATATAATAAACGTGAAATGTCATTTTGAAACAAAACATCAAAATGCTCCAGTTTGACCTCAGTTGAAATGTTGCGTTTAGATTTTTTTCTCCAAAATTAAGTTTCATCAAATCTACAGCAGCAGCATAAGTAGGGTGGCAAGCCTGGGGGAGCTGCCCTGGATACCAGCTTGGTGGCAGTGGTGGTGGTGGGACAGAAAAAAACAGCCATAGCTGTTCAGAAATGCTTGTGGTGTGGTGGGAAGTCACTGCTGCCCCTGTGTGTGGTAGCTTCTCTGGGCACACAGACATGTCATTACGCATCGTATCCACATAAGCCTTTGGAACATGCCAATAGGGGGAAAGGAGAGCTGGTTGTATTTTAAAGAAACCTTACTGAGGATGCAGAAACAAATCATCCAGATGTGCAGGAAGAATAGCAAATATGGCAGGAAACCATCTTAGCTTAGCAGAGAACTCTTTGGTGAGTTTAAACACAAAAAGGAAGCTTACAAGATGTGGAACCCTGGACAGGTGACTAGGGAAGAGTATAAAAATATTGCTCAGGCATGCAGGCATGAAATCAGGAAGGCCAAAGTGGAACTGGAGAAGCAGCTAGCAAGGGACATGGAGGGTAACAAGAAAGGTTTCTACAAGTATGATAACAATAAGAGGAAGGTCAGGGAAAGTGTAGGTCCGTTACTGAATGGGGGAGGCAACCTAGTGATAAGAGAAGGAAAAAGTCAGTACTCAATGCCTCGTCATTTACTCATGTACTTGTTTTTACTTTGGTCTTCACAGGCAAAGTCAGCTCCCAGACAACTGCACCTGGCAGCACAGTTTAGCGAGAAGATGAGCAACCCACAGTAGTGAAAGAACATTGTAACAGGGCAGTAAGCCTGCCCTGCCATGGGCCACTGAAAGAACAAAGAAAGAGGCGTAACTTACCTGGCAACGAGCCAGGATGGGGAGAGAAGACATGGCAAGGCTGGGCAGGGGAAAAGATGTACAAAAGCCCCAAATGGTAATTAGAGCAATCAGCTGGGAGAGCAGCAAATGGAACTCTACCACTGGAGACACAGCTGATCAGCGCGGGGAATTAAAAGGGAGCCAGCTGAGCAGTTGGCTCTCTGCAGGAAGAAGGAAATGCCCTGAAGGAGACCCATGGGAGGACGGAGCAATGACAATGGCGTATGGCCATTGTCAAGAGGACTCAGGAGAGAGTTCCAAAGACAGACTTACCTGCAGAGTCGGGAAGATGAGGTAGCAGCCGCATCCAAACCGGTAAGTTCGAGTCCAGTGGTTGCAGGATTCCATTCCAGAAACCTAGAGGAGGGAAGAGACAGAGCTGAATATGGGCATTAGTTTGGGGCATTGGCCCAATATACCTCTGCACTGGAAGATAAGAGCAGAGGCAAATGGCAGGACAGTTCACTTAGGACCTGTGCAGAGCAGAACGAGGTAAGTGGCCAAGAGCAAGAGACCTGTCACTGAGAGACTGAGCAAAGCAGTCTGGAGACTGTAACTCCCTTAGGGGGGACCTAATGAAAATAAAAACATCTGGTGTGGTAAGGACAGGGTATGGGGATGGTGGAGCCCTGTGAAGAGAAGCTATCCTTCTAAACTGTAGAACTAACATCAACCTTATCTCATAGGACTGTGTTCATCTTTGGTTCCTTCCTTTTCCAACTAAATTGTGGCAGGAAAAATTAAAGGAGCCTGTCCAGTCTAACAAGAGGAGAGATTGCAGTCTTACTTTGCGGGCATGACTAGGTCTCCACAAACAGGTTAGGGACTATTTAGGAAAGCTGGATGTGTATAAGTCTATACACATCCAGCTTTGGATCAATGGGGGGGACCCATGGGGGGATGACTGCAATGTACCTGAGGGTGCTGAAGGAGTTGGCTGCTGGCCATTATTTTTGGAAACCCGTGGCAATTGGGGGAGGCTCCGGACAATTGGATAAGGACAAATATAGTGCCCATCTTTAAGAAAGGGAAGAAGGAGGATCCAGGGAACTGCAAATTGGTCAGCCTCACCTCAGTCCCCAGAAAAATCATAGAGCAGGCCTCAAAGAATCCATTTCTAAACACTTGGAAGAGAAGAAAGGGATCAGGAACAGTCAGCATGGATTCACCAAAGACAAGTCTGGTCAACCTGATTGCCTTCTATAATGAGATGACTGGCTCTGTGGATGTGGGGAAAGCAGTGAATGTGATATACCTTGACTTTAGCAAGGCTTTTGATACGGTTTCCGACAACTTTCTTACAAGCAAACTAAGGAAGTATGGATTGGATGAATGGACTGTAAGTTGGATAAAAGCTGGCTGAATTGTTGGGCTCAACAGGAAGGAATCAATGGCTTGAGGTCTAGTTGGCAGCTAGTATCAAGTGCAGTGTCCCAGGGGTCAGACCTGGTGCCAGTTTTGTTCAATACCTTCATTAACAATGTTGAAGATGGGATGGATTGGACCCATTAAGTTTGTGGATGACACTCAAGTTGCAGGGTGTAGTAGATATGCTGGAGTGTACAGCTAGGATTTAGAGTAAGATAGACAAATTGGAAGATTGGTCCAAAAGAAATCTCATGAGGTTCAACAAGGACAAGTGCAAAGTCCTGCCCTTAGGATGGAAGAATCCCATGCACTGTTACAGGCTTAGGACCAACAGGCTAAGTAGCAGCTCTGCAGAAAAGGACCTGGGGGTTACAGTGGACAATAAGATAAATATGAGCCAACACTGTGCCCTTGTTGCCAAGAAGGCTAATGGCATACTGGGATGCATGCCAGCTGATCAAGGGAAGTAATTATTTCCCCTATATTCTGCACTGGTGAGGCCACATCTGGAGTACTGTGTCCAGTTTTGGGCCCCCCACTATAGAAAGGATATGGACAAGTTGGAGAGAGTCCAGTGGAGAGCAATGAAAATGATTAGGGGGCTGGGGTACATGGCTTCTGAGGAGAGGCTGAGGGAACTGGTTTTATTTAGTCTGCAGAAGAAAAAGTTGAGGGGAGATTTGATAGTAGCCTTCAACTACCTGAAGGTGGGTTTGAAAGAGGATGGAGCTAGATTGTTCTCAGTGGTGGCAGATGACAGAACAAGGAGCAATGGTTTAAAGTTGCAGCAAGGGAAGTTTAGGAGGGTGGTGAAGCACTGGAATGGGTTATCTAGAGCAGTGGTCTCCAAAGTGGGGTGCGTGCACCCCAAGGGGTGCGCAAGACTATCCATTGGGGTGCGGGAAGAAAATATTAGAACTTCTATTTATATTTATATTTATATAAATATACATATATTGGGGGTGCGTACTCAACATTTTTTTACTGATGGGGGTGCGCGAATATAAATATACATATATTGGGGGTACAGGCTCAAAAATTTTTTACTGATAGGGGTGTGCGATCAAAAAAGTTTGGAGACCACTGATCTAGAGAGGTGATGGAATCTCCATCCTTGGAGGTTTTGAGGGCTTGGCTTGACAAAGCCCTGGCTGAAATAAATTAATTCGGGATGGTCCTGCTTTGAGCAGGGACTGGACTAGATGACCTTCTGAGGTCCCTTCCAATCCTAATTTTATATGACTCTGTGATTCTAATTTTGATAAACTGGCATTTTTTTGATGGAAGAATGTTCCTCCAGAAGAAAATGTTCCTCCTGCTGAATAATCAGCATTTACGATTTCTTCTCTAGGGAGATAGAGCTGATCATTCAAGTTTTTTGAGTACATATGATAATTATCTTAGTGTTATTTGCTAGAAATTTAGCCAATAACAGAATTTATTTATGACAGCATGAGGCACGGGTGTGTAACCTGTGCACCTGTATGTGTCTCATGAGTTTATATTGGCTGTTATCAAAGCACATAAATCTAACTCCCATGAACCTTAATAGGAAATATATGATCAACTCCACCACACTACAAGAATGGAAGGCTATCTTGCAAAGAATCATCTGAAGTATAAATCATTGGAAAAATACCACATAGATTCTCATCTTTTATACTGATGTGGGTCACAAGTACCCTGATATATTAGCAGTACTCTGGTTTGAAGTCAAATGCATCATCTAATACTAACTGGGGAAAGAGAGATGGATACCTGTGTTAACCTGAAATTGTGCAGAAGGTAGGGCAGGGTGGCACCTTAGAGACCAACTGGTTCAGAAAGGCATGAGCTCCTGTAAGCAATAACCTATTTTCTCTGATGCTATATCATATAGCATCTGATGAAATAGGTTATTGCCTGCAATAGTTGGTGTCTCTCTGAACCACTTAGTCACTAAGGTGCCACCCTACTCTACCTTCTGCCTAACTGAGAAAAGTAGTAAATGGAGGTTGGAGGAGACTGACAATGCCTAGGGGAGAGGAAATGATGAAAAAGAGTGGTGAATATGTTCTCCATTTTCTAGTCTCCTAATTTGATATTCACAGTAACAATGAGGAGACTAGAAAATGGAGAACATAGAGAAAGGAAGAAAATAAAACAGAAGAGAAAATGCAATAGAATATGGGAGAGAACAAAAGAAAAATATTTCATCTGCCAAAATGTTGGAGTGTTGCCATAGCTTGGATGATCCAAGAAATATATAAGAAGCAAAGATTTTTTTGGTGATATCTTTTTTGGACTAAGTGTATAGTTAGAAGACATGTTAGACATGTTTTGGACATGAAGCTTTTTTAACATCTCTCCCAGCTATACATTTGGTCCAATAAAAGACACCTGCAACTGTGTCACTTACCAGTTTAGATTTCAGAAAAAAACTCCAAAAAGACAACTCAGTTCTAAGGAGGCAACATAATCAAGAAAGAAGCAGCCAAATTGTTTAATTTAACAAGTTAAAAGATCTTCTCAAATTCTGACCCTTTTTCTGGCACTGTGGGAATGAATGCAACTCAACAGGAAGATTTATAAGCTGAAATCTATTGAAAAAAGTCAAGCTCTAGGCCATTGAACTTTACGTCTTTCTAAGGCCATGGGGGTCAAGAAGCATGTTCCTACTCTGGAATTTAACCCATTCTTAATATTTTCAGTGTTATTTCTAGTACCAAATCTCAGATGGTTTGTCAGGCCCTCTAAATTAGGTCCCCTGACTTTCCTTCATTAAAAGAAAGGCATAGGAGGGGTAAAACGCAAAGACATTTTTCATTTGATCTAATTTATGAAATACCTTCTTTTCTTTCCTTTGGTATTCAGTAGAGCTGCAGCATTTGCTCAAGTAACAATCCTGAAACAGATGAAGGGCCAGATCCCCAGCTACTGTAAATGTATTTCAGCAGTTGATTTACATTCCCTGAGGATCAGGCTTCATTCTACAAAGGGTGGTTACTGAATCTAAACATAATGGTGGTGCTGTGCTGGATAAGATGGCAGCACAGCTTTTAAGTGTTTGATCCATGTTTGAAGTTGGCTTGGTGGAAAACAAAGTGCCAGCATGGTTGCAGGACCCTGCACAGAAGGGCATTTGGACCTCATCACGCAGCAGCACTGCTTTACCTGGCCGCCAGAGGTGCTGGAGAACATCTTCCAGGCAAACATTTTCCAGTTAATTAAATGTATTTCCCTGTGTGATGATAATGGTGAGGTTGGCCAAAAGATGAAGCCCCATGGGATGGCTTAAAGCAATGCTTCCAGGAGAACTTCAAGGCAGTCCTGGAGAAGCAGAACCTGAGCATGTGTGATAGCTTCAACCATCTGTGTAATGCTCTTTCTTGGGACCTGTGTAATGCCTTTTTCAAGGCCACCACTGCATTGTGTGCGGCTTCCCTTTTCACCTTGTCTGTGCTGAACTTGACTGTTTAGAGATGCCAGAGAGGAAGGCTCTTTGCTACGCAAATGTGAGGGTGCCTCTCAATCCTGCAGACCCCTGGAGTCCAACTACCTTTGACCATGTTATTTGTGTTAGTAAATATTCCTCTCCCCTCCCTTACCGCAAAAAAATTGCAAATGAAACAATCACATTAAACATCACATGATATAACATCACAAGATGTCGTATTTTGCATTTTGGAAGGAATTTTTAACCCCTCCTCCCAAAAGTTTTTGCTGATAAACTGGAAAAATCATGGATTCTTTTAAAATTTTCAGCCAGTCTGAGGCGCTAACAGTATAGTCTGGCTGTGTAGCGGGGCACCTTTGGTGCCTGCCACTTTAAGAGGCTTGAGCAGGATGTGGAGCAGCTGACAAGTGTGGTTAGGCCCTATTAGGTGGTCAAATGACTGCAAGGGGCCCCTGGATTGGATGAGGGATGGGAAGTCAGGGTATAAACCCAGGCCCTAGGAGCTGAGTGGCAGTTACACCTAGTGAGTGAGAGGAGCAATGTCACTCAGCCGGCAGACTGCAGTTCCCTGAGCACCTGGAGGTCAGGGTAGGAGCTATGGGGATGAAGGAGGCTCCTGATCCTTGGTAAGACCTGAAACTACACCCTGCTGGGGTTGGATGGTGTAGTGGGGCTGCCTGTGGTGGGGCAGTCTCCAGGAAATGCGACACTTGTGCCTTCCCAGTGAAGGTGAGGATGGGGTGCTGTAAAGCTTCAGCTCCCCTGCTGCCTTGTGGGTACTGTATGGAGATGAAAGGCTAGGAAAGCATCCCCAACAGAAAAGCAGAGGGTCCAGGCCCATAGAATGGGGCCTGAGACATGGCCCAAGGTCTACTGAGTGGAGCCCAAAGGGTGTAAGGCCCAGGAGCCCAGTGAGGGGGCAGAGTTGTGGCCCCAGTGAGGGAGGCAAAGAGGCCAAGGCACTTCTGAGGACACCTGAGGCCAGATGTGGGCATGGGGCCGAGTGCAACCCAGCTAAACGGCCAGGGGAGTTGGAAGTGATTTTGGATGCCATCTGTGGGGAATGGGACATGATATAAAGGGAGGTTCAGGGCCGTGTATTTCACCCGTGGCATTAGGGCAACCAAATGGGCAGCCTCCCACATATAAACACCTATTTTTTGGAAACATCAAAGGTGTGGCGGGCAAGGAGGGGGAGACTGCCCTTGATAGGTGGGCAGCCCAATGTCATGACAGGCCTTGAGATGGCCCCTTGTCACAGGCAGCACAACATCCAGTAAGTTCAAAAAGTAAATGTTCTAAACTCCATGTTGCCGCCAAGCACCGAATCTTGTCATGCTGAATTACTGTTTGACAATCCATGGTAGTAACAGAATAAATTAAACCTGTGATTGTCAGCCTAGGTGCTGTGGGTGCCACACAATATTAGCACTGTTAAGGGTGAAAACACGATCCACAATATAACCCCCAAGCTTTCAAATAGGAATCCATAGCATTGAAAACCTTCTGACTTGTTGCGGTCTTTCTGAGTTCTTGGCAACAACAAGATTGCTCTATTATATTTCTGTAGTTAAAAAAAAAAGAGTGAAAACTAAGAGCTGGCATTTTCCAGCTGGAGTCTAAAAAGGCTGAACCACTGAATTAGACTGAAAGCCTAGGTTCACGTGCTTCAAAACTCTGCCAAATCTGGGCCCTATCTCTTATGTATGTAATAGATGCTTAAGATTTGTGCATATGTTGGGGGAGGGGTTCCTACTATTTCCCTTGCATTTCTTTTAAACTGAAAAACCAGAGCAATGAGTAACAAGCCCTTATATGCATTAACAACATGTTTACACAAGGGGGCATTGCTCAAACAAGGTTTTAAGGACCGTTTAACATTTTGCAACTGAAAAACCTGCTTTCTGTATTTGTAAGGATATAGGCACAACTGACGCAAGCAGGAAGCAGTTATTAAAGAGTGAACAAATACGATCTAAATATAACGTGAAAAATGTTTGCTATACTTTTCTGTAACTAAAAGACTTGATCAATATAGCCAGCTCTACTTCAGTATTAAGCATTCATATAACCACAAGTTGGGTTGCCGGAGATGACTAAATATCCCAAATGTTTCAGTCATGCTTTTATAACATCTATTTAGAAATGGAAAATAGATTATTTATAACTACTGTAATATGAATCAGATTTTGGCATGCTTGTCAATTAGAAATGTAGCGAGGAGCACAGCTGGGCAGCAGCATGGGAAGGCTGCCCCTCAGGAGACAATGTGCTGCGGAAGTGGGGTGTTTGTCCCAGGGACAGTACCATGGTGGGGGCAGATGAAATCTGCTTGGAGGGACCCATTTTGGGAGAGAGAAAAAAGGAACAGGGACCACTGTGGAAGCCTCCAGAAGAAATCCCTGTGGGGGATTGGCTAGGGAGGTCCTGAATAACAGGGTTCCCCCACCTGGGAAGAGAGAAATGGCCCACCCTGAAGGCTGAAGGGAGCCTGTCTGCGGTGGTTCTTCCCTGGAGCCTGCAGAGCCGGGGGTGGGGAGGGGTGTTGCTGCAGGCCTGGGGAGATGCCTGAGCCCAGGAATCCCCCCGGCACATGGTGGAGAGCTGTGCTGTGGCCTCGCTGGGAAGGAGCCCACATGCCCTGCCCGGGGGGAGCATGCACAGAGCAGGAGAGATCAGAGGGAGAAAGGCCTGGTCCATCTGCCTGTGTGGTTGAAGGAGGTGGGTCGCAGGCTGCCGGGAGCCAGAGCAGCCACCTGGTTCGCGGTGGGGAAAGGCAGGTTTAGGGGATGTTAGATCCTACTGACCTGTGGGAGGTGTCCTGTAGAAAGCCAGGACAAGGAGGTGACAAAACCCTCTCCTGATTGCTTGGCAGGGTGTGTGTATATGGACCGGGGGGACTGCCTGAGCCAGCAGCCCAGACCCTGTGGCCTGCTGTCAGGGAATGTAGATCAGGGGAGAGATGCGTATTGCAAAGACACCAGGGGGGAGCAACAGCCGGCAGCGCAGGACACCTGAAGCAAGCACAGAGGGACCCCAAGCAAGGAGGACCTGCCACACTCCAGTGACAGTGGTAAAGAAGTGGCTATTCCTCTAAAGGCATTGTCCCAGGCTGTTAAGCATGCAGAGAGCTGGCATATTCATCCTGCTGTATAAAAGTTATTGATTGGATGTGTACATAAGTAGGGGCAGCCTATAAATCTGTTACTCAGTTGGTTCAATGTTGGTGCCTTAATATCTGTCTGTGATTAGTACTCTCCTTTTAGGTTATGGGTATTCAAAGGAAAGGTTATATGTTGTTACTTTCATTACCGGTATTGTGGGTGTGTTTTGTATGTTTTTAATAGCCTTTATGAGTTAAACCTGTTTGATTATTTGTAATTGATATTGTATATAATTAAATCCTGTGTATAGTTAACCGCTCTTCTTGAGGAACCTGCCACAGCCACTAGAAGGGTTGGGGAAGGTCACTGGCTACTGGGCACACCAGGATCTCCCTATTTGGTGGTGGCCATGGGCAGCACGGTGAGCCTGGGTTACAGAAGGAAAGGCAAACATGTCTGGAAATAGCACATAAATTAGTGGTATAGTACAGATGCAATGTTATTTAATGTCTGAGTGCTGTATATATGCAGTGTTTATATAACATATGGATTGGGGGAAGCATTACCCCTTTCTAAATTAAATTTCAGAGGGGGCCATGGAGAAAGAAGACTACAGAAGGATTTTTCATTGAGTTTCTCCTACATTATCTGGTAGTGATGATTTAGAATATGAGAGGACAGGGACTACCTTGCTATAGGTCTAGCTCCTTGCTCATTCAACGACAATGTGAAACCCAGGAAGGTCATGGTTACCTGTACATCATACATCTGATACAACCATAATAATCTTATATTTAGGATAATGCCTAGAAGCTTAGAGAACTCTACTTTTAGAAAGATCTTGATGAGAGCACATTGGGGGGTCGGGATAGAAGATCTACTAGGTCCCTTCCGACCCTAAATCTATGAAACTATGAAACTATGAAATATGTAGAAAAGGGAATAACAGCCAAAATATTACTTTGCCTTGGCACTCTCTCTTGTATGTGAATACTGAACTCTTCCTCTAGGTCTGCTTTCCCCAGGATCCTTTTAAGGGGGTTGTACTTCCTCTCCCTGAAAAATACCATGAGACTGGTTAGAAAACAACTTTGGCCAATCTAGACAAAACCTCCAAGATTAGGTCTCTGGCTTCAGTACCTCTCATTCTCTCCATATCTTGCTTAGCTGGGTCCAAAGATCAGGTGTCCCTTTCTGAAGCACTATTGTTGACTCTTATGATTGTACTGTTTTCTTACCATTTTGGGGTTTGTTTGTTTTTAAATCTGTTTTATGACAACACGAGGGGAAGCTGCCCTCATGAATTTTCTCTTAATCAAAAATGGCTGCCATCTCTCACAGCTATCCAAGCCAACATGATGCCTGCTATTTTCCTAATAATATATATGGCATGAAGCTGCCCTTAATAAAGTTGGCTGCTACCTCCTTCTCTTTTCAGTGAGCTTGAAGCTGTGGCTGTAGACAAAATGGCTGTTGGTTTATATGGTTCATGGGGTTAAGCAGGATGTGGACCATCAGAAGCAGTAGGGAACCTGTGGAAGGTGGAATAAAGGAAATTGGGTTGGAGAGGGAGCGGGGCATTGGGGTGCACTTATGGAATACAAAGGGCAAAGGCAGGCTGAAGGGGTGCAGAGGCTATTGATGGGATGTGAGGTAGAAAGAATGGCACAGCAACTCCTCAGACTGGGGCCGTGCAAGAGGGAGAAAGTGCCATCATGGTAGTCAGCAGGAAGGCAGTGTGGTTCACTTTTGCAAACTGAATGCGAGATACTGGATTTTCTAGCCTCCAATGCAGCAGGAAAACCTCTGTCCACTGGCCTGGGTCTCCCTTTGTACCTGGAATCTGGACTGAGGAGAAAAGACCGAGACAAACATGAATAGGAAAATAGAGTCATTTTTCATAAAACTGCCACGTCCCACAAAAACCAAAATTAGGTTTGAGCTATTTTTCCTCCAAAAAGATTGAATGCACTGGAAATCCATGCACAATTTTTAAAATACTTTCCACGTGATAAATGAAAGAGGACGGAGCGTTGTTTGTAAGCTCAGATCCTGAAAGGCTTCACTCAGTTTTTACTTGCTCAGAACTACCAGGCTAATTTTTTCCTTAGCTAGTGATGTAAGTGGAAGTTTTACCCCCCACTCTCAGCTATGCTTGTTGTATGCAGTCCCCTTGGCATTACAGCTAGAATCTGTACTCAGGCTAACTTATTTCCTGTGTCAGATTAAAAAAAATCTGCATCAGCTACCAAAAACGTAGTCCCACTGAATAGATCTATTCATGTACCGTAAGTGAGATTTGGTCCTCTGTAAACATGTCATGGTCACTGCCCTTTGGGAGAAATTTGGAATCTATTATGAGTTGTCAGATGGTGATGTCACATAGACTTTAGAAGAGGGTTCTAAAAGAAGATACGACAGACGGGAGAGTCAACTGGAGTCACACTGTCAATTAAGTTCTGTGGTCAGAAACTTCTAAGCAAGTAGCAAGGTCATTCAACCAGATGGCAGGGTGAGCCTATGATTGCAACAGTTCTGAATCCCTGCCAAATAATGCAAAGTGGGTTTTTTTCAGCTGCTAGGATATGCACTCTATTTTGGGTCAGCAGCCTTTTTGGGGAGAGTGTCAAAAATACCCGCAACCTCTAACTTGGAAGATGTTGGCATGAGAGCAGCCAGTGGCAGGGGAGCTGAGAAGGGCTCAATCCTTGTTGCAGCAGTACAGCCCAGGCGTCTTCCCCGTTGTTCACCCCAAGGCACGCATGCACCCACTGCCAACCATGAGCTGGCTGGGGCTCCACAGACCCTGGTGCAGATACTTGCAGCCTGTCTGTTTCCTGCTGCAAGCAGCTCAGGCTTCATGGTGGGCAGCAAGGGCCTGCCCATAGTCCAAGACGGCTGTGGCAGGCAGCCAGGAGGCTTCCAGTGGCTACACCAGGGTCCACGGATCCCTGGCTTGGCTCGTTGCCAGCAGCAGGTGTATATGTGCCTTAGGGTGGACAGTAGGAAAGAGGCCAGGGCTGCACTGCCACAACAAGGATTGGGCTCCTTGTGGGTGCCCTCATCATCTGCCCCAGGTGTGTATGTACCCATCTTTACAACAAGCTGAACCAGGGCTCTGTGGACCCCAGTCTAGCTACTTGCAGCTTCCTGACTGCCAGTCACAGCCAGCCCGGGCTCTGGGCCAGCCCTTGCCACCCGCCACGGATTCTGGGCTGTTCGTGGCAGGCAGCAAGGAGGCTGCAGACAACTACACCAGGGTCCACAGAGCCCCAACCCAGCTTGTTGCCAGAGGCGGGTGCACACACACCTCCGGGCAGACAGTGGGGGAGCTGCAAGGTTCCCAATCCTTGTTGCAGCAGTGCGGCCTGGGACCTTCCCTGCTGTCTGCCCCAAGGTGTGTATGCAAGCAAAATGTGTTTGCATGCCATGTTCACTGACCCCTGCTTTACACTCTGAACAGAGTAAAATCTAATGAAGGAAAAAATTAGCCTGAACATAGAAACTAGCACCAGAAGAAGAATAAAATAAAGTAGAGATTAAGACAGTTAAACATTAAAACAATTTGGGGAGTTGACAGTATTACTTACATTGACACTCCCAAAAGAAGGTGTCTGCTTTTCTGGACTATACAGGCAACAGAGAATAATGCTCTGTTCTGCTCCCATTTTAACTCTTATCTATCTTCTAACAATGAGTGAATAGGCTAAGGGTGGGGTTTAGGTTTATTTGTATTGGGGAATTGTAATGTTTAAGATTGGATACCTTGTTATTCCAAATATCAGACTCTATGCTCCCTCCCTTCCTTACAACACCATATATTACCAAGAGGTTTACCACTGCACCTCTCCTTTACCAAATCTTGTCTTCTCTGTTTGGAGGTGGATCAGTCTCCAACTCTGCTGAATTACCAAGTAGAGCACCATGCTTTGCAGGGTTTTATTGCATTTCAGATACATTTTTAGGTGCAATGAATTCTCATTAAAACCACACAGGTCCATATTCCCTCTAGGTTGAGCTAATGTTCAGCAGCAACTGTCTTGCAGACACAACATTGAACTCATTCTGTGTAACAGAAGGAGATCCAGGTTAGCTAGAACACAATTTTTTCCTGCTTCCTACCGTTGCTGTCAAATCTTAAGCAGCATCTCCCACCTCCTCTTACTTCCAGGAATGCTCACATTCTGAAAGACTTCCCGCCCCTGCCTGTGATGAAACCATTGGGACTTTGAGTGGTCTTTATTCTATTTATTGCTTACACGGTGACGACTGAAAGCCGGAGTGAGGGTGGTAGTGAAAGAATGTATGAAAGATTAAATTTGAAAAATGAGTCAACCGGGAGAGACATTCATATGGAAAAGTAGCTGGAAGGTAGCCAAAAAGACCTGGGAGAGCAGCCACTGAGGGAATAGAGATGAAGTGCAACTCTTTATATTCCTCAAATGTTGGAGGATATATGTTTTATTGCCGTGGTTTTCAAAGTTGTTGGGTTGTAACAATCAAAAGTCCATTGTGTTAAGCTGTCTCCAGCATCTGTTGAACCAATTTAGGCTTTTTCAACATTACGGTAAAGTCAGAAAAATCAGGAAATTCTGAATCAATGCCGGCGCCTAGTTATTAAGCCAGACAAACATCTGCTACCTACCACCGAGGAATTCCTCTTGCCACTTGAAGAATGAGTATACTCTTCTGAGTGTACTATACTGGGATAAAGCTTAGCTGACCACAGCCGGAATTCATTCATATCTGCTAAGAATGGGTTTGATCAGTGCCAGATTTAGGCTTAAGCTACCTAAACTACAGTTTAGGGTCTCACTATGAGGGGCCTCTATATAAGAAAAACGGGGACATTTGTGTTCTAATATGACAAAAATATACATATATATGGCTCCACAGTTATTATTCACATTAAGTTCATAAATTTGTGCAGAAATAACAAGAACTCATTTTAACATTTCATGAAAACCCATTTTTGTGGATTTCATGCATTATTTTTATCGTATGGGGCCTCTTAAACTGGACAGAGTTTAGGGCTTCAGCATGTCAGAATCCGGCACTCGGCTTGATGCCCCAGCAAATACATACTTCACTGGTGCAAACTGTGAATGCTGCCAATTGCATCCAGACCAGCACAGGGTTCTGTGCCATAGAGATTTTCTTTTTGATGAAGACCAGGCAGTTGCATCCCTGCTCCGTGGTTCTGTGGGGAGAGAGCAGATTTAACCTTTCAATATGGCTCTGGAACAGTTTCAGGAGCAAAGGCCATCTGAGAGAGATGCTAAATTAGCATAAACCTGTCCTCTGGCAAATGCCAATCGTTTCTTTATTCTCTTATTCTCATTATTTACCTAACTTGAATGTGATCTACTGTTTTGTTATGTTTGATTTGATTTAATTTTTATTGCCATGTAGCAGTCCTGGATAGGGTGGGATGTAAATCTAAAAATAAATAAATAATGTTCTGTCATAACCAACTGGCTGGTGAGCAAATTATAACAAATTGCTGAGATCTGCTGTTTCAGTTCCTGAGATTTTAGATTTGGAGAAAGACCTGTAGTATTGTATAAAAGTAGCAAATTAGATTATTTTAGGTTAATCTTAAATTTGGTTTCTTTTCCACCCCTAGAACTATTAAAATTAAAAGGACCTTAAATTTATCAGCCTTTTATTATGTGTAACTTCAGTAAGGACATTGAAAATATCATTCAGAGCCCTCTTCATAAAATGAGTTTTAAACTCCCAAGAGGCAAGGGTTAACTGTATATTTGGGGGAGATCTTAGATAAGCTTTCAGATGTGAAGTATCTTTCCCTTCTTTCTAATACATATGAGGCCTTGTGATAATAAAATAAGATATAAGGAATGTATTATTTTTGTATTCTGATACAATCTGAAACTTATTTTCTAACTATTGCTTTTGCATCCTTTGTTCTCCTTAGGTGCCTTCTCTGTATTATGGAAGTTTTGAAATTTCAAACATCTATGTCAGAAAACTAAAATCTAAAATGGATGGGTGACATATTGCTCTTTATATTCATGACCTACAAAGCGTGACATGAAAGATAAAATCTATATGATCAGCATAATGTGAGGAGAGCCCGGTTACTCAGTCATATGATTGTACACTTAAAGTTATCCATAAGGAGGATTCATGGAGTTCCATAGAACATTTTCAGGTAGGACTCAGAATCAGGCAATAAACTGGTGGATAAGGGTTACCAGAGCCCCCAAAGATTTAGCACTTATGGATATTCATTTCCTGTTACATCCTAAAACAACAAGGTCATACTTTTATTTTATTTTTATTTATATTAAATTTATGAAAATATCAGTACAATATCACTCACAAATATATTTATGAAATGTGTTGTGTATTTTTGTGTTCAGATGGTGTATACTGAACATTATTTACATTACTAGTAATTTTGCAGTTAAGTGCAGGCCATTTAGTAAATCAATATGTATTCATGTACCAAAACACATTTCATTAGCATCTGATACAAAAATATTTAGTTCAGTGGTATATGGAAGTCTGCATTGAAGGAAAACCTTCCTAAAACAAATCTGCATCAATCTATGGTATGTGACAAGATATTATAACTTATTCTTCTTTTACCCTGGGGTGGTATTTAGAAGAAGTGTAACTTCTGTGTGAAGTGGAAGGGTGTCCTAATAACAAAAACATGCAGCATGATGTAAAATAAAGCAGTTTCCTTGCCCATTACCTCCTTGACTTTTGAGATGCTAAATGCTGCGCGGATATAAGTTAATACAGCTTCCATTAACTTGAATGAGAGTTGAAGGTGCTTATGCAGTGCGTAACTTGGTTCTCAGCATGGTGTATTTTGCACTCAGTTGACACATTCATTGAATGATAAAACTGGCCTCAGTCACACTGTTCCACTTTATCCCTGAGCTGTACATTTCATTGGGTGCGTTTACATGTACACCCCACTACGCAGTGGGTACCGCGCAGTCATTTATTACTTTCTTTAGCTGTTGCTTAGTACTTCAGCAAGTACTAAATGTCTGAGCAGTACCTGCCAGTACTGCGCAGTCCTAGCGGCACACGGTTGTTTCTAACTTTACTGCACAGTAGCAATGAGCTACTGTGCAGTAACTTGTTAATGCACAGTAGCGGCAGTGTCATGGTTAGTGCCTGCCGACGCTATGTCACTGTAGCTCATCATTTCAGCAATGCAGCGTCTTGTGTAGAGGCGCCTATTAATATTAAGTTCACTGGGGATTTTGATCCAGTGTTGCATGTAAAGGGGACAAAGATGATAACACTAATAAATAAAAGCTCCTGCTCTGTCCGTGCCTCTACTTCTGCCCCCTTGACCAGGTGGAAGTGCTGCCAGGGGGGATTGTGCCCATCTCCATTACACTGCATACTGCACAGGCTGCCTCAGATGTTGGGATGCCTGGTGCTGGCAGCTCAGGGATACTGCCTTGCTACCTCAGAGAGCTCTCCCATCCCCTCAGTCTGGGTTGTTGGGGGCGGGGGGGATGTATCCCCCTCACACTACGAATCCCAGCATGCCATGCTCCTCCTTGCTTCCAGTTGCACATAGGTGTGCAGGGATGAAGGAGGAGCACTGCAGCCTGGGATGTGTAGTCTCCAGCTCTGCAGAGCTCTGCGCAGCAGCTGCCTCCTGCTCCCCACCAAGGCTGCCTTGAGCCATGGAAGAAGGAGGCGATGGGTGTCCTGGCAACAGAGGTAGCCATGCTCTCTGGCTGCTCCTGGATCTGAAGAAGGAACAGCAGCAATAGGAGCAGGAGGAATAGGAGAGGTGGCTGCTTTTGCTGCTGCTGCTATCGAGTGCAGGGGGAGGGGGCAGTATCCAGCACACTCCCCATTGCTGCAGCCACCTCAGCCCTTTCCTCCTGCACCCCCCCACTAACAAAAGGGGACACTACATCCTTCCTTTGGTACCTTTCAGCTCTCCATGCTGGGGCCTGGCACAGGGAGTATCTTCTGGGTGTGAGGGCAAGAGAGACAGGCAGAGTGACAGTCCGACACACCCACCCACCCAGCCATACAACTGCGGGAGGAATGATGCTGGAATCCATTCGCGTCACTGGTGAGTGTTACTCTTCTTTTTTATTCCTTTCTCTCTTCCCCTCCTATCCCTGCAGCCTGGCACCAGGGAAACAGTCTAATCAGCTGCCAGAATTACAAAAGGGATAAAGTAGATTTTACCACCCGCCCCACCAAATGCTGAGTTTCTGAATTCTCCTCTTTCTCCCTTATCCCAATTTGGATGTGGCACTTCAACTATATTGCTTATCATTAACAGCAATCAGCATGGGATAAAGGAAAAAGACTAAATACCTCATAATTGTGTTTTCTGAATTGCCCAGTTCCTACCCTTCCATCTTTCCCCTAGTGACAAAATGCTCAGAGCACAGGTCTGCCTGTTTCCAAGCAACATCAATGAAGATTATATCATCCTAGAAAGGCATATAAAACGGCAACCCAAGAAAATACTAACTGACCCAACTTAGTTGTTAAAACACCTGCTTCCCCTTGTGGCCACAGTCAAGGTGTTCGAGGGGCCATACACCTACATGGCATCTTTGGAACAAGACAACAAGAGTATAAAACAGGTGATGGAGAAGCCAAGTCAAACACTAAATACCTTTCTCTGCAGGGTTAAAGCATAAAAATGAGAGCATTTATTTTAGAATAGTAAAGTAAGGGAACAGACAATCAAACAAAACATATTATAATAATGATAAAATAATATTGTCACTAATATTCTCTGAGGACTGTACAGACAATTGAAATACAATAACAATCATAGGTGAAGCAGTATAGACTCTGGTAATATCAAATAAGCTACTACAACAAAATATATTCCCTATGCATAAATAAATATATGTACTATATACAGTTAGTTTCAAGTTAAAGGAAATGATAAAAATCCATATTTTTCTTTGGACAATTTCCTTTTTAAAAAGGTAGTCATTTTGTACATCTGTGTTCAGCCATATCTATCCTAGCATTGAGAAAATGTTATCCACCAATGAGCGGTACAATGGAGTGAGTGCACTATCACAGGATACTGTTAGGATCATTATTTGAATTGCTTTTAACTAATTTTATATGAGTAGGTTTGTAGGCCTCTTAAATGTGCAAGCACTTCAGATGGGTACTGGCATTATTGCTTGGATGGTGAGGCAAGTATCAGTGCTGAAGATGTTAAAGGCAACAGAAATAAGATTTTTAGAAATAAATGAAGTCTGCTTTTTAAGACTGCTTAAAAATCATAGTTAATAGCAAACCCATTTGGGGTCCTGATTGTGCATGGAGATATTCCTTGGGAGAGCCAGTGCTTCAGTGCAACCAGAGATTTTGCTTAGATATGAGTTTTCTCCTGTAGAATTGACTGTAAGATGAATGTCTTAAGGTAAAATCCGGATGTGAATGGGAGTTTTTCTATTGTGTTCACCAGAGCCAGGATTTTACCCTTGGTTATTGTGACAGATCTTACCTGTCAAAGTTCTGTGTAGTTTTGATCCTACCAGGATGTTCTCTTTATACTGCAGAGACAGGGAGGCATTTCGCCAGGTGCTGGATTTAGTTTTGGGTAAGAACAAGTAATACAAAACACATTTTTTAGGAAGCACTTCACCAGCTTCAGCTGATGTTTCCTTTGATTACAGAAATTATGTAACCAGAATATTACTGGGCTTCTGGAGAAGGAAAACAAAATCACACGGTTTAAAATTATACTACGTTGTGTTATTATTAAATAAGTATTATAATTACACAGTAAAAATTAATGTTCTAATTAAACAGTGATGTTTTGTATTCAGACTTAAGAAGGATTCACCTGAAATTCCATTATGAACTCCCATTTCTGATATTTTACAACTCAGTCGTAAGAGCATTCCTGAGCTGAAACTTGCCCTCAGTTGGAGTTAATTTATATTTCTAATGGCAAAAAAATAAATGATGAATAATAGATATACATTTACAAAATAAAAATGTAGGTAGGTTTAAGAGGATGTTAGTTTTGACTTCTGCAAGACTGTTCCCAACACAAACATGTTTCTGATCACTTAAACCTGTTTATGTGTAACTTCTGCCCCTATACGTTTTATATGCATTTATCACTTTAAGTTTATAAGTTACTGCGGCTTGAAAAATCATTTTTATTGCATATTCAGGACTTATGTTCAGTATTTACTGAAGCCATTGATGAATTGTGCAATTCTTTTGGGTTATTAAAGGCAGAAGTGATGACATTGCTTGTATAGTTCAAGATGCCTGGCACTTTCCATTATATGACCCTGTTTTCAGCTGCTAAACTCTAACTTTTAAGAATAAATTTTTCATGGTGGGGATCTATGTGAGACTGAATTTCAGCCATTTCAGAAACTAATATTAGGCTAAATACACTGTTTTTGCATGTTTAAAAAAAAAGGATACAGGCATTTGTTAAAAAGTTAGTGCTTCTATTCTGGTTTGGCAGAAGGAATCACCTTAAATTCAGAAATGTGCCTTTTGTGCCCTGCTGAAAAATGTGTTCAGATTTAGCTGGGTTATCAACAGGGATCCTGGTTTTCTCTGATTAAAGAAAAATCCCCAATTTTCAGATTAAAAAAGTAACCCAAAATCCACATTTTTCTGTGATTAAAATTAAACACCACTAATTTATATTTTATTTTAGTGGTGTTTCATTTCAGTCATGGAAAATCATGGATTTTGGGTTGCATCTTGTAAATTGAAAATTGGGGATTTTTTTTAATAAGAGAGAACCAGGATTCCTGGTTATCTCCTCCAAAAAAAAAATCTCAGTTTGTAAATATCCAGCTGAAGCATGAGAATTTATTGGAACCTTAAAAAAGTTGTAATACTAGTTCTAAGTGTTTCGGGTTAGACACCTAAAACTATTGAACACTTATGGCTTTAATCACTCAGTGCCAAAGGTTCCTCAAGTGTAAAATGGAGAGGATACCATGTTATCTCACAGGCATATTGTGAAGAAAAAGTCTGTGTCCTGGGCTAGGGACAGAAGTTACACATAAACACGTTTAAGTGATCAGAAACAGGTTTAAACCTGTAACAAAACAGACATTCAGTGCACTTAAACTGCTTTCAAAATGGCTGAAACAGGTTTAAGATAACCTGGTTGGATGTAATATCAGACTTAACTGATTTAGGTCAAGCTGTTTTATGGAACTTCTGTCCAAGATCCCTTCCTGGTTCAAGTTAACTAACAATCCCACAGCATCCCAGGATGATTTGCAGCCCTGGGCTGTGCTGTCTGCTCTGGCTGAGCAGGGTCTGCCCTGCCCCTCTGCTCCCTAGTCAGAGCACTAGCATACCTCTGGCTGTCTGAGAAGAGGGTGGAGGGGAAAAACCCATCCCTCCGGCCCAGCACCCAACCCACAGCTGAATGCAGCCTGGTGTAGAGGGGCAGGGGAGAGAGTTAGGGTGCCAGGAGCAGAGCAGGGGTCTACCAGCCATGCCCCCCTCCTCAGTCTGCAGGCCAGCTGGGGGGCAAGGGAAGCCTGAATCAGGGCTTGACTCTGCCCCCAGACCTGGGAGCGAGGAGCAGGACTGGAGTCCCTTGCCACACCCCCTCCTCAGTCTCTGGCCCGGCAGGGAAGTGGGGTGGGAGCCTGTACCAGGGCCCCAGAGCCAGGAGTCTGGAGCGGGGCTGAAGTCCCCTAGCTATGCCCCCTCTTCAGTCTCCAGCCATGCTTTGGAGATGATGGCCAGAGACTAAAGAGGGGGGTGTGGGTGGGGGACTTCAGCCCCACTCCAGGGGGGGCAGGCAGAGCCAAACCCCAGTATGGGCTTCCCATGCACCTACCACCTCAGCCAGCCTGGAGACTGAGAGTGGGGCATGGCTTGGGGACTCCAGCCCTGCTCCTGGCTCTGGGCAGGTGGAGCAAAGCCCCCAGTTTGGGCTTCCCCCCCACCTTGCTCCTGGCTGCTCCCATATTTGGGTCTAACGCCAGGCTGGAAGGGTGGGTTTTTTCCCCCCCATCTCTTCCTCAGCCAACCCAAAGGCTGAGGAGGGGGTGTGGCTGGGGGAATCAACCAAGTCCCAGCTCTCTGCAGTGGCTAGCAGGCTGGGAGGTCTGCTTTACCACCCAGCAGCTCTTGATATAGGCCACTGCAGGGGTCTGGCTGCCTTTCCTGTTTGAAAAGTGAACATCAGTTCACTTACTTATCAGTTCAATCTATGCAGTTTAGAGGAACCCGCAAACATTGAATCGATTCAGCCTCAGGCTTTTTGACTGCCTGTACTTAGCCCCAGTGGTAGTTCTGTTATGGCTATGTTGCACTCAGCAGTTGTGCTTCCATGGTGTGAAGTATAGCTTGGGGAGGCACAAACTGCTGCTAGGACTGCAGCAGCCAGGAGGCCAAAAAGTAGCTGTACTCATCTTCTGCCAGCTGTTGAGCAAAGAATGATTTAACCCTGTTGCTGCAGAGGAGCTTTGGTGTGGATGCTATGTCAGTGCTATCACCACCCACTCCCACTGCTGCCGGATCCTGGCTTTGGTCAGGCTGTAGCCCCATTCCCTGTGCCATGCTGTTAGCACAGAATATGGGGGAACACACGCTCCCACAGACTCCCCTGTCGCGTCACCAATGCTTGAGATCCTTACAAGGGTGCCATAGGGTAACATATGATGACAGCGTTGTTAGGTGTGCAAACACGACTAACAAGATAAACCCAGAAATTTCAAAGAGGAATCCATATGGTCAAAAACATTCTGACTGGTTGTGGTCTTTAAGAGTTCTCCAAAAGGGAAGAATTGTTCTACTATTTTTCTGTAGTCAAAAAACAAGTGAAAATTAAAAGCTAGTATTTTTAGACGGGTGCCTCAAGTCTAAAAAGGTTGAGAAACACTAGCATATATACTAAATACTGATGAAAAATGCAGAACTACTTTGTGAACCAAGAAGCATAAATAGGGATCTGTTTAATGTGCAGTTTCATGGATTTTGCAGAAACCATGAAATCTGGGATTGTCCACAAAACCTGTAAAATCAACACCAAAAAAAATGTAATAAAAATTAAATGCTGGCTCCCCATTGGAAGCCAGTGGTCCTTGCTGCCAGGAGAGGAAGGCACCAGCTGATGAGGCAGCATGAAGGGCAGCAGACAAGATGCCCCCTCATCCCACCAGGGCCTCTCTGCCAATCAGTGCCAAGAGGCAGAGCTGTACAAAGGGCAGCCAGCAATCACGATGATGGTTGTCCCCTCATCCCTCCCCCTCCCCTGCCAAGGCGTCTCTGCCAATCAGCACTGAGGGGTGGGACCTCTCTGCCAATCAGTGCCAAGGGGCAGGGCTGCCACAAAACGACCACACAATTAGAACTTTATGCTGCAGTCAATCAGCAAAAATTGGTAACCCCCCCTGCAATTTAGGTAGATGCCTAAGCATAACCATGGAATGGGTCAGAGGGAGATGATCTAACTCAGGGGTGCTTAACCTCCAGCCCATGTGCCAGATGGATCCTGCGGAGCCATGGCATCTAGTCCATGGGGCTCACTGTGGGTCAGAAAATTTGGTGATGGGGGAGCGGTGTCCATTAATAGTGCCACCCTCCAGTGCTGCCAAATTCCCATACCCTTTCTCCCCACAGCCAGATTGGGCTGGGCCAGACTCTTCTCCCCATCTGTCTGGGTTGGGGCTGGGCCATGCCCCCTTCCCTCTGCACAGCTGAATTGAGGCCAGGCTGCTCCCCATCCCCATCCACATGGCCATCGCACTTGCCCTAGGCAGTGGATCAGGGCTAGAGGTCAAATCTGGCCTTCAGAGGGACCAGGCACTGCCCATCTGGCCCACCCCATATCTAACTTAATGCTAAAGCAACTATTGTGTCTTCCCTATCACTCACTTCCAGTTTTAAGACTTTTGCTACTTGCTTTTGCTTTTTAATAAATTGATCACCTACAATTCTTTGGTCATTCTGTAAAATGGACAGCCATGTTTGGGGAACTTATTAAAGATGATATTCTAACACAACTATTCTAATAATAATACAAAAATTACAGCCCAGACCATTATCCTGCGCAGTCTGGGACAGATGTTCTTTTTGTTGTTGTAATTTTTTTTCTGTTATATAAACTGAAAGAAATGAAATCCAGAAATTCAAAATTATAATTCCTAGAATAGTTCTAACTCAGTTCCCTGGCACGTACACATTAAGGTTAAAGCACTATACAGTCATGATCTTCACTGTGATTTATAGTTTGGCTTGCCTTGGCATCTGTATGCCAGGGGCCAGAGCTTAGGGGAGTCCCTGGAATCTCAATTTGAGCATTAACAGAGTTTGGTGATTAATACAGAGTAATTATTACCAACCATTGCTACCTTTCCTGGGTGCTGTTAGTAGTATGGAGTTTCTCAGAAGCGGTCATGTTTTTAAACAGTATAATGCTGTCTGCTGGTAGGCTGAGAGTGGATTTAAAGTAATAACAACATGTGAAATGCCTCAGCAAATACCTTTTTCATTTGATTTTATTTTTTGCAAAACCAAACAAATTCCTGCAGTTAAAGATCAGATAACACAAACAACCCTCTCTCTTCCTCCCCCTACCCCCACAATTTTTATGCATCATTTTATCTGATTCAAGGGCATATCCTTATATTAACAGAAATCCATTGGAAAGTATTACTATGTGTTTGTTTATTAATGAACTTTGGTGAATCTTTTAACTTAAAAAAAATTGACTTAAATAATTGACTGACACAGTTATACATTGTCAGTGCTTCCTCTGCATCGGAAAGGGCTGTAGACTTACTTTATGCTAAAATGAAAGCCAAGATTCATCTTGTCTTTTACTGGAGCCTACTGCCTGAGATCATGTACAGACATCTGGTTTCTATTGAGAAAGTTGCTGCTTTTCCAACAGAAGCCACAAGTATACAGACAGTCAGGATTTTTATCCCAGAACAAAAATGGCCACTCCAGGAGAAAAATAACTTGGGAACAATGATGGTTAAATGGCTTCCAGGTGAGTTTCTCCTAGAAGACCAAACTTCTGTATATGTACCTTCTGAAAGAAGTTGCAACACAGTCCTCTGTCATCCCAGCATGCTTTGCTCCCAGCTGCCTCCATAGGTCCAGGGAGACATTGTGTCACTTGGGTTGGACTCTACTTCCCCAGATGAGCAGGGAGCCCTTTTACAGTCCCCACATTTAACTACAGAGAGACACAGCCTACAAGGCAGCCTGGTTCAGCCAATCAGGGGTGCCTTGTGCACTACTGTCATTTGTTGCCAGGCAGATTGGGAGCCTGTAGAGCAGGCAGAGATGTGTGCAAAAGGGCCCCCTGACTGCTTAGCAACTTGGCACTCAAATGTCTGTTCAGGTGTGTCTAGGTAAGTTTCCAAAAAAACAAACCCGGAAGAACTATCCCAGATCTTTTGAACATGTGTATGTAGGCTTAGACTCTAAGTGTCATACAGATGTGACATAATGTGTAATCCATTCCTTTGCAGAGCATCTTGTTTATGTGCCACTTAAATCCAATCCCCTTGAATCCAATTTTGAATCATTAAATGGAATTTAAATGGTGAAGGGACATAGGGAGAGTTTTTCCTAAGCAATCAACATCCATAACCAGGGTCAGATTGTCAAATGCAGAAATGCAAAGTAAGTGGACAGCCAGTTCCTTTTGAGAGCAATGAGAAAAACATTGAGATGTGAACATTTTTGAAAATTTGGTCATTTCTCTGAAGTGCCTGAATTAAGAGCTGAACACTTTTGGAAATTTTCTGCCTAGTGCTCATCTCTGCAGTAGGGTAAATTTCCACTTAGGTTTTTTAATGCAAACAGGCATTTGGATGTGCATATTCAGTATTTAAGCACCTAATTACCATGTGTACATAAATAAATGAGTGAACTTGCATAAAATTAGAGGTCCCTTGAATGATAGCTGGAACTTGACTCTGTGGGTTCTGCTCTTCAGAGCATCTTCAAATATTTTAGAATGCTCCCATTAAGAAACTTTTAGCTGGTTTTAAGAGTCTCAGCTGATAAATGTTGTTGAAGCTAAAGAAACTGATTTTTTGATAGGCTTTGGTGTAGTTTGTATAATGGAAAATTTGCTTCTTTTGAACTGTTAATGTTTTTAAAGTCTAGATCATGGCTCTACTGCTATTGGGAAATGGGTCACATGTCTCTCGTGAGTGAGAAAGTGGAAATGTATTGAAATCCAGTAATTCTTAAGCACCCTTACACATGCCTCTTTTTCCCCTCCCCAAAACACAAACTCACACTGTTCTCTAGAGGTGCACAGATATATCAGTTCATATCAAATCGGCAGCAATAAAAGGAAAATTGACATTATCAGCAGTTGGCTTTTTTTGGCCAGGGTAGCCGATAATGTCACTGATAAATGCTGCATGCATGCGCGCAGCCGCAGCATGCACATTGCCAGGGATGCAGCCCAGCAGCTTGGAGACCAGTGTCTGGCTGGTAA
>NW_017729006.1:28525958-28533831 GCF_001723915.1 Gavialis gangeticus | reverse complement strand
GGGGGGGGGGGGGGCACCATGAAGGAGGGATTGGGGCAGGAGCAGGAACTGCCAAGCAAAGGCAGGGCATGGTGCAGAGCTACAAGCAGCTCATTTGGGAGGGGGAGAGGAGAGGGGAAACAACTCCCTGCTGCTGCGCATGCCCCCAGAGGGGGTATGGGGGGCATGTGTCACCCAGATTTGTGCATGGGGTGAGGGCGAGATCCCTGCTGTGGGCTCAGGGCCAGGGGCTACACCGGCCTCTTCCTGGTGGGGGGTCTGGCCCAGAGCTGCGCTCGGGGTGGGCGGCAGTGGCACGGGGAGGGGAGGATACGGGGCAGGTTACAGTCACCCCAAAATTTGCTGTAGCCCCTTGTAGCCCCGCCCCCTCCAGCACTGCCGCTGCCTGTCCTGAGCACAGCCCTGGCCCAGCTTCCCACCAGGAAGAGGTCAGAGCAGTTCCTGGCCCTGAGCCTGCAGCAGGCAGCCTGCCCTCACCCCATGCACAAATCTGGGGGCACACATGCCCCCCATGCCTCCCCTGGGGGTGCGTACAGTGTTGGGGAGCCACCCCACTCCCTACTGCCCTGCGCCCCCTGGACAAGCCACCTGTAGCTCTGTCCTGCACCCCATCCCACCTCAGCTGGGCAGCACCTGCCCCTGCCCCTGCTCCTGCCCAGCCCCACGCTCTCCCTCACTGTGGGGGACCCCAATTTGTCCCCCCCACATCCTTTCCCCCCACAGACTAACCAGTCAGACACTGCTTTCCAAACTGCTGAGCTGCATATCAGCTCTCTGATTGGTATCGGCCAATATGGCTGGTTAATAATTGCCCATCACTATCAGCCCAAAAAATCTTTATCACAGATTTACAAAAGTTTAGGGCTGGAAGGGACCTTGTGAGATCATCAGGTCCAGCACCCTGCTCTAGGCAGGAAAGATGGCTGGAGTCATATAACCCCAGCAAGGTGTGCATCCAGTCTCCTTCCTTTTGAAGATCTCCAGGGTAAGTGCCTGCACCACCACCGCTAGGAGTCTATTCCGGAGTCTCTTCACACGAACTGTGAAGAAGTTTTTCCTTATATCCAGCCTAAAACCTTCTTCTTCTAGGAGTTTATGACAGTTGTTCCTGGTTTTCTCCTGGGGCACTTTGGTGAACAGTTGTTTGCCTAGCCCCTGATGCTCTTCCGATTATATTTGTAAGCTGCCACCCTCTGAAGTCTTCTCTTTTCTAGGCTGAACAGTCCCATATCTGTCAGCCTTTCCCCATATGGCTTATTCTTCAGGCCTCTAATCATACAAGTGGCTCTTCTCTGGACTCTCTCAAGCTTCTCCACATCCTTCTTGAAGTATGGTGCCCAGAATTGCAGCCTCACCATTGCCCAGTACAGCGGGAGAATAATTTAATTTTGCTTGAGATGCATCGGTTGATGAATGCCACCGTATTGTTTGCTCTGCTAACCGTAGCACACTGGCAGCTCATATTCATTTTATGGTCAATTATGACTCCCAGGTCCCTTATTGGTGTACCCCTACTGATCTCAATAATAACTGCATGTATGGGAGTAGGCAAATATCCAAGGTTAGGGTTTTAGCAGTTAGAAATGTAAAAACACTGCCATTCTGAATCAGTTGGCTGTTAATTTGTTTTTAAAACACCAAGTTTGCTCATGTGGCCAGCACTGTGTCCAGGGATGCTTCTCTTTGAGGCCTACTCTACACTTCAGTGCTCTGCCAGCGAAACTTGGATCTCCTTAAAATTTCTCTGTGGTGGCAGAAGCCCCCTGCCCCTCATGTGCCAGCAGAATTGAAACACTTCTCCCGAGTGAAATAAGTTTTCTGTTGCTATTCACAGAAGGCATGTGTAGATACTCCTGTGCCTTCTGCCAGTTTTGGTGGTCCCTTCAGCTGTGGTGCTTTCCTGGGATGTACTTTGTGCTCTGCTGGCACAACAGCAGTAGGGTCACCAGAAGTTCATGGATGTATACCTAGTCTGGTGGCTTTGTAGGGCTGGCTTCTGCCAGAAATAAGTAAATGTAAATAAAATTTTACTATCCTGACAAAGACCAAATCTTCCCATAAAATCCACAATGTGTAAATGGCTTAGAGAGGAATAGGTTAGATGACACTGTGATAACTCCAGTGCCCTTTCCTTTCTACCACTGCTGGGCGATGGGGCTTCTTGAGAGAATTTAAGAAAAAAGAGAACAGACACATCTTGGAAAGGAAGAGAAACAGCTAGTCTAACTGTAAAAATGGACACTTAACTCTCAGAATTAAATAAGGGAGGAGACTTCTAGTTCTTCTGAGTGAAAAGGTCATTGTTTGAATTGATTTGACTGATCTTGTTACTTGGAACACCTGGGCTAACTATAATGACAAAACTTGAAGAAAATAAAATTGAAGAAAATACCATTTGTTTGTTTTGTTCACCTGGGGCATTTAATGATGATGTTCTGAGTCACTTCTACCACTTCCCTGACGATCATTTTTCCCCGTTGTTTGTTTTTGTGGCTCTTTCAAGTAGCAATGGGGAAGTAAAATATTTTTAAAGCTGCAACAGCTGGCAGAGCACCTTGGGTCAGGTGGTGGACCTGCAAATGTTTTTAACATCTTTTAAAAATTACACTATATACCAAGTTGACAATTTTTCTTTAAGACTTCCATTTACAGTGGAATTCCTGTTGTTGTTTACTGGAATTGGCCACATGTGGGTTGGGGTCATATTTTATGAATGCTTTGTACATTTATATTTGTACAGCTAACGGTTATGATTATATGAAAAACAGAGTAAACATTTTAACCACTACCTAATTTAGCCTAAAAGATTTGCAAAACAGAACCTGTTTTGACACTATGAATTTTATTATACTACTGTTTACCTAGTGTCAGTAGTTAACAACTTTCAATAATACCTTTCTAACATTTGCTGAAGTATAAAGGACATTTTATGCACAAATGATACGTTACTTCTGGTACTGACCTCCAGAGATATAGTGCCACTGAACAGAGATTAAATTGTGCTACTTGAGTTTTTTCTCACTTCTTTGAGTTGCTCCCGATGACTTCTGGTGTCACAGAACAGAGACTCAGGCCTTCCGAACATCTGTGTGGGTACACATCTACCAAACTAACATCAGCACTTAAGAACATTATGCCCTGGAGGCTTTTCGAGCTATTAAGACTTGTCTATAACAGTGGTTATGGCTACACAAAATGCTACATATACTGTAAATTAATTCTACTGTGCATTAGCATATCACAGCAAAAGCCATGCTGTTGAGCTAATGCACAGTAGAATTAGTCTACTGTGCATTAGTATCACTTAAAAGGCATGTACCAGTGCTACTGCGCAGTAGTGCTGGTTACTACACATTTAGTTAGTACCTGTTATTACAAGTACTAAACTTAATGCACAGTAACTACAGCACATTAATGCACGTGTAGACGTGCCCAGTATGGGACAGTTATACTACTTCTTCCACAAGCACTTTTTCAAGGGAAAGCCTAGCTCCTCAAACATAATGATATGGCACCTCACTGATACAGCACCTCAAACATAAGCACCACAATGATACAGGACTTGAAACATAATGAAATCTCAAACATAATGATATTGCAAAAATAAGACTATATCTCGATCTAAATAACTTCAGGTACATTTGGTACCAGCTTTTGACAGTGTGGATAAAATAGGCACTATTATTGTGGATGGTTATTCTAAATTTTATGAGAGAAAGCAGGAAAGAAGCAAATCAATAATTTACTTTGCAGGAAGAACGGCATCATTTTTAAGCCTGTTTATATATTTTTCAGTGAACTGACAAATTGGTCATGCATCTACTTTTGAAATGTGACATGGCAGCAAGGATATAGCAGGCCACAGATTGTGAATGACAGGGCACAGATAAAAGGCAGGTTAAAATATACTTGGCCTACATGAAGTAAAAAATATTCATAGTCTTTTAAATATTGTCAATCACGTAATAAATGGAGCTGATTAGATTTTTATACCAACACCATGTGGGGAGTGTTGTGTGCAGTTTTTTGGGTTTGGGATTTTCTTTTTCCTAACAGTTTTTTTTTCTGACAGCTACACTGATTCTTCCACTGTCTCAGCCTGTTGGCCTCTTCAGCTTTATTTTGGAAAAAATGCTTGCTGGAGGTTATAGTACCAGAGAGATAATCCAGCATAATCATTACCTGATCCTTGACCTTTGTGTGAACTATGGAAAATATTATCTGATGTAATCTTTCTAATACAGATTTAAATCTAGCCACAGATGGCAATGGATTTGATTTGTGTGAACTTGGGAACCTACTACAGCCTAGTTTGCAATACCCAAACTGACACAGCATGCACTGGAGGGTTGCCATGGACAGTTATACTGGTATGGCATATATTAGACTGATGCAAGAATTTCAGAGTTTTATTTATGACCATTTTAAGACCATTTCTCTCCATTTTACTACCCCTTCTACTATTTCTTGGTTATACTAGCATTGTACCACTTGAGCTCCAAGGAATTTCTTACATTGTGGTAAAAGAAAATGGGTGGATTTATAATGGAAACAACTCATTTGCAATGCTAGATACTTGTATCTGAAAATTTGTGTTACCTTTGGCTCCAGAACACAGGTCTACCTTTAGAGACCAGGTTGAGGTCACTTTGAAATCATGTCACTAAAATGTGCTTACCTTTCTTAAAGACAGAGAACTTCACACTCCCAGAGCTAGCACATGCCGGAGGCTCACTTTAACTACCTTTGTCAAAGAATCATAGAAAATTAGGTTGGAAGGGAACTCAAGAGGTCACCTAGTCCAACCCCCTGCTCAAAGCAGCACCAGCCCCAACTAGATCATCCCAGCCAAAGCTTTATCTAGCTGGGTTTTAAAAACCTCCAAGGATGGAAATCCCGCAACCTCCCTGGGTAACCTGTTCCAGTGTTTTACTACCCTCCTAGTGATAACATTCTTCCTAATATCCAACCTAAACTTCCCCTGCTGCAACTTGAGATCATTGCTCCTTGTTCTGTCATCTGCCACCACTGAGAACAGTCTAGCTCCATTCTCTTTCAAACTCCACTTCAGGTAGTTGAAGGCTGCTGTTAAATCTCCCCCTCTCTTTAGACTAAATAAGCCCAGTTCCCTTAGCCTCTTCGCATAAGTCATGTTCCCCAGCCCCCTCACCATTTTTCATTGAGCTCCACTGGACCCTCTCCAATTTGTCCATATCCTTTCTGTAGAGGGGGGGCCCAAAACTGAACACAGTACTCCAGATGTGGCCTCACCAGTGCTGAATAGAGGGGAATAATCACTTCCTGTGACATGCTGGCAACACACCTACCAATGCAGCCCAAGATGTTGTTAGCTTTCTTGGCAACAAAGGGACACTGTTGGCCATAGGCGACGTATAAGGGGAGCACGGATGTGGGGGGCACAGTCCCCGCTCACCTTCTGCCGGCCCCCCCCCCTGCTACCAACACTGCTGCCAGCGGCTGCGGGCGGTCCCTGCTTGCCACTAGCAACCATTGTGCCCCCCTAGTCATGGGAGGCACCAGTCATTCATACTGTTGGCTCATATTCAGTTTCTTGTCTACTGTAACTCCCAGCCAGCCTGTCCTTTTATCTGCTTTCCCAGAAATATGAGAGTGATCATCCTTTCCTGTCATTGCCAAGAATACCTTTTATTGTATAGTAAATGTGCGTATACTAGTTTACTTGTGAATTTTGGCCTTCTGTAAAATAACTGCATCATGGTCTGTGTGACTGATACTAGAAATATTTAAGAATTCTGCCTGCTATACACCAGAATGTAGTACATTGATCTGTTTAATGATGGCAGCTCCAAGAGAACTGAAGAACATGAAATCATAGTGTGAAATATGAAAGAGTTCATAAAGCAGGAAAGCATCCACAATGTTTTTGTGACATTTGTTCTGGAAACAAAATCAATTTTACTATGAAAATAAATTTGGAATTAAATCATTGATTTATCTTTCCACTGAGAGACTTATTGATCCCATTGCTAATGCTGTATTCAGAGTATAATTACTATATACAAAAGTAATAATAGTTCAGATGTAGCTAACTGTACATCCAGAATCTAGAGGTCCTTATGTAAATTTTGTTCTGTCTATACTTTGGGCCATATCAATGGCTACATGGATCCTTTACTTGTAGGCATGGAAGTTGGAAGTAAGGCCACATAGACATCCATTTTCTCCTGGGAAAGTCACTGCTTTCCCAGGGGAAGTGACAAGTGTACAGATTCCGCATTTTTCTCCCAGAGCAAAATTAACCTGCAAACAGCTAGGGTTAAATCACCCCCAGAAGAGTTTCTCCTGGAAGAGAAAATGTTTGTACATGTTATTTTCTGAGAAAAGATGCAGCACGATAGTCCAGAATCCCATTTTGCTTTCCTTCCCACTATGGAGACAATGTGCCAACTTGCTTCCTCAACTCTGCTGTTCCAGCCAAGCAGGGAGTAGAAGTGCTGCAGGGAGACACAGACTGACTCTGATCATTCTGGGTCAGCCAATCACAGCTGTCCCATACACTGGGGAGCCTGCAGAGCACCCTGAGATGCGTGCACAGGGGATCCCTAGATGCACAGCATCAGCACTGAAGACTCTGCTCTTCAGGGGTTCAGCATCCAAAAGTCTGTTCAGGCTGGCCCTGTGTGCCAACCCTGCAGCCCCAGAAACTGATACAAGAAGCAAGGGGAGGGTCACAAGTCAACAGGCCAAAGGAAAGGGATAGGTAAAAGGTAAAAAAAAATCAACACTGTGGTAACATATACTCAGCATCTTAAATTTCCCCAGCCCCTTCCCCCCGACACCTCCGGAGATGTCCTCAAACAAACCTTTAGATCCTAGGGCAGTGGTTTTTAACCTGTGGCCTGTGGACCTAAGGGATCTGAGAAAGATGACTATGATCAGTAAAAAGTATGTGAATACTGATACTTACAATTCAAAGGGGCCTGCACCTCCATTTGAAATTTTCAAAGGGGTCCATACCTCCATTTGACATTTTTTTAGGGGGCCACAAGTGAAAAAAGGTTGAAAACCACTGCCCTAGAGTGCTCAAAACAGCAGCTGCCACTGAGTCTGAGTCTAGTTTCTTCAGGCCAGTCCTGGCTGACCAAACCAGTGAGGTCTTCAGCTTGATTGTGCACTTTATGTAGGGCTGACCAGGTTTCATGTGCACACTGTTCTGTCTTCCCCCCACTCCAGCCTTGAGCTTCCTCTTCCTTTTTTCCTTACCTCCCAGCCCATGGGGGTTTCTGGGAGTTGCAGTCCAAATTAACAATCAACACAGCTCTGCAGACTGCTCCCTACTTCTTCCTGCTGTTACACACATTACATTCACATCACACCTTGATTTTCCATCACGAGAACAAACCTGGATTATATGTGGTAAGGTGTTTTTAAACCTCCCCAGGGGCACTGGGTGTTGGCTACAGCTAAGACTTTGGATTTCACCTGGGATGTACCGATTTTTCTACGAGGAGCAAAGCCAGAGGTTCCTAGCTAGAAGGTCTTGCCCTTCCACTCAGGGTCAGACTGATCATCATATTTGGGGTAAAGAAGGAAGTTTTACCCCATGGTCAAACTGGTATGGATTGTAGGGGGGTTTGCCTTCCTCTGTAGCAAGGGCATGGCCCTCTACCAGGGACCTCTTGAGCATATTGGCAACATTTTATAGAAGCAGGACATTGGCTGCCATGGTTCCCATGCTTCCCCTGTGACAAGTTAAGGTATTAGGTCTATGTTGTGTTAGGGATAAGGGTAGTCTTCTGTAGAATTCATGGTTGTATGAGATGGTTTAGATAAGGATGATCCTGATTCAGGCGGGGGTCGAACTTGATGACCTCTGGACATCCCTTCCAAC
>NW_017729006.1:28524765-28525947 GCF_001723915.1 Gavialis gangeticus | reverse complement strand
CCTACTTCTTTATGGCTCTATGACTTCCAGATCATTTGAACATTTTTATACAGCCTAAGTTTCTGGCGTCGTTTACCATTTTTTCTCAGAGGCCCTACAGAAGCCCACCTACTGTGCTTAGATCTGCTTGTAAGGCCACTGGAATGTGGATCATTCCTCCGTGAAAATTAGGCACAGGTGTCCGGTAGGGATTGGGGCTGTATTATCTGCTGTAAGCAGCCACTTTGTGCTGTAGATCTCCTTTTCCAAGGGAGAGAAAGCCACCGCAGAGTGCAGTCCAGCAGAGCTCCATTGGAGTTGCTTTGCCCCAGAGCCAGCAAAAGGACAAAGGTCTGCCTATGCTCAGGAAATGTTACTTACAAGCTGACAGTAGCTAACTTGCAGTGCTTGCATTTTGAAGCAAATTGTTATTTTTTTTGAAACCTAAGTGTGTGTCACTATAGTACAGCCTTGCCTTCTAAGTTTCTCAGAACAGAGTTTGGTACTAACTGCTCGCTTTGTAATACCCTTACTCAGCGTAGGATTTTAAAGTTATTGATGGAACTGCCTTAAAGCAAAAAAATAGGAGTTTAGAGAAAAGCAAAAAAGTCCTGAAATTTAACCTACTAGTCTTGCAAAGTTAAAAACTGGACCCATGAACTCATGTACTCCAGGTATCTGTCACCCTGTCTGAGAGATTGCTTTGATAGTCAGATTTGCCATGGAGGGCTACTAGCTCCAAACCAGTATGCAGTGAAGAAGCGAGTAGTAAGCACTCTCTTGCTTGCTTACCTTAGAGCTGTTTAGTACATCACAACTCTGGCAGCGGGGTTGTCCTACCCCACTCCAGAAAGCAGAGGAAATTTGTGGGGTGCACAGCCTTATAATTCTGTGGGGTGCACATTTGTGCTGAACTTTATTCATGGGCTACATTTTAAAGTTCATTCTAGCTTTATTTTTTTTTTTACATTAATTACTTTTCTAAAACATCTTTAAAGATGAGTCACAATTTGCTTAAAACTTGTAGAAAAGCATAACGTGTCTATGGAAACTTAAAAACACATGCACCCGGATTTGATTTTCAACAGGTTAGTTGTTGAGATATGCATTGAGTTTGGGCATCCAGACTAGCACAGACTAGCACAACTAGCATTGAGTTTGGGCATCATGAGCAGGTCCAAGGAAGTGATCCTCCCCCTCTAT
>NW_017729006.1:28501930-28524513 GCF_001723915.1 Gavialis gangeticus | reverse complement strand
CCCCTGAGCACTACTGGGAGTAACAAGGAATAACGGCCATAAGTTGACTGAGAGTAGATTGAGGCTAGATATCAGGAGGCACTACTTCACAGTCAGGGTGACTAGGATCTGGAACCAACTTCCAAGGGAAGTGGTGCTCGCTCCTACCCTGGGGGTCTTTAAAAGGAGGCTAGATAATCACCTAGCCAGGGTCGTTTGACCCCAGCATCCTTTCCTGCCCATGGCAGGGGGTCGGACTTAATGATCTGCTCAGGTCCCTTCCGAGCCTACCAACTATAACTATGAAACTGTATAGAGACAGGCAGAACTGCATGTTTTGAATTAGGCTTACTTTCCCAATTGACTTTTTAAAAAGTCAATAGATATATATACCTAGATACAAGTTTCTTTTTATCTTAATACTAAAACTGTCTTGAGGCTTCTGCAATTATATCAAGTTATGTTCAAGTTTTTGGTTTCATATTTGGTATTATGTTTTGGCCCTAAAAACATATATTTCTCTCTGTGTGGCAGTCAGATGTGTTCTAGATTTTTTTGTTTTTGTCTTTTTTTATATACAGAAAAACTTCACTGGCCTAAACAAGAGCTCTCTAAAAAGACAGTCTTAAATCCAGAGGAACACAAGCTGGTCATTAAGAATGAAAACAGTCTTCAGCACCTGTCACCTGGAGTACTTAAGGACATTTTCACAACAGGAACAAGTAGCTACAATGTCCTTCTGCAGAGTAAAGAGGAGAAGAAACACCACTGCCAAAAGCAGTCATCTGCACATCATAAAAGACACAGAAAATCCACCAAGTTTTCCACCAGCTTGCGAAGCAGCGAGCACTGCAAGATCAAAGTACCGCTGCCTTTGCTGAGCAGCGGGTGGTACTGTACGAGCAGACAGCCCTCTGTCTTTATCACTAGCCCAATGTCTAGCAGTGTAAAGTTTACGAATGGTATTTCAGTCACAGGGAACAGCAAAGGACTGCCACCTCGAACCAAAAGCAAGGCTAAGAGGCATTATTTCTCTAATCTAGCAAAGCCAAAGCAGCCCCAGTTGTCAAAAAGCCATGGAAAAGAGGGAGAAGTTTCTGGCCGAAAACTCTGTATACTAACTGCCATCAAGCCTTCCAATGTAGAGAAAGAGAAGATGAAATTCTTCAAGTCAGATTTTACCTACAATCCCCAATTTGAATATGCAAATCCTGCATTGCCAAATGTATTAGCCAAGCACAGTCAAGCATCTGACAGATTTCTTAAGCAGGTACAGTTCTTTTTTTTCTCTTTTAAAAAGACAGCGTGGGCCTCTTCTTGCTGCAGGTTAGAGATTCTTCTTCATAACAGCTTATATTAGAACATGAGACTACATCAACTGCAAAATTAAATTAAAGGGACATTGATATTGAATGCACTCCCATATCACTGGGCACGTCTACATGAGATGTTACTGTGCAGTGGTTACTGCACATTTATTTTGTAGTTATACAAGCAAGTACTAAATAGATGTGCAGTAACTGGAGCTACTGCACAGTAGTGCCAGTGAATGTCTTTTTATTGATGCTACTGCACAGTAGCCTAATAATATTGCGCAGTAGCATCTTGGCACAGTTTTTGCTACGTGAAGCTACTGCGCAGTAGTATCAGGCTACTGTGCAGTCAGCATCTCATGTAGATGCGCCCACTGAAACCTTTTCAAGTTGAATGTGTTTTTAAAATCTTCTTTTTTTCACCAGAAAGAAAGAACCTAAAATTCACTGCCATAGTTGACAAGGACCTATCCATGTGGCATTAATTTCTAGCTGTCTTTCTGTGTTTCATGTTTTCTTTGACTAGCCTGCCTAATAGAACAAGATGTTTCTATAAGATGTTGTAGATCTGAACCTATTTAAAACATAAAAAAGACTGTACAGTATGCAGGTCAGTCATATGGGGTATCTCTGTGCAATGTCTAATGAAATGGCCTTTTTGTATACGTCTCAGTCTGGTGGGAGGAAAAGGAAACTTAGAGAACCTACCAGTCCTCTTGCTGACACAGTATGTAGGGGGCAATCATAAATTTGTTATGACTTGCCTTGAGGACATGGTTATTGGATAAGCATGTGTTGATTTCATTTGGTTTAATTAACTTTGGAAGGATATTCACATTTCATTAGGCTCAGTCAGGCGACAAATCTGCCTCTGCCCTTGACTGCGATTGAAATTCTGTTCCAGGGACAGGTAAAGCTGCATAAATCAATTTTCCTATGCTATGTGGTCTGCTTTCTGTGTAGGTTCATGGGTTGCTGTTGTCCATTTGATAGCTAAGATGCAGCCTTTTTAATTCATTTTATTAATGTGGCTTCCTATCTATTATCATGCTCAAAATGCTTTTATTTCAACTTTAACTGACATGAGATGCATTGAGTGTTTATCTCTGTCGCACCAAAAGCAACCCTACTCTCACTTGTGCTTTTCTGTAAGATTGTTTCTAGCTTAGGAAATGAAACAGCTTTAGAAAATGTATTTAACAGAGAATCCCATGTTGTGAATGGTGTAATTCTGTAGCAGGCTTCTTTTTTGGTTGCAATGCATACAAAAATTATTTCACTTCCACAAAGAATCTCAGTGCAGGAATTGAAAATAAAACACTTCAAATTCCAGACACCCAGGATTTTATCATCTGGTTTAGGAAGAATATGCTGTGCCATATTTTCAAAAGCATTGAAGGTTTAAGAGGATCTTCTTTTTATTCCTTTTGGTTATCCTATTATACATTTGATCTTAATTGTGAGTTTAATTGTTTCCCTGATGAAACAGAACTTATCTACTTTGTCCTAAAAAGCTCTGAAGAGGCCTTCTAAGTTATTACTTATTTGGTGAGTGCTTTCTTTTAAAACAAATGTCTGCTTGCTCTGTGAATAATTTTACGGACATTAAAAATAGCTGATTGCAAATAAATTAAATAGCTAAATTTGGAATATTGAATTTAATGTAAGCTAGCCCTTTTTGTATTTATGAAAAAGGAAACAATTCCGTTTTAAGCAAGACTTTAAAAGAATGTTTTAATATGAAACTCTCATATAGAGAAAACAGCGAAGTATCTGTTCAAAGGTATGATTTCTTTCAACAAATTACTGTAAAATATAATCAAAATAATGACTGACTGACTGACTTGTTAATAGCAACTGGGCTCTCAACGATATTTGTTGGTTATTTTAGGGACTGATGCTTCATTGCAAGTTTTTTAATAATTAAGCATGGCAAAATACACATTTAATATCATAACAAATAATGAAGATAAGCTTATTTTATATCCAGTGAAGCATGACAAATTTTCTTCAGTTGGACATAGAAAGTAAAAAGTGCTTTTCTCAGACAGAGCTGTGAATTGCTTTACAATATAAGTTAGTGTATTTGACTGGAATGGAAAGGAAAAACAGTATTTCCTCAAACTTCAGATTATTAAACTAATGAATAAATGCATTCTGGACTTCTTAATAGATGAAAAATAGCAGCAATCTTGTCTCAAATAACGCCAATCCCAGTAGATGGCACTATTTCTTTTCCTCTGTAGTTAAATGGAAAATCTCATTTTCATGGAGATTTGAATTTGATTTCTTCTAGCTACTATTTATATGAACCAATATATTTCCCAGAATGATAATCAGTAACTTATATATGCATTCCTACAATATGGGTCATAAAAGTTGCTGCCTTCCTTCAATTTTCACTGAAAGTTTAAACTAAAACATACTTTCATTAGGAGGAGGATAAACACTATAGTGCCTTTTGCTATGTATACAAATGAATTCTGCTCTTGTAACCATTTAAAACCAATCAACTTTTTAATGGTTTGAATTCAGACATTACTATATACATTGAAGTATTTTTCTTATAGCAAGACAGTGGACTCACTTGTGTTTTTGCAACATTTTCAGGCTTCGATTGGTTACCATCATTATTCTAGAAGCATTATCTGTTAAATTAATTCTGACAGATTTGCAGGAGATGCTTATAGCAATAGACATGCACACACATGCACACGTGCATACATACACATAGAGCAGACCTAACGCTGCTCTCAGGCTAGTTTTACAGTAATGGAATTCCCTTGACTTTTTACATCAACACTGTAAGTTAAGCACTAATACATTAATTCTTCAGAAGACACTAGTGAGGAATTTTTAATCATCTGAAAATTTGGATTCATAGATACTTTGGAAGCTCAACAGAGAGTATGTTCTTTTTACATATGTGTTTTCCTCCATTGTATGTGGCTGTTTAGAGTCTTAATGCTGTATTGCTGGCAATGTTTTCTGAAGATATGATGGGGATTTAACCACAGAAGTACTTAATCTTTTTAAAGAAAAGAAATAGAGGGGAAATGAGCTGGGTTTTGCCAGCACTGTAAAAAAGAAATGCTTGACTTGGAAATATTAGAGTTCTTCTAAGCTCTCTCTTCTCCAGGCCTCTGATCTCAACAGAGAAGATTCTCCAACTTGGTAACACAGTCTGCTCCCTTTTAAGTTCCCCTCCTTTGCATAGATATATAGCAACATGTAGGATTATTAATGTCATACAATAAACTATGGCTAACTTCATAGCTTCTTTTTTTAGGAATTTCTCTGTTTTACCACTTTCTTTATTCTCACCTTTCTGTTCTCCCCTCTTCAATTTTTCCGTATCCTCTTATCTTTATAGTATGTTTCATTCATAAGCTAAGAAATATGTAGTAGAGGAAAATACATACAGAATCACAAGTATTTCATGAACATAAAAAATAGCGTAGCAAACAGGCCTTTCATAATGGTCACTATCTGTATCTTCTGAAGCCACAGATGTAGTTCTCTTCACATTATGTATATTGTAACTGTAATAATGGGGATAGTTCATAATCAGGATTGCGGTACAGCGTCCAAACTCTCAGAGGTCGTTTTCACAACTAGAAACATTATTCCTGGCTCAGACCAAATACTCTTAAGTCTTTATCTTCATTAGTAGTAAGTTCACTATAATCTTAAATTGATACAATTCATCTATATACACAAAGTAATATTTGGGTTGATGCAATTATTATGACCTCTTTCTAGTAGAGCACTTATTCATCAATTTCCTTGATTAAAATCCAAGACATGAAACTGTGGTTTTAAGTGATTTTGTTCTAAATTAGAAGCCTCATACCCTATAGATATCATGTAAGGACAACTATTTAGTTGAAATCTGATAAAATATTACTAGGTGAGCGGGGTGCTGTTGGGGAAGTCATAATTCTAGTTCCATACAAAGTTGGAAATTAATTGTCAAGAATCTGTTACAAGTGTTTGTGTTAAGTACCCATAGTAAGTTTTAAGTACCCATAGTAAGTTTTGACGAATAGTACATTAGTGACCATCTGAGGGGTTGGTGCTGTGATTGGATGATACTGAAGCTCTGAGTGACAAATAATTTAATAGAGAGAATACCAACCTAGAAATGTGTTGTTATTTTTATTAAGTGTACTTCCGAGTCTCTGAGACACTTAATTACGCAACCAGTATCAGGAGGTAGGAAACAAGACAAATATCAGTTCTTTAAATGAACACTAAGTTCCTCTCTCCTCAGCAGCTGTCTTTTATGCAGATTTTGCTTTTATTCTCTTTTCTATCCCTAGACAAAAAGAGACCAACATTTTATGACCCTTGGTCAGGCTAATACATTCCATCTGCTGCAGCCTGACATACTTAGGAAGAAGCAGCTGTGCTTTGAAGTCCAACAAGCTCAGGAAGAAAGAAGCAGCTGGGTCTCCAAAGCTTTGTCTTCCCAAAAAATTCTAATTGAGTTTGTAACCACTTAGTAGCATGGTTGAGTCTTGAAACTAAGAACAAAGAACTGGAAAGGTCCTTCTGAGTAACAGAGTTGAGTCTCCTGCTATCACAGGAGCCACATTATTAGAATCTGGTACATATATTTATAACTTCACTCAAATAACTGAGTTGTATGGTTTCACACAACACCTGGAATACAAGGAACCATCCTGTTTTGTCTATAAGGAAACTTATCATTGTTTGTTAATTTACCAAAAGCTTTCACAGGTTTACAATACCCAAGGAGGTCATGTATTCTCACTCCTGCCCAAAGCAGGATCATTCGTGCCTAAGACATCCCAGCCAAATGTTTGTATTACCTGCACTTAAAACTTCCTCTTCTTGGTGTGTTTCAAAAAGAAAGTGGCCATAACTGCATGCAGTGAGGACCCCATACTGTAAGTCTGTGTTAAGCCTGGTTTTAGCAAATCTACAGCTTAGGAAATTTATGCATAGGGATGCCTAGATTCTGGATCTGATTGAGCTCAAGAGGAAGATAGGCACTGCACTGCCCTGCCTGGGAAAGTCCTGGGCATAAGCAGAAGCAGAAACGTACACATCCACAAATAGAGAGGGGCATCATGATTTTAATGCCTCCAAGGAAATGTGGCTGCTGGACAGGGCTTTTTGGATCACAATTTTGGACTTGGGTAGCTAACAGCTAACCTAAAGTGAGGCATTTTAGGTATCTTATTGAGTCTTTATTTGGTTCTAGCTCCATGTTCAGTGATCTTCCAGAAGTCTTTCTTCTTCCTAGCTGACTCAGTATCTATGTGACCGTACATGCACACGTGGATATAGATAGATTCATAGATTTCTAGAGTCGGAAAGGACCTGGTAGATCATCGGGTCCAACCCCCTGCTCCAGGTAGGAAAGAGCACTGGGGTTAAGTAACCCCAGCCAGATACCTGTCTAATCTCCTCTTGAACACCTCCAGGGTAGGGGAAAGCACCACCTCCCTTAGAAGCCCATTCCATATTTTGGCAACCCTTACAGAATTTCTTCCTTATGTCCAATTTAAATCTATTCTCCTTCAGTTTATGGCCATTATTTCTGGTAAACCCGATGGGTGCCCTGGTAAACAGAGTGTCCCCTATTCCCTGCTGGCTCCTCCGATGAGTTTGTAGGTAGCCACAAGATCAGCTCTCAGCCTTCTCTTGTGGAGGCTGAAAAGATTCATATCCCTCAGTCTGTCTTCATAGGGTCTTACCTGCAGGCCCTCAACCATATGAGCAGCCCTTCTCTGAACCCTCTCAAGGTTATCCACATCCCTCTTGAAGTGTGGTGCCCAAAACTGGACACAGTACTCCATCTGTGGCCTCACCAATGCCATGTAGAGGGGAATTATCACTTCCCTAGACCTGCTCGTGATGCTCCTGCTGATGCAAGAAAAAGTGCGGTTAGCCTTGCTTATTACCTCATCACACTGGTGACTCATGTTCATTTTTGCGTCAACCAGAACTCCGAGATCTCTTTCCACTGTTGTAGTGCTCAGAATGGTACCCCCCAGTCTGTGGGTGTGTTGGAGATTCTTTCTCCCTGGGTGCAGCACCTTGCACTTAACCTTGTTGAATTACATCTTATTCTGATCTGCCCACTTCCCCAGTCTGTCCAAATCTGCCTGAATTCACTCCCTGCCCTCCAGTGTGTTTATTATGTCCCATAGTTCAGTGTAGTCTGTGAATTTGGACACAGTGCTTTCAACACCTTCATCCAAATAACTGATGAAGAAATTAAACAGCACTGGGGCCTTAGGGGACACCACTGCCCACAACCCTCCAGGGAAAAACCACCCCATCCACCACCACTCTGGGTGCATCCCATAAGCCAGTTTCTCACCCACCTTACAGTGAAAAAATCCACGTCACAGCTACTCAGTTTATTTGTAAGAATTGGGTGTGACACTGTGTCAAAAGCCTTTTTAAAATCCAGGTAAATAATATCTATTTCCTCCCCTCCAAGCACTTTGTGACCTGGTCATAAAAAGCAACCAGGTTAGTCAGGCAGAATCTGCCTGCTATTAAACCATGCTGGTTGCCCCTCACCCTTGTGCTACCCGCTGGCCCCCTGCAAATGTGATCCTTAATGATTTTTTCTAAGGTCTTGCTGAGAATAGAGGTGAGGCTAACTGGCCTATAATTACCCAGGTCCTCCTTCCTCCCCTTCTTGAAGAGAGGGACCACGTTGGCCCTTTTCCAGTCCTCTGGGACTTGTCCCAAGTGCCACAAGTGCTCAAAGAGCTGCACCAGTGGTTCTGCTATGTATGTCATTGGCCAATTCCTTTAGTACCCTTGCGTGAAGATCGTTGGAGCCCGCCGACTTAACTACGTCCAACCCTTCCAAGTGCCCCTTCGCTAGGTCAGTGGTAACCGTTGGTGGATTGGTACTACTCTCACTCCAGACTAAAGACTCATTGGGAGGTGTATTTGCATCCATGTCCAGGAAAACAGAAGCAAAGAAATTATTTAAGAGCTCCGCTTTTTCCATCCTATCAGTTATAAGTTGCCCTAATCCATTCTGTAGCGGTCCTATGTTACCCTGCACCTTCTTCCTGCTCCCTAGGTACTTAAAGAAGGACTTCTTGTTATCCTTAACTTTCGTTGCCAACTTGAGTTCTGTAACTGCTTTGGCCTTTCTCACTGCTTCCCTGCAAGCACAAGCCAAGTAGGTATACTCCTCCTTGGTGGCTGCCCCTGCTTCCACAGCCTGTAGGCCTCTTTTTTCCTCTGAAGGCTCCCCTGGATTTCCCTGCTCAGCCAAGAAGGTTGTTTGGCTCTTTTGCCACCCTTTGCACGTACTGGGATGGTGTCCCTCTGTGCCTGTAGGATCAGTCCCTTGAGGAACTCCCACCCTTCTTGGACCCCCATCTCACAGATGTGCTTACCCCTCAGACCCACCCTAACCAATCGCCTGAGCTCATTGAAGTTGGCCTTCTGGAAGTCTAGCACTAATGCCCTACTATTTTTCTTTCCCACCTTACGCCTGATAGTAAATCCTATCAACTGGTGGTCACTATCCCCTAGGTTATCTTGTACCTGTAGCTGCCCCACCAAGACCTCCCCTGAGGCCAGCACCAAGTCAAGTAAGGCATCTCCCTTAGGGGGACTGCACACTTCCTGTGTTAGATGCAGGTTAATAACCTACGTGAACGGGCAGACCTGGCCGACTGTTCCTCCCAGCAGATGTCCAGGTAATTTAGGTCACCCATAACAGATATGCATATCTGCAACATTTTATAGTTCAGTATCTTGTACAATGGGTGTCATTTACTCTCCCAACCAAATAACATGGCTGGTAATGGGAGACATTTGCCCCTTGCCTATAACTGTTACATCTGACTGAAGCTGCTGCTAGCTCAAATGGAAAGCGTTTGTCCTTCATACACAGAACAGCCTACAGAACACAAGCCTGTGGCTTTCCAGCTGCCAGTGGGTGGGAAGACCTGTCCCAGGTTTTCCAGTTTTCCTGGCAAGTAACCCTTCACAAACAGTGGAGGCTTCCAATAGGATACATCTCAGCTGGCTTCTGAAGTTTGGACTGTTATGGTTTCTGACAACAAGGATACCTAAACTTAACACAGAGGGACATGATGGCAACTGGTCAGCAGCTTGACAGCTGCACTATGTTGGCATGCAAGTCAGCATACCTTTTAACATTGAACACAGTCACCAATGAACTATCAAGGCTATGGTCAGAACTGTTTGAGAGGAAGGGAAGATTTAAACTGGTGTCTGTCAGGATCTTTTTTTCATTTCCAGCATTGATATTTATGTATCAATGGGACAGTGAACCAAAGGGCAGCCAAGAACCACAGTTCAAGGCTCCATAGGCTGCATTTGTTTCACAGGGTGTGATGGATACTTCAGCACATCCTCATGATGAAGGTTAGCCATGGGCGAGTGTTTCATTTTCATAGCAGGATTCTGCTTTTGCAGAATCACTGTCACACATACTCATCTAGAACCATAGAAAACCAGAGAAAAGTAGGACTGGAAGGGACCTTGGAGGTCACCTAGTCCAACACCCTGTGCAAAGCCAGAACACCCCTACCTACTCCACCCATATGAGAGCTATTCCTAAAATTGCACAAACAATCCTGACATATAACTACACCGTACATAGCTCAAGGACACCAAGAAAAGCCTAACCTCCCACAGGTAAAGCAGGGGGCATGAGGACACTGTCAAGCTCTGGCTACTGCAAATGTTGCTAAATACATTTGAGAGAAAGAGGAACATGCCCTCCTGCCCATTACCGAGGAAGGTAAAAACCTCCACAACCTGTAACAGTTTGACTTTGGGCTAAAAATCCATCCTGATGCCAAATCTGGCAATCGGTTTGACCCTGAGTTCTGGGGCAGCACCCTCTATCCAAGAACCTCTGGGTTTTAGCTCTAGCAGGAACATCAGCACACTCCAGTCGAAATCCATGGCTGTGGCTGCGGCCAACACCCAGTGCTTCTGAGGAAGTTGACAAAAAAAACCCCAAACTGACACCTGCAACAGGAGGGGGAAAATATCCTTCTTGGCTCTATGTGGCAACCAGAACAGCTCAGAAGTTTGGGAGACACTAAACACCCCTCCCGCTAACTCTGTTCTGCAACCTGAAGACAGCAAACAAATCCATACATCCACCCTCTTTCTGTCTTCCTTACCCCTTCCTAAATGTATCCCAGCCCCTTTAATCTTCTTCTGTAACTAAGCCGGTTGTGGAGCTCAACCTTGTTCTGCTGCTGAGCGTGGTCCTTTCCAATATCTACTTGCTCTGGGATGCAGAGCTCTTCTCCCATTCTTCTGCTTCCTTGGCTTCCAATTACTGCTTTTCATGATGTCACAGGATACCATCTCCAGGGGTGGCCATGAAGCCCCTGGAAGCCAAAACATGTTTTTCTACCCTATTCTTTTGGCAGTCGGCCCCTTTTTTCATCCTCCATGCCTTGATGTAACATTGTTATTTAAATAAGGGAGGCTGACTTAGTCTTACTGTAACAGCCCCCAAGGTGTCCAGGGTCAACACCATATGAGGTAACTGCGTGGCTCCAATCTACCCCAACATCATGCCCCATGCCTTGCGGGTGTTATCACTGCATGATGGCACCTGTTTTCAATCATGATGTCACTTGTTTTCAGTCCAACACACTTGGCCCCTCTTCTGGGCCTCCAGACCCCCTGATCTCACTTTCAGCCCCTCTCTGGGCTTGGACCCTCTGGTCCCACACTCTGCCTCTCTCTGGTTTGGCTCCTCTGGTTGGTCCCACACTCTGCCCCTCTCTGGGCCTGGATCCTCTGGTCCCACTCTCTCTTTCCTGAGTTCCCAGGTCCACTGGTCTCATTCTCAGCCCCTGCCCCCTCTGGTCTCGCACTCTGACCCTATCTGGACTTGGCCCCTTTGTAAGCCCTTAGGCCTCTGGACTCTTTGGCTGGATCCCCTAAGTCTTCATAACTGGTTTGTCTCAGATTTCTTCCTTTCTTCCTTGCCATGCAGGGGAATAGTTGAGAATGTGTTGTACCATATTTACTGGTGCCCTTAGAGTAGAATCTGCCATTTGAAAGTGCTTTAAGTGCTGTGAATGTCTGTTCTGTTATGGCTTTAAAGTGCTTTCTGCATGCTTAATACATGTTAAGTGTAACTTCTCTACTTAGCCTTAATGATCAATTGATACAGTAATTTCACCTACCAGAGCTCTGTTAAATGTAATTTAGATCTCTATTTCCAACATCTTAATTCCATTTTAGTAACATCTTTCCAGTATAAATTATTGAGAAGTGAAGTTGAACTGAACTGTAGAGGCAAGGAAGAGAGAAGAAAAAATGGTTGGGAAGTAGAACATGAGTCTATGGGCTATTGTTTCACTGTAACTGTATGTGCAAAGAGACTGAAACATAAATAGATGCCTAGTTTCATGTGTTTATCTAATGGACTTCACCGCTTTTAAGACAAGGAAATTCAGTGAAGAAAATGTCATGTCAGAGGATAGAATGTTGAGAGACACTTTGCTTAACTGAAATAATAAAATTAATTGGTTCAGGGAAACCAGATACACAGAACAATGAGTAGGTGACACGATCTTAAAAGATCTGGTCACTGTAAAAGAAAATGAAGAATTGTTCTGAATTATTCAGGTTATTCACAGAGAGCAAACTGTGCTCCTGTAGCTAATAGGGGATGTATTTTTTATAAGCGATTTATAGGAATAGGATGTTCACACACCAGGATCTGCACAGTGATCAAAGAACACCACCTATATTAAATGAAATGATTGTTAGAACAAGTTCAGCCTTAGGCCACTAAGTTAGTTTTGAAATACATTTTGAGGAAACACAAGATTTCCATGACTGTTAAAATCAGCTGTTAATTTAGAACTAATTTTTGCTTAGATTTTGTCTTTGCACTTAGTCACTAATCCTCACTAATCCTGGGACATGTTAAAGCCTGAAATGTTCATTGAAGCAGAACTCAATAAAGGTTAGGTTCCCTGATTTAAGGGAAGAAGTCCAAACAGAGAAAGGGAAATTCGCCCAGTTACACAATGACAGTGTACCTCTTCGGTTCTGCTTGAAGCTTACCATGATAAATGGGCCTTGTGCTGACTTCTCTGCCCAAGGAAGAATTGAACCAGAAAAAAATGGGCTTTATCATAAAGAACTAGTCTGTGAGAAGAAATCAAATTATTCCTCCATTTAAGGATCTCCTGTTAACATGTAAATAGAATGAAGTTACTACATCATTTATCTGAGGTTATTTTTAAATTAAGCAAATTGATCCAACCTGAACTAAGTTGCTCATTTGTTAATGTTGAATAGTATCTCTGAACTTTTCTTATCCATTCAACTTAACTGCTACTGTGTATTCATAAAGGATCTGATCCCCAAACCCTCCAAAGTCATTGGGAAGACTTCTCTTTGAATTTAGTTGGCTTTGAGTCAGGCTCATAACATACATGCCTTGAGACCATTCTCTCACACGTGCTTGTGCCTGTTCGTGGTTTTCCTAGCTCATGCTGTACATATGCATATACATCATCCCAGATCTTCCAAGAAACAGTTGTTCTGAGAATTAAAATATCAATTTTTATTCACTGATGTTGAAACCCAATTCAGTTCCCACTGAAGTCAGTGGCAAAACTCCCCTTGGCTTCTGTGGGAGCAGGCGCTAGCTAGTGCCACCCCCACTCACTTCACTTAAAAGCAGCTTGGTAAATAACAATTCGATACAGTAAATCATGTACAGAGGAGTGTAAGGGAAGAAAGATGGTAATTACAGGTAGCAGACAGATCCTTTGCTCCCAGACCTATGTACAAAATGCAATTAATTCATTAAATTCATTATTTTTATTCAAAATTAAATTTGCTGAACTATACTGATGTACATTCAAGTTGAATAGAGCCCTTGGCTTCTTCAGGAGGTGCTTGGGATTTAATTAAATTATTCTAAGCTAGGTAATAGGGAACTATCAAGGATGACATGGAATATTTGTTCAGCATTCAGAGAATGCATGTCTCTTTCAGCCAGGAGCTATGATACTTAGATAGGACACCTTGTGAATAGCATTAATGTATTCCAGTGGCACTTTTCTGTGGTTGCCTAGTTTTAGTTAAAAATACAATTAAAAGAAGCTGTCAACAGCTCTGTGGGGTTCTGAATCAATTCTGTTTCATGAGGCGTGTACACACATACTAAGTTGACTTAAAATAAGGCGACACAACTAAGTCAACTTAACCAAGTCGACTTAAGTTAAGCCATGTTCGAGTGTATACACATACAGCTCTGTGACATGGTGGTAGCCATCTTGTGAGCTAAGTCAACTTAACTAGTACAACTCAAGATAATACATCTTGGAGGTATATTATCTTGCACCGCATTTAAGTCAACTCTGCTCCTCATGTGTGTGCACACTCTGACAGTTAAGTTGACTTAAAATAGTTAAGCCATTTAACTCTCAGAAAGTTAATATGTGTGTATGTACCTGTGGACAGCAAACAGATTCCTTTCAGCATCACAATAATCAAGTTGTAGCATGCACTGTCATCCTATTATATACATCTATATATTTCATTTATATATATATATATGCTATTATGCACCTGAGAGTCCTATGTGGAGGCACTGAGCGTGGTGGCGCATGACTGGACAGCTGTTAAGTGGAGAGGCGAGCTCCTGCCTGCCGGGGAAGGGGGCATGGGGTTTGTGGGTGACTGTGGGGTTTGTGGGTGGGTGTGGGCTGCGCACCACCGGGCCAGGCCAACTGTCTCTGTTCCTCCATGTGGGGCTTCTAGGACTCCAGCAGAAAGCCTCATGTGGAGACACAGAGCTCACCTGACCCAATGGCATGCAATTTCATACCTCCATGTGTGGCTTCCTGCTGGAAACCTGACATGGAGGCACGGAGCTGGCTTGGCTGGTTGGTACATGGCTCCCACCTGCAATGCCCCAAGCTGCACGTGCTGGTATGGAGCCAGCCTGGTCTGGTCTCAAGGGGCACCCAAGCGGGTTGGACTGGGCTGGCTCTGTGCTACCATGTGCAGCCCCCGGGACTCAGCTGAAGCTGTGTGCTACCAGGGACTCTGCCTGCCATGGCCATGAGCACCCTGAGGACCTACCATCTGTTGCTCCTGAGCTGCTGGCAGTGGGGGCTGTGCACCATGTGGGGATGGGGAACATGCTAATGACTTAACCCTTGAACATCTCTGTTAGCTGAGGAAGCATTATCATCCCCATTTTCAAGGGTTAAGTAATAAGACGAAGAGATCAAGTGGTTTTTCCCAAAGTCATAGGGAACTAAGTATGCTGGGCCCAAAATTAATTAATCAGACTCTTTTTTCAATGTCTTTGAATTTGTATAGATCTCTGAGAGTGGCAGGAGTTGATTACAGAGCATATTGGCCTACCCATGAAAAATGTAGTTCAGTGATACATACATGCGTTGGGATGCAGGGAGGAAACTGCTATTTGTCCCATTGTGGTAGTCACCAGTCTGAAACTGGTGTCTTATTGTATTTCTGTCTCTTTTTCTTTTTTCTCCCCAGTCCATCAATATTATGGAACGGACTTTGCAGAAATATGGAAGCTATGAAAAGTTTGAACAGGTCACTGGAGGCAGCCTGCTGACCAAGAGTCGCATCTGGAATCATGTCAGGAAATACATGGTGAAAGAAGGCTGCCTGGGTGAGGTAGGATGCATACAGTCAGCAGCTACTTAAACCACAGAATCAAACATTAGAAATGAACTAGACTATAAATCCAGTCAGGAAGAGGTCTTACATTTTTTCCCTGATGGTTTGTCTAATGTCATTTTTCAGCAATCATAACACTAGCTTTCACTACTTTTCTTGGGAGACTAACTCTAAATAGGAGAGTCAGACTGGGATTTCACCTGATGGACCTCATGTATTTGTCCAATCCAGTACAATGTCCACATATCTCTTGCAACTCATTTAAGTCCTGCTGTGGTGGATTAAGGGAGAATCATGTACATATACTTTAACTGGGCCCTTCACACACGACCTACTTTCTTCTTTGATTTCCATTTGTTTGCTCAACAAGGGCCACGGGGCTGAATGACAACTTGCCACACCTTTCTCTCTCGTGTCGCCTTCATGGTTTGGCTTATCTGTCAGCCTTTCTGTTCTGAACTAGACTCATCAGTGTCAATACGTTTTATTGATTTTTGTGAGTTGATTTGTTTTCCCAAATAAAATGTGCAGTCTTGTTTCAGATCTGAAACAGGGAAATATTAAGGTGAATGTTAGAACAAAATGTGTTTTAAAGGAGGATTGAAAAGCTTTTTATCTGACAAAAATAGTCAGTCACGGGTCTGTCCCCTACCGTCTTTGAGATCAGTAGTGCTTGGAAGTGGAGGGTACTGCAATTTTTACCATTTCAGGTATTAGTCTCATCAGTAGTGCACAATGTAGAATTCTGAGGCATGGATATTGGCAGGACAGGTACAGGTGGGTTTTAAAAAAAGAAAAGCTTACTTGATCTTTTCTTGCTTTACCATGTATTAAAAAAAAGGTCTGAACATTTTTTTAAGAAGGTCTGTTTCCCTGAACATTTCCTAAACCTTTAAATACAAAGTCTTATATGCCTTATTTTCTGGGGTTTGTTGTGTAGAAGCTTATATCCAGAATTATCCAACCTAACAAAAAGTCCAGTTCATCTTACTTCATTCTATTTTATAAAAATCAGCAAGAGTTAAAGTAGGCAGAAGCTGCATTAGTCTGAACAGAAAAGGACTGTGCTGAGATCACATCTGGTAAACAAGAAGAGTGTGTAACGTGAAATCAGTGAATGAAAAATGAGCATGTCAGAAACTAGACCAGAATTGGTAAACAGCATTCTGACAGGAAGGACTCTTCTGCCCTCTTCTAGGTGTCCATAAATCAGGGGTGGACAAAATACGGCCTGTGGGCCAGATCCGGCCAGCAAGGCCATTCTATCCGGCTCACAGGGCCCCTAAAAAATTTAGAAAATTAATATTTATCTGCCATTGGTTCCTGTCAAAAATGTTCCTGTGTTCCCGCTTTTCCCTGCGCTCAGCACCAGCTTTTTCCCTGCCAGCAAGCAGGGGGTCGGGGCTATGTGCTGCCTCCCACCTGTACCGCAGGGCTGGGGGGCACTGGGTGTGACTGGGCACAGGAGCCAGCGGGAGCATGGGGCCCACACAGTGCCAGCGGGGTCCAGAGCAGGGTGGCAGGAGCACGGGGTCCCAGCCAGTAGGGGCTCTATGGAGCCATGCCAGCTCCCCCCCCTCCCTGCTGGTGTAGCTTAGCCCGGCTCCACAGACCCCTGCCAGCCTGTGTCCTGCTTTGGGCCCCACCAGTGCTGGCCCTGGGACACTGGTCACAAGACATTGGAACATTAGTCCCAAAATGGTGACCAGTAGGCGGGGCACTTGTCAAGGGGCGGGGCTACCCATGCAGCTCTCAACAGCCTGCCAAAACTGGGTAAGTGGTCCTCCGCCCGAAATAATTTCCTGACCCTGCCAAAAATTAACCCCAATGCTAGAACAGGTAGACTGGAAGGTTTATTATCATGGCTTCCACACATATCACCTCCTAGGACCCAGGGATCCCACTATGGGACCCTTATCCCGGTCATGAGAAATGACTTGACAGAACAAAACTAGAAGATGACTCAGTGATATTCCACCTCTGCTAGCTTCAGTCAAGTTGAATAGTGCTTGGGATGTGTGTTGAGTCTGTCTCTGTCTAGTAGCAAAATTGCTGTTGCAATTAAAAGTCAGCACCAGAAAGAGAAGTTTAGTTCTCTCTCTCTGCTCTTTTTTCTCTTCCTCTGTGTGTATGTCTTGTGTGGCCAGAGTCCAACACCAGCATCAAAACCAGCAGGTTCAGCCCATCTGGATTAAAGGTTTTCTTTTTTACCCAAAAGGACACCTCAGCTCCACTCTTTTAATATCATTTAAAGATTGTTAGGTTCCCCCCTATAAAATCTTTCTCCAGTTAAAGGGAAGACATGTTGTTAAAATGAATGCCTTATTGGTAATTTTCATTTCAATTGCTTGTTTTCATAGGAGTTTTTTTTACTTCCTTTTCTGCACCTCTAATAAAGGCTATAGAGCTTTTTATTTATGTTAGTCACGGGAATAAGCAGGCTGAAATCACTGCACTAAAAACCCTGAATCATATCTGTTTAATGTTGAACAGTGACAGGCTTATGCTTTTTTGCATCATAAAGAAGCAAAAAAATGTATGATGTTTCTATTCCCTAATTCAGGGTGACTTTTAAATTGTGATTTTTAAAATTTTTTTGTAAAAGATTTAAGCACAAATACGTTCCATCAATTAAAGTCTCTCTGATTTTGTTCAAATTCAACCCAAGAATACTTGTTTGTGCATTTGTAAGCTCTTTGTGCATAGTCAGTTCTGACTCCCCTCTCCCCCACCTCCCCTGTGGATCAGTTAGGTTCGAATTCTGCAATCATATCTGCATAGTCGAATTCTTAGACTGTGTAGAGCAGTGCTTTTCTGACTGCTCCCAAACTTTTCCTCAAAACGACCCCATTTATGGCCCCATTTCCTCAGCATGGCCCCTCACTCCCAACCCATGCCCCACACCCCCATGACCCCCTCTGCTGATGTTGCAGCCCTTTTTGGGGTCACGACCCATAGTTTGGGAACCACTGATATAGAGCCACCTGATATCAGTGGGGCTTCAGAGATGACTACAGACTTTCTGGAGAGGCAAAAACTTCTCACATGGGTCTTAATTTGGGAAGCCATAAGAGGTGAGTGACCAAGTCCTGATGGAACATAATAAGAATGGGAGGAAGAGTAGAAGAGGCAATAGCAGGGAAAGAAAAGAGCTCTCTTATACCTAAGATGTCTTATCTTCTTAGATTGTGGTTCACCTCACCGAGGACCTGCTTTCTCGGGCCTCAATGATGGTAGTCAATGGCCGTCCAACTCTGACTATCAATGTTTCCACTGCACGTGAACATTGGCTGGAAGGGATGCTGAGGCATGAAATAGGTATGGACAAATGTTATTAATTCTGCCTACAGCAGAGACTATATGCATTGTTATTTACTATTTTTCAGTATACTAGACTAGACCCTGTACATTACAGGGCTTGACCCTTGCCTGAAAGAGCTTACACTGTAGATGTGTTAAAGAAATATGTATAGACTGTAGTAAAGATAGAAACCCCAGCAGATAGCTTTAAGATATATGGATATAGGACATTTTTCCCAAAGAACTGTAAATCTGGAAAACTCCCCTATTTTTGATCCAGGTTAGCAGGAAGTTTCTGTAAGGTTTTCTAGGTTCTGAGTGAGCTTTTGCATTTAGAATATCAAAACCAGATGAAATCCAGGGGATTTGAACAAGTTAATCCTTGAGTTTTTAGCTCTGGGTGTCCTGCACTAATGTTATATCTACCCTGTTGTAAAAGAGCAGCAGCCACCTCCTCTAAGAATAAGAATATCTGAACAATTTACTGCACAGTAAAAAGGGGCAGGGCCTTATTGCATGTCAGCTGCTTTGCAGCAACTCCCTGTGTATCCAAGCTTTTACCTTGCTGTTAAATGGAAGCCCACCTGTAATAACTTATCCTCCAAAGGGCTAAGCTACTGCGAGTTAGCTTCTGCTTGCTGGTTGTGTCTACATGAGACACTTTACTATGCAGTAGACTAATCTACTGCACAGCAAAGCATATCACCATGTAACTGTGCAGGAGCTAGTGCACACTAGTGCAGTTACATAGCTGATCAGGAGCAAGTTGTCCCCACCCTGGCTCTGAGATCAGAGCCAGTCCCAGCAGCAGGCATCTGCCTGGAGTAGGGAGCAGTGTCCCAGCCCTGGCTCTGATCTTGGAGTTGGGCCCTGGAGCTGCCTCCTGCAGGGGAAGGGGACATTGTCCCCACCCCTGCTCCACCATCAGAGTAGGGGTCGGGCGACAAGCAGCTGCCGGGGGTAGGGGTGAGGGTGGGAGGCAGCATACCAGAGGTGAGAGAGCTTCCCTTGTCTCCTTGGAGCCCAGGCCTCACTTCAGTGTCCCCTGCAGCCCAGGACTGGCACTTGCAGGGGCACAGAGCTTCTCCTGGCTGCCATATAGTAGCAGAGCAGGGCAGGAGTATCCCTGCCCTGATCTGCTCCCACTGGGATCAGATTTGCTCCTGATGGACACATTTTGGCTTATTTTACCATTGTGCTACTGGTTGTCAACATTCAAAGTGCCATGCTTTTTTCCTTTTTTAGGAACTCATTATTTTCGGGGCATGAACAACAACAGCCAGCCTTGGTGCAATTGGAATGGACGTAAAAAGCATGGTTTAAAGCCAATCAATCCTACTGAAGAAGGTTTGGCGAGTATTCACAGTGTCCTGTTCCGAAAGGACCCTTTCCTGTGGAGGGCTGCCCTTCTCTACTATACTGTCTATCAAGCTAGCCAGATGTCCTTCAGTCAGCTCTTCCAGGATGTGGGGAGATTTGTAAAGGACCCCAACACTAGGTGGGATTACTGTGTACGAGCCAAGAGGGGGTGGACTGATACATCCCAGCCAGGTTGGTTTTCTCTGCAGTCGATTCCATTCTATCTTCCTTGTCCAAAGTGGTCTTCAAAGTAAGTGCAGCCAGTTTTGGCAGAGTGTAAACTTTGTGGAAAAATTCAATTCTTTGTGTTTGTAAAGGAAGAGACAAAGGCACTGTGTTTAAAGAAAGGTCAAGAAGACATTTCTGATTTATACAGTAAAGGAATTAAGAGGGACACTACAAGTAAATTTAGGTTCACAACTTGCCTGCCTTTAACATCCTGTGGACTGAGCTTGCGACCAGAGTGCTGCTGCAGCACTTTACTGGCAGAGACCACATTCTCTTCCTTTCATTTCTGTCTGTGGCTCATTGTCTCAACTATCTGTTTGGTATAGGGGGAAAAGTTTTCAAGCTGTGGAATAAATGTATATAATGTTAGGAAATAAAATTACTATATTTACTTGCGTACCATGCTCAACTTTTTCCCAAAAATTAGCCTTCCAAAATTGGGGTGCAGGTCTTAAGAGAGGAAGATGATTTTCTGCCCAGAGGAAAAGCATGGAAACAGTGTAAGATGGCTGCTGTTTCTTTTCCTTCTCTCCAGCAGCTGCATGGAGGCAGGGGCATATCAGGGGAAGGGAGACAGTGGAGTCGTTGAATCCCACTTTGATTCCTAATCCAATCAAAGTTTAAAAACAACTGCCCAGCAGCAGTAGTGACATTTGTACTCAGGCAGTGCTGATGGAGTCAATTAACTTCCTGGGTCATTATAATCTACCTTCAATAGGTGTTAAAGATCTTCTCTCCTTTTTAATGGTCCTGACTATCTACTAATCAAGCTATCTTTTCTTCAGTATTTTTGCTGTCTATTAGCTACTCCTGGGATCTTTTCTCCTACTTCATAGCCCTGCAGACTATTTTTAGTTCTAGATCTTCAAATCCTAGATCTGCCAGTGGAGTCCAATCTTCAACAGCAGCTACAGTTTCAGCTTTTGCCTGAGCAGCCAAAATCTGCTAATTCAGCTGTGAAAGGGTGAAAACTGTAGCTTTTTCTGGAGCAGAAAAAGAAGGATGAGCAAACTGAAGATTAATCTCTGCCCCTGCTCTATGAAGCCATACATCTGGAAAACCTTCATTCTGTCTTCCCAAAAACAAGATCTATGTCTTATTTGGGAGCATGTGGTATGCAAGAAAATACCATGATTTTCTGCATAACTATTTTTGGTACATGTCTTGCTTTGAAAGAGATTGAAAACAATACCAGGTATCTGATTCTTTCAGGCTGTTTCAATAAGGATCAAGTGTACTTGGATGGCATCCTCCGGATCCTGAGATATAGGCAAACCATTGATTTTCAGTTGTTGACAGCCCTTGGAAAGGTGAGTGGAACCAATCTTTTGAGCAGAAGGAAGATGAATGCCATTTTAATAAGATCCATTCTAAATGGTTGTTAAAGAACATGAACTTCACGGGATCACTTCCCTCATGCGCTTTATTGTTGCTGTTACTCTTTGCTTCACTTCGATTTTTATTTTCCATTGTCCATAAAATGGAAGATCGCTGTCCATTATGATAATTGGACTTGAAAAATAGTCTGGGTCAGAGAGCTTTGAGGGTTTAATCCCTTCTGTGAGGTTTCCTTCATCACCTTACTATGTGGTTCTGGTTTTATAGTCACAGATTTCCCTTTACCCTTTCCTGTCTTTGAAGTGGTTATCTTCCAAAGAGGTTTTGAGCACCCTTCTTAAGCCAGAAACAAAATTCAGTGCATTAAAATACACTTTCATGAAAAGGTTGGGTATGTTTAGGACATGATACAAAGTAGAGTTCACAGTTTGAAATGGACATAGTCCACAGAGTCACAAACTAGATTTTTAGCCCAGTTCTAATATACTGTCAACATTATTTGATAATATGTCACTTCACTTAATCAGTGTGATAAGGGTTACTAGCAGCCTTTGCCCATGGTGAAGATGCAGCTATATCAACAGGATATTTTGTTGTCTCAGCTCATGTCCTTTGGGCAGATGGTATAACTAATCTGGAAGAAGCACCTTATGGACTAACTGAATAACCTGAAATAAAAATCCCTCCTGCTGTGTCCCATAGGAGGCTCAGCTGACACAGCCATACCTGCCAGAGATGGCAGAGTGACAATTTGATAAGTAAGCAGCTTCTCCCTGATATCTGCTTCCAGGGAGTTCCCATCACCCCTGGGGGCTGTCTTTCTACAGCCAAAGCTTTTATAATGGTGTTTCAGGGTGTGGGTTGTAGCTGTGTTGGTCTAAGGACATAGGCAGATAAGGTTCTTTGGGTAAATCAAATATCTTTTACTAAACTAAAATACTTGGAAAAAATGTTCTTTGAAAGCTTTTGGGTATAAATGCCCTTTGTCAGGCAGAGGAAGTGTCTGCAGTTGGTCTGTACTCTTCCATACTCCATAAATGCTGATCTTGTGAAAGAACACCTTGAGAGGCTGGATACTTTCAAGTCAGCTGACCCTGACAATCTCCACCCCGGGGTACTCAACGGGGCTGGCGAGCATCATAGCCCAGCCCCTGGCACGGATCTTTGAGAACTCCTGGCACTCTGATGTAGTGCCTGAAGACTGAAAGAAGGCCAATGTGGTGCCTATCTTCAAGAAAGGGAGGAAAGTGGATCCGGCAACCTACTTGCCCATCAGCCAGACCTCTGTCCCAGGGAAGGTCTTAGAAAAGTTCATTGAAGAGGCCATCCTTAATGGACTGGCCAACGCCAACATCCTGAGGGATAGCCAGCATGGAT
>NW_017729006.1:28457176-28496930 GCF_001723915.1 Gavialis gangeticus | reverse complement strand
AAGGTTCTCCACCTTGGGAAGAAAAACCTGCAGCATCCTTATAGGCTCGGCAGTGCTATGCTGGCTAGCAGTACAGTAGAAAGAGACTTGGGGGTCATCATTGACCACAAGATGAACACATGAGCCTGCAATGTGATGCTGCGGCTAGTAAAGTGACCAAAACACTGGCTTGCATCCATAGATGCTTCTCAAGCAAGTTCCGGAGACGTCATTCTCCCCTTGTACTTGGCCTTGGTGAGGCCGCAGCTGGAGTACTATGTCCAATTTTGGGCCCCACAATTCAAAAAGGATGTGGAGAAGCTTGAGAGTCCAGAGAAGAGCCACACACATGATCAGAGGTCAGGAAAACAGACCTTACAATGACAGGCTGAGAGCTACGGGGCTCTTTAGCCTGGAAAAGCGCAGGCTCAGGGGTGATCTGATGGCTACCTATAAGTTTATCAGAGGTGACCACCAGGATCTGGGGGAACATTTGTTCACTAGAGCGCCCCGAGGGGTGACAAGGTCGAACGGTTATAAACTACTGCAAGACCATTTCATGCTGGACATAAGGAAGCATTTCTTTACCATCTGAGCCCCCAAGGTTTGGAATAGCCTGCCACTGGAGGTGGTTCAAGTACCTACATTGAACACCTTCGAAAGAAATTTGGATGCTTATCTTGCTGGGATCCTATGACCCCAGCTGACTTCCTGCCCCTCAGGCAGGGGGTTGGACTCGATGATCTTTTGAGGTCCCTTCCAGCCCTAATGTCTATAAAATCTATGAAATAGGTGAGAGACAAGTGGGATGGGGGGTGTGGGGGGGAGGGAAGGGTTTGAAAGAAGGTAGCTGTAGTCAATGGATGAGAGACCAGGGGGGAGGGAGGGGAGAGGGAATATAGCTGATAAAAAACTGGAGAGGTTATCTAGGGAGTCAGATGTTAGGCAGGTTATATGTCATAATTCAGTGTTTATATTTAGTCCATGATTTCCCATAAAAAATTCAACAAGTATCACCCGTCCATCAGACTATCTCTAGAATACTCCAACACCAACATTTCCTTTTTAGACATATCCAGAATGGTAAAATACAGACCACCGTATACAAGAAACCCATGGACCAACATACATATTTGCACAGAACCAGTAATCATCCTAAACACAGCAAGAAACCTGTAATGTACAGCCAAGCCCTCTGATGGCACCAAATTTGCACTGAGGAAAACACCCCTGATCATCACCTCGCAAATCTCAAAAGGGCCTTTACTCAACAAGTACACTCCTCCAGAGAAACAGATCACACTTTTGAAAGAGCCACCTGGATACCATGTGAAGAATTGCTGCAGTACAGAATCCCTCCCCCCAGCATGAATCACACACCACTGGTTATGACATATCATCACTCCCTGGAACCTATACAGAAAATCCACAAACAATTGCAACCCATTCTAGGAAGAGACCCAATTCTTAAAGAGATCTTTCCAGAACTACCCATGCTAGCCTTTAAGCAAGCACCAAACCTTGCCAACCTCATCACCAGAAACAAACTTCCTACAGCCCAAAATACCAAATGGATTTAGACCATGCCAGGACAAGAAATGTAAAACATGCCAACACATCTCCACCACCCCCACAATTACTACACCCCAAAACAGAACCACCAACATTCCTGGATCTTACACCTGCACCTCCAGAAAATATGTAGGAGAAACCAAACAACAACTGTGTACTAGAATGAGTGCACACCGAAAATCCATTAAAGACAAGAATACCCTATCTATCAAGGACAATTACCTGTGGAGGCACATTTCTCACAAGAAAACCACTCTTTCTCCAATCTCTCAGTTCTAATCCTCCAAGGGAACTTACAAAACACCTTTCACAGGTGAGCGTACAAACTTCACTTCATCAACCTACTGGATACAAAAAATCATGGACTAAATATAGATATTGCATTTATGACACATTATAACCTGCCTATCATTTATCTCTCCAGGTATCTCTCCACTTTTTACCAGCTATATTCTTTCCCTTACCCCCTGCCCACGTCCATTGACTACAGATACATCCTTTCCCCTTCCCACACCCACCTCTCTCTCACATATTGACTACCTCAATTTACATTTTAACTGACTGGCTTTCTTGCATATATACTGGCCTCTGGCTGCTTTACTACTCCATCCAGGAACAGCACAGACCAACTGCAGATGCTTCCTCTGCCTGACAAAGGGTATTTGTACCTGAAGGCTTGCAAAGAAGAATTTTTCCAACCAATCAAGTTGGTTTAATAAAAGAAGTTGGATTTACCCAAAGAACCTTGTCTCACAGTGATGTCACATTTTCAGCTTAACACAAGAGTGTTGTTAGATGTTACCTGTCCTGCTCACTAAATGCTCTTAAGATGGCTCCCACGTGTTAAGAAAGGAAAAGATGAGCTAACTCTTGTGGCTGTGTGAAGCTTTAGTCACTGATTCGATTCAGTGGAGATTTGGCCTGATTTGACAGCTAAATCTCCAAATCCAAATCAAATTGGGAGAACCTTTAATCTCTCCAAATTGAATCAGAACCTTCTGAATCGATTTGGAGAGATTCAGCGATTCGGACATAGACGCAGCTTTAAATGTTTTTTTTTTACATACCTCAAGGTACCAGGCAGTTCATCAATGTTGAGATGCTGGGGAGGATGGAGCATCCCATGGGAGCGCAGCAGGCAGGACCCCCAGCATGCTCAGCAGTGGACCCGGAAGTGGACCAGAAGCATTTCTGGTCCACTTCCGGGTCCACTGGGGAGTGCAAGGGGGACCCCTCCTCCCTTCCCCAGCTCGGTGACTGGTGCCTTCTGGGTCTGGGGGAGTCCCCCAGGGCTGGATCCCCCCATGGCCGATCGCTGAGCCAGGGAGGGTGCAGGGCAGGTGTCCCCCATATGCTCAGCAGCAGACCCAGAAGTGGACTGGAAGTACTCCCAGTCCTACTGTCCTTCAAAAGGTAAGATAGATTTCATCAGAGGCTTGCTGAAGGTGATAGAAAGGCCTTATTGCTGTGCTCTTGAAAATGAAAGTTGAAGCTGCCCATTCCCTATATATGTTCAGCAATGCTATGATGGGCTGCTCTTATTTGAAGTTGGAAATGTTAGAGGCTGCAGTAGGGTCTTTGCCTACAGTTAGTAGGTGTGGTCATGAATATATGACTTGGCATAAGTTACTTCCTTTTTTGCAGAGAAAGTGAGAGGAATGTTCTTTATGTATCTAGAGAAAAAGCAGATGTGGTTATGCTTCTTCACTAGAGAAGGAAACTACAACAGGAGTCATTGGCTTAGTGAAGTTAATATGACATTCTTGTTTTTAAACTATTTCAGGAAGGCAACACAATTGACCTGGAGTTACACAAGGGATGAATTTGGCTTTGTAGTTTTAAGTTGTATACGAATACTACTAGATTGTATTGTGTGGGACAGTAACATGATTTTATGCATAGGTGGCAGTGGCTACAGTGCCAGTAGTTAAGGTTGCAGTATTTTCATTGTAAGAGCTTGTTCTCAGTTGCTTACAACTTCTGCTAAAGTTTAACTATTAGGGCTGACTTTTGAGGAGCAGGTCAACCAAGATATTTTATCTGTTTTTATCTGAAGTCCTATTTACCCATGTTGAAAAATGTGAATAACTGTTTCCATAGGTAGCAGCAGCATACTTTGGAATCGATGAGGCCTGGTTGTGTGGAGGAGGGGGTGCATCTTAGTGTCAGGCCTGTGGCTTTCTGTCACATGATTCTATATATAGCTTAACTAGAATGTGTCCCATCTTAACAGTTCTGCTTAGATCTGAATCACTTTGTAGGTGTTTGCTTTCCAAGCAGGATTTATCTGGCTACTGCAGCCCAGGGGTTTATTCATGTGTTCAAGCAGGTGGCTTTCCCCACCTGCTCTGCAAACACAGTTTGCAGACTATGCAAAGTCCAAGTTTACTCCTTTCCTGCAGTCTGACCATAGTAAAAGCAAGATCAGCCCCCCTCACCAGACCTGGCTGCTCCTATGGTTCCTTCAGACCTAGCATTTCTTTCCTGCCAAAGAGTCACTCTCCCCTTAAAAAGCCATCTGCCTCGGGGTGAGTCACCAGAACCCATTTTAACTTTTTCTCAACAGGAATAAGCACCTGCTAACAGGGCTGTGTCAAGCAAACACCGTGATTAAGGCTTTGGCATTCCAGAGAAGCTGCATTTTCTCCCATGACTGAAATGAACGTGGGAGCACTGTGAGGATTTGCAGAAAATATATGCAGTACTATCAAGCACTCTGGCCACTTAACACACTCTGTAAAAATAAATAACGTATCTTGTATTGGTTTCTCATAGATTTCATAGACATTAGGGCTGGAAGGGACAAAACAAAGCTCACTCAACCAGTCATTGCACAAACATCTTGCTTTGCAAGGTAGTATAAAAAAAAAAAACTATAAAATTAACTTGATCCAGCACATGCCAGGCTAAAAAACTCAAACTAAGGAATTGTATAGGGCCAGATTCTGCAGAAGTGCTAATGGGGAGTGAGGGTGGGGGAAGAGTTCTTTGGATGATCTTGGCTTTGGATGGCTCCTTTAGTGAACATGCAGTCCTCCATGTTCCAGTCACAGTGGTGCCAGTCCTCATTGGGATATTTGTTTTTACAGCTCCAGGAATCAAGGGATTATAGAAGAATCTTAGCTTTAATTTTTTTAAAATAGTATTTTCAAGCCCAAATGTGAGCAATTAGAGCTTTCAAACATAACCTGAATGCATACCCTAACTATTTTGTGGTGGGTAAACCAAGGATCCAAGAACTGGCTCATGATTTTTTGACTGCTTAGGATAAGTGATACTGCATTTATTATTTGGAACATGTTAGTTCCTAACACAAACCATTCTTGCAGTTTTGCACAACTGCAATTAACTAAAGGGTGAGTGCTTTGGATCTGGTAACACTTCTGCTTCCCCAAAGCTTATCTGAACTTTTTTGAGGACTTCTTCCAATCCTGCCTTTTCTATATATTGAAAAATAGAATGCTAATTTAGAAAAAGAATAGAAAATCATTGTTTTTCTAAATTAGTTAGTTCATCTGCATTATCAGTCACTGGAGCCCAGATCTGCTGTCACGCAAGTCACTTGGAGTTTGTCCATTCACCTCACTGTAAGCGGAATTGGGATTGCTTTGACAGCATGTAGTCATTTTCCTGAAGTTGCAGTCAGACTCTAGAATTGCCTCCAAATGAAGGGTACTTTTACATGTGCTCTGGGGGTGGGGGGTGGCAGCACTTTAATTTGAGTGGTTCTGGCAGCCGTTCAAATTAAAGCACCACAGTGTCTCATGTATGAGCATCCCCACAAATAAAAATGGCAGTGAGGGCACTTGAACAAAGTTTGTTCAACGAGCTTTAGGTCAAGCACCACCACTGCCATTTTTAAGCTTGGGGACACTGATACATGAGTCATGGGAGGCTGCTGGAGCACGGTAATTAACACACTCCAGTAGACTCGATTAATCAAGTCTGCTCCCATGCGCTGGAATTACAGCGTGTCGGAGCAGCCTCCGTGCTTGTGTATGGGCACCCATAGATTCAAGCAATCTGCTTCAAACCCGCTGTGCCTTTGAATCTTATTTTGTTGCCAGCTACAGCAGCATAAATAAATAAATAAATCAGATTCTGTTTATGGATAAAACTAAGGAAGTGTACAGGTTGGGTGGACTGTAAGGTGGATAGAAAACTGGCTGGATTGTTGGGCTTAAAGGGTAGCAGTCAATGGCTTAATGTGTAGTTGGCAGCTAGTATCAAGTGGAGTGCCCCAGGGGCAGTTCTGGAGCCAGTTTTGTTCAATATCTGTATCAATGACCTAGAAGATAGGATAGAGTGCACCCGCAACAAGTCTGCAGATGACACCAACCTGTGGGGAATAGTAGATACACTGGAAGGAAGGGTTAGGATTCAGAGAGACCTCAACAAATTGGAAGATTGGCTCAAAAGAAATCTCATGAGGTTCAGCAAGGACAAGTGCAAAGTCCTGCATTTAGGATGAAACAATCCCATGCACCGGTACAGGCTGGGGGCTAACTGGCTGGGCAGCAGCTCTTCAGAAAAGGACCTGGGGGTTACAATGTACAATAAGCTGAATATGAGCCAACAGTGTGCCCTTGTTGCTAAGAGGGCTAATGGCATATTGGGATGTCCTAGTAGGAGTGTTACCAGCAGATTCAGGGAAGTGATTATTCCCCTCTATTTGGCACTGGTGAGGCCACATCTGGAATACTGTGTCAAGTTTTGGGCCCCCTACTTTAGAAAGGATGTGGACAAATTGGAGAAAGTCCAGCAAGGGACAACAAAATGGTGAAGGGGCTGGGGGACATGACTTCTGAGGAGAGGCTGAGGGAACTGGACTTATATAGGGAATTGGAGAAGAGAAAGTTGAGAGGGAATTTAATAGCAGCCTTCAACTACCTGAAGGATAGTTCCAAGGAGAATGGAGCTAGACTGTTCTCAGTGGTGGCAGATGACAGAACAAGGAGCAACGGTCTCAAGTTGCAGCAAGGGAAGTTTAAGTTAGATATTAGGAAAAATTCTAGCTCTAGGAGGGTAGTAAGCACTGGAACAGGTTACCCAGGGAGGTAGTAGAATCTCCATTCTTGGAGGTTTTTAAGACCTGGCTAGACAAAGCCTTGGCTGGGATGATATAGGTGGGTATGGTCCTGCTTTGAACAGGAGGTTGAACTAAATGACCTCCTGAAGTCCCTTCCAACTCTAGTTTTCTGTGATTCAATGAAATGTTGCAAATATGCAAAATGGATGCAGCTTGGAATTGACCCCTTTTGCTGTCCTCTAGATCTCCTATGAGGATGTGGATCGCCTGAAGGAATTAGCTGTGATTGAGAACACGAGGGTACCACACTTCATGCAGGACCATGCCCGATACATGGAACACTTGGAAAAGATCATGGAAGTCAATGAGCTGACTGACAAGGAGCTCCAGGATCTGATATGTTAAGTGTTAATCTCCTTCACTTGTGTGCAGCTGATTATACAGAGCCAGACTTCATCAGAGCTCACAAAAATAGGATTCCATTTATCTTGTTTATTTGTTTGTTTTTAGCCAGATTAAAATATTTATTTCTGCAAATTGTATTTCCAAAAGAAAAACGCAAACCTTGAGCTACCCATTTAGGATCTTTCTTTTATAGAAATAAGGTTATTTGAGGTTTCTTTCCAGCTCTCATACTCTGATGCACTCAGACTATTGATTTAGGTTAGGGATTCCCTTGTGACCATTCTGTATCATTGTCCTTCAGGTGTTCTGCACACAAACCAGTGAGTTTGAAATTTCATCTTTTTTATGATTACCGCTTTTGGATTCTTTTTTAGAGCCAGTCTTTGGGAATTTTTTCCCCCTTGGTTCATTCACTTTGGCTTGATCTCTGGTCACAATCTTTACCATACTGAGGTGTAGCAACAAAACCATAGAACTGCTGTACGCTGCTATATCACTCTTTTCCTAAGTCTTTCCTGTTTCATCCCGTTTGCTGCCCTGTAAAATCCCTAATATTTATCTACTCCTTCTTATAACAACATTGAGACTTTTTTCTTCTATGGAGTTAATTTGTACTACCATACTTCATAGCTAGTGTTTCAGAAAGCTATAGTAGATGTTGCTATTTTAATGGCTGTAAACAAGTTAAAAGTTGCCCACAACCTCAAAAGGGTATGTATAGCTGTCCTTTGTTATACTGGACACATCTACATGTGCACTAATGTGCCATAATTATAGTGCATTAAGTTTAGTACCTGTGATAACAGGTACTAAATGCACCGTTATTGACACTACTGCACAGTAACGCCAGCACATCTTTTATGGGACACTAATGCTCAGTAGGCTAATTCTACTGCACATTAGCCTGGCTTGCTCTGTGACACACTAATGTGCAGTACAGTTAGTCTACTGTGCTTCTAGCATCTCATGTAGATGTGCCCACTGTGTCCAAATTCCAGGAAAGGGTCTTTTTTGTTTGAGAAAAAGTTTTCACATTATTTTTTTGGAAGCAAGACGGGATCAACCTGAGATTCCTTGACTAATCTTTGTAACAAATCTACGTACTGGGCTATAACTTGTTTCAGCCATCAAAAACACTCCTCTGCTATATCACCTGAACCATTTAGAGTGGTTTAGGCTGCCAGCAGCTCTGCCCACACAGGCAGGCTTGTGACAGTTTTCCCTTACTAAAGTCCCAAGTGCCCTGTTCCTGTGGTTAAAATAACCAAAATGCTCTAGCACATCTGAAGCATTCTTACCTCGAGTTTAAATTTTGGTGCTATACAATATAAATGGAGAAAGCACATTGCTTTATGTATCTTCATAAAGTAATAACAAGCTTAGGTAAAGCAAGAGGGTTTTTGTCTACAGGGATCCACATTTTCTGGATGCAGAATATGATGGAAGTGCTGATTTCAGTTCCATAATTAAGGGGTAGTTGAGTTTTGCACTTAATGTATGCAAGGATTTACTTTTCATTTTACCAGGGCTAGACTGAATCTTTAGTGTCCAGTATACTCTGCCCCTGTAGCAGTCCCCGGATGAAACAGTATCACAACTTTTCCCCTTGCTCTTGTGGACAGGCGCATGCAATCTAATGCTGCCTGTTTCATCTCTACTGATCAGTATATTGGGAGGAGGGGATGGAGCCATGGTTACAACTACATTCTGTTCACCCACAAATGGGCCTAATCTTCCCCTCGTCCTGTGCTGTGACAGGTTTTATGGACACACGAGGAGGAGGTGGTCATGGTCATTTGTGGGAGGGCAAGGGGAGCACGCACCTTGCAGACAATCCAGCCCTTTACTGATAATTCTGTAAAAGCTAGTGGTCTATGATCAAAAACTGGAATAACCCTCTCCTACTCCCTCCCCACCAATTTATACATGGTAGGAAGTAGCCATTCCAGTTTTAAATCACTAAGGAAGCCTTTTGCCACATGTATTAAACATGTTTGTGTGTGTGGGAGGGGGTGGGGAAGGTGGAAATCACATGGCCAAAAGGATTTGAAGGTTACAATCCATCCATTAAACCACTGCCTTGAACTCCTGTCACTTGTGTGCTGTGGTGACTGCCTTCTTGAGATGCACTACAGTTGTTCCAGGAATACAATTCAAGTTATTTTACTGAGTGGGGTATGTTACATAATGAGGACTAACACCACTTCCCAGCAGCCTTAATTTTGTATTGTTTGAAGTTTAAAATTTGTTTACTCCCATGAGCTAGTGGATAGATCAACTCCTTCCCTCTCCTTTCTGCCCCCAAAGCATCACTATTCCCCTTGTCCACATTGTTTTGTTTCAGAGTTGTAAAGGTGAACTGAACTGACGTGAGGGTCTCACTCTAGCTGAAATACCGTCATTTTAGTATTTAGTAGCATGCCCTGACACTGAACGAACCACCCCAGCTACTCTGCCCTGCTCAGCAGAAGTTCAGATATTGCGTTACACGTTAGTGATGGAAGTTGAAGATTTTGGGCAAAATTTGTCTTTGAGATAATTGGATTGAAGTCTGTGGGGGTCGCACCAGGGAAGAATTTGGCCCTCTACACTGAGGCACGTGTGCCATTCAGTATCAAAAGGCCATTATTTAGAGGTGAAATTTTTCTCAACTGAAATAACCTCGGCACTTCAGTAGTTGCTTCTATAGTAAATACAAACATATACTCAAGACCTTACCCCCAAGAGCGATTGCTGTGAAACCACTAAATCTGCCTGTCCATATTGCTCTGGTACTGAATAGGATGGTTAAAGCCCCTTCTCAGCTTCCATTTGACTACATCACTGCACTCTGGGTTAGCTATTGAAGTGTAAGGGACTATTTTTTCTTTGCTAAAGGACCAGAATTTTATTGTCCCCTAAAGTAGTTGGTGCCATTTTACTTTTACTATTCATGATGATGATGATGATGATGATGTGAATAGGTGTGTTCCAGTACAAGGTTAGATTCTGGAAGTGTTGGCATAATAGTACTGTAGTAGTAGGCACAAATGTCAACCTCTGTTTTTCAGCATCAAATTTATCCTTCCAACTTCATAAAAGCATTTCTGATTTGTAATAGTAGTTTTGTAAACTTTTTGAAATTTTTATTGTGAAGAGGCATGTTCCTGAAGTTCTGTAATAAAGTATGTGGATGATACTGCATGCAAACTCTGATCACTGAAGAGGGTCATGGTGTCTGTAACACGGTAAGAAGTCTGTCTGTTACTGTTAGAGGGATTTTTTTCAGTAGAAACATGAACACTGTCACCATCCAAAACTTCCAAATGGTCACCTCTCTTTCTCTGTATTTTTATGTGCATGCCTCTCTCCCTCACACACATATACATCTACATACATTCACAGCCCTGTTCAATATGAGAAAATTGCATCTATTTAAACAGATTTTAAAGTTTTTAGATGCAATATTGGTGCAACTAGGATAAGAATATTTAATTCTTACCACAGTCTCAGCTCTAGAACTAGACAGAATTCTTTTTCAAGAGCTGGAAAATGTTGCTGCATGCAGAAAAAAGTATTTTTCAGCAACCCTTTCCACAAATAATTCTGATGTTTTTGCATATATTGAAAACCAAAATTTATTGGCCAACCACTCAACTGGGAAAAGCTGCCAGTGTCTGACGGAACTTATTTTGGGTGCCTCATGCCTCTCTTCTACTCCCTGGCCAGGCTCCAAGGCTGGATTGCATCTCCTATAATGTATTGTGGTTTCCTTCTTGGGGCGGTACTGTGATGCATTAAGGGAAACACATAGCTCTGAGACATTTTGGGAGGGGTCCAGGGGCATAAACCTCAGGATTCTTCTACAGCAGTGGTTCTCAAATTATTTGGGGTCACACCCCCAAGTGTATTTTTAAGATTGTCATACTGTCGGACACTCCTATTATTGTGTGTTATAGATAAAAATAATATATTAATGTTTCATGACACTGCATTGCTTTTCAGTAACTAAAGTAGTATTGTAGAGTGGTCTTCATTTTTTCTCTTTCCCCTCCATTTATGTTTTCCTTTTCCCTTCTTCTTTCCCTTCATTTCTCTCACATACCCTATAGAAGTTTGCCACAGACCCCCATGGGTGCACATAGGTCCGTGTGAGAAACACTGTTCAGCATTATCGTCACACTGGAGTTTTTTGTTTCTTGAGTGCTGGTGTTACAATCTGAACTTCCATTTTGGGACTGGCACTTTCATCCAAGGAAATCACTCCCTTTATTTTTTATACATCCCTTCACTGGCTTGTACCTCAGTTTCTTCACCTGAGGATCCTAGTCCCCAGAGTAAAATAAATATGCAGAGAAACCACACCTCTCAACTGCAGCATTAATATTTCAAGCAACAGCAACGAACATGTCCCTAGAAAGCAGATACTTTTGATGAAGAATGTATTTACTTGACAACCTAGATTTTTCCTAACCCCCCCGCAAACAAATTGGAAAATTTCCATCAACCTTCCCTAATCTTAGCCTGATTCTTTTAGCAGGCAGAACTGCCTTCCCTCCCTTACATCCACCAATGTGATCCCATTCAAACCTTTGTTGATGGCAGAAACAGAACTTCTAGCCACGCAATATGACTTGTACTAAAAAAACCTCTCATGGAAACGAGCTTTGCTCTAGTTCAGTAGCAACTCTTAGGGGAGAGGGCGGTCTACTGAATCACCACCACTTTCTGGAGCTCTCAGGATTTCCTTGAGGTTTACTGGTCCAAGCACTACACTGTTCTAAAGCCTGTTTGGCTTGTGCAATGTGGCAAAAATCACTGAGGGACAGAAGAGTTTAAAAACAAAGAAGCCTGATCTTCCTCCGACATCAAATTCTGTAACTATGTTGAAGTTAGTGTAAGCTGTAATATGCAAGAATATAGCAAGGACCAAAGGAGTTAAAAGGTAGAATCTGTTGCCTCCCAAAAGCACTTTTACACTACACTGAACATGTGAACAAGCCTTAAAAGGTTGTGAAAGCAGCTCATAAGGCAATCCCACCATCTGAAGGTCGGAGTATAGGTGTGGCATAGGTGCATGGTGCAGAAAGAAGCTGGAGCACTTCAGCCTTCCACTGTTACAAGTTATGGTCCAACCTGTAGGCCAGGTGATTTTTCCACCTTATGCCAGGGTTTATGTTATTCTCAAGAGCACCTCACAGTCTGGGAGCAGCTTACAACTGTCTGGAAGAACAAAGTAAAGAAGCTATTTCTAAAATCAGCCTGGCCTCTAAAATACCGAGTCATCCAAGATCTTAAATGCTCCACAGACTGGGACCTACTCTCAGGAGGAAAATTTGATATGTTATTACCACTACTTAACCGAACATACCAAAACAGAATAAATAACTCGAAGCCACATTCTACACCAGCAAGAAAATCCATAAACTATTATAAAATAAATAGTGAGTGGACATCATATATTATAACATAAATACAGTAAATATCCATTGCCACACATTTGGCATGACACTGTATTCAAGAAGATCACATCACAAATCAGTCCCTCTCTTACAAAAGATACTTCAAGGGACATCATCATCAAATATGGGTTTGGGAGCAGTGAGGAACAAGGATTTACAAAGCGTGTTGCTCATGGGAATATGTAAACAAAATAAACAGGATTTATCTAGATTAGAAAATCCCTTCAGGGCTTTCAACTAAAACAGCAGCATTAGGAATCAGAAAGGAAGACTGACGAGAGATAAATCTAAACGTAAGTGAATCTAATACATTGATTGCCCAGGCAGAGAAAAATGCAAAAAGTAAACAAATGGCAAAAACAGTTTAAAAGATTTTTAAAAAAATTTTAATTTTATTAAGATGTCAATATGAAATTACTGGGGGGGAATCTCTCTGTAGTTAGATAGTCTCCCTTTAGAATAACTTACAAAGGACTAATGTAGGTAGACAAGGATCCATTAGTATTTTAGGTTCACTAGACATTTCTATCTAATATAATTATGGACTCTTCATGATTCATAACAAGCCATATTAAATCAAGAGCAGCAGAAGACTGAATATTGATTTTTTTTTGCCATTTGTTTGTATTTATTATATATTAATATTTAAACCAAAAGGAGGTAATTAGTATTAACAGTGAAGGCACAGTTTTGCACTTTGCAATGAAGTTAGTTAAACTTATTTCTTATTGACATTGTGTCCCATGTTAAAAGTAGTTTCTCCATTTTTTAACCACAAGGAAATAAAAGGAGAGAACTGAAATAGCTGCTAACATAAGAAGGACTTTGAAAAGGTCAGCTTCAATAACCACAGAGTGTTTGCACGAGGCTCTTTCCATTTTACCCTTTGTCCCAAATATCTAAGAGACATGAAGGCTGTTCAAAGCATTTAAGATAAAAATACAATTGTTCCTGGCACCAGCCAATGAGAGAAAAACCATCACTGGAATAATCCCAGTCAAGGGCCTATAGCATGAAGTGAGAAACACAGAAAATAATGTCAGAGTGCTCAAATTAAGCAGGATCAGGCCAGACAGATCTTTGGAGCTTTTAGAAACAGCTTTTTCAACCCTGGGCTCCATGCAATTTTCAATGGACATATTAAACCATGAATACAATGGCACACTCTGCTTCTCACTAACTCACAGACCATCTTTCTTCCCTCCCCACCCTTCTCTTTTTATTATGTCCTTTATCTTCACTTCCTCTGTCTCCATATGTAGGCTCTGTATTATTGCACATGTATCCTTCCTCCCTACCTCATTTTCCTGGCCCCTAGTCCCACTCAGTCACTCTTCTCACCCCCTGGCTCTTTTCTAGCACTCAGTTTACCCAGTTTATGTATTTATTTATTTTTGCTCTCCACACATTTCCAACCACTATAAGTGTCCCTAGCCCACATTCCCCCTCTCCTTCTAGTCTCCTCCTCTGGTTCCCCACTCTCATGAAAATAAGCAGCATAGAAAGTCACTTTCCTCTAAAACTGAACAAGGAACGTTGTTAAAATAAGGGATCTGACACCAGTCCGAAAGCCACCGTCACTCTCAGCAGCGCTGCAGAGCTTCTGCCCAGCACATTCCTCAAATCCCTCTGTTGCCTTCCACCTGGAACAAGTACCCACAATCTTATGCCCATTCCTCATTCCCCTCTTCCTCCATGGTCAGGCTGGAGTCCTCACCTAACCGAGCTAGAGGCAGCAGTTGTAAGAGCAGAGTTCACAAGACTGCTGTCAAAAGTCTGTCTTGTGAGAACTGGCAGCCTTGGCACTGTCATAGTTTGGGACTCACCCTGGGTTCCTGCGTAGTGAGGAAAGGTGTGGGTGCCAGTAGGCTGAGTGAGTGCTGGCAAAGGTTAATAGTATGACCCAGAGGTTAGGGTGGGTCTCGCACTGTGTTACTTGGCAGGCAGTGAGGAGAGGACCAGTATGAGGACTCTGACTCAGTGATGGGGGGAGCCCAATGAAACACTGCAGCACGTCAGGGGGAATGGCAGAAAGGGAATCTCACTTCAGTGCAGTTTTAAAACAATGCTGAATGTGTAGCTGCAAGCAGACCTATTGTCACCTGCACGGATTGCTGTGGAACAAAGAAGCAGGGGAAGAGCAAACCCACTTAGGGGCTCTGTTTATTCCTTAACACAAAGCAGAACGTGTTAGTGTGGAGGTTGCCCTTTGGTGCCAGCACCTTGTTGATGCTTGCTGTGGGGAGTATCTCCTGGAGTAGCGGGCAAAGAGAAGACCTCCCTTCCGTGCAAAGAAACCTCCTGGTAAAAGAACCAAGTGTGGAACAACTGAGGAAGCAAGTCACAACTCTTCAGGCTAGAGGGGCCAAGAGGTTCTCAAAATGGAGACCAAGCCAGGGTATGGAGCTATCAAGGCAATATTTCATTTAATTCATAATGGTGGTCTGATAACCAAGAACACTAAAGGGAAGGAAAATTAAAGCAGAGGCACCAAGCCCTCTGATCCCAAGGAAGCTCCTGCCTGTTAGCAGAATACAAGGTCTGGAGGAAGAAGTGGCACTAGTCTTGCCTGTAGGAAAAGGCTTACAGGGGCGGATGCTGTCCCTGTTAACTCTCCACATGGCATTTGTGGGAGGTTGGGATCCAAATCTGGGTGCACTACATTTTTTTTTTTTTACAAGACTATATGATTCCTCACAGCTAAAAACATGTCTTTGGAAGACACTGAGGCTATGGTCTAAGAGGATGAGATGACAGGGGGGCTCAGGAGACAGGAAAGGGACACAGTGGGTGCATCTACACATGCCCATGACTAGGCAGTACCCACCGGTACAGCACAGTCCTGGCAGCGCACAGATCATTTTCGACCCTATTGCACTGTAGCAATGAGCTCGTTGCTACTGCACAGTAGTGGTGGCATCACTGTTAGTGCCTGCCAACGCTACAGCGATGTAGCGCCTTGTGTAGATGCGCCCAGTGAGATACATTTTTCTTGCAGTTATTCAGGACTAAGTCTCTAACTACTGGACTCTAACACAAGCATAGCAGAGCCTTTTACCTCCACATTAGCTACATACAGCTTAGACTGCCCACACCGCTTTTTTCCTGCCTCATAATCAAATAAGGAAGTTCTCTTGGGAGGAGATCATCCTTTTGGGGGTGGGGAGAAGGGAAGGTCCTTTATGGAGGGTGCTGTGCCTGTGTGATGCCTACACAACATGGCCCTGACCCCAAAGCATAGCCTCTTAGCTCTGCCATGTAGGCAAAACTGGCAGCAATTCCTGTATTTATAAACGGTGTGGCTGGTTGCAAAACCTGTCATAAGGTTATCTAGCACTTTTCATTGTTTTCAGTTCCTTAGAACTTAGTCAAACTTCATTCTTTCCAGGCTGAAATTTTCCATGCCATCTTCCTGTTTCAGGCTCATTTAAAGTATCAGCAAAACCAGGTTGGCTAGTTCCAAGACCAAGATTGGTGGACTTTTCCTCCTATTCTGCCAATTTTAGATTCTTAAATAGTTTTATTAAAAAGTTCTAGCTCCTCCGTGTTCTGAAATTTGGCAGAGGGCAGCCTGATGCTCAACCAGGTCTTACTCTGACACTGTAAGGATCCAGCTTGCATGCGACATGGGGGGGTAGCAGCCAAATTCTCTAAAACTTCCATCTCCACTGAATTTATTTCACCTATGACCGTGCCTGTGAAGCTGGACTTTTCCTAGAGCTACTTCTCTTGGCTGCCAAACACCAACTCAGAGCAGAGACCTTCTATTATGCAGGACACAATTAGGGAGTATGATGTACAAGGGCAGAAGGGTCTACAGCTTACAGAACCTCAGAGACATGTTGGGGTAGGGACAGATGAACAAGTTATATCAAATTTAGCAGGGGGAGGGAAATCTGCCATAGGTCAGCTGCATCACAGAACTGCTTTGTGTATTAGCTTCTATCCCAGCATGGTAAGTAGAAGATAAACCATGGTAACTTGGTCCTGTTTCACTAAGACGTGAGCTGCTCTGGTTCAGTTTCCACTTACTGTGAAATAGGAACAGGGACAGCAAAGAGGTTGTCTTATACTCCTTTAGGGTTTGTCTACACTGGTCTGGGAGAAACACTCTCCAGCATGTCTCACCTACCACCCACCTCTTGCTCCCATGCCCACCAGCATAAGCTGAATGTTAAAGTGAGGTGCTGAAACCATTCTGGGCTCACCCCAGCAGCTACTCTAAACACCTCTGCCTCCAGCATGAGGGGACAACTGCTTGCTAGTGAAACAATTCTGCCCATCAAGGGGGTGAAAGAGCTACTGCTTCAGCAGGTACAAGTGAAAGAAACTCATGGAGAAGACCCATTCTACAGTCCAGGGTTCCACATGAATGAACTTCTGCCTTTTCAATTTGTTTCTAAAACTCTAGGAAATTGTGCACGCACACACACACAACAAAATTTGATAAGTACTCCAAAGGCAGGAATTTTCCAATCAAGTTGCCTGTGCAACAGTTGCCCCTCATGCATTTACATTTTGAAATGTATTTTAAAAAACATGATCTCTCTCCCTTTGTTTACCTTATTTTTGTGTGTTTGACTTTGCAACTTTAATGTTCTTTTCCTAGAGGTTTAATGGGGGGATGCAACAGATAACCAGGATGACAGGTAACAGACAACATTGCCAGGAAAAAAAGCTCTTCAGTACTGTGGGAGAATTTGCACTCCTCCTAGCCATGCTTTACCCATTCTCAGAGAACTTCAGTGCCCTGCACTTGGCAGTCATGCTCCTTCCTGACACTAAATTTCAACACGTCTGTAAACAGATCAAATATCCTTCAACTCCAAGAGGGTCAGGGATAGGAGAGGGATGTTTGAACCCAATGATCCAAGTTTGTAGCTCAAAAAATGTTCACATGCAGGGGCTTTACTAAAAATGCCATTTATATTGGCTTAGGGTTCATAGAACCAAGTTTCTGTGGTGTCTGCACTGCAAAGCCAATACAGCCATGGAAGGAAGTGCTATTTTCCCTTCCACCTTAGGTAGCCAACTAAGATTTGCTTCCTTAATCTTGGTTGTTGGCGAAGATGAGTAAAACAGGCAGCATTAGAGATCAAGTCCAAAACAGAAGGCTGAATTTGCAAGGCCAGCTATTGATTTGGCCCAATGGTAAGAGAAACAATTGAGAGAGACAGGGTGTAAGAGTAGGCAGTGTGATCCAGCAGGCTCTAGAGCAAAATTTCCAGGACCCCCTACCCCCCCAAAACAAGAGGTGCTTGTATCATCCCCGTCCACCTCCAAGAGGATACACAACAAAGAAAGCAAATTCCTCCTAAGTAAGACTTGCCCTTGTGCAAAGAGGCCAGCCCCAAAGGCTTCTGCTTTGTTTCAGTCTAGACAAGTCCTAATGCTTTATGCTGGTCCTTCCCGTAGGGATAATTTGCACTGTCTGCTTGTGACTGGGAATCAGAAGTATCTGAGTCATTACCTTCACCCTGGAGACTGAGGGTCTTTCTCAGTCCAAGGCATCTCATCTTTCTGTTTGCCAAACAGCTGCTCCACTGGGGTTTCCTGCCTTCTCCTGGAGACACCGATTAGCTCGCAGTCTTCAGCCCTGCCTTATCAATCTTCTCCTGAACACCTGTGCAGCACAAGGGGACGTTTGAGCTAAAGTTAGTCTGTTCTGCTAGCAGCCTCTGCACCCTGTGCTTACAGGAAACTCCCACAAATCCATATTCACAGTCACTATTTCAGACTGGGCTGCAGCAGTTTAAAGGCTGCCACCAGCAAGCTGAGCTAGGTATTTCCCTGGTATAAACCCTTATACTTCAACTCACTTTAATGTGGTTACATCAGTTAACACCAGCAAAGGATCTAGCCCACCTAACTTTTATCATGAATGAAAATGAAAAGTCAGTTTCCAAACATTTTTATATTAGGACAATAGAAAGAGAGGCTTTAGACAAGGCCGTGTCACTCTATTCTTATAAGTTACTTGCCTCGAGGACCAGATTCTCCCATGCTTCACTCGTGTTGAGTATCACATGTTGAGAATTTTTCTGCAAGTGATTTAGTTGATTTCAGTGGGATGCCCTAAGGCAGGGGTAGGCAACCCTCAGCACGGGTGCCAGTGTGGCACACAAAGGCATTCTGCTTGGCTATGTGTACGTCGGGGCAGACAGCAAGGCAAGAGCCGAGGCTACACTGTCACAACAAGGATTGGGCCCCTCGCAGCTCGCCCATCATCTGCAATACAAGTTGAGTTTGCGACTGGTTTTGGCCCTCTTCCCAAAAATGTTTCCAAGCCCTGCCTTAAGGGCTGAGGTATCTTTGGAGGATCCCAGGAATCCATCTTGAGGTACCCAATCAAGATGAGTAAAGGTGGCGAATTCAGCTCCATCGGTCCAGTGGATGGGGTACAACACCAACAGCCAGCAAAGCTGGATTCCACTATAAGCTCTGCTGATCACTCCCTTCACAGCTTGGGGTAAATCTCCATGCCTCCCTGGTGTGTTTTGGGAATGCTGCTCTTGAACACACTCAGCACAACCCCCACCTCCTGCCAAATGCAGAAATGAATTGATGAAATTGTTCGTGGTACAGTCCCCACAGCTGCTCTCCATGTGAGAGCAAGTGGGTGGGGAGAGGCCCACTCTGGACAGGTTGGACTGCAGTACAGACCTACTTTCCAGTCTGATGTGTGAAAGCAGGGTTAAAGAGCACACGTCTGCAAAGCATTTTGCAATCTACGACCTCAATCCTGCAAATGCTTATTCAGGCACTTGAAAAATTAGTAAGGCTGCCCCTCATATTAGACTGGGAATAGTGTTTACATAACCAGGATTTATGAATGGAGAATGTGATAGAAAACAAACTTTGCATTATTTTATATGCATGTTGCCAAACTCACGTGCTTTTGCTGCAGCAAACATTTTGGGCAGAGTCCTGCTGTAGAACCTCTCATGTTAAAAAGTGGAAGTCCCAAGCTAATGAAGGAAGAATCTGTTACAAGTACCAAGATTACTTCACAATACTTCCTGAAGTAATCTTCTATTTGCTCTTCAGAGTTTATTTGGCTAAGTCAGGTGTATTTGATCTGCTCAGTTTTTTTTATTCCCAACCTTAAAAAAACAGTGTAATAGAGTTGTGTCTGCTTGAGCTGTATTCATTAGCTAATAAAACAGAAAAGAGAGGGAGAGAAAATAAATTCTTCTAAGATCTTGAACATCTTGCTACAAATTTCCCAAGGATTGGTTCTGATTTCACTAATCGTGCTATAACTCGCATGGACTTCATAGGAGTTAGCCCATGATGAAAAGCAGATCAGAATCAGATCTGGTCCAAATTGTTTTATTTTATTCCAGAACCTTTAAATTAAGAAAATCTGTTTAAAATAGGGGTTTTTCCCCTGCAAAAATAACAAGGGGGCTGTAACTAATACTACTTAGTTACTGCTGTTTGAGTTTAGACAGTACAGTACTTCAAAAACTTGTGACAGTGAAAATGCTGTTAGGAGATTAACATATTTTGCCTTTAAGCATTCAGTTATAACCTTCCTGAATACAAAGCTGTTGTCATTTCCTTTCTCTCCATCACACAACAATCTGTTATAAGCCTTTTCTTTCCATTAATCATGAAAATTGTCCCATGGAGCCTGGAGCAGTCAGCAGTGCCATCACTCAAATTCTTTCAGACTCAACACATTCCTTTCGCGAATGCTGAATTGTTCATTTTAGCTGGCAATACTTTCATCTCGCTCCTGCTTAGCTCTAAGTATGAATTTTTTAACTTTGTACATGTGCAAAGGTATGGCCTGGTTGCAGTCACTGGACTGGCAGCCTATTGACTGAAGTCGTCTTGCTCTAGAACAGGCACAGTAATAGGAATGAAACTTCCTCACACAGAGAGACTTGCTCAGTCAGACTTTCTTAGGTTAAAGAACTAGGAGCAGGGGATACTCACCTGATATTATCTCCTGAGCAAGGAACCAGAGGGTGGTAGCCCCTAGTTGCTAGCCAGAGTATCACACTATGGAAGTTTCATAGCATCTGATAAAGTTGTCCATAGCCTACAAAAGCTTACATCTCTCTGAACAAATTAGTTTCTAAGGTGCTACTCTGCCAAGTATATTCCCATCTCCCATGAGAACTGTGGGGGAGTGGGAAGGATCCAGAGAATAAGAAGGAACTGTGCTTCTCTGATCTTATTCTGGGCTTACGCAAGGAGATGGAAAGCATTGGTTCAGCCCAGTGTAATTCTCAGTTCAGATCATATATTGGCCAGAGACTAATGCTTTTTTGGAAGGGACCTTGGGAATCATCGAGTGCAATCCCTTTTACCTGAAGCAATCAAGAACACATCATACCAATTCTTTCAAGTGCTAAGCCAAATTTAAAAGAACACAGACAGTTTCCAAGGTCTCTTCCCTACCCGCTCACTCTTTTGGTGGGAAGAGGGATCCATTATTGCTGCACTTTACAAGGAATCAGCTAACATCAACTACAAGCACATATTTTTCTATTGCATTTTAACAGAGTTACTGTACAGTATTAAAAGTGCATTTTATTTTCTGTATGAGTCTCATCCAAAGCTCCAGGCACAGAAATGTCCATGGTGTTCCCAGAAAAAGTTACAAATTGCTCTACTGCAATGAGATGCCCTAAAATCATCTGTGAGGTGCACAAAGGAGGGAACTTCAAGAGCAGGCGCTGGATGCTTTCTAAATGAGGAGAGAAAGATGCTTCTGTTTCACAGTTGAGGCTCAAGCAAAGGGAGCTGCTGACTGCCCCCTCAGAAATTGGAACAGAGGGGCCATGCTCTACATCATCATCGTTCATGTTTTGTGTTTGAGTCATTACGTTCGACGGTTACCCCATTTCCATTTCGGGTCACGTCTTTTCTGTTCCAGTCCTTTTCCATGTAAAATTCAGCTAATATGGGGCAATGATCTGAAGCTACTCCACCCCAGGACCAGTTATCAGGGATCCAGGGATTTGTAAGACCTTCTCTCACCACAGCCCAGTGACCTATGTGAAGAACAACAGCAGAGAAAAAGATTAGTATGAAAAGGGGTCAGGGCAAGAAGAGGTCATTTTAAACCATGTAAGACCAAGGGCCCAAAGCTGCAAACACATAGGCAATGCCTACATGTATCAGCTTTTGCTGCAGAAGTGCCAGTGGCAGACAACAATTGGCACTGTCAAGGCACAAAAGCGTAAAGTGCGCTCTCGGAAGTGACCGCTGTAAGATGGATTATGGCAACAGGCAGAAGGAGCGTGCATGTCTTCCTTCACTTTCAGCTCTCTGCCATAGGGTCTGCTGCCTCAAACGTGAGCAGTACAGACCAGGCCCTAGGCACACAAGTAAACCCACTCTGATGAGCAGTCCCACTGACATCAAGTAGGCTGTCATAGCGCAACATTACCCACAGGCAAGCCAAACACCAACCTAAGAAGGTTATACAGGAGGTATTTTAAACTATTATTTTGACTAGGAAAAAAGGTATACCTGTGAAAACCTTTTTCAAGCTCCTGCTGATCCAGATGTTATCCAGAGACTTAGATCCTTGAGGGTTCTTTGTGCTGATGTTTGTAAATGTGTTTGCAGGGACTAGGTGATGGAATTTTTCTTTTCTTAACAGATCATAGTCGCTGCTGTCTGGGGCTTGGTTAAAATCTCCTAAGATGATCACATCTTTTTCACCTGGAGAAATTATGGAAGGAAAAAGAAGAATGCAGGAAAAAGAAAATTCAATGATTAAACATGGGACATAGGGGAAAGATATAACTGATAAGTAACAATGCCGGATCCACTCTGCATGGGGCTGCTTGTTTCCTTAACACGACATACTATATTAGAAATCTTCTTTACTGAATCCCTATATTACTACCAGCCATTCAAATGACCACAATTAAAAAAAACAAAAAAAAAAAGAATTTTGAAAAACCACGGCACATTTCATAATTCATGCTGCTTGTTTGCTTTATGGATTTTATCCTCGTTACAACCCACATCACCTTGTCATCTTCACTCACCTTCCTCAGTGTTCTTTTGTAAGCAATGACAGACAGCTCCTACCACCAAGTGTCTTTGGCCTTGTAGGTTTTTTTCAGAAATCCAAACTTTGTAGAAGGCTTCTATTTTTGTTAAGATCTATATTTTGAACTAAACTTGCCTGATGCTCTGCTTTAGTTTTGCTGAGAGAGACAGATTCATGAGGCATTCTGGGGAGACTCCCAAGATGACACAATCTTACTCAAGTATACATCTCTGCCTCAAAAATCACTATATTACAGAACAATTTTTCTAAAACCATAAATCATTCTGGAAATGTCAAAGGAAATATACCCAGAAATGCCAAAGGAAACCGATGAACCTTATGGTAAATACAGCAACATCTTTCTTTGTAATCAGAAATAATAAAGAGGACAATGAAAGTTGTATTTATTTTCTTACTTGCCCAAGTAATTTCAAAGATCCTGTTGAGTCCTGGGGGGCCTCAGAACTCTCTCTGACCAGGATTTTCAGAGAAACACACTCATCCTTTAAAAATTCCACCCTTAATACATATAGAAAATTGTCTAGTTCCCAGGTATGGTATCTTATTTTGAAAACTTCAGCCCTATCACTGAAATAAGAAATACGACTTTGGACCACATTCATATACCTACTGGGTAGTTCCAAGGCTGTCAAGAGATCCCTGCTGCACACTGTTGTGAGTGGAGAATCAAGCCATAGACATCTTTGTGCCGTTCATTCCTTAACAAACACACTGTTGGTACCTAACTCAAACCAATCCCAGCAGCTCAGGGATGACCACATGAAATTCCACATGAACCAATGAAATTCTTGCCTTATAGCTTGCTAAATGACAATAGGTAGGCTGCTAACAGAGCCACAGGTACACTGAAACAGCCCAAAAGTTGACATCAGAAAATTACTTTAAATTCCTTGTTCTTTTTTGTGTTTTTGATATCCAGCATTGATGTACAACCCACACATTATGTTTGTTTGCTATAGAAGTATTCAGCCAGTAGAGGGAGCTCAAGTTAAACAACAAACCCTATTCAGCTATTCCCAGATGATATCTTTTTTTTACCTATGCTGTTGACATGGAAAAAAGAATCACAGTTATGAGCTAGATAAATAAACAGCCCGCTGCAAACCCATGCTGCAGTATTTGGAACAAAAGGGGTGGGTGCGGAATTAGCTTTTGTCCGATTAAAAATAATTCAACTGGTAGAGAAACTACCAATAACTTCATGTTACTAAGATGATCACAAACACCAGGATGTTTCTTTTCAATTTGCAAAGTGGCGTCCCTCCCCAGGTTCAAAAGAATAAGCTGTGCTACACTCAGTGCCATTTGAATCACTGGGGGGGGGAGGAGGGGGGGAGGGAATCAATGCTTGCCTAATGCATTAGGGCAGAATCACTTTGGAGGCAATTAGTTTATGTTCATATTCTAACTCCATTTTAATACTATTTTAAAATCCTGTAAGTCAGTGATTCTCAACCAGAGTCCAGTGAAGAGCCCTGAGATCCTTTCAAGGGTGCTGTGGGGTACTACACAAGATAAACTTAGAGATTTCAAACAGAAATCCATAGCTAAAAACATTCTGACCTCTTGTCGTCTTCCTCAGTTTTTTGCAATAAAAGAATTGTTCTATTACATTTCTGCAGTCAAAAAAGAGTCAAAACTAAAAGCTGGCATTTTTATCTAACAAGGGGTGCCTTGAATCTGCTGAGGGGCACCTTGAGTCTAAAACCGTTGAGAACCACAGCTATAAGTGAATGCATGAAGGTATCCTCTTGAAATGTAACATTCCCACTGTTCAATCTCTAATTAGTAAAGTGCCACTTCTATTTTTTTGTGCAAATATGCACAGGATGGTTGCCACCCATATTAAGTTTGGTGTGTCTATTCCTTCCAAACAAACACATTGTAGATGTGATAAAAGAAAGAAAAATGAACCAGATCAATGCAGTCTCAGTAATACAATGCAACATCCCAATCTCCTTAGTCTGGCAGGACAGATGCTTGACTAATGGATAAAGATATCTGGGTGCAATGACAGGGCAGATGAGGCCTGGCTAGGTTTCCAGAGGCATGAGTTCAAGCCCTGCTCTGGACTCATGCCAAAGGTTTTCCCCAATTGACCTAGATCTATGTCCCCTGGTCATTTGGGCTGGGGAGTAAAAGGCAACTGAATGTGATGCTGACCCCATCACTCCCTTGTGTGCTGTTAGCTACAGAAACTGGGATGTCTAAACTAGTTCTAAGGGCTGTTAGGCTCAGGTGGACCCTTAACTTGAACAAATAAGGACAGACTCACTCTGGAAGCAAATGGTTAATTTGCATGCTTCTAATTTAGTGATACAAACAAAACGTGCTGTTTTAAAAGCCTACATAGATGCCTAAAGTGGATCAAAGAGGACAAAGAGGCAAGAACCTTATCACTAGCTTTTTAATCCTCCACAGATGTGATCATTTCTACTGAATCCTTGAACTATAATTTCCCTTATGAATCTAAATAGCTATTCCATCATATTGCTTTGAGTCACTGTCTTTAGAGCTCTCTGCTGAGATTTAAACCAAGGAGCTAAAATGACTGACACCAGGAATTGCTCCTGGAAGCAGGTGGGATACTAGTGCAATGCATGGGCTGCGGGTATTGTATGTTCACAGCAGCCCCTGCCTGATTAAGCAAGGGAACAGGATTTTCAATATTTGAAACTTCTGAGCAGTGCAGCCCCACCCACGAGCTGACAGCATTTGTCCAGTATGGACACGACAATGACATGGTAAACTGAAATGAAGTCTGCATCAAAGAGGGAAGGTCTCCAATCTCCTAGCCCACCACTGATGGGATAATATATCTGTTGATCTCAGCTACCTGGGAATTTTCTCAGCTTCTGCATTTGAGGTGCAAAAGTACCCAACTCTGACAAGGACCGGACAATCCACCAACACACAAAAGAAAGAGCAGGTAACCCTATCCATTTTGAGATGACCACCACCTCTCCTTCCCTTTGTCCCAATCGAGATTCAGCCAGTTTATAACCACCCATGCCCCATCTCAGCTAGTAATTGTGAAAGCAGAAAAAGAATCAGTTTCATACTATTTCATGCTAGTCCTGCCGTTAGGCAAAGGCAAAAGAAGAGATCTTTCCTCAACCCTACAGAGAGTAATCGCCAGGGGACAGTTATTCAGTAAAACAGCTTCTGGTATTTTGAAAAAGAGGATGTAACAGAGCTTCCAAATAACAATCCTGCCCATCCTCACAGTTGCTTTTGACCAGGCCTACCCAACACAATTCAAAGACCTAAAAGAATCAGACTGACAAAGAGCCTTTATCCAGGGCAAGAAGAATACTGATGAAGAAAACCACTAAAATCACAATATCCAAAGCTAAAATGAGGCTGAAAGAGAGCAGAAAGGTCCCAGAGATATCTTGTCACAACTTTCCTGAATGTCCTCTTCAAGGAAATGAAGTTTGAGAATGAATGATAAGACTGCTAATGTCAATGATGGCAGGGCTAGCCGCTACACAGTTAGCAGTCTTGGTTTTTTTCTCTTCAAGGGAGATGTATGGCCTCAGACACTCCCTCACCAAAGTAGCTTCAAGTAAATGACTTCAGAAGATTGACTGACTTCTGCAAAGTTATGCGTGCACTCACAGTTCATTCTTAATTAGGGACTGAATATTCAAAGTCTGAAAAAGATGCACTGCACTCTCTAAATGAAACAAGTAATCTGAATCCCTACCTAAGGTGAGAAGCTGTACCTAACTCAACCAGACTGCACTAATGCTCCAACCACAGGAAAGTCAAAACAAGAACAAATAAAACTCCTAAAGAAGTAGGCCCAAAGTCAGACCAAGTGTAAAGGCACCTCTGTTAGTTTCCGTAAAGTGTATCCAGTTATGTCAAGTCTGAATTTGGCTCAAAGTGATTATATAAACAATCCTTTTGTTTTTTTAAGTATCCTTTCAAGTTATTAGGACTAAGATTTAAGTGAAAAGAACTTAAAAATAGCCCTGACTGACATCTTGCAGCTCAAAGGAAAACAATAGAGTAGTCATAAAAACTGCACACATGGAGATGTGTAGATTCTTCCAAGTGATTGACCTTGCAAAACAGCCACATTGAAAATTACCAAATTGTTACAGAACCTTTTAACGCTCTTATGCCTTTGTTAAATAATAAACAAGGTACTAGATTTTCCTATCTTTAAAAGACCTCTAGCATCAACAATAATAAGAACTGCTAGCCTCATAGGAAACTGTTTGAGCTCAACCCAAAAGTGTCAGGAAAAGAAGTGGTGAGAAATGGAACAGCTAGACTAAAGAATCTATCAATTAAATTACAAATGTTACTCTCATTTAGTTAATCCAGCATAACCCCTCTGGAATTTACTCAAAATTTACATCAGTGTGACAAGACTGGAATCTGGTTTTTCACTTTTTCTTATTTCTTTAATGAGCATCAGACAATTTGAAAGATGTATGGCACTTTCCAAACCTGAGAGACAGATTCGCACAAGCAAAAATGTAACATTTCTTTCTCTCTGAAGATTCACCAGGCTGGAGTCTGAATTAATCTGGGCCCCATTTTTAGCATACTCTTAAATGTGTGCATACCATTAAGCATGCGAATTGTTCTACTGACATCACTGATGCTTCCTGGAATTGGGTCTTAAATTGCAGTAAAATCAGGAGTACCTCCACTGAAGTCAATGGGAAATCAGTATGAAACTGAAGCAGGCCTCTGAGTCTTAATGACTGTTAATTGTTAAGCAATGAGAATGTACCCAACCCAAGGGGATAATCCCTGCCCTAAGGAGTTTGTGACTAAAACAACAAAGATTTGGAGAAACATACTTTGAGAAATTCACTGAAGGACAGAATGCATATTTTTAAATATAAATAAGGGTTGTAAAACGACAATGTGGGTGTTTACTGGGTTGTCAGTTTACATCATCAGTCTTTATTTTCCTGGGCAAACTTGCTCCACAGGACACGGTATAAACCTGCAATCAGCAAACACAGGCACAACCACAAAAGGGTTAACTCGCAGCCTAGGTCTTATTCCAGACCCTGAGAGGGCAACTCCAGCTCAGTGATGCTTACTTAGCATCGCAGTCTTCTCTCTTTCTCTCTGAAGGGAATTTCCTGGATCACTACTACAGCCTCTGGCTCCACAATGCACAGTTATCTCAAATCTTCCAGTCTTTTATCAGACCCCGAGAAAGTACCCCAGGCTCAGTATTGCAGTCACTAGCCATATATTCCTCCTTCTCTCTTCCCCCTTTCCTGGGAGCCTTTTAACTTCCTTTGGGCCAGCCAATTCTTTTTTACCTGGCCCAGTCCTCCAGGCAAGCCTGTAATCATTTTCCTACTACCTGCAGCTAGGGCTGCAGCCCCTGAGACAAGCAGCCTGCCACAGGGTGCTTATGGAACATGCATCCACTAGCTTGGATTGTTTTTAATTAATTCTAATTAGGTTGGTAGGACTGTGCATGTGTCCTAGGATTAAAATAATATCATACCTTTCAGTGTTTCCTGCAGAGTCTGTGCAAAGGTTGCTAATCTGTGGCTATCATGATTCTTCCCTGTGTTCTCTCCAGCTGAATGTGACAGGGCCAGATGAAGGTTAACTAGTGTTAGATCATTCATTCCAACCTAAATGACAGCAAACAGAGGAAAAGAGGTTGGGACATTCACAAAGACTTAGGCTCCTCAGTGATGTAATTTCATTTATAGCACCTGTTTTTAACTCTTAGGCTCAGTCACTAGGCCTTCTCTTTTAAAAAGTACAAGGAAGATATCTAACAGATCCAGCTGCAACACAGTTCTAGCCATTCTGTTCTGGACATGTTGCTTTCTGTAAGTTATTACCTTCTTTGGATTGGGTATAACTACAGTACATGCCATGACAAAGAAAAAACAAATCATGCCAACTTTGTTCAGTTATTACAAGTATTAAGTATCCTGAATTATGATTAGTACTGAAATGTCATACTGACCAAGCACAAAACACCTGTTTGCTCACTGGGTCCAGTGAACATATACTTAAGGTAAGGGCTAGAATACAGATCACAAGGTGATGTATATGGAAAGCAAGTACCTTTCTTAAGAGTTAATTGTCCCTAACAGACTTTTGCCCTGTCTGTATTTATTAAGAAAAGTCTACAAACATCATTAAAGGCATCCAAGTCCTTCAAATCAAATTCCCCTGTTTTGAACTGCAGCATCATGCTATTTCATTTGCAGGCAGGTTCTTTGAGTAGGTCTGGCATGTTCACACAAGCACAGACATGTAGATGGGGACACTATTTCAGAAGGATAATCCATGTCTCTAGCTTGCTAATACTCCTACATGTGTTGAGTCAGTGATAAAGCTTGGAAATGTTGTGATGCAACTGGTCCTACATTTCTCCATCACAAACAAGATTTGAGCCTGACTAGCGTCAGAGAGATCAGCCGGCACACCTCTCAAGAGTTCTGTAGCTCTTGTGTGTCCGCACTATGTAACCTGTCCTGTCTACTCCTCCCCACAAAAAAAAAGTTTATGGTCACGTTCTATTGGACTCTATCCCAACCTGCTCTACCTTTAGAGCAGTTCATTTAGGGCAGGTGGAACAAAGATGGCATTGAATGAGGCCATTGCCACAGACAAAGTCGCATTCAGCCTCATGTCACCAAATCCACCCCATCAGAGTCTGTGGAATGAATGGGTGTGTCTACACATGAAATTAGCATGGCTGAATAAACTGGCACAGGCTTATTGATCCCAAGCACTGCATTTGCATGTGCGCCTGGGACCACAGAACATTGAGCTGGGGCACAGCAGCCCCGGGGGTCAGCCTCCCAGGCTGGGATTGCATCAACCCAGCTCGAGGAGTTGCAGAGGAGCTGGCTGGGGGACAAGGATGCTCCAGTGCAGGGCTAGTCAGCAGGCAGCCCCTGCACTATAGCACCCTAGTGCCCCAGCCCCGTCAGCAACTACACACGCGTTGTGGAGTAAATAACCCTGCCACAGGATAGTACTTGTGTATGGCAGCAGTATCCTAGTGGAGTTAATTAGTTTAATTCAGCCTGATAGCACCACAAGTGTGGAAGCCAGCATTTTACTGCAGGGCTAATTAGTCAGATCTGCAGTAAATGCCTCGGGTAGGCATGCTCAGTGTGCAGGAACTTCCTTTGTGCAGACAGAAAGGTGTAACATGCCACAGTGAAAATATTCCACCTTCCTGCTCCACAATGAGCCTCATTGAAACCCATTGATTATTGTTATATCTCAACTCATGGGAGCAGAAGGAAGCAGGTGCTTCTTGGTCTTGAACTCTGTTTCCCTTTGCCTGTTCAGTCTGGAGAGATACATCTCTTCATGCTTTATCATAATAGTCAAAATGCTATACCAATCAGGCAGCAAGCCAACATACCAGCTTCCAGTCAAGGTCAGGCAACTTTTACTTATCCAATGATTCATCCAATGTAGCAGTTTAAGATTTTCTATCTAATAATTAATTTTAATAAAAACTTAACTAAGACGGCAAACCCAATACCATGCAACTACCTTGAAATGGGCAAGATAAGGGTGAGGATAGATGTGCTTCCCATTGCCGTTGGTGTGTGCATTCTCTTGACAAGAAGCATCTCTTAGCTCAATGCCAGCAGTCATGTCCCAGAGGAAGCCTGAATATTCAACACCCTAAAATTCGAAAGGGAAAAGCTGGTTAAAAAAAAAGAAAGCACTAAACATTCTGGCATTGTACTATAATACGCATAGGGTTAACTTCAGCTCTCTGTAGTCTACAGCATGTTAACGCCCAGGGAAGTCAAGGGCATTGCCATCAGTGATTAAGAAAACATGTAACAGAGAAAAATGGAAAAATCCATGTTAATTCAGAAGGTAAAATAAGTTTAACTTATTATGTTTGCCAGGGGAGAAGGGAGATGAAACATGCAAAGCTACAAATGATAGACAGTAAGCTCCTCCAATCATTCAAGTTACCTAAATGTTCCACTGACCAAATTCAGTTCAGATGTAATGCAGCATCTCAGCCTACAACTTCCACTGACTTCCAAGAAACTTGCTTATGCCAACGACTGAAATTATACTGGTTTGCTACTTACAGCCACTTATGACTGTTTTCCAGTGGAGTTACAACCATAAACCTTGCAGCACTGCTCATCTCTGCCAACAATTTGGTAAGCTGTGGTATTGCACTAGTAGTATGGCTCCAAGCCTCATGGGCAGTGGTGGAGCATAAGCTACAGCCTTTCAAGGAACATAGTAGGAGCTCCTCTGACCTCTGCTCCCTATTTAGTCCAGGAGACCTGACTCAGCTATAATGCCTCTGTGAGCTCATGCTGGGGTGGCCGGTGTCTTATTACCACTCTCTCACTACCGGTCTTTCTTGCTCTCCCACATGCACATACATACACACGTACTGCCATTTTTAATACCTCCCTCCAAATAAATTCTAGTTAAATCCACCCCAGAGAACAGCTGTCCATTTCCAGCTGTTATAAAGAAATAGTTCCATAAGCTTTATAAGAAAGCACTAGGGCATGCTAGTCTAGTCTTTGCTAGCTAAGTTTGGGACTGCTTGCTGCTTTGAAATAGTGCCACAATTATTTTATCAAGCAAAAGACTATTTATTGTTCAATATCTATCAGAGGGTATAACCAAAGATGAGGCAAAGGGGAAACACTTTCCCTTGTTCCCTCCATTCCCTGGCTCCAGATTTTCTCTTAAAGTGACTACTAGAAATCAATATTTGGATGGGCTGACAAGGCAAATGTGATGGGAGGTGCCTCTGCCAAATAAAATGGATGCATGGAAGCCCAGGCCTCAGACACAATCTATTTTCTTGCATTATTTAACACAGGAGAATATCTTGGGATGCAGTTTGTCCTGAAAGTACTATAGGCAACAAAGATGCATTACTTTACTGTAATGTGTTTATGTACAGAATGTTTGCATCTGTCTTTCCTACTGGGCCATTAACTGATTAATTTCTTGGCTTAGTAAATGGTTCAATAGCATAGTCAGATTTGTTATTTGCTAAAGCACACGAGTCCATGGGAAAAAAAAAAGTTTTGTTCATGGTTTGGGTGCAGACTTCCTCTGTAGTTTGGGTAAATCATTCATCCCCCTTCTCTCTGAGGTCCTTATCTACAAAACGAGAGTTAATAATGATTTTGATTCAGCCCTTACTCAGTCTGCTGACATGGAAGACTAAGACCCAAGTAAGACTTCTAGATACAGCCAGTTAATACTTAATTTTTTTGTAAGATTAATGGGGATAGTTTGCAAAACTTTTAAATGCTGTAGTTTATTGTAGTTTAAAGACATTTGCAATAAATCCCAATGGGAAAGCATCTCCAACAAAGGAAAGAAAATGGCTTGAAATGGGTTAGCCCACTGTACACTAATATATTTTTTCAATATATTTTGAATATATTCAGCAAGAGGAGATGCAACTAAGCAAGTGTTACTGCACTACAGGATAAAGACTTCACTGCAATTTTCCAAATACAGGAAATGCTGTGTGGAAAAAACATTGTAGGGTCTGACTGGTTTGTTCTTTAATGTTACTACAGCATATTTTAAATACATGTGATGCAGCTTATGGAATGTCTAGCATAAACTACATTTCCAGATGAGAAGAGCATGCTGAATGGACTATCTGTGTGGTCTTCATTTGCGAAGGAAGAACACTGGAAACTTCTAACTTCTACCCAACATGTTATCATATAGCAAGCTTAGTCAACTAACAGAAAAGCAGTTGGAAGTACTTCAGCATGTCAGGATGCAGAATGCAGGCCTATCTCCTGACCTTTGCTACACATATTGGTTTTTATATACATTTTTTTCCTAGCATAAGTATTCCTAAGGATTATGAAAAATGATTCTTTCTAGAAATCAATAGCAAAGTCAAACCAAAAACCATATGAAGAGTCAGCTCAAATCACAAGAGAGTTGCAACCTTGCCAAAAAATTGCAGAATGCTTTGGCTTAAATTAAAAATATGTCCTTGATCTGAGCAAAACAAAGTGAAGCAAAAGGTCAAGTGCTGGGGATTAACGTACCTTATGTAGCTGGCCTGAGGGCTTCTCGGAAACAACACCCTTCCAGCATCCTCTAGGGCCCTTCCACTTGCGGATGTTTGGCAGAGTTGGCTGGTTCAACTCCATACAAAACTGCAAAGAAAAAAGCATAATCTTTGTAGGAGGTATTTCCCCCTGCTTAAACCAGAGCAGTAAAGCTACAGCAGCATTAATAAAAGACATACTCTTGATGACAGACTATAAACTGTACTGAAATATTAAACGTGCTCCATTTACAGACTTGGGGCCAGCTCCTCAGCCAACCATCTTGACTTCACTACAGTGATGTCATTTTACACCAACTGAGGCTTAGATTGCAGTATCTTACGTTGTGCCAGTTTGAGGACACCAGGGAAAAGGCCGATTGTTAATACAGACCAAAGAAAAGCATTCTGCTAGGATGTAACAGAAACACTGACACTAACTCTTTTTGCACAAAATGGACCACAGTTTGCACCAACTTGCATCTGTTTTTTAAATTTAAATCTTTTTTAAGCAGCTCAGGACAGAGTATATCAGTGCACTTTAAAAAAGAAAAGAAATGTAGTCCTCAGCTAATTTATCCCAAGCATGTATAACTGCGCTGGAGTTAGAGGGTTTGCAGGTTTCCAAACACCATTCCTAGTAAAACGCAATAGCCACCTTGTTGGACTTGAAAGGATCTCTTCTGTGCTACCTCCAATGATTATAACTACTTTAACCCCCAGACCGTCAGAGGGCCAGACCCCTGGGGTTATTCAACCCATCTGTACTGTTCTAATGGTAGAAAAAGGCCAGGGAGTGGGCAAACCCAGCCGAGGTTTCCTACAGTACAGGAAATCCCTGTGCAGCACAGAGCTGGCTTTACTCCAAACCTTGAGAAGTCTCTTGGTGGAACGGACAAAACAGGAGGAAAGGTGTGGTCAGAGGCTTGCTGTGGATTGATGATCCTGGCTGACATAACAGGTCCTTGCATCAGAGCTCCTGTTACTCCAACTTATGTCAGAGGATTACAGAGGTTTCTGGCAGTCTTAAGGAGAAAGGAGGCACACAGGCACCCTTTCCTTCATGCCATTTGAAGCCTGGGTTGAGTACAGCTTGGCTGAATCACAGGGACAGGCTCACAGATTCAAGTACAACAGATGCAGATCAATGCAAGCACTGTTAAGTATGCTAAAGCCATGCTACTCTTTATAACGCCACTTAGAAAATTAATATTGGCTACCCCCAGCTGCCTGTCATGTGGCCCTCGATAGCTTGCCAAAACTCAGTAAGCAGCCCTCCACCTGAAATAATTGCCCGCCCCTGCTTTAAGAGAATGCAGCAGGCCAGGCTGGTTGTATGGAGCTGTGGTGGTAGGAGCACAGGCTGGCCCTCGATTTAAAAAGGGAAACTCCTTTGTGTGTGGCTACGGAGCCACATGACAAAGAGGGATGGGTATTTAGGGCATATAAACCCAGGGCCTAAGCCAAAACAGGCAGTCTGACTCTGGCAGCAGGGAGAGGAGCTCCTGGGCAGGATGTGCTGCCACCACAAGGATTGGGCCCCCTTGTAGATCCCCACCCTAGCACGCAAACATCTTACAAATCAAGGTTTCAGGTGTTTTGGCACTCTGCCAAAAAACATTGTCAATCCCTGATTATAACAACCATTCCATGGGACTTGCACCAGGGATACTTTTGCTCAACATCTTTCTACCATTTAGATAATTTACTTAACTCATCAAACAAAAACTATTGTCAGAGGTAAGAGTTCTGTTGTAAATCTAAGCAAGGAGTTTACTTATTTTTATGCTGCAGGTGGCTAAAATGGCAGGTCAGAAGGCAAACTGAGCATTGGATAGTAATGAGTAAAGATCTTAAAGAAATCCACTACTGAAAAGAGCACTTGCAAGTGAACTAGTATAACGCTACAAATTGATCTTACAAGGCTCTGATTTGTTTCCTCAAAGTAGAGAATATAAAAGATGACCTGCTTCTTCTGCAAGAGAATGTGCACTTGCTTGCTTAGGAATTTTTGCTCAAGTGAGAAGGGCTTTTCTTAATGCTGTTCTGCACATAAAATCCAAAGGCAGAGGACATTAGATTTTACCTTGTGCAATGTAGAAATATGGGTAAACTCCTAGCCAACATTAAAAAATAGTCCTTATTCACTTACGTAGCTAAATTAGGTCCCTGTTAAATCCATTTTGAAAGAATCCTTTGGACAAATGAGAAACATTCAGATGAAACTTTTGAACAAAAGCTTGCATTTTTGCAAACCACCCCCATAAAGAATAAAGAAGGCTATGTTGTGCCTGGCTTCCTGTGATCGGAGACTGAATGAAGAAGAACTTGCATTTGAATGCTTGTCTAACTTTATCTCAACTATGTAGTTGGTCCAATAAGATATCATTCACCCTAAGAAATTCCTGCCTCTCATAGAAAGAATAAATTAATTTGAGTTTTTTCCTATCGATTTTTTTCTGACTTCAGGGTTTTCAAAGCATTAACAATTCAGGATTTTTAAGTCTAGAAGGAAGGGAACTGAAGGGGCTCTGCTGCTTGTATCATCCATCCACTGCATTTTGCTATGGAGTACCTTATTTTCTTAAATCCTGGATGAATGCTGAGTCTAGCTTTGAATCCAACCAATAATAATGATGGCAACAACTGCCTTTACCAGCTCACTCCTTTGCAAATGTTTCTTATATTTACCCCGTTTTTACTGCTGCAGCTACAGATAGTCAATTTTGGTTCTTGTTGTCCAAGCAGGTTTAAATATACTGGAACACAGACCTAGGAAATTAAATTTCCATAACAAGTGAAATCACTGGAAGGTGTACCATCTACAGGAGGAAATCCCTTCTGATTGGCTGCCAACCCCACTGCAAACTTCCAGGGCTAGGGACAGACATTCAAAAAGCCTGAGCCTGAATTGATTCAATCTTTGTTGGTTAGTCTAACTTGGCTAGGTCAAACCGATTTGCAAGTGTACAGACATTCCCTCTGAACTGAGGAAATGTAGGCACATGCTGCAGTGGCTCAGGCTAGAGGCCAAGGGGCACTACAGCAGCCCTCCCTTCCCTTGCAGAGTACTGAGCTGAAGTGGGACATGGCCAAGCCCCAGCAGGAAGCTTTGATTAGGAAGGTGTGTAAACCCCCACCCTGCCTGCACTGTCCCAAGCTTTTCCCCGCTCACTACTCAAGGGGTGGGAGTGTTGCCAGCCCCCAGCTAGCACACTGAGGCAAAGGGGAGGTGTGCGGTGCATGCATATGTTGATGATACTAAGATTTTCAATCTCCCTCTCCCTGCATCTTCATACTGTCTGCAAACCAGGCAGGTGAGGGAGCCAGCAAGGAGCTGATAACACAGTGTTTAGCAGCCCAGCAAGAAAACAAAAACTTCTCTCATTAGTTAAAGCTCTTCTTAAACAGCTTTTTCCAAGGAAGGAATGGAGGGATATTACCAGATGACCTGTTGATTAGCTCCAAAAAGCCCTAAGCTGACACTGTCCTGTCTGCCTTTGTCCTGTCCCAGTGAAATTGGACACACACACCTTTCAGCATTAGCTAGTATACCACACGCCAGCTATGGGGTATGAGGCTGGGGTCCATGCTGTGGGAGATGGGAGGAAGAGAGGGGAGGATCCCTGCTTAGGCAGTGAATGGTGAGGGCTGGGCTGGGTTGGGGCAAGAGGAAGCCAGGCAGATGCGGCTGTGCCTGCAGTCTCCACTGGAGCTCTGGCTAGGGAACAGAGGGGTGGGGTCAGTCCTGATCTCTGGAGCAGACAGCCCAGCCCAGGGCTGCAAAACATCTGAGATGCTGAGGGACTCTGGTTTAACTTAAACCAGGAAGGGGCTTTGGACAGACATTGCATAAACCAATTTGACCTAAATCAGTTACATCTGATACTACATTTAACCAGGTTTATCTTAAAACCAGTTTCAGCCATTCTGAAATTGGTTTATGTGCACTGAACTTATGTTCTGTTACAGGTTTAAACCAGTTTCTGATCATCTAAACCACTTTATGTGTAATGTCTGTCCCTAGCCCAGCAGGACAACCTTGACTGCTTCAGGAAATGTAAGACCTCTTCTCTCTACTTCTCAATGACACCATTTCACAGGAAGAAAGAATCCCAGCATTTCAGGGCTACTCTGTTCCCTTCTACCCCCCAAGAGCAACTGGATGGCTCCTCTGGCCTGTTTTCCTGTTTCCTCTTGGTCCAAACAACACAGCTTAAGAAGGGGGAGAGAGACCCTGCTGCAACCCCTCCTAGGAATCTCAGGAGCTGCTGCATGAGCAGAAAAGTGGTTGGGGACAGAGGGAAAAATGATGGGGGCTGCAGGCAGAGGAACTGTTGTGGGAGCTGCAGGGAGAAGGGCAGAGAGGAGGGTGTAACAACCTGCAGGTTCTTCAGAGGGCAGAACTGACTGGAGAGATGGGATTAATTTAGGAGATGGAAGCAAAGATCATTGCTGGACCAGGCAGGTGGGGGGGGGGGAGCGGCAGGCCCCTCACCACCATCACAACCTTTTTTTCATATCACATTAAGCAGTGCCAGCCAGAATAACTGCTTTATGTAAAAGGTTAACTATAGCAATGCAGTAATTGTGTTTACTAACAGAGCCTCCCATATGCAGTCTGTGTTAAGTCAGACAGGACGAGTTTCACAGGATACCACAGTTTATCCTTTATCACTCTGAATTTCCCATTTGCAATGCCATTCTGAGTTGCCTTCTCCACAGGAAGGCAGATCTGAGTGCCGTCCTGCTCTACAAAAGGAACATCAGGGCGAGGTCTGAGCCCATGGCCTGCTCTGAAGTGGACACCTTCTGTCCTGGAAGCAAAGGTGTGAGAGCACTCACCCACATGGAAAACAAACATGACCCAAGAAAACACACACTGGAGTTTTTATAAAGTAGTTTGTAATCAGGTTGTTCTTGTTAATCAGCAATTCTCCTTCAGAGGATCCTTAAATTGCAGACACAAAAGCATTAAAAAAAAAAAATCACACTTAAAAAGAGGCTTGATGTGAGCCCATTAATATGGCACAGTATGCTTCTGCAAAGTAATCACTCTGTGAACTTTAGAAAGACACTCAAAGCAATTAACTGTCCAGTTTGTTAATTTTCTATAGCAGTGTTTGAACCACATGGGTATTAGAGTAAATGTAAATGGTAACATACTTCATTGAAACAGTGCTGACTTCACTTCCACAAAAAACCGATGTGTAAAATGCCTTGTTTATCCATCTTCACATTTCTTAAACAGATTGCTTGCAGAAACAGCTTTAATAAGCATTTTTTTTTTGGAGAGGAGCAGTGCAAAGAGGCAGCTGATCCCTGGAAACATGTGTTCTTAAGAACAGAGGAATTAGATTTAAAGGTGTCAATACCTTTGGAAACACACCTCTGAAATCACTGATCTGACAGCATAACATTAGCAGATATTTTACTTATGTGTGGTGAGACAGACTTCATGCTTCTTCCACGGCGCAGGGTTGAGCTGCCAGCTCTAGGAAGGGGCTGCTCCACCCAGCTCTGCGGGGCCCCCCCAAAGTGCGGGGCCTGGGGTGGTTGCCCCGACTTGCTGTACCCTACATGGCTCTGGCTGCCACTCTCCACAGCCTTCACACCTAATGGACCTTTCCACAAGTCTCCATTTTCCTTTTGCCTGTCTCACCCTCTGTTGTTACACTTCCCCTTGTTTTGAGAGCCCTATCAAACCAGAAGCATGTTACCTGAACTGAGTTCTGTTCCTTCCACTAGTCACGCAGGGGGAGCCTACTTCTGCTCACAACCGAAAATACCGTTCCTAATCAGGATGAGACACCCGTGGTTCTTCTCCAAGCTACTGTGAAGTCTAAGCAAAGAATGCTGAGTTAGGTTCTCCTTTTCCTGAAAATACTCTTCAGACCTTCAGTTTTTAGTTGCAATGTCTAGAGTTAACACTGATTCTCTAGGAAAACAGAATATGCTGTTGCTGGAAAATTTGTGTAGTGAGAAAGTCGTAGGGATTTCACTTACTCAACTAGCCAGGCTAGGCAACTGCCATGGACCTGATACTCCACTCTCCTGAACTTGCGTTATCATTACTTCCATGCAAAAGTGGCTAGGGACAGACATTACACATAAACTGGTTTAAGTGATCAGAAACTGGTTTAAACCTGTAACAGAATAGAAGTTCAGTGCACACTAACCAGTTTCAAAATGGTTGAAACTGGTTTAAGATAAACGTGGTTGAATGTAGTATCAGACTTAACTGATTGAGGTCAAATCAGTTTATGGAACTTCTGTCCTGGACCCCTTCCTGGTTCAAATTAAATCACGGTTCCCCCAGCATCCCAGCATTTTCCAGCCCTGGGCTGGGCTGGGCTGGGCTGGGCTGTATGCTCCAGAAAGCATGGCTGGTCTGGCTCTTCTGCTTTGTAGCTGGAGCAGTGAGGGCTGGTTCACTGGCTGGCTCACTGTCCTCCCTCCCCCACAAGAAAACTCCAGCTAGGGCCTGGGGCCAGGGAAGTGGGGGGCGGTGTTAAACTTCCCTTCCTCCGAGTATGGAGCTGCCCTGCCCTGCTTACTTAGTGCTGGCTGTGTCTGTGGACTACAAATCCAAGAGGCACCTGGAAGCAGGAAGAGGAAGTGATGCAGAATCCTGCTGCTGTGACTGTAGACTGCAAATCCCAGATACCTCGGGGGCAGCCAGAAGAGGAAGCAAACACACCCATGCTAGCTACATGCCAGAGAGCTGTGCTTTAGTGCCCCCTGGCTTCTGGCCTGAACCACTGCAGGCATGTAGATGCATTACCTGAATCAAAGGTAAATATCTGTTCACTCCTGTTTCAATTTAATCTCTGCAGTTTACACTACCCTGCAAAGACTGAATCACTTCAGCCTCAGGCACTATCTGTACTTAGCCAGTGAGTCCAAAGTGGACATTAAGGTGCAATCAGCTCAGTATTCTCTGCTTAGTTATGCAGGCTGGTAGCATTTTCATCTATTTGGCACAGGCATGGACAGCTGAGCATAGTGTGGAGCACAGGAGAATCATACCCTTTATGTTTACCTTGATTATTCTACAATTAGCAGAACACAAGGAATGGAAACCCAGAAGATCTGGATCCAACTCCCCATCCACATAACCTTGGGCAAGTGGTTTTCATTCTTTTTTCTTTGAGCATTAATTCCCATCTATAAAATAGGCAATCAAGACTCATAGCAGAGATGATATCTTTTATTAGACCAACAAGATTTTTGCAAAAAAA
>NW_017729006.1:28453687-28456817 GCF_001723915.1 Gavialis gangeticus | reverse complement strand
AAAAAAAAAAAAAAAAGTCTTTAAACACTCCTTAAACTCTTCAGTTTTTTTCTGTGGATACATACACTAGTGTTTGGGAAGTGCTCAGATACTACTCTCTTGATAGGAACCATATAAATATGAAGATCAATTGAGTCCCTTTGCTAAAGCATAGTGTTTTATAGATGGGTATTCAATTAGTCTCTTCCAGATAGACTTCATTAAAGGTCTTTTAATATGTTTTCACTGTTGTTTAAATATTGATATTGCATAAAAGAAGATAAAACTTGGAAACATTATTTGGGCCTGACAGATAGCTGATTATTAGCTATCGCAAGGTAGTGCAGAAAACTAATGTGAAATCAATTTCAAGTCACAGAAATGTGTGTGTAAGTATGTTCTGGGATAAAAAGCTTTCTACCTCTTATTTTTTATAATTTGATTGCATAATAAGAATACATTTAAACAACAATGACCTTGTGGCTCATAGGAGCTTGAGTTATATATAAATAAAACAAAAATGGAAAAAAAACCCCAAGGGAACAAATATGAAATTAGTAAGATACCAAAATGTTTACGTCAAGTTTGAGTCTGCCTCACTTTTTTCTTGTGGCTTTATGCTTTGAAAGGTCAGTTTGTGTCTCCTACCTTTGCTCTTTATAGTTTGATCAGGGACTAGCTTTATATAGGCCTTCTCTCTCTACTATTTTATTTTTCTTCGTAATATCACCAATAATACTTATTATTACATTTTAAATAGCAAATTTTTTTTTTTATCTCTGAAGTGCTTCATAAACACTAAGGTCACAAGAATTCTCTGAAGAGTCTCTTTCTTTTACAGACTGAAACTCAGGACATCCGTGTACAATCAAATCGCTGCAGGACAAATGAAAACAAGGGTTTAAGCCATGTCAACTGTTCCACAATAACCCCAGTAAAAGCTAATCCAGGGTGGTTTCCCCCTCAGTGAAAGAGAAGTGAGCTTCTATAGGTTAACATTTATTTACTGAAGTATAATAGCAGCTGTGTTAACATATGAACTATTAACACCTAACAATGGACACTAAGCCTGGAGCTCATTTATCTCATAGTAACTTGATCACGTGCCTGTGCACTGAGGTAGTGCAGGTCAGCACTACACACTCTGCAGAGCCTGTAAGTCAGGGGTGGGCAAGATGTGGCCCGGGGGCCAGATGCAGCCTGTGAGGCCATTCTATTCAGCCCACAGGGCCCTTAAAAAATTTAGAAAATTAATATTTATCTTCCCTGGGCTGCCTGTCACACGGCTCTCAATGGCTTGCCAAAACTCAGTAAGTGGCCCTCTGCCCAAAATAATTGCCCACCCCTGCTGTAAGCAGTCTCTTACACCGTCTCTGACTCACACGCACATGCGCGCGCGCGCGCGCGCACACACACACACACTCATTTTGCATGTGTGGATACCTGCTTGTGCACTTTACAGTTTAGCAAAGCTGTGCCCACTGGAGTGCTGGAACTGCACTTCAGAAACCCATTTGTCCTGGATGAAAATTCTAATATTGGCCTGTACACAAATGTTAAAATGGTTAATTCATGTGTTTAGGCACAAGTAGAAGTCTTGGGGCCAAAATCAAGCTCTCAGGGTTAGATCCAAAAAGCAACCAATATTTAAGTCTTGCAGCACCTAACAGTAGATATCTCCCCTCACAGTGAAATCCAGCATGCTGTCCGTGCTGGGCAAGCAGGATCTCTATACAGTCTCTGGTGAGTAACAAGCCTCAGAATGGGCTTCTACACAGTCCCAAGTGATGCAGGAAGCTGGTCAATAGGCAATGCTGAGGACAGCAGTGTATTTTAAATCCCACCCCTCTGTGGGGCATGGGTATCTCAGAGGGTCATGGAGGCACCTCCACCTCCTTGGGATCCACAGCTTCCAACCCTTTCCTTGTGTTCTTTCCTTCACACTCTTTTCATTTAAAAAAATCATCATGTTGGGGCAGACACTGCAGCCCCTATAATATCCTAGGGGTTTAACTAGGATATTTGAACCCCTAGGATATTGGGAGACCTGGGGTTCAACTACAATATTTGAACCAACAGGAAGTGGGAGACCTGAGTTAAATTCCTTCCTCTGCAGTCCCCAACTCCCCCCAAAAAGAATGCCCTCTACACTAGCATATAGGGTATTCTGAGTGAGGATACTCTCCACTTTTCCAGTTGAAGTTGGATCATTGGGCAGAAAGGAATTCAAGATTCACTGGCCTAGAGAGAGAGAGAAAACACAAGAGAAAAGACTGAAACCTAGTAGTTAGGCCATGCACCTGAGACAGAGTTGTGAGCCTCAGTCCCTACTTCCAGAACTGTTTTTTGTATTTAATATTAAATAGTCACTGACTAAAATATAGAAACACAGAAAACCTACCAGCTGTATCCCCTCAGAGGAGATTGGTAGAGGAACAACTATTTTCCAGATCCCAAACGGACTTAAACCACAAACCAGACACCAAGATGCTCAAACAAGTCAAAACTGGCGCATGCACAAAGTTGTAACTCTATGGCCTGGGGAACTACAAACCTCTAGGATTAGGTGGCAACTGAGTGAGAAGTCTCAGGATTGCAATTTTGGACTTAAATAACAAAGGCATGCAGTAAGGCAGCGGCCCTAGATTTTAGGAGGGCAAACTTCAGCAAGCTAAGGAGGATAGTTGGAGAAGCGCTGAGGTCCCGGAGGGAAGGGGAGCCAGGTGTCCAAGGAGAGTGGTCGCTCCTTAAGGAGACGATCCTCCAAGCCCAAAGGAAGGTAATCCCAACGAGGATCAGAGGGAGCAGGAGAGCACACAAGCTTCCATGGCTCACCAAAAGCATCCAGGAATGTCTCCTTGCTAAAAAGGGGGCTTACACCCAATGGAAAGAAGGGGTCATCACCAGGGAGGACTATTCTGCAGTTGGTCGGGGATGTAGGGGGGTAGTTAGGAAGGCCAAGGCAGAGATGGAACTGGGACTAGATTAAGGATAATAAGAAGTCCCAGATTAAGGACAATAAGAAGTCCTTTTTTAAATACATAGGGGGTAAAAAGAAGGTCCTGGGTAATGTGAGGCCCTTGCAAGACGCGCTGGGAAATTTGGTTGTCACACCAGATGGCAAAGCTAACATGTTTAACGATTTCTTTGC
>NW_017729006.1:28445503-28453423 GCF_001723915.1 Gavialis gangeticus | reverse complement strand
GCTTCAAGAGGGATGTGGACAGCATGGAGAGGGTCCAGAGGAGGGCCACTCACATGATCGGGGACAGCAGGGCAGGCCCTATGAGGAAAGGCTACGGAACCTGAACCTGTTCAGCCTCCAAAAGAGAAGGCTGAGGGGGGCTCTTGTGGCCTGTTATAAACTAGTCAGGGGAGATCAGCAGGCATTGGGGGAGTCACTGTTCCCCCGTGCACCGCCACAAGTGACCAGGAATAACGGTCACAAGCTGGCAGAGGGTAGGTTTAGGTTAGATATCAGGAGGCGCTACTTCACGGTCAGGGCAGCTAGGGTCTGGAACCAACTTCCAAGAGAGGTGGTGCAGGCTCCTACCCTGGGAGTTTTTAAGAGGAGGTTAGATGAACACCTTGCTGGGGTCATTTGACCCCAGTACTCTTTCCTGCCACGGCAGGGGATCGGACTAGATGATCTGCTTAGGTCCCTTCCGACCCTAGAAACTATGAAACTATGCAGTACCTTGTAGAGATGCTCAAGTTAGTTTTGGTACCAGAAGCAGAACAACCCCATGTCTGTGTGCAGCTCTGATATCACTAGTATACCCTGCTTCTCAGCAGGGCTAAATTGGTCCAGTACAGCATCATACTAGTGCAGCTATACTGCTTCCTGTCCCCAAGCTAGTTCATTCAGCATTAACGCCGATATTTTTATGTGGTACTGGGCTGTGCCTTACATTGCATCCCACTTTAGGAACCTGAGTCCCTCTTGGGATCTGGCCCAAGGCCAGCAAAGAACAGGCATAGCCCTGGTCCAGTGTTCAGACCACAACCCTCTCAAAAAAAAAAAAAATCTCAGAGTACTGAATACCATGAACCAAATTAGAAGTCTCACAGCACTGTGGGCTATTAAATGAGCTATTAAAAATTTCTCAACCAGTTTATAATCTGGTACAAAATTCTCCTCCAGCATGCCAGGAATCTATGCTGTGCAGTAATGGAGCCACCACCTTTTTCTAGGAAAAGCATGAGAAGTGAAGTTTTTTAATGTACTTGATCATGCACACATTAAGGCCAAGGGCAAGGCTCTTATTGATATTTAGATGAAGTGTGATCAGGCCCAATGTGAAGTGCTGAGCCTGCTATGTGATGAAGAATAAGGTATGAATACATTCCTCTAGAATCTCCCTCCCAGATTTGCTGAAAATGGTCAAAAATTTAAGCTCACTGTCAACGTGCTGCCATCGCTCATTGTTAGCAGGGAGCCACACTAAGAACAACCTCTTGCCAACAGATAAGGATCACAGAAAATTATGGACCTTTAATTTAGGGCATAGAAGAAAGAGACAGTTGATGGCAGAATACAAGATGTATGAATCAGCTGAACAGGATGGGCCTGAGAGGCTATGTAGGCAAAAGTGAAAAAAATTGGCTAGTTATATGCTTGCTAGCAACACAACCAAAAGAGACTTGGGGGTCTTGACTGATCACAAGATGAACATGAGCCACCAATGCGATGCTGTGGCCGGGAAAGCAAACCAAATTCTGGCATGCATCCACCAGTGGATGCATCTCATGCAAAATCAGGGATGTCATCCTCCCACTTTACTCAGCCTTAGTGAGGCCGCAGCTGGAGTAGTGCATCCAGTTTTGGGCCCCCCACCTCAGGAGGGACGTGGGTAAGTTTGAGAAAGTCCAAAGGAGAGCCACCTGCATGATCAAAGGCCAAGAGAGCAAGCGTTACAAGAAGAGGCTGAGGGACTTGGGACTCTTCAGCCTGGCGAAGAGAAGGCTCAGGGGGGACTTGGTGGCAGCCTATAAGTATATAAGAGGGGTGTGCCAGGAGCTGGGAGAATAGTTGTTTACCAGGGTTCCCCAAGGGATTACTAGGTCTACCGGCCACAAACTTCTGTAAGGCCAATTTAGACTGGACATAAGGAAAAAATTCTTTACAGTCCGAGTGTCCAGGGTCTAGAACAGATTCCCCCCAGAGGTGGCACAAGCACCCACTCTGGACTCATTCAAAAGGCATTTGGATGCATATCTTGCTGGGATCATTTGACCCCAGCAGACTTCCTGCCTATAGTAGGGGGACTGGACTTGATGATCTCACAAGGTCTCTTCCAGCCCCTAATGTCTATGAAATCTTTGAGAAACAAAGTTTATTACTTCTTAAACTGCAAAGTCTTTGGGACAGGACTGATATATATGTTTGTACAACACCTAGCACAATCGAGCCTAGGATCTCAAGGAGACTGGCTGGTTTTATTATTACACTGTTCAATCCCCGATCATAGTACCCTGCTAATCTTCTCACTGTAACTATTGTGCCTATTCTTAGAGATAAACACCAGGTCTTATCATCCCTCCCTCAGGTGCGTATTAAAAACTGAAAGCATATGAACAGGCCTTGGCTTTGCAGATGCACACAGATAGGTATTCTCTTGAAAAAAAACTAACACCCTGAAAACAGGTACAGCTCTGTGAGTGCACGGTTTTGTTTGCATTATTGTGTAGCACATGAAGACAAGACAACGGAAAGGTTCCCCTTAATGCTTTTACATTTAATCTCTTCCTTTTATACTACTCTATAAATCATTTTTTCCTTTTCTGTCAGCCGAGTCAGTGTAATTAATAGTCTTGTTCTTGCTCTCACTGTAAAAAGAGTTTTGTAGTTGCTGTATATAATTAAAAGGTATTCTACTGAATTGTATTATCCCCAGGATCAGTTGAGTTTAATTTGGATAATACTATATAGCATGTAGAACAAAGATAAGTTGTTAAAATAGCTTTTGTGTTCTGGCACATTTAAGAAACAGCCTCAGAGTAAGAAACCAAAACGAGGATATACAATTGATGAATACTGAAATCAGCTGTATGTGAATGGGGCTGTGAGATTGAAAGCTGATATAATCTCAAGTATGCCAGACACCTTGCATCGTATTATTGGCTCGACAGCTGTCTCAAACATGATTCAGCCATGTTTATTGCAAGTTCTTACAATGAATGAACGGTAAATTAGAATTGGATAATTATGAAGAAAGTTATTTAAATCCCTAAGTAAATGGTTACATGGTTTGCTGAAAAAAATATGCTGAACTGGGGTGTAAATACTCCTGTCCGATTGGGGAAAGAGAGACATTCAACACACATAGGCCTCTGAAGTGGATACACATGGGTCTTCTTATTTTCCTGTTTAGGGGCATTACTTTGTGCCATATGGTTATCCAGATATTACACTTGGCTGTAAAAAGGGCGACTATAAAGTATTCAGATTAGGCTTGAAAGTAAGGAGGGGACATACTTTTGTGCGTTATGTCACAGTATGATCTAATAAAATATAAATACAAGGAGAGCTAAAGAATACCAGTATTCAAGACATGATTACATACTTGTACATTCGTTTATCCCCATATTATTTCTAACCACACATGCTCAAAAAGCACGAATCTGTCTCCAAAGAAAAAAAGTTCTAATTTTTTTTTAAAAGATGAAAAAACCTTCTTGTATTTGCCTTCTGCATCTCTGGGGCTCCCACCTCTTTTTGCACTCATGAAGCTCAGAAACGTCAGGGTTCATTTTATCCCTCTGTGTGTCCACCTGACAGTTTTCGAGCCAAGTAAGTGGCATTTGTGGCACCTGCACATAGTTTGCAACTCTATTACTCATGAAGCATGAATGTGCAAGCATCCATATGGCTGCTAAGCATGCATAGCAGGCTATGCCCTGGCTAGGCAGGAATCTGAGGGCATGTCTACATGTGCTATCACTGCATAGATAAACCCTGGCGCTTATTGCTCTGGAGTTCATTGCTCCCAGGCACGCCATTCAAATGGCATGTCTGGGAGCAAACAACTCCAGATCAATAAACTTTGTAGTTTACTCATGCACAGCATGCAGAACTGAATCAAAGCAGCCCCAGCTGTTAGGAGGGCCCAGGGGTCAGCCTGCCAGCCCCGGGAGCTCCCTCCAGCTCAGTGTGCTGTGGAGGGCCTGCCTGGGGCACAAGGGTGCTTCGGTGTGGGGCTAGCTGGCAAGCAGCCCCCACACTGAAGCACCCTCGTACCCCAGCCAACCCCTCTAGTGTCTGCGTGTGCACTACTACAGATTTTTTTTACAGCAGGATAGTACTTGTAAATTAATCTACTCCAGCCTAGCAGGGGTGCATAGGTAGATGCCAAGATGCTTACTGAGCAGCTATTTAGTCAACTGTGCAGTAAACATCTTGTGTAGACACACCCAGAAAGCATTAAAAAAAAAACCAAAATAGGAAGAGGAGTACCAGCCCATATTTTAGTCCCAGCAGCTCAGTGGTTACAGCATTAGCTCAGGAGGGGGTTTGAAGCTTTGCATCTCTGACTTGCCACAGGAGTGTTCTAACAACCAGGCCACAAGCCAGGAATTCATTCTCTCCAGCCTTCTTTTTGGAACTGAGCCAGTGCTCCTAGCATTTAATATTTGTTGGATAAAAGGGATGAAGAGCACCAGGGAAGTGTCTATCCCATCTGGGACAAGGGTCCAGGTTAGAACCTGGGGTCCCCTCCAGCATTCCCTCTAAGTTGTGCGGCATGCCGTGCCTGGCAGCGTGGCACGAGTGCACCTGCGCAGCCATGCACACCACACAGCTTAGAGGGAACACTGGTCCCCTCCATTTTAGAGGAGCAGCCATGTCACTGAGGCACTCACCTCAGTTTGTTGGCTTTTCCCTGGCCCCACATATCTACTTCTTTTAGCTGGTGGAGTCCGCTTCAGAAGGACAGCTGGAGAGGGGCATGAGGACCAGTAATGTTTAACTTGTGACCTATTTGCTAGAGCACAATACTAAGAAGTCAGAGAAATGGAGGTTCACACACCATCTGGGTGAATGGGGCCTAGAACCCGGGTCTGCTGTTTCCTGAGCAAGTGCCCTAACCAACAGGCTGTTGGGGCTAAAACAGGGACTTTCAACCTTTTTGGGTCAGTGGCCAGACACAGAGCAGCGTACCCCCAGCAGCCAGATGTGGAGCAGGGGTGGGAGGAAGGGAGGTGGTGTATGGCAGCCACCACGTGCAAGCTTCCCCTGCCCCACCCCCACATCTGGACGGAAACAGCGGCAGATCATGTGTGGTGGCGCTCTGTCTCTGCCTGCCTGCACTTACCCCCTAGAGCCTTCTCAAGTACCCCCAGGGGTACATGTACCCCTGGTTGACAGCCCCTGGGCTAAAATATAAAAAAGCCCTGTTCATCTCCTCCTCCTCCTCCAGCATCTAACACTCACTAGTCTCATGTTTTTTCCAGGCAGAAAATCATGACTTACATGCCAAGCCTACTTCAGTGTCTAGCTGCATGCCTGCCCAGTTAATGCATATACCACTGCCCATGCTCAGTAGTTGTGTGGACACTGACATGCCTACACTACAAGGGCAACAGTATTCCAAATTATGCCAAAGTGTTCAAAATGCCACTGACATAGCTGGATGAGTGCCATTTGGATGCGTTCAGTGTAACAGAATCTCACCTTTAGTTTTTTATTAGTTTGTTGGTTTTAAATGAAAGTCATGAATCCCATAACTCCAAAAACTGGGGTTTAACAGGAAAAAAAAAAGTCAGTGAAACTTGTAATGAAAATTACAGGAGTTAGGACAATGCTGTTATCTGTATTTTCCAATTCATGCTGACAATTTCACTTCAAGTTAACAGGTCAAGTCCTGCTTAACATAAAGCACACACAGATCCATCAGTATTACTCTTCTTGCCTTTAAAATGATAAACATTTGGGCTGGAGAGGCTGCAAGGAACTTTTTAAACTACTGAATGATAAGAATATCACTCTTCAATATAAAGAAAAAAAAGGGAAGCATTAATTATCTTTACTGTATACGATTTCTTGTATATGTTCTCTTTGGAAAGATATATTTACGTTTGGAGGAATCCTAATAGTGATATTGTTAGAACAGTAAAGCTATACCAGAATATTCAGAAATCTTATTAAAAAATTACCAGCGTGGATGCAGCTCCAAGCAGTGTCAAATACAGAAAGTAAAATTTACTGCAATAGTAAGTAGCTGCTGTACATTTAGCAAAGGCAAATTTACACTTCCTTTTATTAAGTTATTCTGGTACCACTCACCACTAGATAACGTCCTGTGCAACAGATGTTAAACAGGATTTATAGATAAGAGTTTGATCCCACAAGGTACTGATTGACCTCAAGTCAATGAGTGGAAGACACAGACCTACTCAAACTTGTACGCTTACCAATTGACCCGGTTCTCACTGATATCAATTATAAATGCCCACTGACTTCAGTGGTGCAGAATGAAAATTTTAATACAGGTTTCTCTTGCTGTATGCTGTACATGCATTCCTGGGAAATGGCGCATAACTTGAATTCGCATAAAGGGAACCCACTTTAAAATGTAACAAATAGGGATATGTTCTAAGATCCTGACTATACTGACCCCCAGACCCATTTCTACCACTTTTATGAGACAATTCTGGTACTCACGAACAGCAGACAGCACACACAAGCACTGGGCACTATCATAATGGGGATAGCAACTACATAAATATGTTGAGATGAGCAAGGAGCACAGATCCACAGAGGAGACTATATTTTGGTGCGTGTCACTCCCACAATGCACTGCACAAAGCTGACCATGGGCATCCACCACACCATTTGCATAAAAGTGAATTTACCTCACATATAACAAATATTTGGTATAAAAAGGGTCATTGCATAAAAGCGAATTCGCACATACAGAACCCGCATAAAGCCAGGGAAACCTGCACTAGATTCCAACGACCACATTCACCCTGAATACTACCTTACTCATCAAGTAATCAATGCGACTGCTCAAAGTGAGTCACGTTATCAGAACCTAGCCCCTAATTTGCAAGGCAAATAGGAAAACGTCCTTTGGAATTCAAGATAAAAAGATAAGAACTTGTTGACAGAATAAAGAACAAAAATGAAACTCTGTCAATTTATCATGCTCTACCATGAATCTGTTTACTTTCATATTGCTTTCAGCACTGCACTGAACAAACCAAAAGGAAACAAGTAAGACTAGGACCTATAAAAGAAACTGATTTAAAGAAGCCCTTTCCTAATTTCAATTTGTTCATCATTTCTAGAGTTTGGAGAATGCTGTATTGCCAAATTCAACGTGGTGTTAACACATACAGAGAAAATAAACAAAACACCGGAAACTGAAAGTGAGATATTACACCATCCTGACTGCATCAATTTCTGGAAAAATTGCTTTAAAAAAAAAGAAAAAAAATGTAAATTAACAGTATTATGTTTACCCTATCTCTTCAGCATCACAAAGCTTTATTCTTTTCCACAGGCATGAAAAAATACATTGTTTAAACTAAGGCAAGATACACATAATGAATGATAAGCTGTTCAAAAAACAGTAAGTTCTATTTCATTATTTCAACTTTAAAATGAATGAAAAGTCAAGGATGCCCAGAAGGTATAACAGGGCAAACAGATCTAATAACCCATATGAATCCTTCTGTCCCTATGCCCTTCCTTTTACAAACATTGTAATCTCACCAAGAAAGAAAGATCAACAAACACAGAAGCCTTCAGTTGCCAAGAAAGGCAAGAGTATTTTGTGATACCTTTTATTGGAAGAACTGGGTAGCTGGAAGAGATGTTGGACAAGCTTTCACCAGGTCACTTGATGCCTGAAAGCCTGTCTAACAGCTCTTCCAACTATCCAGTTGGTCCAATAAAAGATATCACACAAAATTCTTCCTTCTTGTACATTTCCTGGGCCATCACAACTATAAAAACACTCCAACCCCTCTTTATTTATCCGAAAACTGTGATTTAAGTAGGTCCCTAGTGATGTAAGCAGAACTATATAAATCTGGCTCCTAATCAGTTTTCTACTCAGAAAGATTTATCCACCTCTAAGATATAGATATAAATATCTCTCTATATATAGAGAGAGCAATA
>NW_017729006.1:28440349-28445266 GCF_001723915.1 Gavialis gangeticus | reverse complement strand
ATATACACACACACACACACACATATATATACACACACACACACACGCACACACACACAGACAGACAGACAGACAGACACTTTTTTTTTCCTTTTCACATTTCATATTATCCCCTCCTGACAATACTTTTTTCACACCTTTTACTCTTCAGTTCGATAGCCCTGATTTGACACTATCCTCTTGCTGGAACAGAACATTCTGTCATTTGTACATTATTTTTCTGTCCCTCTTCAGAATAATATTTTCTGTCTCCCTTCTTTTCTGCCTAGTTCAAGAATGAACTTTCTGTGCTTCAATTGTGCAAAATTCTGTTTAAACCATCCTAATAGTTTGGCTCCCTGTACAGAGAGAATACATTACTAATCTATTTACATGGCTAAAACCTCATTTAGCCTGATATTGTGCTGTTCCTGCCACTACAAAAAATAAAAAACAGTCTGTCTAGAGTTACAGTTATTATCCTGTGCCCCATTTTTTCCATTACTTTCTCCATTATGATCAGCCGTAAAGGCCAGAATGCCATTGCTATCAATTACGAAGAAGAACAAAAGAGCCTGCAACATTTGTGTCTTCACAGTTTCTTGTTCTTCCTTGACTTGGAATGCTGATGCTCATATTATCTAGAATGAACATAACTCACAGCCTGACAAGAGTCACAAACCCACTAGACCCACTTATTACAAAAGCTATGCTAAAAGTCTACCACCAGAGGTATAACTGGGAAGTTCTGTGCCCTGGGAAGGGGCGCACAGGACAGAATCTGTGGACAGACTGCCAGTGGCAGCAACTGGGCCAGCAGCATAGCAGCTGCTATTTTTGCAGCCTCCCTTAACTTGGTGTCTGGAGCTGGTGCCCCATTTGCCACTCTCCCCCCCAACCCCCACACATTTTAGTTATGCTACAGGTCACCTCCATGTGAGGAACAACTGTAAGCACAGTGTCTACTGGAGTGTCCTGGCTACTTTACCAGAGAAGATAAATTTGTGACACCTTATTAATAGAATGTCAGGAGCCATCACCCTGGTTTGCTTCTACTCACCTCTGCCTACTTTCTTGCAACGAGAAAACTATATACATATGATGTGTACTTATGGAGCATGGCATTAGAAGGGACCTCAGGGGGTCATCTAGTTCAACCCCCTGCACAAAACAGGACCATCCCTAACTAAATCATCCCAGCCAAACTTTTGTCTAGCCCGATTTTAAAACCGCCAAGGATGGAGCTGCCACCACCTCACTGGGTAACCTGTTCCAGTGTTTTACTACCCTCCTAGTGAGAAAATTCTTCCTAATATCTAACCTAAACTTCCCTTGCTGCAACTTGAGACCATTGCTCCTTGTTCTGTCAAGCTTCCTCCTATTGCTAACTATTTCCAGGATGTGTGAATGTGAAAATGATGCCTGAAAGGACCCAAAAGATATGATACAGTTGAAAAGCCTTGGAAGGAAGCAAAGGGTCTGATTGCTGGTTAGCCAAGCCACACAATGCCCATTAGAAGAAGCAGGCTCCCTTGTGTCCTAAGCTAGCTTTGGGACATCTAGATGCCTGAAGGAGTGCTAGCGTTTGAAGGGAAAAGAAACACTAGAGGAAGCAGGAGAGTGAGATAAGGTAAAAGCAAGTGCACAGATCCTCTCAATATTCCCATGTTAGTCCTGGCTACTCTGTGGATGGGAAGCAACCAAGGAAACTTCAAGTGCTACTGATTTGGTAGGACACAGCCTCATTCCTGCATGAACACTGTATCAGTTAGTCCTCATGAGAAGAGTATGATGCTGTCCCAGGCAACATTTTTTAAACAAGACTTCTGCAAGCATAAGGAGATTGCTCATCCATGTCAAATGATAATAAGATTAGATATATTATTACCCTGTCATTATTTGCCCTGTCATTTCAATCTAACCTATCATTACTGCTTCCTGTCTTAAACTGTCATGTGCTAGTTCTTCATGATGTCATGCACTTGCTACATTTCACCCCCAGGATGGTTGCATTATCATGGTGTGTGAAGTCAAACAAAGAGCATGCCTCTTGGCTTATTATGGACAAACCTGATCCTACAAGATGAAAAACTCAGATAGTGGGAGGTAGCTATACAGAAGATAAGCCACAGGAAAGAAAAGGGGAAAGGTGCCTAGAGGAGAAAGGATGATGAGAGACTAGAGAACAAGCTGATACAAAGAAATGAAGTAAAATAATCTCAGAAGGATCACAGTACTAACTCAGTCTGAAGCACACAGTCCTCATTGCCTCAATGGGTAGTCAGATGTAGACACCATGGTGTTGGTGAACAGAACCTTGGTTACATAACAATAGATGAATAATTAGGCTGATACCTACTCCAGGACTGAATTTAGGAAAGGAATATACTGGTAGACTAGACACCAGGTCGCTATCACTCTGGCAAAATCCTGCAACTAACAACCTCTCCCTTATGACATGCACACTGCTTTCCTGTTTTTAAGTTTTGTAACTAGACATGCCTCACAAAAACACCTTTGGGAAAGGAAACCAATCTCTATCCATGCAAATCCAAATACTAGTAAACACGTTGAGAAGACACTTCTGTGCAAACCTGTAAGGCAACAATTCTTAACCAGGGTGCTGTGGCATCCTGGGGTGCCATGAGATCCTTTTAAGGGTGATGCAGTGTCATAATAGTAGCATTATTAGGTGCACAGACACACATGATCATAAAATAAACCCAGAGATTTCAAATAGAAATTAAGAGTGCCAAAAAAGTTCTGCCCTATTGTGGTCTAAGTTCTTCCTAACAAAATAACTGCTCTATTATTTTTCTACAGTCAAAAAATGAGGGAAAGCTAAGAGTTGGCATGTTCTGAGGGGTGCCTTGTTGTCCACTGTTGTTAGGTATTTGCCTATTTCTAGCCAGTGTGATCAGACCCTTCCCTTTTCAAGAATGGGAAATGCACCCCAATAAACAAACAAACAAATAAAGGAATTAAGTGCCATATCTACTCTCAGAAAGTAAAGCCAACTCCCTCCTTCCCTCAGCTTAGTCTAATACAAGATGTGTATTAGTTTGGGATTTCTATTCTATTCCTCACTGATATTTCTTTATAGGCTTTCTTCCTTTATCTTTACCCATCAGGGTTACTGAGGAGCCACCTGTTCACTCCTTGCCCTTTCCTCTTCCTTCAGTGAGAGATTAAAAAACCCAAGCTAAAAAAACAATTTCAGCAGGATGAGCTTTTAACAATTGCTTCTGGAAAACAAACCAAACTGTTTTCTGATTTATTCAAAGAAAACCTTTTCTCATGAAGAAACAAACCAAAACTGGTGAGACCTATAAAGCATCATTCAGAAATGCCTTCAGTACTCCAGCAGCCTGGATTTACATTTCTCTTAAACAATGATTTACTACTGCTGAATTCTGCTTATATAAGTGCTTATGTATGAAACTAAGGTCACAGGAAATTGTCCAAAACCTTGTCAAAGCTGCAGCATGATGCATGGATTTGCAGTGACTATATGAGAGCTTCTAAAATGATAATGATAATGGAAGGGTTTAGGACTAGGTTTAAGGTTGTTTGTTTTTTAATACAATAATACTAACATGCAAACAGTACACACATAAATGCAAACATTTTCAAATTAAAGCTTTACAAATCAGAAAAATGATTTTATTATAGTTCAACATGTAGTAATTGAAATGGAAGGCCAACTTTGCCTTGTAGCATCATGAAGCCTCCTTTTGGGTGTGTCTACACATGCAATTAAAGCACTCCCCAGTGCATGTCTACACGTCTCTGTCAGGAGAAAACTGAGGCCTGACAGGAACAGTCTAGTCCAGGGCTCTTCCTGTCCTACTCTGCCCCCCTGCAGCAGCCAGAGGGAGCTCCAGGCTCCCCTGGGTGCAAGCTCCAGGGCCTGGCAGGGGGCACAGGGGCTTAGCCCCGAGCTCCAGAGGGTGGGAGTGGGCTGTCCTGGCTTGGTGGGCAGCTCCATCCCAGCTAGGGGAGATTGGGCTGGCCCCTAGCCGGGTGCAAGGGGATAGGAGGGGGCAGAGGAGCTGTTCTGGCTGGGTGGGCAGCTGCCTCCCAGCAATGTGAAGATCAGGATAGGTCCTGATCTCCATGGAGCAGGGAGGCACTGTCCTGCAGAGCTGGGACAGCTCTCCCAGCCTCCTGCAGTTCTCTGTTGCCTAGGCTGAGCGGGAGCAATTTGCTCCCAGTCAGTATCTACACATGCGGTACAGTGCATTAGTTAAGGCACCATTTTTCTAGTTCCTGAATTTACAGGTACTAGACAAGGGTGCATTAGACTAATATAGTGCACAGTGATTGTTGAGCATGTGTAGTCAGTGACAATTTACTGCAGATTAGATTAGTTGAATGCACAGTAAAGCGTCTCATGTAGATGTACCTTCTGAACATAAAAACTGATGCCACCATATTGGTACCTCATAGATGCACTTAAATAAATGGGTTCTGATAAACAGATTGGGTCATCAAATGACTAAACTATTTCAGGAAAGTCAGCATTGTATCGTAAGAAAAAGACTTAGCCACTCCTTTTTAGGATTGTTGCAGTATAAGAAAGATTTAATTAAGAAAAAATTCCTTAGATATTTCAGGCCTTTTGGCAATATGGCAAGAATCGTAACAGCTTGGGCTCCTGTCCACAGGCAAACCCCCCCGCCCCCCATAAAGAAATAGGACAAGTTGCTAGTGTACTGTCATAAAATTTGATGTTTAGGTTTATGATATCTCATAAGGAATAACTTTCTATATGTATTCTCAGGAATGGTATACTAAACCTTGTGAGACAGTGCTTATGCTAAGCAAGGCCTAGCGTAATTAACAACTCACTAAAACTCCCAGAATGCTTCAAGGAGGTTGAGAAGTCAGCGATTGACATTCTGGTGATCACTATCTGACCCTTGAATAGAAATGCTG
>NW_017729006.1:28437352-28440116 GCF_001723915.1 Gavialis gangeticus | reverse complement strand
TGTTATCATATATAAGTAATAGAAAAGTTATGTTAGATGCCTCACTCAGACAGAGTGGGGACAGTTTTGTATCTTTTGTCTAAAAAAAGATAAGGGACTCCTTTTAAATGAGCTGTTGACCAGTTGTGAGACTACTGAATCGGGCAGCCGCACCTAGCCTTCAGGTTAGGAAGCAAGGGCTTGATTTGGGAACCTCGTGAACCAACAGAACTCCTTAGTTTATGACTTTGTGAAACAATAAAAGTTTTAAATTGAACATCCAGGTCTGAGCCTGTGCTTAATTCAGTCCTTATATAATTCGGCATGAACTCTCACAAACCTGAGGCTGACAATGAAAAAGATGGGAAGTGACAGAGGCTTAAGAAAGAAAGAATTCGATTTCTTGACTCTCATAGAATAGCTTCATCATTCACAAGCTTCCCACTCAAAGTAAAGAAAATGATTTATGTTTTAAAGAAAATGATTCAAATATAAATCCAGTACATGTGCTAGGCCTTTGGGGGCTGCTTCATCTGAAACTATTACACACGTTACTACAATTTTTAAGTATGCGTGTATAAGATTTTCCGAAATTTTAATTTAATTCTTACAGGTTACTTTTTCTCCATGATAAGTAGGATATTTCTCCTTGACTTCTTTGGGAGGAAATCTTCCAAACCTTATCATAAAAGGGTACACAATCTTTTCTAGCAAATATTCAATACTTTCTAAATGTGGCATAAATGGCAATGGGCATAAATGTATTAATGTAAAAAAATAATTTCTAGCAATTATATAGGGCCTTCCATCCAATGACCTCAAAACATTTTGGCAGTATAAAGGCATCATTTGGTAATACAAAGTGATACGTTCTCAATACCCTGGTGGAACAGGATGATAAAACAGCATTTTCATCTTTTTGCAGAATGGATCACTAAGACACAATGAGTTTGCCTAATTTGTCAAAAGTTGCATGATGAGTTAAACTCTTATTCTCTAACTACTAGAGCACAGTGCCACGCTGAAGCACTATGGAGAGTATACTGCCTGAATGTTAAGAGGAACTAATAAGCAAGGTGAGTTTTAAGCATTTTTACCTTCTCAACTAACTTGCAGCTCAGCCTTTCTTCTCTGTTAGTGTAAACAGTATTGTTTATGAGCTATGGAGTTATCTTTAGATGAGAAATTAAGGCCCCAGTCTTATTTTCATCAAACATCTTGCTCATGTTGAGAGAGACACTGGAGTGAGAAAATATTTCAGGACCCAAAGCTACATATATGAATGGTTTGCAGTTTACAGAAGGTGACACAAAGAAGAATCAACTAAATTAAATCCTAGTGTAAGTAGGTGCAACTTCTGCTAAAGTCAATTAAACATACAAATAGAAAAAAGCTCCTTGTGGTCAAAACACTGACAGGGTCTCAGGGGCTCTGCATTAACTTGCTGACTGCTATAGACTTTGTGTGCAGCCCTCATCCAAGTCATATAAGCACTCTGTGCCTCCATTTCTCATCTATAAGTGATGATAATTTCAGTGCATCTTTAATACTAGTAATTGTGAACTGGTTAGATACTATAGTAATGAGAACAATATATACATTATGCCAAAGCTCAATCCCTCCCACTGTCTGTGTATGTAATACCTGTATTTATTCATACAAGGACATACCTATATGTAAATATACAAATAGAAACACTGCCCAGCTGTTTTCTGTTTAACAGTTCTTTCACAATAAACTAGTCTGCTTTGCCCTAAAAAGGATTTTGAAAGAACAGTGATTAGAATGGGTTTAATCTTGATTAAATACTGATCTGGCTCAACCTACTCAAAAGCAGACAAAAATAAAAATAAAAATGTCCGGCACATGTCTTGACCTCTCGAACTTTTGCAAAACTCAATGGATGTGCAATTGTGTGTAGACACTGTTGGCATGAAGCAGTGCCCTGGATCAAGATAACTAAAAAAAGTTTTTCATTAACATTTTCTGCCTTCCCACAGCAATACTATGGTAGGGAATGCATTATGTAATTATGGTAGTTGAAATTCCACTTACAATTGCAGAAGTAACAGTCAGTGATACAGCTGGCAAGGGGTAGACAGCAGGGTTGCCTCTCTGTTTCTGTTCCCTGGATCTTTTTTTGGAATAACAAGCCATACTACTAATACAGCACCAAACATTTAAAGCAGTGGTTCTCAACGGGTGCACCTACACGAGATGCCTTACTGTACATTAGATTAATCTAATGCATAGTAAAAATGTCACCATCTACACATGTGCAGCAATTACTGAGTAGATTAATCTAATGCACCCTTTTCCAGTACCTGTAGATACACGTACCAGAAACCGGCGCATTAAAACTAATGCACTGGAAGCGCACATGGGGGCACTGACCAGGAGCTGCCAGTCAGCATATGCAGGAGGGGCCCACCAGGGGTGGGGAAAGCCTGCCATCCATGTGGACCTGTCCCAGTCTCCACAGGGCTGGAAGAGTTGTCCCAGGCAGCTGCCTCCCCGCCCTGTGGAGATCTCCCCATGGAAATCTCCACTGGGCATGAAGACAGCTGCCCAGTAGCCAGGACAGCTCTCCCCAACCCTGAAGAGATCAGGATCAGCCCTTGTACCCCCTGCCAGCCTGGAGCTGGTAGCCAGGGGAGCCTGGAGCTAACTCTGCTTGCTGCATGGAGGCAGAGCAGGGCAGAAGCAACCCTAGACTGAACAGCTCCCATCAGAAGCAAATTTGCTTCCAACTGGTATACATTTGGATGCATACCAGGGCACATAA
>NW_017729006.1:28431298-28432352 GCF_001723915.1 Gavialis gangeticus | reverse complement strand
TCTATTTATTCCTTCAGGCTGGGCTTGGGGTAACAGCTAATTGTGACCAGTCTTGCTTTTTTTTTTTTTTTTTTACACTTGAGGCACCCCTAGATACTCAGGGCACTCCTCAGAAAATGCCAGATCTTAGTTTTCACTCTTTTTTGACTACAGAAAAATACTCAAGCAGCTTTCCTGTTGCAAAGAATTCAGAAAGGGCAGAATATTTTTAATACTATGGGTTCCTATTTGAAATCTCTGGGTTTATCACTTGAATCATGTTTGCACACTTTAGAGTGCTAACGTAGTGTTGTGCCTCACATCATCCTTGAAAGGATCTCAAAGCACCCTGGTTAAGAATCACTGTTTTAACGGCATCTCCCCCAAGCAAATGTACATTAAGATCAATATGCATGTAACTGACACATTTCATCTACTAAATACCAGAGGCTTCTCAAGATAATTCCCACTGTATTTCACTGACTCTTCTAGCTCTATGTATATTATGTAATCCATCACAACACTAGATAGGCATGTTTATTAATATCGTAGACAAATAGGAAAGCAGAGGCCAACAGTAACTTCTCTAACATAAGCATACTTTTAAAAACAGGCAACAAGTCATTTATCAAAAATGGTTATAAGCTGACTTAACTTTCCTCAGTAACCTCAGGCCCTAAACCTCAAAAGGTAATGTCATCAAAAACCTAATATTAAACAGCTCAGATACTATCCAGAATATTTCTAGTTCCTTAACCTTACTAGTTATTTTTAAATACAAACTCCAGATTCATATTGCTACATTCCAAAGAAATTCTTTAATGATAGTAAAATATATATACATAATGGAGATGAAAAGAACTGTGAGGCAATTTAATCTCATTTAGGACCTGATGTGAAGTCCATTGAAATTAGACCACATTTTTTCCATTGACTTCAGCTGGCTTTGTAGCTCATCTATAATGTGCATATGCCTAAAATTATCCTATTTAGGGACCTACTGAAATTACAAATTCACGGATTTGTGGAAATCACAAAATCAGGCAATGCCTGTGAAATCTACAAGAAACCCCCC
>NW_017729006.1:28421510-28426298 GCF_001723915.1 Gavialis gangeticus | reverse complement strand
GCCTAAAATTATCCTATTTAGGGACCTACTGAAATTACAAATTCACGGATTTGTGGAAATCACAAAATCAGGCAATGCCTGTGAAATCTACAAGAAACACCTCCCCCCCCCCCACCAAAAACCCTTACTTAAAATAAAATGGTGGCTCCCCAGAGGAAGCCAGCAGTCCTCATGGCACTGAGGCTTGAACATTCATGGAAGCAGCCCAGTCATGGGACAGATGAAGTACACTGAGCAAAGGAGAAATAAAAATATTAATTTAGAGGTTCAGGATTGAGATAAAATACTTCTTGAAGCTCAAACTACCTAATGATCTAGCAAAGCTTTTAAACACATGCTTAACATCACTGATATCAATTAACCACTCACCAGCTCAAAGTGGAGCATGTGCTTAAAGTGTTGAATGGATAATGGCCAAAATTAAAACAAATGAGCTTGTTATAAATTTCCAGTTCAATTCAAACCCAGACAGAAAAAAAACCCTCTTAAAGGCTCATGCTGCTCATATGAATCAATCCTGATCTACTGACATCAAGAATATTGTATTGCTTTCAATGGGAATGGGCAAAGGATTGTAGTCCTCCTCAGGTCCAATTTGACAACTCTCACTTGCATTCAGTGACACCTACATGTGCAAATAGTTCTATGAAAGATAAATAAAGTAATTTTTGCTCGTTGTGAGATTACACCCAACGCAATTTGTTCTCACAAAACCCATGCAACATTCCCTCCTTGTGGAGTCCCCAAGCAATCCATGCAATGACAGCATATGCTGTGGAGCAAGCTGGATTTAAAGGGAATCTCTCAGTTCAACTTAGGATAAAAAAAATGAGGTTTTATATATTTAAACTTTTACAAAACCTGAGAACAGAAACCCTTAGACTTTTTGCAGTGTTGTTTTACATAAACAATAAATTTCCAGATATATAAACCCCCAGGTACATGAAAACCTGAAAATAAAAGTGATCAATCTCTTTTAATTGTTCTAACTAGGAAAAACACAAAAGGTAAACAACATAACTAGTCACAGAGGAGACTGAATAAAAGACAAACTTTATTGTTCATAATAAATCAGTATTGGGGGTAAATAATACAAATAGATCCCTTGTTATTTTGACAGTGTCCTTTAAAGAGGGGTTGTCAAAACCTATCACAGTTCCAGTTTTAACAACATCATTGACAATACCATGTACTCCTTCACCCCAACATTTTTAACAGCCATGACTGACTGCTCTGAGTAGAGCCAGTGTTTTCAGTTCTTTACTTTCAATAATATCTCCTACAACTCCATAGCACTTTAAAAAAAATAAATCACAAAAAAACTTGTTGCCTCATTGATGGTTTTCCCACATCTAGGCCTTGACCCTGTTTAATTCTCTACCCCTCAATGGGGTTTTGCTATCAATCTCAGCCTTGAAAATTAAGCACAGATATAAGCCGTCGCATGATCCAAGGAACAGAGGGAGGGAGGATGAAGGCAGTAGACAGTTTCCCCCACAGATGTTTACCTAAGAGCTTTATGATAATAAAACACATCGGTACAGGAGTATCTATTAAAAAATGGAAAAAATAGCATGCCAACGTTCAAGGAACTCTTAATGAATATTTTGTAAGAAAATGTGACAGAGACCAGAAAAAATAAAGGAAAGTACTTGTGCATTATCAAAAATGTAGATAGCTTTTAAAAAAGAGAACAAAGCCAAGAAATCTCTAGTACTCTGATTATTAGAAGACATTATTATTAAGAATCATTTTATTTCTCCAGCACAGTAGGCATAAATTGTTACTTACAAAGATTAGACAAGGTACCTATCCTAAAGATGAACAGATTCTGCAAACAGACAGTGCACAGAATGCTGTAAAAGATTACTGGGGTTTCTTTAAAATACTTAAGGGGGGGGGGGGCAAGGCAAATTTCTTTGTACTTATATAACACACATTGTTACATTCCAGGGGGATAAATTGGCCTTTTAAATTCTGTAAGTCTGGCATAGTATGAAAGCAGAGATAAAATATTCATAGAGCTCAATTTAGAAAGATCGTTTTTCTGATGTTAAGCCTTTATGAAGAGCTTCCTGCAAAGTTACAAACAATAGCTTGGCCGGCAAGGCACACTGCACTGAGGTCACTCTTTCTTGGTGGGTCTTGTTTTGGAAGGCATTTTGCCAAAAGGTACACTGATATCTGCTAAAGAGATGGGAAACTTTGGTTTGCCAGTTGGCAAAATTACATGCAGGAGGCACAGATCTACCACCGTAAACCACTGTACAATAAACTTGCTCGATAATATTATTTTGTTTAGCCAGACTAGATGTCTGGACAGATTTTCTCACTTAAAAAGAAATAAGAGAGATCAACTTAATATTTTCTGATGCTGCCCTTAGCTGAAGTCCTGCTCAAAAAGGAGTAGTCTAATGCTCACTTAAAACCAAAAAAAGCCTCTCATTAATTTAAACACCTTGTGGATAAACACCTTTAGTGAGATCTATCCCAAATGAAACCCAAGCATAGACATCACTTGTGCAGGCCCTCAATGCTGGAGTGAATTTCATCCTGGGTGATAAAACTATTTCTTTGCAAAAGCTTGTGCTGCATCTCCCATTACTTCTAGAATACTGAGTAGATGAAATGAAGGGATTGATTGGCTAGCTGTAAATCAAGGTGGCCACAAACAGGATAGATGATTGATCCCTCTGTGGGAAAAAAAAGTTTCTTTAAGGTGCTTTTGTGTTTGGGAGGCCTACTGTAAAAATGTACAACCATTGTGATGTGCAGGAAAACCCTGACTTCTGGGTGCATGACCCCCAAAATCTGCTTACTAAGATTCCAAATGGGCTATTTGTAGATGCATGGCCTTGTACGACTAGGCAATTTATGGCAAAAGCTTCTCTCTAGTGCAATTAGTACAGCTTTATTGTAGGACCACTAGTGTAGACAGGTTATCAGTGATGTACCATGGGTCTCCGGTGCCTGGGGGCCAATGCTTGCATTTGCACCCCCTCCCTCCCCCCATAGCAATGCTTAAAGTCACATAGCGCGATAAGAACTCTGAAGGGACTGGCTGCTGCCCCTCCTCCCTACTGATTGGCTCAGGCAGCTGGTGCAGCCTACCCCCCGCAACACACCTAAAGGGATGCCCTGTATTCTGGGGGTGCATCAGTGGCCCCTCTACTACTGCTATTAGTGCATGAAACTATCTTTGCCCCACACTGCTCAGGTAGCATCTTCCGTGCTCTCTCTTAAGGGACAATGGACAGAAATAGAGCCTTCGTGTCCTCGTAGGACAGTGTTTCCCAACCAGTGTGCCATGGCACATAAGTGTGTCATCAGAAACGAATAGAATTTTGCCATGGCAATGAGCTACAAAAGGTACGAGGATGGGGAATGCCTTAACAGGTGTGCCGCAGAAATTTTTTATTAATGTAAGTGTGCCTTCGGCTGGAAAAAATTGGGAAACGCTGTCTTAGAATATTCCTCATTGTCATTTCATAAACCATATACTTCCCCTAGCTACTAACAAGAACAGCTTTGGAAATACTGAATCAGACAGATACTTGTTTTCATTCCGTGCTTTGAAGTAGGAACATCCCAAGAGAATATAGTCAGGTTGCAACAAATGCTGTTTCTCTGACAGAATGTATTATGGAGCTGAAAAGAAGGGCTACTTGTTTACATTTGATGCTATATTTTTTCATAAAATGATAGGAAGAGCTGTTGATATTAAAAAATTAGGGAGCTTGAATACATATTACTGTCATTGCATAAAAGATTTTTAAAAATACCTTTTCCAGTGCATCTCTATCAGTCAGCTCCTGCACAGCCAACAGCTTGATGCTGTAAGAGAGAAACATGAAAAATGAATCATTTAATGGGGAGTGTTTCAGAAACACCAGTTCCATCATCACTGAAATCTTGCTCTTACTCTCTCCCTTGGAAAAGTTTTAAAACACGTTACATAAAGCAAGCAGGAGTCTTTAAATAAATCATGGGGCAGGGACTGTTACATGCTTTGTTTGCTGTTATAGCTGCCCTAAATAGATTTTCTGGTTCCTAACTTATTAAAGCATATTCAAATTCACCATGCAAGAGCAGCTGCATTGATCATCATATTTGCATAGTTTAAATTAACAGGCAAATAAAGATGTGAAATCAACATTAGTCAAGACCAGCACTGAGGAACTGGTCCTATATCTATATTGTCACTATGAATTTGACTGTAATTTGCCCACTGTCCATTTTCTGCTTTCAATGATCAATCCTCTGCCTCAGCTCTTTGAACCCTATTTAGTACCAATCCTGACCCCAATTCCTGCCATATGTTTATTGACATTTTTTTTTCACTCTAGCCCCATATGCACAAAATCCAGGGGATTAAAGTAAGGTTTCAGACAGTCTCAACCTAAATTTATATTAGTTTAGACTTCAAATGGGGTTATGTAGATTCACTCCAGAGGACTTTGTCCCATTCTGCTCCTTTCAAGTGTGAAACAGAATATGAGGATTCATAGGCTGTGAGGCCAAAAGGGACCTCCAAAGATCACTGGATCCAGCCCCCTGCACCAAGCAGGAAAGATAACTGGGGATCAAGTGACCCCAGCAAAGTGACTGTCCAGTCTCCTCTGGAAAATGTCCAAGGTTGGTGATTGCACCACCTCTGGAGGGAGCTCATTCCACAATTTAGAAGAACTTTTGTCTGAGACATTATTATAAACCAGGGGTATCAAACATATGGCCTAGGGGCCAGATCACCCCACACAGTCACACTATTGGGCTACTGCAGGGCTACTG
>NW_017729006.1:28411693-28416510 GCF_001723915.1 Gavialis gangeticus | reverse complement strand
TAAGCAGATGGGGAAATAAAGTGCTGGGAATGACATGGAGGAAACAGCTGCACTGGGACCAGAAGCCTAATTCATAATTCAACAGACTAATCAGAGAACATCTTCTGCAGTTCCTCAGCTGTAATGAAAGAACGTGAGGTGGCAAGTCACCAGGATTTGGGGCGGGCATGTCGGGGGGGGGAGCAAGGGGGGGCCTGCCACAAAATTCAGGGCCCTTGGGCCCTGATGGACATGATGATTGGTGTCAGGAAGGCAAGCAAGAGCTGACAGCTCCAGTCGCCCTTCAGTCAGTTCACCTGTCACCACTGCAGCAGCCTCAGCTCTTTACTTCCAGTCCAGTTGCTTTCACTACTGCTGTGTGCCATAACCAGAGCTGTTACTGCCCTGTGCTGGAGCTAGAGCCACTACCCTGGCATGAAAGAGGTGTCAGCAGCAGCAGCAGCTCCAGATCTTGCATGGGACACGCAACACATGACAGGACTTGGAGCCACCCCTGCTCTATCCCCCAGGTGGGAAACTGGAGCTGCCACCACTGGAACTACCCCATGCCCTGGGTTGGATCCAGCCTGGAGAAGAAGGTGAGTTTGACACCTCTGTTAAAAACTAATGAGTCTGTTTATTACAATTCCCTTTAAACATATTTTTTGTACAGAGATGGCTGGTCAGTGCAGCCAGTGCCATGTCACATTTAAAAACATTTTTTTTTAAACTTCCCTACACATGACTCAAGGAGGAGCCTGGTTTAAGGCCAGATCCCCTGAGACTCAGCAAGAAATTTTCTTGGTCTTACAAAACTCAGGAATCATGCTGGATGGTTTGGAACACCCTGTTCTGACACCTCGTGTATTATTTATGTACCTATATGCACAAGTCGAGATTCACTGAACAGTAGCTGGCAAAACACAAAGATGAAATCAGGAGCTTTTACTGCATTTCCATGCTATTCAGTAAGCACAGTTATAATCTAAACCCTAAACACAATAGTGTCTGTGCTTTAGTGCCTTTCTAGTTTTCACATCTCTCCAAAGTTCATAACAATGCCAGATAGATTACTAATTTGGGGACCTAATTTTACGATCTTGGCCTACAGCTACAAGCCTGTGAACAATTAAGCACTTACATAACTTAACTCGTGTTATACTACTGTATTCACATGCACAGATGTTTGCAGAACTGGGGCCTCACTCAGGATACAAGAGAAGGGAACATAAATACTTTGTTAACTGATGGCAGGAGAAAAAATCTGTTTAAGCAGAACTTTTAACTAGTTGCTTGAAACCTGACTTGATGTCTAATTTGGTGGTATCTGCCATTAACAAATCTTTTTTTCTTCTTTGATCTATAGTTCATTGTATGTGAACACAAAAGGCACAAGATTGAAGTCCAGGGGAAAATATACTTTTTGAAGAAATTTTTTGTTCCTGGAGCAGCTGGTTCACATCACTAACTTGAAGGTAGATTTTTCAATATATAACATCATATTAAGCTATAATAAGACAATGGCACAATCTAAATTACATTTTAAATTACACTCAATTACTAACTAGATCAATTATTTATTTGATACTGTGGCTTATTAGAATTACTATCCATCCTTCCACAAGCATGTTGGAAGTCTGCTAGAATATGCAATGATCAGGCTAAAGAACTCTGCTATTGCAATAAAAATAAAGTGTGTACATGAAGTGCTACCATGGTGAAACATGACTCAGGTTTTCTGACCTGGGGTGATGTATCATTTTCTGTCCTCAGGGAAGCCATAAAGTTTCCAAAGCATTAATTATGATGCTTAAATGAATAAATCAGAGCTCTGTGACTTAGCTTAATATTACAATCCTTCCCTAACAGTCTTTTGCCTACAAACTAATAGTACTAAACTAAATCTATCATTGTATCCCTTACATGTTGATTCGAGATCTTCAAAGGCATTTAGCTGTTTCAGCTTCCAACCTCCAAACATAACATGCTTCTAGTTAAGACCCATCACCGACTATACAAGAGGGATAATCACAGGACCTAAACACATTGTAACCTCTACCTATATTAGGCAGAATGTTTCAGTGATGTTGTGGTCCAAATTACCAGACACTGTAAAAGCATATGGGGTGTAATTCAAGGCTTGCTTGTTACAATGGGAGAGCTTTTCCAACAATTTCACTGGGCTTTAAATCAAATCATGCTGTTGCTCTGCCCATCTAAACTGCTTTTTCCCCTAACAAAAAGATAGAGGAACAAAAAATTACTTGGCTATGCCACATTTTCACAACCACCTATATATAGGTCCTTCCTTCATTCTCATGTCCTTGTGACAAGGTATTTAGCAAAATTTGCAGATTTGTTGGAATCTCACCCGGCGCTTCTGCTATGGCTGGGAACTTGCGACCCCTGGGCTGTCAACCATGAGCCTTAGTACCTGCATCATCCCAGCCCCACTATGCATCAGTAAAACTACTAGACTGCAGCTTGGTATAAAGGAGCACAACAAGCTGTGGTCATTCAAGGTGCTTAGAAGAGGACAATGAGAAAACAAGGTCATTCCAGGAGAGAGCATAGAGGTGGTAGTGGAATTTTGTGGGACAAACTTGACAAAATATAAATACCCTTGCAGAGATCCAAGGGCTCTGCAGAAGCATCTGGGAGGTAGAACCGGAGCTGTGTGGTCCCTGAAAGTCCAGATTGATGTGCACTGGCATGGAAACTGGTGTGGAAGCTCCCCATGCAATTGGTTTCTGCTCCCCATGCAATACTGGCCCTGAATATACAGAGTGCAATCAGTCTGCAGCAATATCAGTCCACGCAGCTTGTGATTTCTTCTCTAAAGCAGATGACCTCAGTAATCCTTGAAACAGTACTACTTACTGGACAGCCATAGAGCACTGTGACTTTTATTTCTGGCCTGATTACAGTGCAAGCCCAGTAAAGAACAATGATGATGTCCAGACATTGCTACTTTCTACACCAGCCCATTTATTGCTTTGTAGCAGCTGGATAAATTGATCTTGATTCACTATGCAGTGCTATAAATCCTGGTTCAGTGATTAAGCTTCTCCAGAAACCTCATGCTTTCCATTAGTCAGCACATGAACCTGGCTAAAGTTAACAACGAACAGAAATGCCATTTCATTTCTCTTTGTTTTTCTGGCCTATTTTGCAGCATAGTTCTTTACTGAATCACATTCAATTTAAGCATCACAAATATAATAATAAGTCATCTAATGCAAAACCACTCAATTACAAGCGAACAATGTTACTATTAAAACGTCCCCCTGCAATCCACAAACTTTTTCTTTCCAAAAAATGTTTTGCTCTCGAGATAAGACCCTGTAGCTATGTTGCTACCCAGGGTCAAATTTATAAATCCAACAGCTGACTGCAGGTGCCTGCCCTACACATCCCTTAATTAGATTAACTGACCTAAAACACAGGATTGTAAGTGACTTCCTGGGCTATCAATTCTGTCATACAATCCCTTTCATAAACGGACACAAACTGACCCAGATGTTTAATTATCTTAATGCTGAGACACACAGGAGAAAAGGGAGAGACTGACAGAAAAATGTAAACAGTCCCATTGCACCAATGGCCCTTGTTACCTAAAAGGACACAAACTGCTGCAGCAGTCAACATCAGCTGACATGCTTTGGTAAAGAGTCCGTAGATACTTCACTTCCCCACAGGAATAACAAGAACCCAATTTTATTAACACATGGGCTACAATGCAAAACCCAACAGGTGCCTTTGGCTTTTGGCCAACACAATGGAGAAGAGCGACATACCATTAAGAACAACATGCCCTTTCTCTATGGCTGGGGAAGTGGCTTTTGAGTTTAAGCTTTCAAGCTAAGTACAGAAGTCAAAAAGCCGGAGGCAGAATCGATTCAAATCGAGGCTGCTTCTTCTAAACTGCGTAGGTGGAACTGATAACCAAGGATCCTGGTTTTCTCTGTTTAAAAAAAATTGCAAATTCTCTGATAAAAACACAAGTTCTTTGATTAAAACCCCCAAATCCGCAATTAAAATGAAACACCTATATCTATATATAGATATAGGTGTTCATTTTAGCAGAGAAACATGCACATTTTGCACTTTTGCAAAGAGCTCTCTGCAGGCTGGCAGCGTTGCAGCCTCCGAGGGGCTGGGAGGAGCAGGAGGAGGGTGGTCAGGTAGGGGGCACCATGTGCATGTGCGTGTGTACATGTCCACATGGCTGCCAGGCAGCCTGGAGAGCAGCTCAAGCACCCTCTGCCTAAATATTGAACACAATATTTTATTGATATATTTACAATTTTAAAGCAATTTGGAAGCCTACCTGTGCCTCAATCACTATAATAAAGTAAATTCTAAGTGCCTATACATTTTGGTATTTGATTTTGGGTTTTTTATCATGGAAAAATCAGAGCTCCCCCTACCCCCTTCACTCACCAGGATGCAGGTCTAGGCCCCGTATTCACAAGCCACGGCCCCCAGCCCTGCTGGTGCCCCTCACTCCCCACCCACAGCCCCCTGCCCCCCTAGCTCTACTGGAGGTGGCCTCCAGCTGCCAGAGCTGAGGCCAGGGACCTGGGTCTACAGCCTCCTGCCCCCCAAAGCAGTGCCTAACCCCACACCTGCCACCTGTGGGTGGGAACTGCTGCGGCAGAGCGGAGCACAGAGACCAGCTCCCGCTCCTTCATGCGCAGCATGGCTAGAGCAGAGCCCGTGGGGGGTGGGGGTGAGCTGCCTGCTTCCCCTGCCCTCCCACCGGGGCCTCCAGGGCCCAGTGGGCAAGACCTGGGACAGCAGGGCAGAGTGGGGGCAGGCAGGAAAGCTTCCTCCCT
>NW_017729006.1:28383696-28406693 GCF_001723915.1 Gavialis gangeticus | reverse complement strand
TTCAGAGACTTTTTTTTAAGAATAAAACTAACTCATTCAGCCCCCAGACTTAGCTACAGGAGCTGCACTCCAGGCTGCCTGGCAGCCATGTACACACGCATATGCACATGGTGCCCCCTACCTGACCACCCTCCTCCCACTCCCCCCAGCCCCTTGCAGGCTGCAACACTGCCAGCCTGCAGAGAGCTCTTTGCAAAAGTGCAAAATTTGTGCGTCTCTCTGCTAAAATGAAAAATCCATGTTTTTCCTTGGGTAAAAGGGAAAATCCACGGGTTTTATTCCATTTTTCTGTGGGAAACAGAAAACCCAGATCCCTGATGATAACCAACTGAACTGATGTTCAGTTTTCACTTGGGAAAGGCAGGAGGAGGCCAGTAGGCAGAGGGTGCTTGAGCATGACTCCCAGCCTAGTGCGCCCAACCCTGTGCTGTTCCCCGACAGGAGGTTAAGGAGGCCCCTGTCTGGGCGCTGGCCCATCGTGGGGGAGCCTCCTTCTCAGGAGGTTTCACCCACAGGCTGGATTCCCCAGTTCAAGCAGCCCTGGGGAGCTAAGGTGACTTCCCCCTATCCTCCTTCCCAGCTGCTGATTGCTTCATCTGCTGCCACAGGAGAGAGGCAAAAAGGAGTCCTCCCAGCCAGGTGTCTGCCCATGCAGCACAGCATGGGGGCACTGGGGAGCCCCTGCCTTGGGGGGTTTCCATCCCCCCCAACCAGGGTCCCCCAGCCTGGGGTAGCCCCAAGGAGCCAAGAAGATTTCTTTCCCTCCCAAACCCCAGAGCTGCTTGCCCTAGCTGCTGTAAGATGCAGGGATAGCCCATGGAGTGGAGGGAAATTCTTCCATTCCCCTGCAACTAGTTTTGCCTCACACTTGGAGCAGCAGATGCAAAACCAGCTGTGGAGGAGCAGGAGAATTTCCCTCCACACTCTGAGGCTCACAGAGGCTAAGGCAAGCAGCTCTGGGGTTGGGGAGGGGAAGAATTCCCCTCAGCCCCTGGGGCTGCCCCAGTCCGGGGGATGGGACAAAGCCCCCACCCAAGGCAAGAGCTCCCCGGTGCCCCCATGCTAGGTTGCATGGGCAGGCATGTGGCCAGGAGGACTCCTTCTCCCTCCCTCTTGTGGCAGCCACTGAAGCAATCAAGCAACTGGGAAGTGGGATGGGGAAGGGCTGCCAAGGGTTGAAAAGCCTCCACCACAGGGGTTTTCCCTCCCCGCCCTGTGCTGTGTAGACCCTGACTAGGAGTTCCCTTGCCCCCCGTCCTGATGGGCTGACGGACGCATGCAGGAAGCAGGCTAAGGAGCAGAGGAGCAAGGTAGTCCCCGCTCCACTGGAGCAGACAGCATAGCCCAGGGCTGCAAAGCATCCTGGGATGCTGGGGGACTGTGAGTTAACTTGAGCCAGGAAGGGATCTGAGACAGAAGGTCCATAAAATGGTTTGACGTAAGTCAGTTAAGTCTGATACTACATCCAACCAAGTTTATCTTAAACTGGTTTGGCCCATTTTGAAAGTGGTCTATGTGCTCGGAACTTCTATTTTGTTACAGTTTTAAACCAGTTTCGGATCACTTAAACTGGTTTGTGTGTAACTACTGTCCCTAGCCTTACTGTGGCAGTTGTAAAAAAAATCAGACTTATGCAACAGGCACATGTTCATTTCATAAACAAACAGAGGGTAGAGAAAGATAAGCCTGGATAAGTGACCCGTCAAAGAGAGATTTACAACCCATTTCTTAAACTGAAGTGTGTTTTTAATGCAGGCAGCTGTGAACAATAGAGTTGGAGTGATCTCTCACTACCCCTGTGTGATAAAACCTGAGATGCAGTTATTGGTACCATCATCTGGGTAACCTGCACCAAGGCAAGTGAAAAATTCTGTCGCAAACTCTGATTACAATATAGAATGGCCTGGGAAAAATGTTTTATTTTAGAAAATGAGCCCACATGATGCTAAACACATTTCTGCCCTTAATACTGACAAAGGCAATCCTGTTTATTAATGTTCATAAGTGTGGAGCATGTCCTTTGACTCACAACTCAACCCCTGATCAACTACTCAGGCAGCGGACCTAAGTGTTGCTCCTTAGCCAGGACAAAGAAAAACAATCATTGCTATATCTCGGACCAGACCACTGGAATATGCTACCTTTTGCATATGAAGAAATATCAGATCACTTAATTATACTAAAATATTGATTGTACTGAAGACTAATGCTTCTCATTTTACTAGGCAATATTCATGCAGGAGTGCCTGATGAATATATTTTTCCCTACAATATTCAGTGTATTCATGTAAGGCAGAAAGGAAGGGTCTATAAGAAGAGAGAGAGAACTATATTTTGGTATTCAGAAGCTTGATGCCTAGCCTTTATGGAGTCCCTTATGGGAAATCAAGTCAGTTTCTCCTTTTCCACCGAATCCATCTGTGTCCTCCTCCCAAGCACGCCTTAAATAGACACAAAATAAAATGTATCTGACTAGTTATCCTGAGACTGCATCATTGACTCATGGCAGAAAAGTGGTAGTGCATTCAGCCTCTCACTAAACCCTGACTGGAAGGGTAATGTGCATACATACCAATCCCAGACTATTTCTGTTCTGGGACAAACACAGGCAGTTTGGCCAAGCACAAATGCAACACCTGTTCCTACCCATACAGTCATTTTAAGACCAAGAAACCATGACAATATCCCATTCAGAAACTGGTCAGGTGTGTGTGTGGAACCCATCTGTGGTGCCACAAACCACTGGAGATCCCAGTGTCAAAAAAAACACCAAAAAAAAAGGCACAGCGCACATGGCTACAGCATGCACTGCCTGAAACTTGAGTCCAGCTGGCCAGAACCATGCTCCAATCGCCCAGATCACCGCCCCTGCAGCCCTGAGAAGTCTACAGAACCCCAAGTAAAACTGCCGGGGCCAGCCCAGGTGCTGGCCCCAGCCTTTCCTACCCCATCTGGGGCAATCTGCTGTGTGCCAAAGCGCACGCCTAGGGACAGGTAGCAGTGGCACAAATATGTGCTGCTGCTGTTTGTCCCTGGAGAAACACACATTCCCACTTATGGGGACACACTCTAGAAGCTCATAAAACCAAACATGATTTAGAGTTTCCATATATAGAACCATATAATATTGCAAGTGGTCTTTCACATCTGGCTCCTTTCCTTGGATCTTCTGAATCATTTCCCTGCTTAGATTATATTTAGTTGTTCCCGAAATGACATCTTTTGCTGTCTATTAGTGCCTCACTGCATCAATGGAAAGCCTGACTAACTCTTACATAAATTATGGTAAGGATGTTTGAAAGGCCATGTGCATTCTTCTACTTGGACTAAGATACCATTTAAATTAACAGGAATGAAGGCATGAAATTGAACCAAGATTCCATCTAAAGACCTTACCTTTGTGCCTTTGAGAAACAACTTCAAGCTTAGAAAGCAATCAAATATATGCTTATTTGCCTCCCCAGAGGGCCTGAGACAAACTATAGTGCTTTAGTGTTAAAACTCAAGTCTTCCTCTCACTCCCAGAATCTTAGTGCAGTATTACTTGGCCTATCTTGTCATACTTGCATAGTTCAGTCTCTCAAACAGAGACATTCATGCAATCTTCAAATTTTACAAAATGTGCTCCAGCACATGTGTTTACAGAATACTGATGCATTCTGGTGGTTCCAGAGTGATATGTTATTGGCAAGGTCTGAATATCAGTAAATATCAGTCCATTGTTACAGAAACTGTACAAAATCCTAGGCTAAAGGCTAAATCAGAGTATGGTATGACTTATAAAGATGCCACAGTCTTTTATAACATTTGTCTTGACAAAGAGATTGAAAGTAGATCCTAGTTTTAAGAGGCTGACCTCTTGATGTGGCAGTCATGTATTTCAGAGGTTGGCCTGTTAATGTGACAATCATGCATTTCATACAGGCACGTTATTTTTAAGACTTAGTGAGATAACAAGAATTTAAATGGGGAAAAAGTGAACTTCTAGTGTGTGTAATGGCACACTAATCAGAGATCTAAGCATGTGAATGAGGGATGCTATGGGGTTGCTAGAGAAGCACTGGTGGTGGAATATAGGAAAGGAGGAATGTCAGAGAAATCCAGGACTGTGCTTTGGTGGAGTGCACACTTCTTCACAACTTTTTATCTTTATGTATAAATGTGTATTATTGTAAAAGCTCAATAACGACATCCTTTAAATTATATTAAAAGGATAAGATACTATGCACCTTGAGATGAAATGGAGACTAACATATAAAATGCATGCATTTGCATTGTGTAAAATGTAAGGGCTTTTCTTCCCCTACCCAGAAATTAAAAGCAATTTATTGTATGCATTACATTTAAGGAAAGTTCTCCTGCTTTGGTCCCCCATGATGAGAAAAAAACCCCCAAAACACTGAGATTAATTATCAAATCAGTATGTGGAGAATTGGCTTGTGTCACAATTTTCAACTAATGTAAGACAATTGCTGTAACTCATCAATGACTGCGACCAGCAGGAACTTGTAGGAAAAAACCCAGAAATTAGGATGAAAACATTTCTTTCCTCAATAACTATATCACTTCTGTTTTCAGAACAGTCAAATATAAACAGTCTGAGTCAGATTAGCAAGATTTCGTCTTTATTTATTTTTACACATCAGCATGTCAGAGCCGAACAAATGCAGATAAGCACTGCTTTGAGTTTATGCAGCCTACAGTTGCCTCGTGTACAGAGCACGGTGTTTTCAGTTAACGTAGCAGAGCATGTGCTCAGAATACAGCAGGTGCACAAACACCCTTCCACAAACTGTACAAACCTACTCAGTACTCATCTGCTTTGACCAATTGTGGGGTATGTGTATAACAAGATATAAAGATATTTTTGCCAGCATCACTATAGTCTAGTCTACACTGGCAAAATAAACTGCACCAGCAAAAGCATGTTCTTGCGATTACAACTGCATCTAGAGCAACACTTTAGCCAAATAAAGTGTCACTAAAAAAATCCTACCCTCAAAGAACACCGACAAACTGACAAAAACTGCTGTAATAGACCTACCCTAACAATGCAGAACTCTTACACCGATGGAGTTTTTGTTCATGTTAAATCTGTGTATTCAAGTGTACACTTGCGTGCATATCTATCCACACAATGAATAGGAACATTACCAGGATTACCTGCTGACTGTAAAGCATCAAATGTTGGGCTGTACTCTTTTTAAAGATGAGGCTGTATGGGAGAAGACACGATAAACAAGTAGACCGCTGGATTTGATGTTGAAGTCAATGGTAGCTTTGCTCATTAAAAAAAATAAGCTACAGGATTAAATCCATAAATGCAGAGAATGCTGCAGTCAGAAAGTTAATACCAGCAGCCAACAGTTACTCCCACCAGGACACATCTGTTACTCCTACTGAAGAGCAATAGAATGAAAAAGCCAAATTCAGTGCGGGTATGGGGAAGTTTCCAACAGCTGATTTCACATACTAGCTGCAACTGTAAAGTCACACAAAATTGCATTAAAGTCAGGGTGAAGAATTTAGCTTATGGGGCATTCTAAATACCATTTAAAATGTCAAGATTATGAATCAAGCCAGACAGTTTTCCTATCAAAATCCAGCTGTTTTTACTGCGATAATGATTTTTAAGTGCAACTTGGACTCCATGAAACTTGAGCTTCAGGTTAGCCAAAAGCCACAACCTCATATAGACATTGCTCCCTGTACCAGAATAACGTCAAAAGCCTTTTGATTTAAACCTTGGGGGGGGTAGGGGGCACATCATGTATCTGTAACTGTATCCAAGGGAGAATTTAATCCTGTCCCAGTTCTGTGAGTAGAGCAAACTGGCTGAATCTGCACTATCTGAGCCAACTGCCATCCCAGAAGCAGACTCTGAGCAGTACAATGATAGAATTTTCCAGCAGAGTTATATGGAGAAGAAGAGTCATAGAAATGTACAGTACAGTAAACCAGACACTGGTTGATTTTTGAGTGTGCTGCTAGGACCAGCTGTTTGCTAACACTTCTCATCCTAGCTAACATACAAGAACACACCTGAATGGATCTTCTCAGCAGCGAGGAAGCACAAAATCAATGATATACACTATGGACATCATCATGTGGGATTACTTACTTGTACAGAGCTTAGATTCTACAGTGATGGACTCACTGAACATAGCAATAACCTCATCTGATCACACCACTGGTTTGTCTAGTCCAGGGGCTGGCAACCTTTTCAGAGCATTGGGACAATAGGCGGGGCAGTGCTTCCAGCTCAACTACCCCTTCTCCCTGCTGCCCTCTCCAGTCATTAACACGCATGTGACATGCTATTGAACGCCCCCCTGCCAAAATGCTGTTGAATTGCCCCACTGCTGCTATTCAGCAGTGCAGGCCAGATGAAACTGCTTGGCAGGCTGGGTCCAGCCTGAAGGCTGTGGGTTGCCAATCCATGGTCTAGTCCATTATCTTGTCAAACAGTACCTAATGCCAGATCCTTCATAGGACAAGCACAGGCCCAGCCTGGAAAAGCCCTGAAGCTTCTATGGTTTTTTCTTCATCTAATATAGTTGGGGATGTTACCACTATCTGTAAAAACATTTAATCCTTTTATTAGAATTCTACTGAGCTCTTCACCTCCAGTGACACTTTGTAGTTAACCATGTACTCTTTTAAACAGGTTTCTCCTACACAGAGACAGATGAGTTATTTTTTGCTGTCTCTAAAGGCTTAGAAAACATAACAGCCCCAAAATGTTTATTGCACATCTTTTTGTTCTAGCCTCCTAGAGCTTTGAATATCAAATCCACCATACATGACTAAATTTAATGTGCAAACTAATGTGCATTAAGCAATTTTTGGCAGGTGTCTAAAGTTAGTCTCAAGTACCTCCAGTCCTGGCTTGTGCCCCTGTGGCCATGGAAGGAGCTCCCACCTCTGACCACAGGGCTGCCAGCACTTGGGACTAACTTTAGTACCAAAGTTAGTGCTGGGTCGCATCTACATGTGTGTTAATGTGCTTTATGTGCTTAATGCGCATTCATGTGCAAACACAGGTATCACATTTTGGAGCGGTTAATTTAAGTTAATACACATTAATGGCACGCATGTGTAGATGCACACCCATAATGCGCATTAAGTTAGGCTAATGCGCATTAACACATCTCATACAGACGTGCCCAGTCTAAAATATATTATCTGCAGTAACACTACTGCATTTATAGGTCAATGTATAGGTCACTGCAGGAAAATGTGGCAGGTTTATTTTTTTTTGCAAGGGAAATGCAGTCAGCCTGATAGATTATCTACACTAGCAGGCTGTACCCATGGGTGAAATTTCTCACAGTTAATTCTTCCTGGTCAGTAAATGACTCTTCCTAAAGGTTCAAGCAATCAGATCAAGATCATCTATACCTAATCAGATTATGTAGATTAATCATCTACATAATCATCTGTTTTGCCCTGTTAGTGCCCCAAAATAGTTTATGTGAAGAAACTGTAGTTGCTGGAAGACATGCTTTTTTTAAAAATGAGGTTCTTAAATCTAGACAGTGAAGAATAGCTGATGGACACAGTAAATAAAATGCCATGACTTTTCTTAATTACAAACCAAGGGTAAATAATGGTAAACTAACTGATACTTATATAATGCTTAGACATTCTTAGTGCTGCAAAAATGTTTAAGTGAAACAGAAGTCATAATTTACAAGGCCCACTGGGTACATGTCTAAGCTCGGAATTGGGACACTCAGGTTCTATTTCATGTCTGCCCCTGAGGTGAGCTTGGACAGGTCAGTTCTTTCTTCCTATCCTCTCTAGGTGAAACACATTTTGCAGACCAGGAGACTCTGACACTTGCCTCCTTTTGTAAAGCACTGGAGCCCTATAGACAAATATCTAAGTGTTATTAGACCAGACAAAAGAGTAGAAAATGTATTAAGGGAACTCTTCTCCAAGAAGGTGGTTTAAGAAGAAACCCATAGGTCGTCATCTCTAGTATCAGATTTAGGCAGTTTCAGATGCATTCTCACAATCTTGTCATGAGAGCAGTTCTGTAAGTATGGACTGCCCACAGGTATGGACGCTAAGGCAGGGCTTGACCACATTACGGAGCCTCTGCTGCTATAGTTAGGTAGGCAGATCCCCATAGCAGTGACACAGATGACACTAACTGAAGGGGTAATTATACCCCCCCCCCAAGTTATAAACTAAACCAGCAAAAGTCCCCATGGAGGTCCAGGGACCAGCAGCAGGAAGACACACAGTGCAGCAGGAGAGGTGCCCATGGCATCTACTGTGGACCAAGGCCCCAGTCACTTAGAAATTGGGCAGCCCTGCTGTAAAGTACAAGCACTTGTTATTCCTTACATACCTTTCTCCAGGCAAGTATGACATCACAAGCTAACTCTACATGTTGACTTGCAATGTTTTGTTTTAAAGTGACACAAACATTCATGAAAAAAAAAACAAAGCACATATTAAAAAACTGTTCCTATGGCTTTTAAAAGCTTTTTCTTTTAAAAAAATAAATATATAAAGACAGCCTACTATGGTAGTTTATCCAATCTGTAGAATGTATGAGCCAGTCAACTCTGCAGTCTTCTTCCCTGCCCTGCTCTGCTCTGCTCATTCATTTACTAAAATCTAAGCTGCTTTGACTTTGGAAAACATTCAATCTGCCCTGAACTCTATGCACGGTGAACTTGCTGAACTCAAGTTACCTTCTATAGGCAAAGAGCCAAGCAGACGTCTTATGGGTTACTAGGAATCATATTCAAATACAGGAAAACAGTCTTTCTCCAACAGAAATAAAAACTGCTGAAGCCAGCTGTCTCTCAGCATTCTTGAAACTCTTGCAGATATCACATGGTCAAGATTGCATGTTGCAGTGGTTACTAGGGCAGTTCCCTTATCTCTTTAAGTCAGGCAAAAAAAAAAACAAAAAACCCAAAACCGAACCTAGTCTTGTGGCTTTTCAGCCTCTCAGAAAAATTTTCATAAATTACACCCATCAGTGCTGACCCCCATCAGCTGAGCAGATGTTAGCATCAGAAGGAGCTCTGAAGTAAACAAAGCTCCTGTCTTCAATCCATTTTTACTGGTGTGCTAATTAAAAATTTCCTTGTCATGGGGGGGCTCAATGAAAAGAGCAATATTTATTTATTTAGATTTAAAATGATTTTTTTTTTAAAACCAACACTTGACATAGTGACTCATTCCATAATTCAACACCATCTCAAAAGCATTACAGAAACTCAGTCTCAGATGCTTCCTGGTGATAATGGTGACAATACCAACGTACAACAGACTTGTGCCTATCCATTAAGGTGTTCACTCACCTGTCTGTTGGCTTCATCAGCCCAGGAGCTTATTCAGGTGGTTGTTCTGCTGAGGAGAAGAGGGGGTTATGAAAATACAGCCATCTGTAATATCAACTGTGCCAAGGGCCTGGAAGTAGCAACATTCACTGCTTTTGGGGGACAGGGGAAACAGCTACTGCTTGTTTACAGAAAAAAGAGAGACAAAATTGCAACTTGAAATCATTCTCATAATATCACTGTGTTCCTACATTATTCCAGAAGCAGCCCAAGGAAGGAACTGTGACTCCCCAAGATCAGGGGAACAAATTCTGTTACTGTCTCACACAGTGGCATCAGAGCCATATCTCTCCTGGCCTCTGTATTCACCTGCATGGTTGCAGGTCTGTTCTTCCCACAATGCTGAAGGCAGCAAACTGCACAGCTCCATACTTGGGGCATGCTTCCTACTCTCTTCCCAGCCACAAGCAAACCACAGTCTTATTCCACGACTGTTCATTTATACCAGGCACAGTACAAGCATGACAGAGGAGAACGGTAGTTTGGAGATGGGGGACAAGGGGAACAAGAGGGACAGGAGCTTCTTTTTTTCCCAAAGTGGGTAAGAGAGAGGATTAGTAGCAAAATATTTTTGGGAGGCTGAACAAAGAGAAGCTGAAAACACCCTTCCCAAAATAGGATGAAATTCCTAAGACGGAAGTCTTCCAAAATGTCTTGATCTTTCAAACAGTGTGGAAAAAAGCAAGAGTCAGTGCAACAAGAGCACAGAGAAAATTAAAAAAAAAAAAGAGGACAGATACAAATTTACCAGGGGCAGGTGAGGGAGCAATGATATCAGGTATGAAGGACAGGTGCAATGACAGGCACATTGAGGAAGCAGGATGTACTCTCAGTGCAACGTATCCTCAGGCCTAGATGCAACTACTTTTATCAGTAAGCAAGCACAAGCTTCAAAGTGCGTAAAGGCCTCATGTTCCACTGTATCAAGCAGCATAGTGAACTGTTACAAAAATATACGTCTATCAAATAAATACTTAAAAACTTAATGGAAGAAGAGAAGACACAATGAATCTTATACCTTCTATCACACTGGTATCTTTGACTCTGACTACAAAGAGAGCCAGGTAATTTGATGCTTCTGCTGGTTTATAAAAAGAAAGAAAAACCAATTAACCTTTCTCCAGCCTTTTAGAGGGCCATTAACCAGGGATACACATTGCACTGGTGGAATTCTCTTTTGCTCATAAAAGATTTAAATACATGCATTTACGCTGTCTTGTAAAGCAGGAGGAACATTGCTACTGTAACAGAACATACCTATGTGTGCTTGTGTGTGACCTTTTTATGACTTTTTAAACTTTTATTATCAAAATATTAAAAACAAAAAGTGAATGTGCAGAAGTGTGTGGCTCTCCCAGGGGCCAAGTATGAAACACTTGTCAGTAATGAAAACACTCATGTCAGCAGAGACTGAAACCCTGACTCCCCAGTGACCTTCATGGGGTTACACAATTAGGACTAGCTATCTGTCTTCCCACTTGTAGAGTGCCTCCTGGATGGCCCAGTGCAACACAAACTGATCCATATTTTGTTGCAAGGTGAAATGTCCAACCGCAAATGTGATGCACACCTGGACCAAGAGCTGGAGGGCATTGTCAAAACCGGTTTTTGAAAGCAGGTTTCTGTGGCTTTTCACAGTCACCCTCTCGGTCTGGCTCAGCAGGAAATTGGCCACGCAGATCGCACTTTCTTCAGTCATTCACTACGGGATAAAGAAAACATACAGTCTCAGAGAAGTCCAAGCCCAGCATGCCAAAGAGGGTGCCAAGGGCAGCAAAGAGGTGACTGTAATTAGAAACAGTCCAGGAAGACTACGCTGGTTAGTACTACAGATGAAAGGGACTTGGGGGTCATGGTTGACCACAAGATGAACTTCAGTGTGATGCTGCAACTAGTAAAGCGAGCAAAACGCTGGCTTGCATCCATAGATGCTTCTCAAGCAAATCCCGGGACGTCATTCTCCGGTTGTACTCAGCCTTGGTGAGGCTGCAGCTGGAGTACTGCATCCGGTTTTGGGCTCCACAATTCAAAAAGGATGTGGAGAAGCTTGAGAGGGTGCAGAGGAGAGCCATGAACATGATCAGAGGTCAGGAAAACAGACCTTATGATGACAGGCTGAGAGCCATGGGGCTATTCAGCCTGGAAAAGTACAGGCTCAGGGGTGATCTGGTGGCCACCTATAAGTTTATCAGGGGTGCTCATCAGGATCTGGGGGAACGTCTGTTCACCAGAGTGCCCCAAGGGATGACAAGATCAAACAGTCACAAACTCCGCTGCAACCGATTCAGATTGGACATAAGAAAGAACTTCTTCACTGTCCGAGCCCTCAAGGTTTGGAATAGACTGCCGCCAGAGGCAGTTCAAGCACCCACTTTGAATGCTTTCAAGACACATTTGGATGCTCATCTTGCTGGGATCCTATGATCTCTGCTGACTTCCTGCCCCTGGGGCAGAGGGCTGGACTCAATGATCCTCTGGGGTCCCTTCCAGCCCAAATGTCTATGAAATCTATGAAAGGTGTGGAAGAGCATCTCTTCTGCCTGCTCCTTGCAGAAAGGGCATATCACCAGCACTGCTGTATCTAGGTGGTGGGCAAAAGGTGCTAGTGGCCAGGGCCCATACAGCAGCTGCCACTGGAGGTCACCTTAGAGGGTGCACCACACTGGGTGGGCTTGCTCCACTATTACTGCCACCAGGTGCTACCTCCAGGTCATGTCAGGGAAGGTGGCAAGGACACAAGCATAATGCACTTGGACTGTCTGCATATACAGTGCCTTCCCAGACAAGATTACAAAGCAGATCCAGCCCCTGTTCTGTCTGGGCACAGAGAGGGACAGCAGGGTACCAGGCCTGCCATTCTCACCACTGGAGAAATGAGCAGTAATGGGTGGGTTTGTCTAGCAAGCTGCCATTAGGGAGAGCTCATTACGTGCAGAGTAGTCCTCCAGGGCAGCAAACATATTTGCAGAGAGGGCAGCTTTCACTTCAGCCAAGAGATGTGAAGCAAAGCAGACAGAGGGCAGGCTGAGCCAATTGGCCAGGGCTTTTGCAACTGAACGAAAGAAGCAATGAGCCTTCCAGAGGTGAGGCTCAGTGCTCCAGCTACAAGGCCAAGTTATAGACAAGGGGCTCCTACAGCAGCTCTGGAAATTGCAGGCCCCAGGGCCTGGAGGCTCAGGTGGAAGGATGCCTGCAAGGCCCAAGGCCCAAGGCTAAGACAGAAGAGCCTGCCAGCTAAGGCAATCAGGATCCAAGAGGAATCCTGATGGGATGTAAAGGACAATTTGATGGAGCCAAGGGTGCCCATTCCTGAAAAAGTCTATTAGGAGCTTCTGAGAAGGATTCCTGGCAGGTCCAGGAGGGCACACACCTATGCCACAGAATAGAAAATGCCAGGGTGTTGATGACCAGGACCCAGCCACTGTAGAAGAGACTGGGCAGGTGCCAGCACTAAAGGAAGGAAGCACCAGTGAGGCATCCAGGCAGTTTCTGCTTGGTTTTGAACAAAGGATCTTTTTGTATTAGGTCAACATGCTAACCACTACACTGCAAAAACTGTGGCAAAAGAGTGAATGAGAGCATGAATGTATGTGGTTTGCAAGTCTGACTTAGGTGACAGTGGTAGGTGAGCTCTGATATGCAAAACCCAGCCTGAATCACCACAGAAAACACTGATATAAAGTGACAGGCACCAGACAAAATGTCACCAAAAATAATAAAGGAAAGAAGTGCCATCTCTGTACTAATGAAATTGCTCATGTGGCAATAAAAAACCTCAAAGTGAGCAGGAAGTGCTCTCTCAACACTGATGAAATCTCTTACATAGTATTCAAAGAATATGTGATTTCCTAGTTAGAAAAGATGGATTTTTTTTTCAAACTAAACAACAGTGTGAACTGTTCTTTCAACAAAGGAAACACCCATCCTGTCTACACATGAACAGGGACATGTATATGACTCAAGCTGATTAGGTGTTATATTTTACCTCCCTACCTCTTGCTTTGAGGACCTAAGGGTCCATCAGGGTCAAATCCCACCAGAGCCAAGACAAAGGTTTCAACTGAATTTAGTGAAAGTTGGAGCAAACCTCCAGGATTTCTATGTAAACATGAAATATAATTTTGAGACCACAAACATCTGTTTCAGTTTCCCTTTTTTATGAGTAAAATAGGCCATTTTCTGTCTCCCCAAGCAGCACTGGTCAATTTTATATTGCTGAAAACTAATAGCCACAGTGGCCAAAATCCATATGGTTTCAAACCTTGGATCAGACAGTTATTCAAAAGTGCTGATGCTTATCTGATCTGCATCTGAACTTCCTGAGGTTCCAAAACTCAGGACATGTCTTCATCATTCAACAGACTGTGTTACAAGGCTTGGCAGTGAGGAAAGCCATATGCTTCATGCACACTACACCCCTCAATAATTGTAATGTAGCCACCTTTATGCTGTGCTAGGCATGTGCCAATATGCAGTCTTGAGCGAGTGATCTTCCTAGCAGGCAGGCGTGAGATGCTTCATTGTGGCACATCCCTAGATGGTGGAGATGCTCACTTCATGTTACCAACTCTCATGATGTCACTGTTAAGAGATTTTGATCAGGGTTGGAGTGATCCAGTCTGGCAAGGACTTGAGTAGCCCTAGCCCTGTCAAAAATTTGGCATATCTGAAAGAAAAAGCCCTGTGATTGACTACCTTTCTAGATCCCCACCCTCCTAGGGAAGAGCAACCATTCGCTATTGCCGCAAGACAAGCCAGAGCTCTTCCCCCATCAATAACCTAGAAGATTTTTTAGGTCAGGGAGGAGACGACTGACAGCATTTTCACAGAAAGAGAAGGCAAAGTAGGGAGGCTAAAAAGCCCAGAAGCTCAGGACAACTCTAGTCCATCCACCTCTCTTGTGAACAATGGGTCTACTGCTCCTTGCACTTCCCCCCTCTTCCTCCTCCTTCCCCCCCTGCACCACCAGGTTTTAGAAGGGAATAGGCAGAAGGAGCTTCAGGAGGAAAAGAGATGAAACTGGGGAAAAAAGTAGATGGGAGGGCTGTGGATTCAGGACTGAAAGGGAGGCAGAGATGATGTGGGGTTAGGCGATGGATTAATATGGGGGGCAAACAAATGTGGTAATAGAAGGGCCAAGCAGATGGGAAGGCAACAGTGATATAGGGTCTGAGAAGCCTGTGGGGCTTGGGGATGAGCAGAAGTTGGAGTGGGTGGACATTATTAATAATTACAATTTTGAGGCCTAAGGAGAGGCCTGAAGCCCTGCACCAGCAGTCAGCAGTGTGAGCTCCCACTGCAGGAGCCCACATCACCCCAGTCCTAAAGGGGCAGTTGAGGAGTTGCTGACCCAAACACAAGAGATATGTTTGGGTGCATGGAAGGAGATTTAAAAAAAATAAATAAATAAAAATAAATAAATAAATAAATAAAAAAAATCGAAAGATGGAGCAGAAATAAAAAGATATCTTTTTTATATACATACAGGTGCTCACTATTTACAAATTAATCCATGATTTTTTATCTTTTGGAGTGGTACTAAAAATTAGGGCTTCATCCTACAATATACCCACAAGAATATTTAATCTGTTTAGGAATCCCAGGGAAGTTAATTGGCTTTTACATTATATCAGACACAAAAGTTTACAGGAACCAGTAATTAGGTTGGAAATCTCCTGAGAAGCAGTAGTTAAAGCAACCAGCGATACATAACCTCTAGCTACCACCCACAGGCACTCCCCTGGATACCACAGGCTCCACCCCACAGCCTTAACTGCTATCTAGGGATGCCAGCCTTTCGCCACTCCCTTTACCAAACCACTTCTTCCAGATACACCAAACATCCACAATTAATAATGTTGAGGAGGAGGAGGAGCTGTAAAGGAAGTGTGCTAAAAGCTTGTCCAGGGTGTTGGGAGAGGGGAGCTAGGTTCTCATCCCACCTCAGCCACTGACCCGCATACCTCAGTTTGCCTCCCTCTGTCTCTATTTCCCCTCTCATCTCTTCCCCGTCTAGGCTATTTAGATTGGAAACCATTCAGGAATGATCTCTTTGGATTTGGTACAGTACATAGTAGTATAACTGGTCACTGTTTCTCACTGGGTATCTCAGTGCTACTATATATAAATAATTAAGTTCAAACTTCCAAAATTAAATTCCAGCATCAAGCATGAAAAGAGACACTTAACATTGCAGACACACATGGACTTCCTCTTGTTCTCCGCTCTTCCTACAATATAAGACAGAAATAGCTGGTTCCAGCTAATGCATTCCCTCCTACCAGCCCACATTCCAATAATCTGTTTTTATTTCCCCTAGCACCAGCACACAAAGATACTACCAATCCTAAGTACCCAGGGGAAATCATTGTTTCTTCATGGTGAACACCAAGACCCCAGTAGTGTTAAATACCTACATATGTTCTACTAGGATGGTAAACCAGAACGGAGACAGATGTCTCAACACAAAGCACCAGACTGAGGAGCCCTAAATTGCTGGAAACTATCACCTAATACACAGCATTTCTATTACTACTAACATGGTGTATTACAGCTCTACTTTGTTTGTTGTCGGCTCATTCAACGTACCACACTATTCACATGAGCTGCAGCTTTTGTTTCGACAAAAAAACAAAGTAAGTTCCACTCCCTAAAAACCATGTTCCAAAGATATGGGGAGTGGAAGGGGGAAACCCAGTGTTTCAGTGAACTAAAAAACACTGAGGCTTAAGCTTGAAGATTTCAGTTGTTATAAGACATCTTTCAAGTCAAGAAGTACCCCTGTGTACCAGCCTCAGAGATGTCTGGCCATAAAAATAGCCATAAAAGCATTAGGATGTACAGTACTGCAGTGTCCACTGCACAGAAGATCACTGTGAATGAAAATAATAGTAACCCAAGTTTAGCTTGCTCTGGCACCAGGAGCTGTGCTCTCTGGATTCTTAACCTTATTTTAGCTCAGCAGCTCTGATATAACAGAATCCAATGTGGGGATGAAAAGGGATGTTTTTATACTTTCCCCAAAACTAGATTCCTCTGAATCAAAGTAAGATCATATTGTAGGGGGGTATTAAAGGAATATGAAGTATTATCTTACTACAAGAGCACATTACATTCTGTAGGCTTTAAACAACAGTGCAATTGTTTTGTGCAGTTTTCTATACGTTTTCCATCTTCTGTAACAAGCTCTGGAACGGATAAGTCGCCCCTTACACCAAACTCTTAGGTTTCCTTGTGTGTGACATGAAATGGAAGCCCATGGAGGCTAAATCAAACCCTGTAGTTTCACCATGGTGTCCAATAAGCTGTTGTGATGATGGGCCTCATCCAGCTCAGTAATGCCACGTGGCGTTTTCTGCTGGCATTGTCCAAACAGACAATAGACCCATAGTTACAACCTGCAGTGAAATTGTGAAGAAGATACTTATGAACAACTTAAGATGTTGATAATACTTGATGCCGATACCCTGGTTACTATTTTACCTGGCTCTATATTGGATTTTGCTTCCCTACCTCTAATACTCTACTGCTTGCAGGAAGCTACATAAATAGAGTTCTGGTAATTCTTATCAATAGCGCCCTTGCTCCTGCAGCCCTCAGAGACACATGAAGCAGAAAGTATAACTCTAAATATTACCCTGTTACATACAGTTGGTCTCTTTACAGTAGGTCTGGGGATAAACTAATCATTGTTCCAGGAACACACTTCAGATAGTTGGAAGACACATCATTCATACAAGTTTTCTTAATCTGACTAGATCCTAAAACTTGCCATAAAAAGTGAGCAAGGTGAAGTTGGGATGAGTTAATACACAGAAGCATACAGCAGGGTAGTAAAATTTCATCAAGCTTCTAAACCAAAAGCAATGACAGTTTTAGTCTCTTTGGGAACTGGCATTTAAAGTCAGGGTGAGAGGGATATGAAAAAGTCCAGATATGGATGGAGAAGAGGGAAAAAGAGAGAGGACTGTATACAATACAGGAGGCGAGGGGGCAGGGGAAGAGAACAAGAGAAGGCTGTACAAAGCGTGGGGAGTAGGTTCTTTTCTAACAGCTGTTACACTAATATATTCCCAAAATGTGGGTTGTAATTCCATTCTGGCATTTGGGTGACAATAAAAGGGGTGGGAGAGAAATGACTTAAGCTTTATTCTGGTGCTTTAGGACAACACCAGAAGCCTTCCTTGGAACAGTAGCCCAAATACATCTATAATCAGAGGTATGTTATTTTTGCCTGTGCTTTCCCATCTGCTGCAGCCAGGCTCAGTGGCATCAGTACTGTCACACTTTAAAACAAGCTGCCTCAGGGAAGCAGTGCTGATGCTCTTTGCAGCAGCAACACCAAAAGCATCATCACAGCTCTGCCAGACCATCTCATTAGCAGCCTAGTCATTTGCATCTATTCCTCTGTTGTTAACCTTAAATACAGCAGCCAAATCCTCAGGTGGTGGAAATCAGCATAGCTCTACTAAAATTAACAGAGCTATGCCAGTTTACATCAGTGGAGGATCCAGCCCCCTTCATTTTGACATGACTTGTGACACCGAAAACAAGTTTTTTGGGGTAAATGTGATATCTTTTATTAGACCAGCTAAATAGGTGGAAAATTGTCCTTTGCAAGCTTTTGGGCACAAATACCCTTCTTCAGGCATTGGAGATTGCAGACTGTCTCCAATGGCTGAAAAAGGGTGTTTGTGTCCAAAAGCTGGCAAAGAACAATTTTTCCAGCTGTTTAATTAGTCTAATAAAAGATATCACATTTACCCAAATAACCATGCCTGCCTATGTCCTTAGACAAACACAGCTACAACCAACAACCCTTGTAACACTGAGCAAATTTTCTTCCTGTTTTTTCCTCCAAAACAAAACCCTCAGCAAAGTCCACGTGATTTCATAAAGCATTTTGATGCAACAGCATTCTCCAGTGGAAAGTGATTCGATCAAGGCTCTTCGATCACCTCTACTCCTCACCCATAATGGTGAAAGCAAAAACGATGGGGAAAGAAGTTGATAAAAAGATTTTGGGGGAAAAAACAATGTTCCAGGTTTGAAAGAGGCTGAAGGCAACAGAGAGAAAGTCATCGGCTGAACTGAACAGAAACATTCAGCACAAGTTTCCAGCTTCCCTCTGGCTCTTTAGGCTGTTTTACTCCAAGTATATTCAGAGAAGTTTTATTTTGCCTCTCAGATTGAATCACTGGCAAGACGCGCTGAAGATGAAGCAATAGGGAGCAATGACCAAGAGGATAAAACCAAAAGCCAAGGGTTATTCCAAGGCAAAGCCCTGGGAGTGAGTCATCCCGCAGAGGAATGTCACCTCCCCCCAGAGTCACTCTGCCAACCAGGCCAGAACTGCCTGGCAGCGCTGAAAACAAATGCTTACACAGGCCTTGTGAAATATCTGATGAGAACTGAACAGATCTTGAGCGGTGTGGATGCCAAGCATGAGGAAAGGGGAAACTGACCTAGAGAAGAACTGGCACGAAAGGAGACTGTCTTTTTTGTTTCATGCCTAAGCTGCACATAGTACAGTAGTACGTGACTGGACCACTTAGCTGCTACAGCAATAAAATACAAGTAAGAGGTGGTGAGTGGAGAAGGAATTTGACTGCAGTGGGGGCGATGTGTGCATTAATAAAGGGAATTAGGGTAGGGTTCCAAATTAAATTATAGGTACGTGGTCACGCCCTTTTCCTGTAGGCATAATGTGGTCACGCAACAATTATTTACAAGTGAAAACTTCAAGGATAATAACTGTTCAGCAAAGCAGTTAGCTGGTAATCCAGTGTTCCAGCACAAATGATTTGATACAGTTCTTCTATCTCCAGATGAATTTGAGAGCAAAAGTGTATTTTCATGGTTGTGTTCTCAAATTCTCTCAGGTAGGAATGCAACCTGTGTCTGCCTGTTGGGATACAGAGGGGCACTGACAAGCCCTCAAATAGTCACTTCACAACTGTCATCTCTGATGCAAAAGCTATCCCACTGCAGTAAGAACGACTCTAGAAATAGTAAGATGGGAAGGAACCATTCTCCCCTAATGGAAGGAAAGTCAGAGAGGGAAGAAAATAGGCATCCAGAAAGGGAAGGATAGGGAAGAACAGAAAGGTCAAAAATTAAATACGACATAAGACCATTCTGATTATTTAGTTGTGTGGCATATAGTTTTTATAGGAGATTATGCTTCTTGAGAGTTTCTAGGTTTAGGGGTACTCATATGAAATTTCTCCCAAGTGAGACAGAACAGCATAAGATAAATAAGATTCTTTTGTAGTCTGTCCTCCACAGGAAACTCACCCTACTAGAGGAGCCACTGAAGGTCTAGGACTACTTAAATCTCAAAATAATGCAAATGTAGGACTGAAAATGGCACCCAGCCTTTGTGGTCCTTCTCTGAACACCCAAAACTTCTGGCCTAAAGAGGACACGTCAGACTGCCTTATGCCAGCAACAGAGTTCAGCAACATTGAATTATATTTACATATTTCTTCAACTTAGCATTTTTCTATGCTTGAGAGACTTCTTCTGTAGGATTCCATGTTTGAGAGTTGTTGGTCAAGGCAAGGGGCTGCCTCTGATCTGATAAACAAAGATGTTTAAAAGGTTGCTCAATTGCTATTGCAGAATCTTCCTGTGTTTCCATAGCATACAATTTTCACACGTACATTACAACCTTCAGACACTGTTGGCACTGAAAAAAACAAATATCCAGGCACTTCCTTGTTTAAAATGCAAAATGTTTTAAGGCAAATTGTGTATCCTTCTCAGTTAAGATTATCTCCCTTTCATGACGTCATACTCTGTTCTACACTCTTGTTAGAGTCAGGGAGGCACTTTATGAACTTACTAATGCAACTGTTTTGATATCCATTCTGTAAAATCTATTTACTAAGCATAAAAGCAGCACACCTCATTCAGCAAATCTCAAACATTATAGAGCAGATACTTTAGTAGCGGAGCAATCTAGCTCCAGTATAAACATCCTTGCATTCAATGGTGTTACAACAGGGATGAATTTAGTTCTTTTTGTTTAAAAATAAAGGAAAACAAACAGAAGTTCTTTTAATTCAGCAGTTATTACATACATAATTGCAAACCAATGCAAGTTCAGCAGAAACCCAATAAACCTTACATAAGACAACCCCTGAAGAGGTCATCGACCAGCAATTACTCCAAGTAATGCTGAACAGACTTAACAAGGGGGAAGGAGAGAAAGAGTATTCTGCAACCCCAGGCATGTGATGTGCAGATGAAGCAAAGGGAAGGGGGAAAAAAAGCTGTAGCTTTCAAAACTGTAACAATAATCATTCCAGATTGAATAGATTTACGTTTTCTTTTGGTAACAACCAAGAGATTAGCGTTATTTTTGAACAAATATGCAATAAAGTATCAAAGTAGCCGGACGTTTATAGAAATACAAACCTACTATTTCATCATACAGCAAAATGTATATTGATCAACTAGCTACTTACTAACACATTGAACTAATTCATCTGTGAACTGTCTGGACAAAATTATGGCTGCATTTGAAAAGGTGGAGGATAACTTTTTTGACAGAAAAACGACGAGATCTAGGCTCATGGTCTTTCATCCCCCCACACACACAGAATAAGAAAAGGCAACCCTTCAGGCTTTGGCCATGAAAACAAGGTTTTCAAAAGTGAAAAAAAATCTAAAGGAATTTCCAGAACAAAGATCACAAACACTAGCTCAAAACAGATGGGGGCATCCAGGTTACCACAATTAAGACTGATGGATTCCTAACATTTGTTAAATGTAATATTCCCTTAACATTTTTGCCAATACTAAAAATATATTCTTAAATATAAACATCAATGTTTTTTTGCTTCAAAACTGTACTTCACAGACTGTGTCATAACCTACCTCTTTGGAGCATCTTAACATTTTTCAAACAACATGTTTCTCAGGACACAGTCTCAGCAACTTCAGTGGAACAACTCACGTACTTGAGCATAGACTTAAGTACCTACTTAAGTGTTTGCAAGGTCAAGACTGGGCTTGGAAGCCTGACACCAACAGGCCAGAGTGGACAGTGGCCTTTATTCCCCTCAATCTTCCTAGCTGTTGAGGATATAATGAGATATGAGAAAGCCAGTGGTAGAGGAAGTACTGAAAATGACATGATTTTAGAGCTACAGGACACACTGTATATGTCAGGGAGTGAAACTAAACATTAAACGGAAGTGTAGTTACTACACAGAAAACATCTCTCACCACAACGAGTGCTCCATTTACAGTTCGTCAGTTTACTGTCACCACATTTTTCTCAAGACCTTCTATGGTATTCTATAACCCACTCCTAAATATCCCAAAGCCCAAGAATAAGGGAAAGGTGGGAAAAGGCAACATTTAACTTGGGTAACATTTTGGCTCCAATAGAGAAAAGATGTATACATTTATCTTTACTCATATGAAATATACATATACCCAGTAAGGTATATGGATCACTTCTGTTCCTCATGCCTAAAAAAGTTACATATGCACTTCAATTTTGTCACAGATCTTGCCAATTCACTGTGATGATTTAGCCAGATCTTACAGTGGAATCAAAATCCAAACAGAAACTGTGAAAAAATACAGTCTTTAAATTTCCTATTTTTAACCTGACCAAAATCCAAGTAGTAACTTTATATCACGTGTGAAGTCGGTTTCAAAGAGGACATTCTCATTTATCCCAGACTGACTGATTTATAACAATCCCTATATAACTCTAAGATGTATAAGTAGCACTTCTACCACTTTAACATGCCTAAATCACTACCATATTTACTCAAATCTAAGATGAGTTCCCCCCCCCACATATTAATACAGGGGAGGAAGCCCCACGTCTTAGATTTGAATACAAAGCAGAGGGGTGGGGGGGAAGGCAGCTGCTGCAGCTCCGGCCCTGAGCCTGTGTTGGGGTCAAAATCAGACCCCACACCAGCCTCCTGCCCCCCCTCTCCCTGCTTGCCCTCTGCAGCTTCTGCCCCCCGGCCCCTTCCCCCCTCTTACTGGAAGGTGCAGCACAGCTCCAGCTCAGGTTCGATTACCTCCCAGGCATAGAGCACATGGAAACTCTGTCCCTTGCCCTGCCAATCAGCAGCACTGACGCTGCTACATAGCTGGCAGGGGTTGTTTCCACATGCTGTGATCCAGTGGGGAACAGAGCCCAAGCAGCATCTGACAGTAAGAGGAGAGGAGAGGAGAGGCAGAGACTGCATGGAGTTGAGGGAGGCTATAGGGAGCTGGGGGTAGGGGTCCTGGTGTCACAGGAGGCAGGCAGACTGCAGAGGGAAGAAGTGAGGGGGCAGAGGGAAGGGGGATGGGGGGGTCACCTGACCCCACCACCATTATTTTCCCTGCTGTAGCAGTGAGGGGAGGGGGGGGGGGTGCTGTGAATTTAAGACAACCCTCCAATAATTATATTCTATACCTGAAAAATTATAACAAATGTATAATTTTTCCATATGTAGAATCTAATTAGTGGGGGTCATCTTAAATTTAGGGTTAACTTAGATTAAGGTAAATACAGTAAGTGCAATCCTCAACCTTGCTCAGAAGCCACACAACACTAATGTGTCATTCACTTCTATTCTGGCCTCTCAAAATCCTTCGTTGCCTTGACTGAAC
>NW_017729006.1:28368921-28378696 GCF_001723915.1 Gavialis gangeticus | reverse complement strand
TATAACAAATGTATAATTTTTCCATATGTAGAATCTAATTAGTGGGGGTCATCTTAAATTTAGGGTTAACTTAGATTAAGGTAAATACAGTAAGTGCAATCCTCAACCTTGCTCAGAAGCCACACAACACTAATGTGTCATTCACTTCTATTCTGGCCTCTCAAAATCCTTCGTTGCCTTGACTGAACAGCTGCACATCTTCAGATGCAACCCGGAAAGGCCGCTTCAGCACCTCATTCCCATCTAAGTTCTGTTTTGATGCAGTTTGATCCTGGAAGTGCATAAACACAGCCTAAGTCCTCGATTCCTTAGGAAAGGGGAAACCATGCCAAGGAACTGTTGGAAGCTGAGACTGCATAGGCCAGTCAGTGAAGGAGGAGGGGGCTTCTGGATATCAAAGAGTAATTTGTCAATCAATGTGGAAAGTTGTACAGCATGTCAGTTTTAAATGTGTTATCCACTAGGGTTTACAGAAGTTACTCTTGATGTCTCTAGTTTACCAAGATGCATATAGTATATAAAGCCAATGAGTTCAATGAAATAAAATAAATGTACAGTATATCTATATTAATGCACAGGAAAAAAAAAGAGTTAAACTATTTACTGGTAGATGTTGTTTATTGCCAAATGAATAAAGTTGTGAAAAAATAAAGACATGTTTTTCAGTTCTAATCATCTTCACTGACACTTGTAACAATAGCACAGTAGGTAAGAAAAGGCAAAGTGAGATTTTTATATTGAGAATGTCAACATAACTAGTGTTCTGTCTCTAGCTACACTATCACTTTAAAAGCTGGTGCACAGGACAAAGGTGTTTTGGTTTGATAGTGTCCTCTATATATTAAAGAAAAATAACCAACTTGTGAAAGAAGCAAACAGTTCAGATCAAATCTTCCTGCAGCAAAACCCCTGGCACGGGGCCCTAGGCGAGAATGTCTCTGTAGCGTTCACTGTGGAAACGCCACTTATTATTCCTTGTGCATGGTTTGTGGTCTTCTCTTGCCACAAACAGGGACAGTTATGGGACCTGACCAAAACTCAGCAGATTCATATAGGAGGAAGGAGGAAGCCAGGGCTGTCTCTGTAAAAGACCAGAGCCTCCAGACTGCTCTAATCCTCAGCCTCCTCTCAAAGGCTGATAGCATGGCTGAGAGCACTGGCAGGGACTCCCTTTTGCCTCTGAACATCCCCAGAGCACCCAGAGAAATCTGGGTAGTAACTGATGTATGCTAGCTATGCTCCTACTGCACTGCATCCCCACTCAGGTCTCCACCCTTCCCTCTCAAGGACCCCAGATTTCAGACAGAATGAATCAAATGATGTCATGGATTCAATTAAAATCCACATGGACAGTGCCCTCCTTACAGAGATCTCAGGAGGATGAGTCCCTTTATTATTTCACAGCTCTGCCCTTCAGCAGTCCAATCTTGCAAGGGGGCAGAGTGCTGTTATCCCACTAGTCATTATAACAACCGGGCGTGGTTGAGTTTTCAAAGAAGCCATTCAGACTTTTGTAGCATTAAACTCAATATTCAACAGCTGAGAGTAATAGGCCAAATCTTCAGCCAGTTTAAATCAGCACAGTTCCTTTGAAGAGGCTCACTAAGATAGGGACCTATCCAAGCTTTTCTTGCAGCATTCTCACAAGGATGGCATCCAGATTGTAACGACACCCGCTCTGCAAAATTCTACCAGTCTTACATGAATAAAATAACATTTGCTTTTTCATTATTATAGGAACAAAGATATGGCAGATAATACTTTTTTTCTTCGATGATCTTGAACTGCAGAATGTGGAACTCACTAAACATTACAAGGGACAAGGGCCCTATTTATTCTTTTACAGCTTAAGGTCTATTAGTTAAGTTATATTATTTGGGCAATACTTGTTTACAGCTCTTTTATTGCAATTCTTATTCTTGGCTATGTTCCAGTACATTATTGGCATGATTAAAGAAACAAACAGAGATTTAAAGAAAAAGATACAGAACAAAACAGACACACCTTATTACTTGGTAGGGTCACCAAGGGTTTTGGTAACAAAATAAAAAAAACCCAAAGCAAGCAGACAATGTTTGCTGAGTCCTTGAAACACTTATTTGCTGACTAGCGCAGCACCTGTTATTTCAACCATTAAATAGTGTGAAAAGGACTTGGGGTGGGGGGGAAAGGTAGTTGGACCTTTCTTGGATATATGTTCCCCTCCTCTCCAGTTTGCTGGGAGGAAATGGAAATGGGATGAAAATCACCAGGCTCTTATTTCAAACCTCCCTTCCAAAGAAAGTTGCAAAGATTCACTAAACAAATATGATGACACTACTTCTCATACCTGTTATACAAGGCTAGCAAATGGTACTTGGCAAACAAAAAACCAGACAAAACACAAAAACTGCCTCTCCCCCAAAATCTCTTTCCCATCCTTTCAAGTACAGTTAAACCACATGCTGCAGTTGTTCAACGCTAAGAGAAGGAGAGTCTGGAGGAACAGCATATTTATCTTGAAAAGTGCAAAAACTCTCAAAGAAAAAAAAATTTAAAAAACCCAAACAAACCAATGAAAAATCTTAACTGCCTTAAACAGACCACAGCACTTGCATCTCTGTGGTTGAATCATCACTTTTCCAGCTAACATTAACACTTGTTATGTGGATTTACAGAACAAGTAGAAGATGACAGTTCCAGAAGACTGATTAAAGCAAAAGGGAAAAAGTGGAACATGAAAATGGTTGAGGTTCAAGTGGAATTCTTCCACCCTGAATCAGAATAATACTTCATGGGACTCAAGCTTTAGTCTTGGCATTTCTTTCCCTTATTTGAGAGTAAAAGATTTGGCTTTCAGACTCCATGCCAACTTTAATTTGCTCAGTTACAAAGCATATTCTTGCATGGTCCCTGATCAGTATTTGATGGCACAGAAATCCACTTGGAATCATTAAATTAAAAGATTTTTTGCAGTAAGGGATGTGCACAATTAAGTGCTGCCCTGGTTCCTAGTGAAATCTCTAGAGAGCAGTTAAACTAGAGCAGGGATTCTCAAGCAGGGTGCCGTGGCACACTTGGGTTCTGCAACTTTTTTTAAGGGTATCACACAATATTGGCACTGTGTAGCAAATACCTACACAATTCATAAGATAAACCTAGAGATTTCAAATAGGAATCCACTTTCAAAAACATTTCTGATCTCTTATCGTCTTTCTGAGCTCTTTGCAACAGAATTGCTCTATAATTTTTCCATAGTTAAAAAAAATGAGTGAAAGTTAAGAGCTGGCGTTTCCTCAGAAGTGCCTTCAGTCTAACAAGGGGTGCCTTAAATTAAAAAAAAAAGATTAAGAACCCCTGAACTTGGGCAGTGGGGACCAACTTTTCTGGCAGGCATGGCATAAATTAGGCCCTATACCCTCCTCGAGTGCCACTCCAGTCACCTTCCTCCGCCAGATCTCTGCATGTAATTAAAAGGCTGAAAAAGAAGCATGAGTACTACACACTAAAGTGCAAATCTTAAACCCCCACAACAACACAGCCCAAAGTGGGGTGGGGAAAAGATTGTGTCCTCTACCAACCCACTCCACAAGGAACCAAGATGTAGCTCCAAAGCTGTTCTGCAAAGGCTACTAGAGCTCAGTGGCTGACGTGAACTCCATCATTCATAAGGCCACAATGGAAAGAATGAGAGGCTGTAGTAAAATTGTATACAGCCTGCTCTTTTCTAAAACTATTTATGCTCAGGTCTGTGACAACTGCTGTGTGAATCACACAGGGAATGTGTACCTGGATAGTCCTCCAGGGTCCATCACACTTCCTCAGTGACACTTCCACAGCTCTGGGGAATGGACTGGTTTGGGGCCTAACGCTAGCGTTGTTCAGAAGCACACGACACCCAGCCTAGATGCCAAATTCAGCCCATAAATCTTAACGTTGTACCATGAGAAAAAGCCACAGCCTATATGGCACAAGGGTTCAGCCCATAAATGCATGCCCTAGGAGACATACCACCTGACCCACAACTGATGTCACTGGGACTATTTATTCATATAAATATAGTAAATCAGGATTTGGCCCACAATCAATCAGCAAAAGGCAAAGGCCAAGTTATCAAATGCCTCACTGAGATGTCAGATGTACCATAATTTTGCAGTAAACCTCATTTTATTTCCCAACTTGGATTTACTGTCACCATAATCCAGCCAAGAGGGGCAACAAGGAGAACAAGCCTTCCACTGCAAGGCTGCTTCTGTGAAGCATCACATTCTCATGCACAGGACACTGATTTTATGAATACTATATAACTTAAGAACTGTTCAGCAGATCCTGATCTTACATACAAAACCACATGAATACAAAGGCCCAGTCTGTGCTAAACCACAACCTTACTAGTAACAAGCCTATTTACACACAGGTGACAGAGGCAGGACCATACTAATATGGTGACACTGTCCTTTTATGATGGTGATCCAGAATAACCCTCTCCATTAACCCTAATAAATAGTACTAAGATACAGTGCAGTTAGAAAATAAATAAATAAATAGTTCCTTAACTATCAAAAGCTGCTAGCACAGCTCCCAATTACGCAGTGGAGAGAGCCAATGTTTATTAGTCTTCCACTAAAAAGCCATAGAAGGAAAGAAAGAAGGAAAGAAAAGCCTTTCCCAGCATCAATCTTTCAGTTTTGGTGGTTGAACTGGGAAAAAAAAAATCAATCTGCCCCAACATGAAAAATGTTCAGGTTGTATCAACAAAGAAAACTGAGGGAAAAAGGAACTGTTTTGATGGGGGGGTGGGGCAAGAGTCATTGTGGGAGGTTTTATTTTTTTTTAATGCTAAATCAAGCTACACGTCTAAATGAAATGCCTTCTGGGGAAAAAAAGGTCAAAACATTTCATTTCAAAACTGCTGAAATAAAATGTTTTTACGTCATCTGAAAGTTCTCCTCTAGTTCAACTATTCAAGTGATTCAGCACCCCTCTCCATCATCCCCTCTCCAACAGGTTCATTATCTTCCTTACTACTTCTCAAAACCAAGCCCCATCACTTGATTTTTTTCAGGCTGGAAGCAAGCTGCTTCATGAAGTACCAGCACTTACTTGGAAGGTTAAAGGCAGTGATGTAGGGAGCAATCTGCATTCCAATATGAAAGCCAGTTCTAACAAGCTTTCAACAAATCCTGCATTTACTGAACTAGGTCTGCAGAAATGTTGCGGGTTTGGTCAACCTCACCATGCATTTGATACTTTAATCCAATTATACTGCATGTTCTACACTATAACAGGCAGGTTAATCACTGCGAAAATTACCCTCTAGCCCTGTGAAAAAATCTGCTTTCTTACACCCTGCATGCAATGCTAAAAAAAAGGACCTTTTTAATATATGTAACAATACGACTGATGAGCTTGCTGCACTTCGTTCTTTCTGTACTACAGTGACAGATTTAAATCAGCTTACCAGTGACAGTTCATGCTCAGTGGCTTGGTCTGACTGATGTTGGGCCAAACAAAGTCTACTGCCACCCTTAGTACCTCTGAGGGTGAGCTTGATATTTTTTTTTTACATCAAAAGGAAATTAGTCTCCAGCTACTGTGGAGCTTCACCCTTTTTCTTTCTTTTTCTGTAACTGACTTCTCCTATTCAAATATTTTTCATATGCTCTTCAGCGCTTGAATGGTGCGGAAGGGTTGTCTTGTAATTTGCCAAGGGGAGCAGCAGATTTTTACATGTTTGTAAAAAGGATACAGATGGTAATTTCACTAGGGTTGGTAGTGACTCAGTGATATTATTCACAGAAGTGGGTGGTGAATTGTATTAAACAATATGGTGTTCTCAAAACTACTCCTTATGGACGGGTCACCATTGGTGATTGGACTGTGTTTCATACTCGTTTTGCAGGGTGTAAAGGACAGCACAAAGCAGTGGAGGATCAGGCCCTCAATGAGCACAAATGGCTCTATGGGTAAATGGAATCAGCCAGGCGCCAGCCTGAGACAATGAGGGACTGGTACTGTACAGGATCGCATTGGTTGGTTTATTTAAACATGGCTATGCACAGAGTACGTGGTCTACTTGTCAAGCACAGAACACATCCACTCTTGCAAGTTAAAATGAGCAGGTTAAATAGACCACAAATGCAGTGGGCAAAAGATGCAGACAACGTTTGGAAATGTAGGTGACAAGTGTCACCTGCCCCCTTGCCCGTCTGCACAACATCAACATTCACCTTTGTCCCTCACTGATTCCATTAGCCTCTACATGTGCTGGTAAGCCCTCTGTGTCACTGTATTCTTGACTGAGCAAGCAAGAACTGAATTGCCACAGATGATTATTATCTGAAGTTAATCTAGCACAGCAAGGATTATTCTGCAAGTCATGTCATCACTTCCCCAAGAGGTACACAACTGGAGAGGCAAACTTGCAATATTTAATACGTAGAGGAGGCTGACTCTGAGCTCAGTTAGAGCAGTGTTAACTTCACTGGCTTTGACAGCATTAATGCAAACAAGAGGAAGTTCTCACCCACTGCTCCCAAGTCGCTGAGTAAGGTTAATGCTAACGTAATTTGTCTTCGTTTCGCAGACCTCTGTTCTTTGCTTACTTCAGCCTCCAAGGCAAATGCAGACCTGTCTGCTGTCTCTAGTTTGTCTGTCTTGCTCACTTCCTTCCTTTTTGTAAGTTAGTGGCCTGATTTTCCAAAGTGCCAGGCATCCATGACACCCACTGAATTCACCATTCACTTTTTACAAGCCATCTCGTGGCCCAGATACTGAAGGTGACTGCTGTGAGCCATTTACAAGAGTGGATCCTAAGCAAATCAAATCACTTTCGTTTGAGTACGGAAATAGAATCATCCTGAGATTAGCAAGAATTATTTTGTGTCATTTATTTGTTTCCTCAGCTATTCTAGCTCCCTTCTGTCCTACTGGGCAAGGCTGGTTTATATCCCTTTCCTCCCAGCCCTAGTCCAGACTGCTTCATTCACAGGGATGAAAAATCACTATAAAATGGAAATGATCACCTGCCAAACTTAGCTGACAGTACTTAGGGTGATCTTTTGCTTTCAGCTTATAACCAAAATATCAGTTCACTAGTGTTCCCCACCACTGCAGTATGTTCAAACTAACCAGACTTGTAGCCAATTTCATTTTGTAGGAGACTGATTACAATCCAAAGGGAAAACAGAAATTAGGAAACAGCAAAATGATCCAGGAACACTAAAAGCAGATGAAAAACATTCAGCAGGAATGGACAAGAGAATGCCCAGAAAGTTCGTTTCATACTCATCTCGCTTTCTAGCTGTCAAACTCTGTCATGTCTGCACATGGATCTAAGTTCCTGCATCGAAGGATTTGGCTCACTAATGACATGTTGCAACAGAGAAGGAATGCAGCAGAACACTGTCACAGCTCATGGACATCGTGCTGCATTTCCTTTCATTCCAAAACACTTCTACTGCATAATGTTTCCTTTTAAAAAAGGAGAAGAAAGTACTGCAAACATCATTGCTGTATTTTTTTAGCTAGCTTGACCTCTGTATGATTGATGTTAGCATACTGAAAAAGAATAGTACTGTTAATGCTGTAATATATAATGGTATGTTGGCACTTCCACTCAAAGGATATCCCACTTTCAGACATTTGGGAATTATCCACACAAACTTATTTCAGGTGGAAGTGTTGGTTTTACATGGGGAAAGAAAAATCAGACCAGTCTAAAAGAAGGTGAAGGGGAAAAGTTACTTTTAAAGAGTCTTTCTTTGTACTTTTACGATAGAAAAATGGCTTCATTTTGAAGAAGGAAGTTTAGCAAGCGAGTACTTGTTTCAGAAATATATATATAGGTCCCCAACAGCTAAGCATGACTATCTTTTATTAATAAAAAAGCTTTATTAAATAATATGGCACAACCTCGTACTTACTAACAGAAGAACTGTTCCACATTATTTCTAAAGGTCAGACCAATCCTTTACCAGACAAACAGATGTTACACTGTGCCCTTAAACTCAGTAAAATCCAGGTCTGGCAGACTGCCCAAGACAGGAGGTTCCAGCAGCACAGCTTTCTGCTGGGAATGTCCTCCTGCCAGTCAGCAACACAGACAGAAGATGACTACAGAGTATCCACCCTCAGTGTGTGAGACACTCTCTGTTAGCTGCCCCTGACCATTTACACCATGAACTGCACCTGCAAGGTGGTGACTCCTGGATGATTCATGCAGATCAGACACGTGCAGGTTCATAATGGCTTTGCATGCTCAAGAAATGAGCTGCAGCAGTCCATAGTGGCCGCAGATCTCAAGCCTTTTTGAATACGCTCTGTATCTTTTGGGTCATTTTTTGAGGGGGGAGGAAGAAGGAAGTGTAACATAGTCCTATTTATTGAGGTTTAAACTATTATCTATTAAATATCTGAACAAAACTTTCTAGGGATATAGCTTGATGTTAAGGGACTCTGCTAGAGAATAGGCCTGTTGGACCTTTCCAGTGGTGCACGACACATTCCCAAGTTACGCACTAGAGCTAAGGTAGTCTAACTACGGTGGCTTTTTATCAAGGTGCCATCATCATGGTCTCAGGGTGGAGGCTGAACCAAGATGCCAGTGCAAAGTGTAGATAACATCCAATAACCCTGCGATGGATTATTTAAATATACAGCACTTCAGACATGTAAGGCAGCAAACGCCAAGTATTGTTGTTTCTTTGGAGCGCCTTACCTGTTCTCCAGCACCGTCATGCACACAACCTCACGCACACCTGGGTTATTGACCTTTTCAGTGGAGCAACTTTGCAGGTTCCAGGTGGCAACCCGCAGCACAGGCCTACCGTCCCTCACCCCACCAAACATCTCCACGGTGGGACGGGTGGATATTATCTGGGTCGGGCCCCCAGGTGGGAAATCCAAGTCCTCACTCTGCAAGCTCAGGGAGGTGGGGCTGGGGTGAGGCTTGGCTGTGAAATTGAGGCCACCATTGGTATTGGTGGAAGGGGGTCGGGACCTCTCTGCGAAGATCTGATGCCTGATTTTGTCCAAGAACGAGGAGTTAATGCAGTCCATCCTCACCAGGTCCTCAATGCTTTTGAAGGGCCCATGCTCTTTGCGGTAATCGACGATGCTGTTGGCTATCTTCTCCGTGACGCCACGGATGCTCATGAGCTGGGCCGGTGTGGCCGTGTTAATATTGACCTTGGCGGCACAGAGGTGGTGCTCCGGGTTCGGGTCCTTCCTCAGCGAGCTGGGCGAATGCTGGGCAGAGCCTCCTTTGCTGCTCACGCAAATCTCGAACTTCACTTGCTCCAGCTTGGCCGCCCCCACCCCGCTCACCAGCGCCAAGTCCTCCACTTTCTTGAAGCCGCCGATGTACTCCCGGTACTCCACGATGTTCTGGGCCACCATCCTGGTGACCCCGGGGAGGGTCATCAGCTCCTCCTCCGTGGCTGTGTTGATGTTCAGTCGCTCCTGGTTCACGAGGATGTTGCTGAAGTTGCAGGCAGCGCTGAACTTGCGGCTGTGGCAGATGTCCGAGGGGTCCCTGGGGATGGAGCGGTGGCAGCCCAGGTTGCCCCCCATGGCGGCGGCAGCCCCGCGGGGACGGCCAGCGAGGGCTGCGCTCGAGTTTAAGACGAGCCCTCGGCACCGGCTGCAAGTGCCCGGGGCACACGTCTCAACCGGGGGGAGGAAAAAGATGCCCCTCAAGCCCTGCAGCGAGCCCAGCCTGCCGGTGCCAGCACTACCTCAGGCGGAGGGCGGCGGCGGGCGGGCGGGCGAACGGCATCGCGGGCTCCTGTCCCGC
>NW_017729006.1:28353576-28368615 GCF_001723915.1 Gavialis gangeticus | reverse complement strand
GCCACCCCAGTCCCGCCCGGCGGGGGCGGGGCCGGGTGCGCCGGTCACGTGGCTCCCCTCGGCGCAGCCCCCGGCCCGCGGCTCCCTGCCCCACTTGGCTGCCACGGCCAGCCCGGGGCACGGGGGGAGACACGGGGAGACTCCTGGCCCTAGCGCTGCCTCGGCCAGCCTGGTGCCCGGGGGGGAGAGGGGGACGACTCCGGCCCGAGCGCTGCCCCCCCATACAGCGTCCTCCCTGCTCTGCCGCCCTCCTGGGTGCCGGCGGGACGAAAGGCCTCATCTGCTGGCACAGCGCGTAGGGGCGGCAAAGCCTGGGCTTTCCAGCAGCTTAAAGGCAACTGCAGCCCGGGGAGCTTTTGCAGGCGAGGAGGGCCCGCGGGGTCTGCGTCAGGCCACCCCAGGTCTCAGGAGCTGCCCTGTGGAGACTACAGACGTCAGGTGCGTCTAAGAACACGAGAGCCGGCATTTATGGGGTCAGACCCCAGGTTCCCATTGCCCAGTGTCAGGGAGCCGAGGGGCAGAGCGGATGCTGAAAGAGAGTGAATAGGACACCAGCAAGGGTTTTTTCCACCGTTCCTTTCTCCTTGTTCCGCCTGCCTTGGACTGTCAGCCTCTAAGTGAGCTTGGGTGCTGAGAGCAGTGGCCCCATCTATCAAGTCATGTCAGTCCCAAGGCTGAACTGAGCATCAGGGCACCTTTGATGTAGCAATATCTATATGCTTACCTTACTGAGCCCAGCAGTGACACCCTCAATCCCACCGTGCTGCTCTGTGCAGGCTGCTTCCTAACTAGAAAGTAACATGGCCAAGGTCACATACTGTTTGGGGCAGGAGAGTTAATACTGCCGAATGACAGCGCCCACAGCCCACTCCCATGGCAACTAGATTGCCCACCACATCACACGGATGTAGCTACTCTACGTCTAGCTTTAGAGGGCAGCATGCTTGAAAGAGCTGCTGCCAGACAGGTAGGCATACTCCATAGACTTGGCTGATGCAGCAGCAGCACCACAGAGTTAATCAGCACTGTAAGTATTTACCTGGCTTCTTTGGAAAGTTTTGCAACCTAACTTCATGCTGCTCCTGCATCTTATTACCAGTACCCAAGCTAGCTTGTTAGAGCTGCCGCGGATGGCTATACCACACTGCAGTCACATCCATGACTGCAGTGCAGACATACCCTAAAATATAACAAGCCAGAGCAACAGATGAACAGGAAGGAGAAGGAAAATATGAGAAAACAATGTGGTTACAGATAGCAGCTATGTGTACAGCTAGATAAAAATAATATTATGCAATACTACGTATAATACAAAACATAAACATCATGTATGCATCATGTAATAACAATTCAATGCACACAGGTACACTAGTGTTTGCACTTGAATCTTCTCAGGTAGATCAATATACATATGGTTTCAGTTTACTAGAATTAAAAGACTGCATTTGATCAGTACCCTCTAGGTGTATGGAAAGATGTTTGTGTTGCAAGGACTGCAGTCAGGCACTACTGCTTTAGTATTTGCACTAAATACAGTATTGTGCAACATACATGCCTTTGGATATTTGTTTTCTGTTTAAATGTAAAACTAACCTAGGAAATTGACAACGCAGTGCAGAACTGCTCTCTGCAGCTCAAGAGTGGCTCTTAGTCTATGGACAGAATGCAAAAAGTGCTTGTTGAAGTGATTAAATGTTTCCACTTCCACTGAAAAACATACTGATTTACAAACTGTGTTAACAGTCTCGGATGCATCAGGAGCCATGTTAGGATATTAGCCCAGGGCTGGAAACCATTAACCATTTGAGTGAATGTTCTGTGCCCTGCAATCATGCTGTGATAAGAACCACAGCAGTTACTACCTTCATATAGAAAACACCCATCTATGTAATGGCAAGTTTTTACCACATATTGTTTAGAATTTCTTCGAACTGATTAAAGCAGTTGTGAAGTTGCAGAGATCCGAAACTGATGTGTGCCTATACACCTCCAAAAGGAAACAGGCATCTGTGTGTTAAATAATAATAAAAAATATGATGATGATGAAATGGCTCCAGAAAAAAAATCAATAGTTGTCACTATCATGAAATACTTTAAATTCCATCAGCAGCTATGAAACGTTTTTATATCTGCCCAACAAAAAAAAATATCCACCCAACAGTATTAGAAGAATTGGCTGGGGAGCTCTCTAAACTGATAAGACTTGACCTTTTCTGCTTCTCAGAAGCAGCCAGCCACACTACATAGCTTTCAGGCTCCTTGCTTGGCTGGCTTCTCAGGATCTACAGGTGTGCTATTAGCTGCCTGGTTATTTGCTCTCCAGGCTATCCAGCATCTGGCTCCCAGTTTCCCCAGGCAACTGGCTATCTGGTTAAACCAGGCCCTGAGCTACCAATCTGGTGAGTTGTTAGGCTACCTGGTTCCCACAGTCACTGGCTAGCCCAGAGTATTCAAAGACCCCTCCCACGGAAGAGTTTGCATCTTCAAACCTTTTGTTCAGATTTGGAACAACAAAAAATGGAGATGTGAAGTTTTCCTTGTGAAGAAACTTCTGGTACCAACAGAGCTGTAGAAATTAAATACTGGAACAACCGGTTTCAGATTGCGATGCCTTCTCCTTCATTTGGAAACTTTACGATAATAAAACTTTTAAAATGCTATAGTTCAAACAGACATTATGGCCTTGATGCAGAAATTGCTGAATGATGTTCTCTGCCTATAGTTGGACAGACTGGATAATCTTAAACATGGTTAATCTATGCTCAATTTTATAGCTATGTACCACCCACATAGCAGAACCTATAAAACAGTCTGTTGCATGATACGGGTTAAGGTTAACCAGAAATCTGTCTCCACAGAATCTTGCAGCATTAGGTCTTGCATTTCCTCCACAGTTGTCAGGGCCACCTATTCCTATCCTCATCAGAGAGCCAACTGACAATGTACTAGCAGTCAAGTTAACAGATCTCACTTACATGGATTGTAAGAATTACAAGTTTGGCAGCACTGAGCAGTTAGACACGACTTCCCTTGAGTGAATGCTGCTTATGGGCAGTCAGCTGTTTCAAGAAGAAGCCACATAAATCCACCCTTCCCAACAGCTTCCTCCCACAGTGAGGTGTCTCAAGAGAAGATGGACTGAAAATTTTAAAGCCTTTTGCTGCTGCATTTTCTATACCTGAATATGGCAATTTCCTTTGGCATCCCAGTATTCCTTAGGGACGTATTAGCAATGAAAACTTTTCTCCACTGAAGTTGGTGGCTTAAACTTAACTGATTTCAGTGCAGTCTGGGACTTCACCTCAGGTACACATGGGGTTGGGATTGTCCCACAGGTCTGGTATTGTAACTGTTTTGTAACAAGAAGAAGGAAAGTAAAGGACAATTGATTACCTGGAAATATTTATTTGAATAACCTTTTTAGAAAAAGACAATGTTTCCTGCATCACTACTTCTGTAATAGTACTTGCACTAGCTGGAAAAATGAGGCAACTGACATCAAACATCTTTCTGAAGTCAAGAAGAAAAGCAAACTCCATACAATTTGATTAGCTCCTTGTCATTACAGGTTGTCACCTCCCTGAGGAGCAACTAAATCCCCGTGTTCGCTGTTGCTAAATGTATAATTTTATCTTTCAGTTGCCTTTAGCTGATACTTATCTGTTTCAGAAGTTTAAAGTACAATCAAATTAAATTGTCAACTTATAGAAACCCATGAGCCTTATATGCAGCCTGAGGAATTTCATATTATTTTCTAGGCATTGGTACTTTCAGAAAACAATATTATTCATTAATGTTTAACATCAGAAACATTAATAAATCTCTCTCACAAGGCCTATCTTGACTTCATTTTGTTGTTTCTTTGAAAAAAAATTCTAGCTCCAGTGTTATATTATTTATTTAAAAATTTGCTGGACTATATGAATTTATAAATCGCATAGTCCTCACCAACAGTTTGCCTTATAGAGTTAAATGATGAGTTAAAATAATTTGCTTTCTTCAATTACAATTGATCATAGATTAAAAAAAACAGTATGACCACTTAGTATTTATCTTTCATGTGTTCAAAGATCTTTATACGTGTGAATTAATCCACCCATGAATTTAGCTTTTCAACTAAATGTACGAAAACATTTTAAGTTTCCAGAGCAGTAGTCCATATTACTTTTGCTTCACAAATTCTAGTCCATATTACTTTTGCTTCACAAATTCTAAATGGCCCTGTTTTGAAGTGAAAACTCCAGGTCCTGGTACGTTACTGTTATTCATATAAATGCATCTCTCGAAAACTCTAGAATTATTCACATAAGTAAAATCTGTAACACTGGATCTTAATGTCCCTAAACTTATTGTATGCAAGAAAATATCAGGTTTCCATGTGATGACTGATTTCCCTAAGACCAATTTATTTCCATTATTGCCTCTGCATTTGAAAAAAAAAAGATTAGAAAACAAAATTTCCCTTGCTCCAAATTACCAGAAGAAATCAGGAGAAGATAGATTTTCAGCTGGTAGTAATTTCACAAAAAATATGGCATCATGTTTTAATGGAAATCTTTTCCCATACTCTACCCTACTGCCCTGGAAAACTTGGATTTTACATATGAAGCTTTGCAGCACCAATAAAAATAACTGGCCAAGCTTACCTACACCCACAGGACTTTGAACTTACTTGGGAACTTTTCCAGGTGTACCATCAAGAGCAACAAGAGGTGATGCATTTGTTGCATAATCATTATGAGAAACACCCTCATTAAGTGTGTGATCTAACTCCCAATTAAAGCCAACTAATAGATCCCCAGTGATTCAAAATGGAGCTGTGCTAATTTACATGGAAAGACTGCTTGGCATTGTTGAAAACATGAATTTATGTCATTTTCTTTTCCTCTTCTGTCAAATATCAGTTTGTATTTAAAAGAGGAAATAGGCAAGCAGGCCAGAATAGGATAAGAACAGTTTAAAGACATAAGATAGACATGTTCAAGTTGGCAGGAGCTGATGAAATTCATTTCAAGGGACACACATTTGCTGACGTAATCTCTGAGCTATGGTAGAGTATGGGGGAGGACTGGAGCACTGGAAAAGGGCAAACACAGTACTTGTTATTAAAAATGGAAAATTAGACCAGGCAAAAAGATTCCCAACTAAATTATTAAACAATTTAGAAATAACTAGATGATCATAAAGTGATAAAAAGCAGTCAGAATGATTTGTCTGGAACAGATTATGTCAAACCAATCTAATTTCCCTCTTCAGCAGTCAACTAATGACTTAAACGATGGAATATTATATGTGCTATAAATTTTGTGAGTGACATTTATTAGGGAGGGGTTGCAAGCACTTTGTGAGACAGGATCACAGTTCAAAATGATCTTGACAAACCAGAGAGACGGTCCAAAATCAACAAGGTAGAAATCAAATAAGACAAGTGCAGAGTGCTACACCCGAAAAGAAGAAAGCAAATGCATAAATACAACATAGGGAATAACCGGCTTGGCAGTAGTAATACAGGGTCTGGGGAGCATAGCTGATCACGGAATAATGTGAGTCAACAACATAATGTTGTTGCAAAAAAAAAAAGTCAAATATTATTCCAGAATATATTAGCAGGAGTGTTGTATCTTAAGACACAGGAGGAAAGGATTTCATTCTACACCAAACTGGTGAGATGTCAGTTGGAGAAGGGTGTCCATCTTTCAGAAGCATGGGGACAAATGGAGAAAGTGCAAAGAAGAGCAAGTATGATAAACATTTTAGAAAACATGACCTATGAGGTTAGGCTGAAGAGACTTTATATGTTTAGTTTAGAAAAGACAAGAAGGAGGCATGATAGTTTTGTAATATATAGTAGGCAACTGTCAATCCTGGATCATGGTGTATGTGCATGAGGTCACCAGGACCTTTGATGTGTATGCCTAGGCAGGAGTATGGAGGAGGACTGGAGGCTTCCCAGACCTTCCACGCCCTCTTTAGGCAGAATCCAAAGGCCAGACAGAATCCAGACATTTGATGCCTCGATGGCTGCAGTAACATGCATGTCTGGGACTCAAACCCAGGTTTCCCCGCGTAGTGGACAATGAGCCTACCACTGAATCATGACAACAGGATCTTGCAATATGTATTGCAATGTTATTGTAAAGAGGATAGTAATAAGTGGTTCTCCATGGCCACATGACGAAAACCAAAAAAGAATCATTTCAATTGGCAACAAGGAAGGTTAAGTTTGGATAAAAATAAACTGTCTCTGACACTTAGGGTTATGGAACACTGAGACAAGCTACCTATAGACATTGTGGAATCTCTTTAATTAGAGGTTTTGAAGAACAGGTTAAACAAATATTGGTTGGGATGATCTAAGCGTATTTGATCCCACAACAGAACAGGAAGTTGAATTAGATGATCTCCTGAGGTTCCTTCCTGACCTTTTCTTTTATGATTCTGTGTTGGATTCTATATGATTTGTAAAGGACGGGCCTCGTCCTCTGAGGCAGTGGGATCCAGTGGGTTATGTCACAAAGACTTTGAAGTAAGAGAACTCTGGGTACCAGAGAGGCAAAGGAAAGTCCAATAAAGATTTGACCTGTCTTTTACAAAAGAGGTTTACCAAGATCACGTCATAAAACCGTGCAGCAATATACATTGCTTCAAGATACATTGTGTATCAGGCAATAATAAGAGAACATCTGATACCCTTCTCTTAAATTACGTCTTGTAACATGGTGTCACTCATTTGAATGACGTGTAATTGTGTCATTACATATCTATCAACACAATCAGTACAGCACATGATGCTAAGAAGAATTATTTAACAGTTACTCAGTGCTTGATGTTGTAGCAAGATACAAGGAAAAAAACAGCCCTGAAGAGGTAGTTTTAGGGCTAGACTCTTCAGCCATTACTCAAGTTGAGTAATATTCATTTGCACAAATAGATTAATTGAAAACAAAGGGACTATTAAATGTGACTAAGCTTTGCAGAATTGGAGCTGTAATAAGGTGGTCACAATTCATAAGATGTCACATTTATTATTATTGTGTGTGACCTTACATAGGAAGTTATACAACTCCAAAACCAATTTTAAAAGACATATCCATGTATCATATACCTGGATAAGACTTCCCAAGACTTTGAGAGACATGAAAAAAAATATCAGCTGGCACTCCCTGAAACATGTTATGGCAGTATTATACTTTGCCCCAGTGAATAGGGGGAAAATTTGTTTTCCCCACTGTACTCCCTCAGAAATGTATTTTTAACATGATAAAACACAGCAGATATTGAATAACTATACTTTTTACCCAAATGTTATCAATCCCTGGACTTCTACAACTTCTGGCTGGCACTGTGGTGCACACATTTGAATATCTGAACTTAGCAGCAGTAGCAAGTTCAGAACCTCAAGCCTGGGAAAACTCAGGATCTTACCACTTAAACTAAAGGATACATTTTAATCTGTTCCATAGAACTTGTTATATGTACACAAGTGATCAGTTCTGATTCAATTCAGCAGAGGACAGTGGCAGGCTGTCCATACACAGTCACCCAGTCATCTTCATAAATTATTCACATAGATTCCATTTTAGTCATGAATAAAATGCCTTAACTTATACAATAATGGGAGAAATAAATGTCCTGATGTGTGACAAGAGTATGATTCACAAGCTGTTCATATGGCCTGATCCTATAGGGCAATGAGTACCTTAAGTTTGCACACCAGATAACTTTAGTAGAAGACTGTCAGAATCTCACAAGAGTGCCCCCAAACATGGGACTTAAAAAAGATAGGACAGGAAGGCTTACATGATATAAACAAGTTAAACCCAGAAACAAAGGAGCTGGTGAATAGTTCAGGTTAATTAGCCAGAAAACTGAGCATCTGAGGGTCCAATTATCAAGTACATATAATTCTCCCTGTATGAACTTTAAAGTGCGAATTATACTTAGCACATCACAGGCATCAGAATCATGCATTTGTGATGCTTTGTGATGGGTTCTTATTTGGAGCTGTCAGAGTTGATCAGAAATGTGGACCTTGTCAGCCTAATGTAAGATCCTCGTTTCAACTGTAGTGGGTCCTCAGAGGCTGTGGGCTGGAGTTAGGGTGTGGTGGCTAGTCGCACATTGTTTATACACATCAACCAGCTAACTTATAAGCAGGACACTGTGGTATAAGAATGTCACAGAAAAGGGGCAGTGTATGGGTCCCAGCTACAGTATTGCAAAAGTACTGCAAACTTTTAACATGTGTGGCTTGGGTTTGTGCCCCTTATGACTTGATCTAGCCAGTGCAAACCACAGACCAGATTCTGCCATTCTTATTCAAAGTGTTAAGAGTGCTCAAAGAGAGTAAGACAAATATTATTTACGGCACCTCGAGCCAGCTGAAAGATGGAAAATCAGTTTCATAGGATAGGTTGGCATTTCTTTTAGAGGGTTGGAAATGGACCTTCTTCCTGCTTTCAGCCGGTGGAGTTCCATATGGATATAGAAAGTTGGCAGCAGGGCAACGGTAGCAGCATTAACTGCTGCAGCTTCTGTGGGGCTGAGCCAGTTCTGGGGATGCTGAGGATTAGGGTCACAAGCCAATGGGCTAAAGAGAGAGGGATAGACACAGGTAAACAAACATTAACATTAGGGTACGTACATTTAGGACCTAAGTAACAAGAAGTAAACAGTGACACTGTGGTGAAATCACCCATGAACAGGTAAATGGTAGGAAACAGTAACACCATGATATATATGATGGAGAACCTTAAACCCTTCTACAGCTCCAGAGGGCTCCAAACTAGTCTGTGGTCCCATAAAACACTTAATCGCAGTCTGCCTGAGCTCCACATCTGCTGCACCTCGCAGTCCTAGCTCTGCCACTCCTTCCAACACTTTGGCCACACGTCCCGCCCTGCTGCGTGACCTGCACTTCAACACTGCTCCTTCTACTTCCTCCTGCCACCTTCTGGGAGTTGTAATGCACATTGCAGTTCATTCCTCCAGTCCCCTGAAGGCTTCTGGGCATGTTACATTATAGTACATGACATTCAACATCACAGTACATTACACCAGAACTATAAGATAGATGAGAAAACTAGACTATTATGGGTTCCTCTGAAAGAAAAATTATTATGATAGAAAGAAGTTATTTGTAGACTATGCACTGGGACTGATATTATTTAACAGTTGCATCCATGTATGTGGTACAAAAAGTAGGAGTGTACTTCATTGATGAAACACAGCTGGGAGACATCATAACTACAGAGCCAAAAGAAAAACTGGATAACTTTGAGGATTGCAGCAATAGCAATGGGATGAAAAATCAACATTTCAAAGCACAAGTTCATGCACTTGGGGATTATTAACAAGATTTCTGCTATGAGAGAGGAGAAGAAAGACCTGAACGTACCAGAGTTGCGCATAGTGTGGCAGTGAGCCACCAACTAGATTCAGCAGGGGAAAAGGCAAACGTATCAGAAGATGAGTTCTGGAGTCAGGAAGTATTAATGACAATTGTACAAGACACTTGTGAGATTTCATCTGCAATATTATGCACAGTTCTTCAGGTCTGCATTCAGGAAAGATTCATTCAAACTGGAGCAGGTACAGAGAAGGGCTATTAGGATGATCAGGGAAATGAAAAGCTTATCTCCTTTTGTAAGAGGAAACTGAAGATTATGGCTTCTGTAGCTTAGCAAAACAAATGTTGAGAGGGGACATGACTGGCCTCTATAAAACTGCCTCTTGCCTCTATAAATAAGTCATTGTGGTACAGCACCAAGGAGGGAGAAGAGCTATTCAAGCCAAGGGACAATGTTGGTACAAGAGCAAATAGGTATAAACCAATGATGAATACATTTAGGCTAGGAATTAGAAGAAGGCTTCTAACCATCAGAGAGGAGTGAGGTTCTGAAACAGCTTTTCCAAAGGAGTAGCAAGTGCAACTAGCAAGTGGCTAGTTTTAAGGGGGAACTTGATCAATTTTTGAAGGAGGTTATATAACTGGATTACTCCAGAGGATCCCTTCCCAGTCCTATGTCACACTTTCCCATAAAAGATGTAATACATGTGTATGTCCCTCTGGCAGCAATTCAGTTCTCATATACTATGCTACACCCTACAATGAGCATCCTCCTCCTTTTTTATATAGAGAGAAATGTTCTACATCACCTTTCTTCTCTCCAAAACAAACATTCATCTTTATACATGCATGCACATGCTTTTGAAGATGAGTCAGTAGGGGTACATTGCTTGCTGAGTCACATACTTGCAGCTGTTAGTCACTGTTACAAAAAGAATAGTGTTGAGATGAGTGCCTAATGCATACAAAATTCAAAATAATAATAATTATTATTACTGTAAAAACAAACACTCACTTCAGAAGGAAAAAATTGTAGATATTCCTGTTAATACTTTCTGGCATGTTTACTTTCAAAATCTGCTGTTTGCTTGAACATTTCCCAGGGAAGGAAAAGGACCCTTGCAATGCATCTTTTCCACAATCTGAGAAGTTCCATTTAAAAGATAGAATGTGGCTATTTATACATTAGAAATATTATAATACAATGAACAATCTATATTAATATATCCTTCCTCAAAAATGGACTGGCACTAAAACGACAACTGAAAATACCATATTTACTTGATTAGAAAATGAGTTTTTTTCTTCCATTTAACATGGGGGAAAGGTCCCCTTGCCTTACAACTGATCATGAGATGGGGTGGGGAGGAAGAAAAGCACAGCAGTTGCCTGCCGCTCCCTACCCCCCGCCCCACTGCCTCTGCATGCCCTGCCACTCCTCCCCTGCAGCCTCCAGTTTTGCCCTTTCCCCAACCCCAACACCACTTTTGCCTTTCTCTCTCCCTCTGCTGTGCTCCTCCTTACTCCACCCCTGCTGCAGCCTAGGCATGGAGCATGGCTCCAGCCCGGCCCCATAGCAGTGGTGCAGAGCCAGCATTGCTGTTCCAGCCTGGCTCCCTGCCACTGTTGCTACAGGGCTGGATTGGAGCCATACTCCATGCCCCAGGCTGCAGCATGGATGGAGCCTGCCAGTGCTGAGCAAATGTAAGGGAGTGGGGGGGCACTGAGGGGCAGGAAGGGAGGAGAGACTTCAGAGGGGGGAGATAGGAGGAAGCAGGGAGACCTGAGGCTGTGGGTGGCAAAAGCAGCATGGAAAAAGGAGGAGGGAGGAACAGGGGAAGGGGAAATTAGGGCAACCTGAGGCTGCAGGGTGTGGGGGGACACAACGTGAAGTTCGTGGGGGGGCAGAGGGCAAGCTGCCTGCCTCTCACTACCTGTCCCCTACCACTGGCCCCCCCCCATCTGCCCCATTACTGTCCTCCCTGCCTGCCCTTCCACATGCCTCCCCCACTGTTTGTCCCCTACTGCCTACCTCATTACTGCCCCCTTCATCACCTCTCTGCCCACCAGCTGCAGTAGTGGGGAGACAAATTTAAGATGATCCTCCTATAATTAGATTCCATACATGGAAAATTATAATAACAACATTTATTCAGTTAAAAAATATGTGCTGGGTTGAATAGTATAATCTACAGAGAGGTGTGTTCCTAGGAGCACTGACAATTATACTGGAATTTAAATCTGATGTAATGTAATTAACTATTTAGTAAAAAGAGGCAGCAGTTTTCACATTACAAATTGCTTTTCCTTGTTCTGTTCTCTTACAGACTGCATGGGATGTCTGTCTCGTCTTGTACATCGGAAAACTGACCTTCTCACCATCTGAGGTGCCCTATAGAAAACAATGATAACAATGTTACACCCCCCTCAGCAGAGAGAAGATATGAACATACTTAATGTTAAGTCAATACTAAGCAAATGAAAGATCCTACTCAATATAGGAGTTTGGACTAGATAAACCAAGCAAGTTCTTCCTAAACTCCTTCCTCCTAAATCAGCAGTGCTCAAACTTTCCTGTACATGGGTCAGTGGGTCCATGGGCCAGATCTGGTGTGTGGTCCAACCCTACCCATTGGATCAGGGGCTACACATTCCCAGAGCTATGCCACTGCTCCTCCGCTGCCAATTCTCCAGACATGGGAAACCCAAGGGGTTGGATGACTGAGCTGCATGTGGGTTGGATATGGCTCATGGTCTGTACTTTGAGCACCACTACTTAAACTCCTATTATTTCTTGGTAGTGTCTGTATTAAGCAATTGAACCACTGCCAATTGAACTGAATGGATAGCTCTAGGAGAAACATAAATAATGAAATATATCAATTCTAACCAGGCTTTCTCAGATTAAGAAACTTTCACATTTACATCCTGTCCACAATGTCTACATATTTGCATTTGAAGCACAATCTGGGGAAACATCCCATAGTTTCTTGACATAATGGCTGGACACTGACTTCTGGAAATCCTTTTGCTATTTTCTGGAATGTTGCTAATTTCTGCAAATGGTGAAACTTCCCAAATGCCCATGTCCATGACCATTTTTGTCTATGAGAAATGCACTGAGTATGCTTTTAATGTGCTGCAAATAAATGACTATTTTGAACATCAAGAAAGGACTGAAGATCAGAACTCAACGAGCACAGATTGAGGCAACCAAATTTGAGTATCTGGTGAGGGTTTCTAATGAACTAGTGCTCCTGCTTTCCTCACCCTCATAAAATACTGAAAAGCAAAAGAAGAATAATACTTTATTTCTCTGTATAAACCCACTGGGTCCTTCCTCCTAAACCTAAAGGCTGAGGGGTGCTAGACCTTTCTGGTGCATGGGTCAGTTGAGTTGGGTTCAGCTTTCTAAACAGGTTAAAGTTAACTGTGTTTAATTAGCTCTTCCAATTAATTTTGTTCTCTGGAATATTAACTGACAGTGAAAATTGCAATAGGAGTAAAACAGACTCAGATTTATTTTGTGGACTTTAGGTCTCAGGGCTGTATGACATGCTGTACTTATCATTACTGCATATCTAAGAAGTAACTTTAGTCTCTTTTTGTCAGGGAGCCTATACTATAGAAACTAATAAGGCAATTAATTTCTATGTTTGTTTGACTATGAGTTATTTCTTGAAAGAAACTGTGTATGTTCAGTGGCTTATTACTTGAGTCACATAGCACAGGACCTACATTTCCAGTAGACCTGTCATTTGAAACACCAGTCACCATATGATCAGTGGCTCCCAATTAGAGCTATAACATTCATTTTTGATCTGTCCACCTGCACTTATAATCTTTACTAATGGGATGCCTATTCTGTATTATCTCTGAACTTTACCAGCTTCTCCAGCTTTGGCCCAGGTCATTCTTATGTAGGGAACTCAGGTAGAAGTGTTCTGCTAGGTTCCCTTATGTGAGGTCAGAAATAGTTTAAAAAACAAACCCAAAACAAACGTTGTTTAGCTGAAATGCAGCATCTTTCTACCTGTTATTTAGCCCCCATCACCTTGATCTCAGAGCACCTCAAAAATATGAGTGAATTTATCTGAAGTTTCAGTCCAGCACCTTACCCACAAAACAGTCCCACTTCTCATGCAAATCAAAAAATGCAAACAAGAGAGAAACTTTAGAAAGTCTTTTATTTTGAGGAATACTGTCAAGATACACTTTGGCTACATCAGTGGATGCATACAGTTCTCCCTTTTTCTAATTTAACAAGCAATATCCGTATATAGGAATTTCTGTAACAACATATAAAAGCATTAGCTTTCTATAACAGTTTTTGGCATAGCCAAAAGGTCATAGCATCAGACCTTCATTTATAATGCTTTTTTCTGATCTATGAAATCTTGGCCTCCTGGTTCTCAGACTTTAATATATTAATAAGACTTAATTATACACTATAAGTCTTCTAAGATGATGAGTTTAGCTATCAGAGAGCTTACTATTATCCCTTTTATCCTTCATTACATGAGAATAAATTGTAATGTCTAACTCCTTAGATGAGGCCTTTTTAGGGTATGTAGTTTTTGATAGGCTATTTTTTCATACTATAATTAAATTTTAGATGAGGTAAGATGCAGAGTAGTGGCAGTGAAAGAGAACAGTCATGGGTGTGATAGCTCCTCTTCGTGGGAACCCGATGGCCCTGGCCACAGATTACCTGAACATAGTGCCGTTACACTGCGGAGGGAACTCCCGACGTGCCTGCAGCCAGCTTTACTAGCCCAGCAGGTGAGCCAGATTGGCTTTCCCCAGTGCCCCAGGAGCTATTTCTGGCCATGTGACTCGGCTGAGAGGAGCAGAGGAGAGCAGAAGGGAGAAGGAGTGAGTGAGTTGAATACAGGCTGGGTGGACCCGATGACCACTCGAAGTAAAGAGACTTCACCCCTGGAACAGGGTGGACCAGTTGGTCCAAGAGCTCAGAGAAGCTCACGAATTTCAGCAGACGGTAACTGCTGCTGCGATTCATCAATTATCTCAGTGGGGTATCAATTAGCCAGAAGCGGCAAAAGCGGCAGTGGCAAGGATCATGATTCCCAGCGCACCGAGAGCGAGGAGAAGCCGAGCACAGCAGGCACTTTACATTTCTTTTGGGAAGTGGAGTACCATAGGGAACACCTACTGCCAGCAGTCAGACCTGGGTGAATATCAACCCTCCCAAAATTAAATAAACCATCAAGTCATGGCAGGCAAGAATTAGGGGGCCCCCAGTCTGACTAATTGGCTAGGGCACTTTCCCCAGTGAGGACCAGCAAGTGGATATCATCAGGGCACAGAGGACCATGCCCCTACACGATGATCCCCCAACAACAGGATATGGTCTTCTGTTGTTTGATAAATAACAAAATACAATTGATTAGTGCTAAGACAGTTAAAGATATATATATATACTGTATTTACTCAAATCTAAGATGACCCTGAATCCATTAGCCCACTCCTGCAGGGGGCAGGAAGTGTGGGGAGGTCAAGCACCTTGCCCACTGCTTGTGCTTCCCCCCCCCCCCCCCATCTTCTGCCCTTTCCTGTCCCCCCACAACCTCAGAATCCCTTCTCCCTCTGCTCCCTCTCTTGCCCCTCCCTCTAGCCTCTGCTTCTCCCCTCCTCCTAGCCTCTGTTCCCCACTTCCCTTGGTCCCACAC
>NW_017729006.1:28314545-28348576 GCF_001723915.1 Gavialis gangeticus | reverse complement strand
CTGCTTGTGCTTCCCCCCCCCCCCCGCATCTTCTGCCCTTGCCTGTCCCCCCACAACCTCAGAATCCCTTCTCCCTCTGCTCCCTCTCTTGCCCCTCCCTCTAGCCTCTGCTTCTCCCCTCCTCCTAGCCTCTGTTCCCCACTTCCCTTGGTCCCACACTGGCAGGCTCTGTCCCTATTCTATCCTGGGGCACAAAGCATGGGTCCAGCCCTATAAGCCCTGGAACAGTCATGCAAGCCACACGCCAATGCTTTGGGACCAGGCTGGGGCTCTGCTCAGTGCCCCAGGCTGCAGGATGGACAGAGCCTGCCAGCATGAAGCAAGGGTCAGGGAAGACAGAGAGGAGCAGACAGGAGAGCAGAGTCTGTGTGGGAAAGGGGATATGGGAGGATCAGGCTTCATGTGGGAGATGGCAAGGTACAGAAGTGGCGGGGGGGAGGAGGTAGACAGCAGCTATGGATATGGCCCTGAGCCTGAGCCACAGCAGCTGTCTGCTCCCACCCTTGCACCTGATTCTAAAACAAGATGCTTTTCCTTCATGCTTATCCTAGAACAGAGTAAATACAGTATGTACCTGAAAGACAACATCCCATAGCCCTATGAGTAAATAGCAGAGTATCTGACTGGCAACAACTTGAAAGTGGCACTAGGTACATAAAGGCAGAGGACTTCAGGGTCATTTAAGGTGCATTACCCTGCCTAATTTCTTACGGTGCCTGGAATTAATGTGCAATATGCCGCTGAGGCATACAAACACCGGCATCATTAAAGTGGCGCAAAAGCATTTAGTCCACTTCAAAGTGTCGTGCACACACCCCCCTCATTTCATCTACACACGGCCTAGGAGCAAGGCCAAGGGGTTTAGGTTAGGCAAAGGTGTGGGCAGGAGCTGGTGAGTTGAGGAATGTAAGTGTAAGAATAGTAAGATGACTGAGCAGGGAAAATGATCATCTCCTCCCAGCATACAGCCTGTGACAGGGCAGGCCTGAAGAACTCAGGGGATATACCCCATTCTACAAAAGTGTAGAGCAAGGGGGCTAATTGGCATGGGCTCCAGATTGGGGTTTATTCAGTGAACCGCTCTGTTTCCCATAATTGGTTTCATTAGGACAACGGGTTTGAGAGAACCACATTGTGCTGCTGTCTTCACAGTAAAATTCATATCACTTACATGGATGAAAGGTAGGCTTCTACAAAGAAACAAATCCTATTTAAAACAAGGAATTCATGGGGCCTCGTTCTTCCTTACACTTAAGCCAATGTAAATTCTACTAGAGCTAACCGAGCAATATTATCATTAAACTAATTTAAAGGGAGAAAAAGACAGGAATTTCAGAAATGCTGACAATTTCCCAATACCAATTTTCTAGTGGGATGGAACAGGCCATGTGCTTGCAAGCAGATTAATAGAAAACTGCTAATCTGAGAAAGCTGCTGTTTATTTTTTTTTTTTACCTGTGCACACAATTGCTCTCTGCTTCCATATTCCCTATGAAGTGGTTTGCCTCCTCTTCTGAGAATACATAACCATGAACACTCTAAGCAGGCTGGCTGTTAGTCTTCCTAATCACTTCTACTGCCAAAGCAACACATAACATTTTCTATGTTCCATGTAACTGCCACTGCTGAAGAAAGTTATATGAAAAATGGCCCGAATCTCAACTCTGTCTAATAGCATTCACCAGTAGTAGCCATTTATATAATAGTTTTGATCTTCCAAATGCATTGGCTTCTTGTAATCCCCTTTTGATGTAGCTAGATGCTCTTAAATCCATTCTACAGCAGGGGAAGCTCAGGCAGAAAGGCAGGTTTAAAGCAGGTTTAATGATAACCTCAAGAGTACACAAGGTTAATCATTCAGGATGTTAAGATTCTCATTTCCACTGTTCAGTCTGCTATATTACAGAGCAGAAACCTAGATCATTCACATCCAAGTGATTCACAACCTACCTTATTGCAGAGGGTTGCCGAAATAAGAGTTATTTGCTGCAGCCATTACTTCACAGGGCTGTTTCTCCTCTTAGCTGAAGCTCACCAGATTTCTAGGCAACTGTATGGACAAGTGGCTCCCTGGAGCATCTCCATGGTGTACCCTATAACTCATTTTTGCAGGAAGGGGCTAGGAACCTAACTCAGCTAAGAAGTAGCTCTACAAGAAGCAAAAATTTTTGTGTGTAATATCTTTACTGGACCAACATCATAAAGGATATAGTTAGACAAGCTTTTGAATGCCAGGCCTTCTTCATCACGTACCTTCCTCATTCTTCATCAGGTTCTACTTTACCTCACTCAATGCAACAGAACTGAATGATATCAATAAAAAACAAGATAACAATAATATAATTCCTTTTGTCTTGTGTAAGACTAGGGAGGTTTTACAACAATTTTCCAGCTTTGCTTACATGGGTTCAGCTGAACCAGCATTAGCCATGCTGGAAGCTTTAAGACAGAAGACTGCTGGCTGATACCTTAAATACCATGTTAGTTAAATGGGCTAAGAGAGCCTAATGGAACTAGGTACATGCTGACCTCCAGTGGGAGTTCCCTACCTTATTTAGGGTTTGTTTCCAATAATCTGCCTCTGCCAGTAGAAGGCCTGGCAGCAGACAGGAGGTACCTACAACAGCTCTCCAGAGTGTGCGCACACCTGTGTTCTTCTGGTAGTTCTGTATAGCCCCATTGCAGCACCTGTGTTGTCAGAGCATGAACAGCAACCTGGGAAGGCACCAGCTACTGAAGAGACTGCCAGAGTCAGCAGTAGGTGTGGGAGAGTTCACGTGTGCCTTCTGCCAGATGCCAGTGGTGGCAGCCACCTTTACTCAGGGAAGGGTGGGACTCCACTGGGTGAAAGCAGCTGCTTTGAGTGCAGATGCATTTACAGTTTAGGGTATTGCAAACCAGCTCTCAAGTTGTATTGCAAGCTTTTCTGGGCATGGACTCTCTCTGTCATTTGTTTCTTGAGCATATAGCACCTTGATTCTTGTCTTGGGCCACTGACTGCTAATATAGTGCAAATAAGACACAACGTCCTTTTGAAATTTCCATTGCTGGTGTCAGTGTTGCTAACATTAGCAGAGCTGATTCCCTGAGTGCAGATGAGACTTGATTTCCACTGCTTTCTGAAGACAAAGGTGAACCCTTCAGTCCTAATTTGAATCACCAAATTGTCTAGGGTTGCAGCTGCCCAAACAATCCTGACATAACAGTTAAGCACTGAATACTAAACATGTTGCTCCCATGTTCTCTTCTGATGGCCATTTCACATTAATTTAAGTGTGGGACTGTATATTCTGTATATCCTAGCTGTATATGACCCTAATACATTTTAAAATGAGTTAAAACAACAATCTATAAGACAGTGATGGCACTATGGCATTTGCTTAAAGGAATCACTTAAAGCAGCAATTCTCAGCCAGGATGCCATGAGATCTGTTTAAGGGTGCTACAGGGTGCTGCACAATATTTAGTGCTGTTAGGTGTGCAAACATGCATGATTCACAAGATAAAACCAGAGATTTCCAATAGCAATCCAGTGTCAGAAATATTCTGACCTGTTGTGGCCTTTCTGAGTTCTTTGCAACAGAAGAACTATTCTATTATTTTTCTGTAGTCAAGAAATGAGTGAAAGCTAAGGGCTGACATTTTCTAAGGTGTTCCTAGAGTCTAACAAAGGGTGCCTTGAGTCTAACAAGTGACCACAAAACCCTGGGAAAGTTTGCTTCCATAAAAGTACACTTGACTTTACTTCTCTGGGGTATGTGGAAGTACTAAATATTTTGGCTACAGTTATAAATAAACCTCTGCTTACAAATTACTGTAAGTATTTTCAGGAAGGGGAAGGAAGAAAACTCTGGGAATACTGGAACGGCCAATCTGTCTCCTGTAATAAACTAATTATTTTACTCTAATTCAATTGTTTTCCATCTCAAACAAGACCTGATAAAAGCATGAGTCTTCCTATTTCCTAAGAGAGACAGAAAAGACTCCCTCGGTAGCAAAACAGTAAATAATGGAAACAGGTCAGCGAATTGCAGAATATTATTCATTACCTAGTTGCAACACATACATCAGAAAAACAGGGCTGGAATGGACCTCAAGAATCAAGCCCAAACTGTTATCCCAGGCAGAATCAACTCTGTTTAAACCACCCTAGACCACATGAAAACAGCCCCTCCCTATAAAACAGACCTTCTGATGTCTATTCAGCCAAATCTATTGTCTTTAGTGACTACAGTGAATTTTGACTCCTGTTTACTTATGTTAAACATGGATAGGCAACAGAGCAAAAGAGGGGGATTCTTGCCTGTCTTCGGGCATCAACAACTGTAATAATTGTTACCTTCCAATAAATTGCAGCTTTCTAATTCTGTTGATGTCAGTGGGATTGCAGAGGTGTCAAGATTTAGCCTGGAGAACTTCTGTAACTACCTAAGACAGGGGCGGACAGAGGGCCACTTACTGAGTTTTGGCAAGCCATTGAGGGCCACATGACAGGCAGCCCAGGGTAGATAAATATTAATTTTCTAAATTCTTTAGGGGCCCTGCGGGCCAGATAGAATGGTCTGGTGGGCTGCATCCAGCCCACGGGCCATATTTTTCCCACCCCTGGCCTATGATAACTGAGAAGCAAAGAACCAGCTTACTTCCCAGATGCTAGGTTAGACCTATATGGATGCCATATTAAAATGATCTCCTTACTTACCAGCTGTAACCAGCTGATGTAGAAGTAACAGAAAGGCAATACAGGATTGTACAATATCACTGTACAGTCACCTTTTCAAGTTTTAAAGAGGAATACGATGACAAGTCTGCCGATCCAATGACTGGCAAATCAAGCCGCTGTACAAGCTTATCATGCCTGAAGTTTAAGCTCAACTTACAGCATAGAAGGAAGCATTTCATCTTCTCCCTCAGCCTCCTTCTCTGGCTAATACTGGGACTTGTATCAAAGTGCTCCTAAGATAGATCACCCTAGGAACGTAGCGCTGGAAGAGACCTCATGAGGTCATCTAGTCCAGCCTGCTGCTAAAGGTAGGATCATCCCTGACAACCATTGCAGCCAAATGTCTGCCTAACCACTCTTGAAAACTTCTAAGGATGGAGATTTCACAGTTTTTTTTTCAAATAGCCTGTTCCAATGCTTGAGTACCCCCATAGTCAGAGAGTTCCTCCTAATCTCTAACCTAAATTTTCCTTCCTGCAGCTTCAGGCCATTGCTCCTAGCTCTGCCCCATACAGCCAGAGGAAAAAGCCCATCTCCATCCTCTCTGTAATAGCCATTTGAAGACTGTTCTCAAATCCTTTCTCAGGCTTCTCTTCTCCTAGGTAAATAACCCTAATTCTTTAAACCTTTCCTCATAATTCTTGCCTCTCAGACCCCTAATCATTTTTCTTGTTCTGTCCTGGACTCTTTCCAAGCTGTCCACATCCTTCTTGAAGTGTGGGGCCCAAAACTGGACACAGTACTCCAGGTGACACCTCACCAGTAGTGAAGAGAGTAGAATAATCACTTCCATTGATTTGCAAGTGACACTCGTGTTAATACAACCTAGTACACTGTTGGCTTTTTTTTTTGCAACAGAAGCATATGTGTATTCCTTAGCATAAGGAAAAATCAGTAAGAGATGCTTCAAGCATCTGAATGAGAGAAAAGAGAGGGGGAAGGGAGGACAGGTCTGACTGGAGCTCTTAGAAGACAACTCCTCTTGTTTAAAATACAATTCCCAGTCCCCAGAAGCAAGAGAATTTTCCAAAGGAAAGACCTGGACAAAATACTCCACAATGTGCTCATGTACTAGAGAGATGGACACCAGTCATGAAGAGAAAGACACAGGCTATTGTTTCTCATTTTAGTCTAATAAAAATATCCCAGCACATACAATTACTACATTTGACTGCATAGAGTCCTGTGTAAGGGCACAGTTCACGCTAGACTCACCAGTGAGAATCCCTGTTCACCATGATACATTTTCTCAGTTGCACAAGAAAGCCTCCTATCAAAGTCTGCCTGGCTGGGACTGATGCCCTTTGATCTCAAGAGGTAAATTAGATTTACTCAATTTTACTTAAGATAATAAAATCAACAAACCTGACATAACTAATTACCAAAAGGTAAGCAATATAATCCCAGCTCTACAAATACGCATCTTTGTCAAAGTCAGTGCTTTCAAACTTGCACAACTTCTTTGAGACCATTTCTATAGAAATAGAGGTAATAGATGGAAATGCAGATACCAGCATTATATTATGCATGCAGATAATCCTATTAGAGGGTGAAACCACAAAATATCTGTTTGTTAAATTTGAATTTCTCAGAGAGATCAATTTCCCTTTGTCTGATGCACAAAGCAAACTCCATATGCATTTGTGACCTCAGGGAGGATAATCAGAAGCGTTTTGGCAGGCATTCAGCACTTTGATCTGAAAATAACCTGCCATCTTCATGGATTCACTGATGCAAGATGTGCAATAAGAATGCCATCTGCTAGAGTGGATGTGTAGTCTCTTCCTTTGTGTTTCTACCCATTGTGACAGCTTAGATTTCCTGGGAAGGCACTTAGAAAATTAGGGAATTGCCCCTAATTCAGCATCAATTCAATCAAGTATGGAGGACTGCCTATCCTAAGCAAATGAGTGCCCCATTTAATTCAGTAATGTTATTCTTATATGTGGAGGTAGACCCCTATTTTTGAGCACCATTTCAATGAGATCTGCTCTGAGGAGAGCCTTAGCTTCTGCCATTTGAAAAAGTGGCAGCATCTCCACAAGAGCCGTCCCAGCACAGCTATAGTGGCAGCAACTCTGTAATATAGACAAACCGTAAGGAATTATCTTTGGTCTAGGAAGATGCTCCTTCTCAGGCATTCATATGAAGTGTACACCTTATTATTCTGGCTTTGGCTCAGAGAATATCTATACTGTTGAACAAGATTCATTTCCCAGTCTTATTGAAGAATAAGTATTCCAAAGCGAAGATTGATGATAAACTAGCCATGGATGACCTCTGCCAGAAATTATGAAGGGTTTTAGAAAGTCAAACCAAGAGAAGCCCTATACTGCCCACATCTGTTCAGATAACAGCATCTTAGGCTCTGGCTATAAGTATTTACAGGCCACCAAGTTGAGATTTGAAGCCTATTCAATTAGTCATCCAATCACGATATTTTTCAGTTTATGAGTATTTCTTTAAAAAAAATCCAATCTACAATGTCTCATAGTAAGATAACAGACAACAAACTATTACTTCTACAACACAACTCAGTTTCCCTTAGTCCTAGGGACTTTCAGATGCATCTCATCTACTTCAGGTGTCTGCATGGGATGATAATGCAAATACTTAGGTGAAATGCAAGGCCTTGGTAAGAAAACTGTTTCATGATGCATGTATATGCAAGCATTTATCCTTACAGCAGTTAGTTAAATCAAAGAGAATATCCAACAGATGGTAATTCTTGTATCTACTATCCAACGTTGTGTGCAAGGTCTAAGTGGAAGCATAGCAACTGGGCATCTACCCTTTAATGTGTTAGCTTGCAGTATCCATGTTGAAGCCCAGTTCTGTGCTTTGGATACTGTACTTTCCTACACTGTTAAGGAGGAAATCCATTACTGCTGGCAAGAGTGCTCAAGAGTGTTTTGGGCTGGAGAGAAGGAGAATTCTCTCCAAGTTTTATTCCATGTCTAAATATATTCAAGGTGATGCACAGTCACTTGGCAGCATTCTGTACAGGGATCATGTGGATCTGAATACTAGGCCTGTGCAAGTAGGCAGCTATTCGATCCAGCCACTTTGGATGCCAAGGATCCAATCCAGAGCTCTGGATCGGGTTCCCGCTTTGATCCAGCCGAAGTGGCTCCAAAGCTTCGGAGCTGCCTCAGAGATCCAGCCATAGGGTATAATGGGGAATCAATGAAATATCTATAACTTGGTTGTTTTTTGTCTGATTTGGATGAAATTTGCAGGGTGGTAGCCCCTGCTGAGAGCATGAAGCCTGCCAAGTTTCCAGAAGATCAGTACAGGGGCTTGGGGGGGGAACTGTACCCCAAATTCTTGAAAGCAAAACTCATGTTATGTGTATGTATTACACCACAGGGGGGTGAAAACTGCAGGGATGGTAGCCCCTGCTGAGGCCACAAAGCCTGACATGTTTCAAGAAAATCAGTGCAGGGGTTTGGGGGAAACTGCACCTCAAGCTGCTGACAGGCAAAATTCGTGACACAGATGACCTTGTGTGTGTTAAGGCACAGGGGGGTGAAAGCTGCAGGGATGGTAGCCCCTGATGTGGCCACAAAGTCTGCCAGCTGTCGAGGAGACAGGTGTGGGGCTTCTGGGTTCTGGGGCCCTGCACCCCTAGCTGCTGACAGGCAAAACTCATGACATGGGTGCTTGTGCAACTGTCTGTCTCTGTCTTGGGACAGTTGATTGTCTGAATTGATTCTTTCCTCTTCTTAGTCTGTGGTTTTGTAGGTGTTAATTGTTGCTAATAAATGGTTACGTTAGCTAGCAACTGTGTATTGAGTTGGTCCCTGAGTGAATCGTGATTGATTGGTAGCTGGTAACGCAGTAGCTTAGCAGCCAGAACTGCAGTAGTTCCTACCCCACCTCTCCCCTGAGACAGACACAGTTGCACAAGCACCCATGTCACAGATTTTGCCTGTCAGCAGCTAGAGGTGCAGGGCCCCACACCCAGAAGCCCTGCACCGATCTCCTTGATGGCTGGCAGGCTTCATGGCTGCAGCAGGTTCTACTATCCCTGCAGCTTTCACCCTGCTGCACCTTAACACACACAGTGTCACCCATGTCATGAGTTTTGCTTGTCCACAGCTTGAGGTGCAGTTTCCCCCAAACCCGTGCACTTATCTCCTTAAAACTTGGCAGGCTTTGTGGCCTCACCAGGGGCCACGATCCCTGCAGTTTACAGCCCGCTGCACCTTAACACACACAAGGTCATCTATGTCACAAGTTTTGCCTGTCAGCAGCTTGAGATGCAATTCCCCCCAAACCGCTGCACCTATCACCTTGAAACTTGTCAGGCTTTGTGGCCTCAGCAGGGGCTACCAACCCTGCAGTTTTCACCCCCCTGTGGTGTAACACACAGACATGACACAAGTTTTCTTTCAAGAATTTGGGGTATAGTTCCCCCTGAACCCCTCCACCGATCTTCTTGAAACTTGGCAGGCTTCATGCTCTCAGCAGAGGCTACCACCCCTGCAACCTTCAGCCATATTAGACAAAAAACAACAAAATTACAGATATTTCATTGATTCCCCATTATACCCTATGGCCGGATTTCTGAAGCAGCTCTGAAGCTTTTCTGAAGCACTTCAGAAGCTCCAAATCACTTCAGAAAACCTAACGAAGCCAGCACTTTGATCCAGACATGCTGATTCAGACGCCGAAGCATCTCCGGATCCGAAGCATGGTCTGAAGCCTCGCACAGCCCTACTGAATATAGCTTCACTTCTTAGCAGAAATAGTCCAAGCTCAATTTGTTTCTAATACAAAGTCTACTGAGCCAGAATTCATAAGACCAAACTATGTTAGTGTGATGGGCTAGCTGGCAGTGACTTAGCTCAGGGGTTTTGAAAGGGTAAAAGATGACTGGAGGACTTGGGATTCCCTTTCCTCACCAATCAGGCCCCAGAGATTCACCCTCCATGTCCCCTGATTGGCCCCTTGGGTCACCTGGAGGGGGATAAAAGGGGCAGCGCAGCTGACTCAAGGGAGACTGGCGAAGGACCACAAGGAAGGAGCTTCAAAGAGCTGGCAAGAGCTGAGCCAGCGGGGTGGAAGCAGTTGCCCCAAAAGAGCTTGAAGGAGCAGGACCTGCAGGCAGCAGTTGGACCCTCAGCAGCGCAGCGTGCAGCTGGCAGGAGATGCTCCCCACTGGGCTGTAGCATCCCCCTATGAGAGGCTGCAGCCAGCAGGAGAGGCTTCCCAGCTCCCACAAGGATCTGAGCAGCAACCTGAGAGGTTCCCAGCTCTGCTTCCAGCTCCTCCAATCAGAGGCCAGGCAGCTTGATGTGAGGCCAGGGCACCAGGAAGGTCAAAACCCCTAGCAACCTAGAGTAGTGCTGCCATTGGTGGCTGTGTTTGTGCTTACCATCTGGAAGATATGAGTTCAAGTCCCAACTGGGGAGACTTGGGGTGAGTGAACGAACAAGAAGCAAATCTCCTTACAGTGGAAAGGGGCCATTGTACTTTCTCCCCCTCCAGGCTCTATATTTCCCTTGTCATTTGACATTTTGTATCTTGTGCCTTTTATATTTCACCAACCAGTGTTATTTGTTCTGCTGTTTGTGTTTTATATTTTGTTAACCCTATCTTTTGTCAATGATTGTAAGTGTCTAACGTTTGTTGAATCCTGCCCCCTTGGGGCTTTGTAGTGTCCACTATACCCTCTGATTTACGCCTGTTGTGTTCCCAATATTGTTTCCTCATTAAAAGGTATATGGTTAAGTCCCCATTGGTGGTCTGGCTCTGCTCTATAGGGGAGGAGAGTCCCTACACCTCCCACAGCGCTTGTGCACCTGCTTTGATCCCTTCAGTTGGAGAGGGGGTACCTCTTGGAGTACTGCCCGGGTTACATTAGAATCAAGATGTAGCCCAATTAAGGTATGTTCCCATCTACAACACTGCTTGCCCTCGTTTACAACAGCCAGGGAACCATATTAGAAATAATTTCACTTGAAACTGTTTCACATTTGAAATATGATTCTATAATTTTGTTCTTGGCCTGCTGTTGGCCCACTGGAGAAGTGAGTCTTATACTCTTCCAGTTGTGCTGTTGTGGAACTTCTGCTCCCATTCATGGCTCAATTTTGCTGCATGAAAAGAAAAAGATTCTGGGGCCTTACAAGTCAGACCCTCACTTTTTCAGTCTCGTGGAAAAGTGAGGTGCCTGTATTATTGAGACTGCCTGACCAGTACTGCATGTTGGAAATGGAAGCAGTTGCACCACCAGCAGTTTGATCAGCAGAAACAGAGCAATAGCACAGACAGAATTTAGGGAACTGCAAGTTCTACTCCTCACTCTTCAGTTTTTCTCTTGCTCACCATCAGTGAACCTTTTTCCTCCGACATATATAGAGTTTAGGAAGTTAGGCAAGTTAGACTCTACCTCTACATCTCCTCCTGTTTGATCTTGTTAAGACATTTCAAATCAGAAATATCTGTGTCTGGGTGGCAGATCAAAGCTTTGTGGCACACCAAAGTCTTCACTTCTCTAAACCCACAAAATTCAGAGAGTCTGTGAGATGGGTCAAGGGGAGAAGGGGCTAAGAAAAAGCAGTAAAGAGAATAATCAGTATGGCCTGAGAAATGTGGGAGGCTGCACTGGGTGCCAAGGAATGGGTTAGATATTGGCTAAGCAAAGTGGGATGCAGTGCCAAATTCTTGTGCCAGCCATCTGAGCTTTATTTGTTGCTGAACAAAAATAATATTGAGATTTGCACTCAAAATCCACAGCATTAGACTAAGTCAAGATAATAGGTCTGAAAACAGAAAGCAAAGCAGCCAGATCCCTTAGAGTTGGAAGTGCTGCCTTAGACAGTCCCAGGAAACCAGTATAAGCCCCTGAGAAGCTTTAGGCACAACCAGTGGGCAACAACAATGGCTTTGGCTTTTCCAGCTGGCTTACTGGTGCGGTGTGTATATATTCCCAGTATGATGTATTTCCTTAAGGGAAGTCCTTGTCCCTAAGTAACACAGTACATACAATTACTTTCTAACATCAGGCATGGGGAAGGAGTTTGCAGAGGGAACTAGAATTTTGGTCGTGTAAATGGACTAGATAGGTCTTGTCAATGTGTGTTCCTCTTCTCAAGAGGACAAAACTAGAACTGGTCAACAGTCCACATTGGACCCTCCGCTGAAAACTGGAAATTCTTTTTTAAGGTTCTGAACTCTTCAGATTTCCTGCCATGACGTGACTAACAATGAGGGCTGATAGGAGGTCACAAACTGAAGCTTACATAGTAGCAGCCTGTGCTTTTGAACATGGAGGAGCCAATTCCTCTTCCATCTGTACCACAACTTTCTGAAGGGCTTTAATATGCAGCAATGTGGGTGCTGCAGTGTTGTCATTTCGATTTACAGGGAAGGGAGCAGAAAATTTCAATTGCATGCTGTTTGTGAATGAGGTATTGGCAACTTCTCCATACCTGGCTTTAATCCATTTGATGAGCCCCCAGTCCTTTTTCTACTTATGTACACAGGCATCTTCTCCAACAGCAGCATGTAGCACTTGTAGGGCATGTTACAATATTACATAGTAATAGCATTATCCTGCAGGGATTAGTGAACTTGTTTGACCTAATTTCAAATCTTCTCCAGTATTGTGAGTTTGGAAGTTCACATATTTCCTGCATCTTCCTTGCTTGGGAGCGGCCAAAAAAAGCAGCAGGGAAGGTGCAGAGTGGAAGGAAAAAAGGATTAATTGAGCAATAGCAGTTAATGAAAAAACAATTTAAAAATAATTCTGAAAGAAATGCTAAGCATCCTCCTGCCATCCTACACAGCAGAGGCCACACTTATTACCTTCCCAAACTTCCTCTTTTGCTGGTATCCCCATGAATTTTCTTAAGGCATCTTCTGCAATCCTGTGACATTCACCTTCCTCAGAACAATCCAGTTTGCAAGGAGTGCTGCTACATATTTGCTTTCAAATAACTCTTAGATAGTGCTCTTCATTCATAATGTGGATTGTGAAGTTTTTGGAGGTAAGAATCACTCTATGTATAGGTAAATTGAGGCGCGAACAGGTTAAAGGGTTTGCTCAATGCCATAAAGTGAATCAAGGCAGAGCTAGAAACAAAATTCTCCCGATTCCTTGACTAATGTTTGTGAATTTGAAATGACTCTAGCCATAGGGAAGCAGGAAGCATAAGTTCCTCTCACTGGGCACCTACCTGACATTTTCTTATTGATTCTTATAAATACATATCTATTCAGAGTGAGAAAAGGACATGCTCTACTTGACAGCCTGCTTGTTCGTCAGTAACAGAACAAATACAGCTCATCTTTACTCTCATTTATGGTTACATAAAGGATTAAATCGATGTTATAAAATCTAGACCGTTAGACTGACAGATAGCTTAAAACCTTTCAGTATTGCCGTTCCAATTATTTAGGATCCGAGGGACACAAACAAGCAAAGTATTACGAGTTCAATTATGCAACTATGATGTCAGTCTAATCTAGAGGCAGCATTGGGTACCTTGAATTGAGTGCTTTGAATAACATATACAAAAGGGATTGTTGTATGATATATGGATTACCTCCCATTTCATTATGAAGGCAAAGTAAACTCCACACCGGGGAGGATATCAAGAGAAAAATGAAATAAAAGCAAGCTGCACTGTATCCAAGATCACTGAAGTGTTTTGTCTTTTATTTTGTAGTAAGTCCATCTGGTCATGGTCAACAAGCACTTGTAGAGAATTATATTCAGAATCCTAGGTATGAATAACACAATGATAGGGAAAAAAGGCAGAAAATAATAAGCCAGGCTTGAGGTTTAGGGAAAAAAAGGCCTTCAGGAGTTGGATAAAATATGATGTCCTTTGAACCTGATATCAGTGTTTAGTCCTTGGTTCTCAGGCCAGGTTCAAGAGAGGTGCCTAAATGTGGATAGATGCTTTTTCCACATTCCTGAGCCCAATTCTAGGATATCGTCTTCTGCAGACCACAGTTGGCTGCCTCATCTTATCTTATAAATCATCAGACTGAACTTTTTATTCCATTCTGGGTCTAGATGTTCTCCTTCCGCCGGGTGCTAGGAAGGACCTGTTACAGGTCTGTTACAGATTTCTGTTACAGAAATTAGGAGCACATTTCTCATGGAACAACCGCTCCCTCTCTGACCTCACTATCCTTGTGCTCAAGAGATATCTATGCAACATCTTTAAAAAGTGAACTCAGAAACAGAAATCCTTAAGCTAGCTGGACCCTAACAACCAATGACTAAACATTGATATCAGGTTCATGGCACATTATATTTCATCTGACTTCTGAATTCTTTCCACAGAAAGATGAGACTGATCTCCCGGTAGTCAGCTTCTTTTCTTCTGCTAATTGTGGGGTCTGCTACCTTTGAGAGTTTCTCTCAGGCCCTCCTTTCTGCTGGGTTTTTTACTATGCTGTGCCTGGCTTCCTGTGATCAGAGACCCGATAAAGAATGTCTTGCATTTAAACGCTTGTCTAATTTTATCCCAGCTATACAAGTAGTTTGTTCAATAAAAGATATCACCCCAAGAAATCCATGCCTCTGTTTTAAATGATATATTGCAATTAATCTGGTGTTGGAAATTATGCTTTTTTGCTTTACCTCTTATCTGTCATCATTACTACCGCTAGTAATATCTTGTGGCCTTGCTAGGAATCAAACAGTCCTTGAACCAAAATATAAACTGCTGTAAGGCTTTGGGATAACCCAAGTTTCAGCACTAAAAATTTCTTTTAGTGACTTAAGTTCCTGCAAGCAACATGCCAGCTTGCCAATAGAATAAAATGGCTTTGTGATACCTGACCTTTCTGACAGACAAGTCCATCTTTATATCAAGCCTCATTTTGTAACAAGAATCTTGTCCCAAGTTTGTGGGAACATGTTTCATTTTGTTATACATTTGAACATGGAAGAGACTCTGTTCCAACTCAGGACGCCTCTTGGTAAGTGAAATTTTAATTATTATAAACCTCACCTGTGCGGTATTCTATTATTCTTTCAAATTCAAGAAGCTTCCCAGGCTTCCTTCTTAAATCTGTCCCAGATAAGAAAATTGTTTCAGATGGGAAGGGTTATTTTTAGATGCATAGTAATTGAAAAGCAATTCAGAAAACAAACTTGCACAAATATCATGAAAATTATGGTTGCCAATTTTTCTCAATTTAGTTAACAATTTCTGGTTGCAATGGTAAGAAAATAGCATAAAACATGCAAGAAATCCAGGACCTGGATAATGGGGATTTGGTGTTTCACCGTCCTCAGCTAAGGCATTGTTATCAACAACAGATATTGTGTTACAGGAATATAAGATCCATACTATTGTAGATCTCCACAGTGAAGGTGCAAGTTGGAGAGACTCCCTATGCCTGAAGAAGGGTGACTGTGCCCAAAAGCTTGCTAAGAATTTTTTTCCAACCCCTCAGTTGGTCTAATAAAGATATCACATCTACACAAAGAACCTGGCCTGCCTATGTCCTTAGACCAATACAGCTGCAACTAAAAACCCAATAATCATTCCTCTAGAGCAGGAGTGTCAAAACATACAACCTGCAGGCTGCATCCAGTCCACAGAGCTCTGTCATCTGACCAGAGCAGAGGTCCCCAAACTCTTCCTTATTGCGTACCCCCTTCCAGATTTACCAGCTGCCCGCATACCCCTACAAGCATATGTTTTATATTTTAATCCCTTAAACTCTCATTATTATAATGAAAATGAAGTCTGCCATTACACAATTTCTTCTGAATACCCCACAGCAATGTCTTGCATACTACAGTTCAGGAACCCCTGCCCTAGAGGGTTTGGGAATTTCAAGGGCAGAAGGAGTATTATGAAAATCCAGTGTATGGAGCCCCATTGTGGATGTGTTTCAGTAGCTGGAGGCAAGACTTGGCTACATTAACCCTTGCAGCTCCATGATGCCACTGCCTGTTACTGCTAGATCTGGCCTGCTCCAGAAGAAAGTATTAGAGTCAATCTGCTATAGTATACACATTCCCCCAAGGTTTCATGGCACGCTGCAGGAAGGAACAGGATGGATGTTCTGAGGTAATAGACATATTGTGGTATCTAGAATATCCTAATCCAGGTATGCTACCTTTGTTGCTCTTGCTGTACTGGCTTCTGTTTTACTGTATCATTAAATTAGGGCATGCACTTTGATTCTGAGCAAATGCAAAGATTTTACTTTTACTGCAGAGTCATTTCCATTGCTACAGATTTGAAAACTGTTTGAAGATGATGTTATCACAGGGTGTAGCTACTACAGAGTGTCTCTATTAATATTGCACTCAGAGGTTTATTTCCCTAAATGCTGATTTACTCAGATTCAGAGATGATATTACTATGCGTTTAGTCACAGCTGATAATTTGGGCAGGGTGTAAGATGGTAGGACTAGCCACAGGAAACATTACGACTCAAATGCATCTGAATCGTAATTCCTCCATTGTCGTCTTGCTCTTGGAGTAATAATAATTTCTCCTGGAGCAGCAAGCAGCAAGATGCAACACCACCCACATTGTCCGGCCAGCCCTGCTAATCCAATGTCGTGAGGGGCCCTTAGAGCCAAGGCTCTGTCCATTTTTATACATTCTTTTTTTATAATACCTGCTTAAATGTATTAACTCAGAATATATACTATAGTACCTGCTTAAATCTATTAACTCAGAGTCCAAGGAGTCCACATAGGGTTATAAGGAAATATTTTATCCACTTACACAAGCACAAAGTCCACAGTCTATGTTGTGGTGATACACAGAGAATCTCATCCATAACTTTAAAACTGCAAATGACGCTCTGTGGTCCTGAATGGTAAGAAATCTTTTCACCATAGAAGTCACCAATCCCTATACAATATGCTCCAGATAAAGATACTCTTGCATATCTTTGTTCAAGTCTGGTCTGCTACATCAAAGATTTCACCGTGTCCCCGAGTGGCCTGTTTTGTAGTTAAGTCACTGTTTTACCTGAAGTCCAGCAGGAGTGCAACCAAGCCTAAGAAATGCAATGTGGAAGAATTAGTTATTTTCATCCTGAACCATGAATTGTAAAATGATATGGACATACCACTAAAGCATAAGTTAAACTCTAATTCAAATGAACTGGTAGCTTGTAAAATAACGCACAACCGGGAGCAGGTCTGCAACACTGGCATTACAATACTGTAGTCTTACTGAAAGGATGGACCACAAAGTGACAATGTGAAACATGACAGCCTCTGATAACTAGGACTGGTGGCCAGTCTGATAATCGAATTGAAAACCTACCCCCTCAGGTGATGGAGGGGCCACAGAACTCAGGCAACAAATAGAACACAAGGAGCAAAGTATGAATAGAAATGCACAAGTTGTAATGTTGAAGTTAAAACAAGAAAAATTCACAAGCTGAAGTCAAAACAAGGGAACCAGAAATGGAGCAATCCCCCTGCGCACACACACAATGCCCACTGCTTCAAAAGAGCATCTGAGGAATCAGGGAATGTTCTCCAGGTATATGCCTAGCCAGTTACAGGGAAAGTCACCTCAGTTACAGAGATCTTCTGACACTGCATCCAGATTTGTCCTCTTGGACTGGGTTAGGCCAGTGATAGGAAGAGGTTGATGAGATGGACTAAATCTTCTTGCAGAATATGTAGAAGCTGCATGCTTAAGGACAACTTGCCCCCTTCTTTTCAACATGTTATAATACAGTACTGGAGAGACCACTTCTAATGTTTTTTCAATCCTTAGTCTATTCAATCATATCACTACCACATTGTATCAGAAACCAAGCAACTGCCACAGCTGCCTTCATGCCACTGGCTTTCACTCCAAGCACACCACAAAATCCATTGTCTACAGCCAGGCTCTACATTACAACCGTATCTGCTCTGAGCCCACCTACCGGGATACATATCTTAAGGATCTGGAGCAGGGATTCCTACGGTTACAATACAAACCTAAAACTAGCCACTCAAATCAACAAAGCCGGACTCAGACCTTACTCCAGCCTGTTACAATACCAACCCAAGGACAAGGAAAAAAAGAGTCCCTTTGGTTGCCACCTACAGCCTGCAGCTTGGACACCTTGGACCGGGGTGGGCAAAATATTGCCCATGGGCCAGATTCATCCTGCCAGGCATTTTTATCCAGTGCACGGTACCCCCAACTAATTGCATCGCACCCTGGCTTTCCACCCACGAGGGTAGGAGCAAGGCACCCACATGTACAAGGCCCCAACATACACTACTGGGCCTTGCTCCCATCCCTTTGTGCAGAAGGGCTCTGCCCACCTAGCAGCTTCGGGGCAGGGCTCCTGCTGCAACTGGAGCCTGCTTGCTCGGGGCAGCAGGTAAGGAAGTGGCAGGGCTGGTGTGCGGGGGTGACATTGCAGCTGGGTAGAAGTGGGAGTGAAATGTGGAGCCTGCGCTCAGAGGGGCAGCGGGAGTGCAGAGCTCAGCTGGGCAGGGTGTGGGTGTGAGGGTGGGGGGTGCAGGGAACCCCAAACACTCTCCTTGTGGCATGCAGCCCCTTTCGCCTGGCAGCAGGTGGGGAGATTAGGGTGCTCATGCCCAGCGCAGGTGCCCGGTGGGGCGCGGTTCCGGCCAGTGCTGTGTGGGAGCAGGGAGCAGAGCCTGCCCTATCTCTGGGGCTCCACGCTACACACCTGCAGCTCCAGCACTCACAGTAGGGGAAGCCTCACACTGGAGCCTGCTGCCTCCCCCTCCCTCTGCTGTGCAGGTCCCCGCACTCTGCCAGGAGTGGAGGGGGCCCTGCTCCCTGCAGAGTCCAGCACAGTGCAGAGTTGAGGCATGCCACGCAGAGCCCCTGCGATAGAGATGGCCAGGCACACTGGATTAGGGTGTGCTCCTTGCCCCCAGCACAGCACTGGCTGTCTCTATTGCAGGGGCTCCATGCCTGCAGCTCTGCACTTGCAGCAGCAAAACCTTGTGCTGAACTCCATGGGGAAGCAGGGGGCAGGGCTCCCTCCACTCCTGGCGGAGTGTGCAGACAGGGAGCATGGGAGGCAGCAGGCTCCAGCATGAAGCTTGCCCTGCTGCAAGTTCTGCAGCTGTAGGTGCACAGCACAGAGCCCCAAAGATAGTTTCATAGTTAGTAGGGTTGGAAGGGCCCTGAGCAGATCATCAAGTCCGACCCCCTGCCATGGCAGGAAAGAGTACTGGGGTCAAATGACCTCAGCAAGGTGTTTGTCTAGCCTTGTCTTAAAGACCCCAAGGGTAGGAGCCAGCACCACTTCGCTTGGAAGTTGGTTCCAGATCCTAGCCACCCTGACAGTGAAGTAGCGCTTCCTGATGTCTAACATGAATTTACCCTCTGCCAGCTTGTGACCGTTATTTCTAGTCACTCATGGTAGTGCTCGGGGGAACAGGGACTCCCCCAATGCCTGCTGGTCCCCTCTGACTAGTTTGTAACAGGCCACTAGATCCCCCCTCAGCCTTCTCTTGTGGAGGCTGAACAGGTTCAGGTCCCGTAGCCTCTCTTCGTAGGGCCTGCCCTGCTGCCCCCTGATCATGCGAGTGGCCCTCCTCTGGACCCTCTCCATGTTGTCCACATCCCTCTTGAAGTGCAGCGCCCAGAACTGGATGCAGTACTCCAGCTGCAGCCTTACCAGTGCCGCATAAAGGGGGAGTATCACCTCCCTGGACCTGCTTGAGATGCATCTATGGGCAGGCTCTGTTCCCTTCTCCCGCACAGCGCTAACCAGAGCCATGCCCCACTGGGCGCCTGCACCAGGCACAAGTACCCTGGCCTCTCCGCCTGCTGCTGCTGCCAGGCAGTGGGGGCTGCACTTCATGGTGGTAATATGTAGGGGGTCCTTACACCACCCACCCTCCCTCACACCCCACACCCTGCCCCACAACCCCCACTGACATATACATACACCCCAACAGAACCTATGCCCTCTACACAACCACACCCTCTCATAACACCCCCCCACACTATAAAATAGTGACACTTTATTTTTGAGTTATTATGCAATCCCTTCTATATACAGTAAACCATCACAAGTCATGACAAATATTTTTTGTAATAAAATTAAAATATATTATAGTAGGTGTTTGACTTTTAGAATATGATTTGGGTTTTGTTTGGCTCTAAGATGGCACTCCCGCCTCCCAAAAGGAGTATTTTGGGGGGTGGGGCAGTAAGGAGAGCAGGACTTCTGGTCCCAATGTGGCAACCAGGGGGCGGGGCAACTTTCAGGGGGCGGGGCTACCTATGCGGCCTCCGACAGTCTGCCAAAACTTGTTAAGCGGCCCTGCCTTTGACGTAGTTGCCCACCTCTGCCTTAACCATACCATCCTGGAAAAGGATGACCTTTTCAAGGTAGCTATGGAGAACCAACCTGTCCTAACTTACAGACCCCCCCAGCCAATCTCAAATGACTTCTCTTAGAAAACAGGCTTCCTAACTCCCATTCTTAACAAGGCACCAGGCCTTGCAATGTACTCAGATGTTAGCTGTGCCCCCATCATCAATACAGACCGCATAATCACTGGACCAAATAACATACATTATAACATCTGAGGTTCATTCACCTGCACTTCCACCAATGTCTGCTGTCTGCATTAGACAGACAGGAGGATCCCTGTGTGCAAGAATCAATGAACACTGATTTGATATCAGGTCCAGGAAGATGCAAAAGCCTGTGGGAAAACACTGTAGCCTCCCTGGACACTCCATTGCTAACCTTGCGGTAGCTCCTCTTAGGCAGCAAACCTTTACAAACTGACTTGAATGGGAACTTGCAGAACAAGAAATCATCCACAGACTGGACTGTGTTAAGCATGGTTTAAACAGGGACTACAGAGTCTTATTCCCATTACCCGGATTAGCTTTCGTGACCCCTTTGTTTCTATGGATTTATTGCTTGTTTGCCCCTCCCAGCTCCTCCTGCCTTTTGTATTCAAATCACTCCCTCCATTTTATACAGAGTTCTGTGCAAGCTTTTTCACAGCTTCTGATGAAGTGAACTCAGGCTTATGAAAGTTTATGCTACATATACTGTTGATTTAATCTATAAAATGCCAATCTACCCCATCTTTCACTCAATCTTTAGACTGCCTGATCAACTGCTGCCACGGTGAGTCAGGAAGACACTTCCTGGGGTGTATGCTCCCACCTACTAAGATCAAAACTGAGGCAAATTATTTCACAAAAATGCCTAAAAGCTGTTCCATCATACACAACATTGTCTACTACTGACAGTCCAAGGGTGGTGGATTTTAACTGGACCTGATTTCTGAGCAACTGACATGGGGAACAAAGCCATTTTCACTATTTAAATATGTCTGTTAAATTCACATATATGTATTTCTTTGTAGGTAATTCAGTATTATCTATGAACCTGGATTGCTCACTTGTTTAATATTTTATGATCTCTATTAGTCATTTATATTTTTAGAAACAGAGGCCAGAAAAATTTTTAGTCATTTTTACTTTGGTCTGCTTTGGTGCCAAAAACCTTTTCTTCTAAATTATATTTCATTAGATCCTTTTATAGCTGATGAAAGAAATTAGAGTAAAGCCTAAATTTAGACCTATCTTGTATATACTGCTATTCTGAAACGTGACTGTCTGCATGTGTGACAGAAAACAGTAATAGTCTTATTAACCAAGTACAAAAAATGTCCATTCCAAATCTCCCTTCAGCACCAAATGTCCTAAATATCCCTTTCCTTACCCCATTATTTCCCTGGAGGTTTATTCTTTTCCTAGATGAAGAAGGACAGTAAAACTTACCATTTATTTTTTTAAAGCCGTACTGATGTGCTTCATTATATTGAAAGCCATGCTGGCTTTTCTAATATACAATTATTCCTACATTAATATTTCAGCTTTTTTGGTCAAGTTTCAGTGAATGACTAGATGGTGCTGGCAGTCCTGGGACAGAAACAAGGCTATTGGAGTTATCCGGGATAATGGTACTATAACGCATTAAAAGAATTGCATAGTGATAAGAGGAGAAATACAAGAGATAGAAATAGTACAACCAGAGCATCTGGGGGGAAAAAACAAACAAGCAAACAGAAAAAAAACTAGAAAAATGCCATCAAATTATATATATAATACAGTCATGAGTATTTGATGGTCGTAACCTGTTACAGGGAAGTTTAACCTTCACTGATTTGGATTCTGAAGGACCAAATTCGGAGGTTATCACTGAAGCAAATGAGCCTAGAAACCTTGCTGGGGTTGTTCACAACCTAACCACAATTCAGGCCCCTAATCTTGATGAGAACACTACCACAGTGTTGTCACAATAACAGATGAGCACTGGGGTGGGTGATGGCCTTAAGAATTTGGCCCATATCATGGTTTTATGCAAGTGATGTGGTTTTTAAAGGTACACACAAATGTCAATAAGCAATATGTGAAATGTGCTCTGCTGGAATTTCTGAACACAACTCCATTTAACCTCGCAAGAACCAAGGAAAAAAATCCATCCTGTCATAGCCAAAAAAAAAAAAAAAAAGAGCTTTGCCACAAATAGTTAGCAACCAGGAAGTTCAGGCTGACACTGTCCTTAGCTCACTTAGTTAGCAAGGAGGAAGAGAGGTACAAAGGTGCAAGATAAGGGTATCATCAGGATTAACTTTGTATGATTATTGACTTGTTTTTACCAGTCACGCTGGCACTGCCCAAGCACGGAGTATTAGATTCTAATGTTTTGAAAAACAATTTATGGATGGTTGTAACAGTGAACAGGAAGCTGGAATCTATGGTGTAAGGGGTAAGGGGGAAAGACCACAGTAATAAGACCTGAAAATTAAAAAAAAACCTCATGAAGCATTAATTCTCTCAGTGTATTCTGTGATCCCTTTCACAGATACAAAGTGCAACTGGAATCCAACACCCAATGGCAGCCTAGATACTGGTCTAACAACAGCTGGACTGCATCTGGATAGGGTTAAACTCCTGGTCTCCAGTGGCTATTTTTAATGGGACAGGTCCCCTGACTCAGCCTTCAGACCCATGTAGTATATACAGTGTCAAAGATTGGAGAAGCAGATCATCACTTCTGGGTCACCCAAAGTAGCGTTTTTTGGATTCATAGGTTAGATTTTACAGAATTCACTAGAGTAGTCTTTATTTTAAAGGAACAAAAGAAAAATGTCCCTACCTTTAATGAATGCAAAAGCTTGTAAGACTATATTTATGCTTTTCCTTAATGAAAAAGGGGTAACAATATAGTACATGGAGATATCAATAAGTAAAGCAAAAAATGAATTATTGTTTGCCTGTTGCACAGAGAGGTTCCTTTAAAAAAATAGAAAGGCTTCTATTGACATTAGCAGAAATTAGATAAATTTATTAGACACAACACTTTACACACCATAATTCACTAACAACTTTCACTGCAAGTCCCTGTGCATATAATGTTGGATCAGGCATCTACGATGAAATCAAGTATTAGAAAATGTGTATTTGGGAGACCTTATTGTATCCTTTGGAACGTGTATCATTCTCATTGCTGCTAATAAAGTTTCTTCTTTTGTATGACAAAAATGGTGTCCATATCTTTATCTTTGTGCGCTTTGGAGTTTTTGTCAATTCGGGATCTCTTGGCTGTCAGAGATATTACCAGGAATCACTATGTGGAATGACTCTTGTTGATCCCCGCTAATAAGGTAATGATGGATGAAATGAGAGGCCCCTTGAGGTTTGGCCAACTAAATGTGTAAAAATATAATTCCTGGGTGATTAAAGTATCTAAAGCTTTTAGATTTATATTCCAAGAAATTCTGATGTTGATATTTGAATGCTTCCTTTCTAGCAGCAGTCCTAAGAAGTATAAAATTAGATTTCATCTTGCTCAGGTTTTTCCTGTAATCTAAACTAGTAAGCAAAGACATGGGTTTAGCCATAAAAGAACTATTCTGTAGGTGACCTGTTGCATCTGGCCTGCTGGTAGTCTAGTGGGCTACTGGAAGTTGCAGGGAGCCATGTCACCTGCAGCACAATTCTCCTTATGCCGCTGCCTGCTCCTAGACCTGTGCTGCTGCTGCGCGAATGTGGCCCTGTGCTGCCACCCAGCTCTGGACCCACACTGTTGCTTCTGTCTCTATGGATGCAGCCCAAGAGCCTCTACAGCCCAGATCAGGTCTGAGGCCGGGGCCCAGGGTGAGTTTCACACCTGTGATCTGGGCCAAAAGTCTAGTCACATATTGCCAAGACCACTGACATCAGAGTTTAGCTGTTCAAAGAGGGTCAATCATTTTTCTAAACTCTTTCAGTTTCTGGTCTGAAATACTCAGGTTCCTTCAAAGAAGACAAATCTAGTTTCTTCGTTTCCTTTAATTCTGTTTTTGCCATAATTGTATTGCTGGCTTAAACATTCACGTTGTCAGCTCCTGGTTATGACATGTGAATGTTTATACATGATGTTGTTTATACCTGTAGCTTAACCATATTTCATTCAAAAAAATTAAGGGCTTCCAAGGAGAAGTTTTAAGTCTTACCACTTACACTGATATATATCAACTGGTGGAGCTGCCCCACATAGATGAATCCTTAGAAGGGTTAAATAATGTATATTATGTAACTGCAGGGCATATTGTATAATAATAGATTAAATGAAGGGATCAAGTTTAACTAATATAAATTAAGACAGAAACACAGACCAAAGTAGAGAAAGGTAGTTAGCCATGCTAGCCTGAAGTCAGGCAGAAGGCAAGGCACGGCAGAGCATTAGAGTGCCTGTAGACGTGTGGGGATGGTCCCTGGATCTGCCTGAGAAGCATGTATGGATGCAAGCCAGTGTTTTGCTCGCTTGCTCCAAGACACATTTGGATGCTTATGTTGCTGGGATCCTATGATCCCTGCTGACGTCCTGCCCCTGGGGCTGGGGGCTGGACTCGATGATCCTCCGGGGTCCCTTCCAGCCCAAATGTCTATGAAATCTATGCGATAAGCATCAGCTTGTGTAAGTGACAGCTTACTAGCAGAATTTAACCAAAGTCAATGGTGTTGTATCCAGGGATTTCACACACACGGTGTACGCTGCTACAGCATTAACACCTACCTTTTAGCTGTGAATAGGCTGGCTGCATGCAAGACATACATTCTGTACTTAAATACTCCTGTATGCAACTATCTTAGGGCCCTGTTACACATTAATTTTAGGTGGCTCCTGTAGGTCTTATCCCTGGGATTGTTCACACACTAATACCTGAACCGATTTTTAAGCAGACATTAGGTAGCTTGAAATTATGCCACTCCAGGACAGGTTAAGCTCTGATCTGTGTTACCCAGCTCATCTTCAGTAATGTGTGGCCACTCCCTAGAAATAAACTGCCCAAGTTGCAGTCCTCTACCAGGCCAGGATGCAGTGTCCCCTTCCCCACCCTCCTGTTCTGTGTGGGCAAACTTTCCACCCCCTGAACAGTACTGCCCAGGGGGCAGTTCTGGCACCAAGCCAACTCCCCTTCTCACCCCCAGCAGTGGGACCTTGTGCAAACAGGCTCACTGTTCCCACCTCCTAGCCACCCCAGGAAGCATGATCAGCATCTCCCATACCCCGATCACACATCCCAGTTTATTAAAACACGAGACCTTGATTAATATATTTCTTCTCTATTTCTTTTTAAATTCTCTTTTTTTTACTCCTTTTCATATTATCCTTCAGTGGCTGACTTCATTTTCCCACCCTTCCCCCACCCTCATTTCCTTTCCACTTCCTATTTCATTACCAACTTCCATCCCATCATCCCCCTCCACCCTCCAACCCATCTTGCTCACACCCCTACCTAAAGCAGGTATAGAAGCCTGCTTCACCAGTCTTCACAGCTATAGCTCAGAGATGATTTTTAGCCATAAATTGTGACTGCTCCAAACTTGAGCTAGCACTAACACTGACCATCATTTGAGCAGCTCAAAGTCCATCATGTAACAAAACCCTTAGATACACAAGAGATGTTCCATGCCATAGACACATGCAGATTTCTGTCCGGAACCGTGTCTCCCTTGCACCCGGTCATATCTTTCTGGGATGCTCAAACAGGGGTAATCTGCTGTTGTGATGGGACAGGAGTATCAGTATGGATGCATGTTCATTCTTTACAGCATTCAGAGATGTGATCTTTTGTGCTGTGCAGTCATACAGAGGAAAGCCCAAGACTTCTCTGATTTTGTTTATACCTAATTTTTATTAATTCTTTTACAGTAATACCTTCCTGCCTTTTTTTTCCTCCTTAGTTCTTCAGGGTTTTTATTAAACATTTTCAGAGCTTTTAATACAAGGTGGTGTTAACACTGCCAGTTCCACTCCTAGAGTAGCTGAACAAACACTTAATTGGCCAGGCAGTTTTAGAAGAAAATTGATAACCAACATAATTTCGTAAGGCGTGAGTAATCTTCAAACGGACCTCACTTCAATCACCATGTAGTACGCTTGCAACAGAACACCTTATACAGGGGGAACAAATACAGTGTAAGTAGCTAGTGAAACTAGCTGAATCTTCAATTGTGAACTGTTGAGAGAAGGGTTTCTCTTCTTTCAGCATTTGAAAAGTATTTGAAAAGCACCTACTATTATATAATATACATTAGACATTGTAATGTATAAAATTCCCTAGCAACACTGAGGATTGAGTCTGCTATGAGGTCAGCCATTACTACAAATGGGTCAGAACTTACAAACCCCTACTGCATCTAAACACTTCTTGAAGTCAATGAGCAAGTGACTGCAAGCCACCCTCTGTACAGATGCACTCCGTGTGCAGAACTCCCACTGATTGATGAAAATACTTTGTGCAGGGACCATATATCCCAAATAAAGACTGCAACCTTTGGTCTGTGGTAATACACGTAAGATACATTTTGTCACTATCCTGGGTCAAAGAACTGGGATGCTCAGAATCATTTTAAGTAGAAGGCAAAGGAGGAAGAGCAAAACAAAGAAACCCATTTAGCCTGCAAATACTTAAGGGAAACTCCATTAAAAATCAAGAGGTGTTAGGAGAAGAATCAGGATACTTCTTTAATATTAGACATCTTGGTCTAGTATCTAAAAACCTGGATAGGGAGGCAGGACACCCAAGTCCTATACCTGATCTGGTCATTATCCTCAATCCCTTGATTCGATGATGATCTCTTCCATGACTCACTGATGGGTCCTGAGGTGATTTAAGAGTCCAATCCTTGAGCCACAGACTTGTCTGCAGAAGTTGCAGGTCTTTCCACAGAGAAGAGTAGGCCATAGACTAGGATTTCCTTCCTACATTTTTTCTTCTCTGCTTTGAGGGCAAGACGCTTTACCTCAAAATGGGCTGCCACTTGGTTGGTCATTGGAGTTGGTCAACAGCCAGCTCCTCCTAGCTCTTGATGTTGGCATCTGTTTTCTTGAGATATGCCTTCAGTGTGTCTTTTTAACATTTCCTTTGTCCACCATGAGATCTCAAGCTGCGCTCTAAGCTGGGAGTAGAGCACCTGTTTTAGGAGTCAAGAGTCAAGCAACCAAACACAATGTCGAGTCTAGTGAAGTTCATGCTTGAGGATCACTGACTCAATGCTGGTAACACTGGCTTCAGCAAGGATGCTGTCATTTGTGCAGTGATCTTCCCATATGATGGGAAGGATTTTCCAGAGGTATCACCGGTGATACCTACCCAGGCTCTTGAGATAATGGCAGTAGGTCACCTATGTTTCACATCTGTAGAAGACAGTGGGGATGATGACTGCATTGTGAAGGTGGATCTTGGTCTCTTTCCAGAGATCATGATAAACAGAGACATAACGACACAATTTCCCAAAGGAGACACTTGTCTGCTGCATCCAGTGCTGGATTTCTGCATCAATATTTACTTTTGGAGATGGCTACTGAGGTAGGGGAAGTACTTGTCTACCTTCAAGGTCTTTCCCTCAATGATAATTGGGGGAGGGGTCACATTCACAGGCTGGAGCAGACTGAGAGAATACTTCAGTCTTCTGGATGTTGAAAGAGAGGCCCAAAGTTTGGTAGGCTTCTCTGAAAAGATCCAGCACAGCCTGGAGATTTTCTTCAGTGTACACAAGGATTGCACAGTTGTCAGCATATTGAAGGTCAAGAGTATTTGTACTGAGTACTTTAGTCTTCAACTGAAAACATCCCAGATTGCAGAGACCTCCAAATGTCGGTAGTCTATGTCAATTCCAGAAGGAAATGAGAACCAGGATGACTGTGAAAAATGGAGAACAGTTGGGGTGATGATCTTTGCTTGACCCCAGGTCGGGTGACAAATGGATCTGTCACTTACCAGCTGTTTAAGCAAAGTCACTTCACCTATAATGGAGATAGGATAACCTCCTTGTAAAGTGTTTGTAGGTGAAGGCTACTATTCAAGAGCTAATGATTATAGGTAGGAAACAATGAAGTGTTAATTAGCAGATAAAGTTAGTTGAGAAAGGAATTGTTCTCTCTCAAGAATTGTTAAATTGTAATACTGCTATACCTTAAATGCTGGAGGCTGCAAGCGAGAGGAACAGTGGAGAAAACCCTGATCATACCCTGTTCACCTCTCCCTTTCAGCATCTACTCTCTGCCACTGTGTGACACAAAATACTGGGCAAGATGGACCGAGTAAATGGCAGTTCTTATATCTTTATGTTCTTATACACAGGAACATATATTCCAATCCTTGTTTTAAATGATCTTCTGAAGTGCAGAAAAATCTTTCTGCACTTCAACTTCAACCTGGTAGCACACAGAGAAAAAGATCTTAGCAGCATCCAGAACCTGGATCTGCAGGCAAATAAAATGCAGTTTGCCAGTTAAGTCAGCGGCATAATTTAGAGCTGGAATAGACAAGATGATCATATTTCTCTAAGTAACTGACACTTTAAAAACCCCTGTCATTGGGTTTAAATGGGCAGCAGATAGGGGAGCAAGAGATGTTCTGTTTAAACTACAAATTCTCAAGGGGCTGAACAATGTTCAGCTAAATAATCCTAGAGGTGCAATATGTTCAGTCATTCAAACACCCCTACTACATGCAGGGTGATGACATAATAACTATATGCACAACAGGTTCTTCAGAAAGAATGAGCTCACTCTCGTTGACTCTCTAATTTAGAGTTAGGGAAATGCTACTACTCACCATTTCTTCAGTAAGGATACAATGATGCACAAAGGCCAGCCTGCCCTTCACTGCCTTATCTCCTACAAAGCAACAGGTCAAATTTAACTTGATTAGTGATTTAATGTTGACAGAATCAGCAATGGGCAGCTCTACATTAGCCAGGGATTACAGAGCACAGAATACAGAACTTTCAATCATATATTCTAAGCAGCCCTGGGGACCTGGATTTCCAGCTAATAATATCACCTCGTCTAATCTAGTTATTTAGAGAAGGTTTTGGCAATGGAGAAACCCACAATGGAATGGGACTTTCAGCCTCTGGATTCATTCTGCATTCAGCAGCAGGAGGTTAAAAATAAAAAGAGGGTGTGCGCAAGTCAATTAGTGCTGTTAACATGAGCTATAATCAGTCAGTCACTCCTGATGAACTATGGCTTGCTAATTAATTGCTGCAACAGCTTTCAGAAAAGATTAACCAAAGCCTGAACTAACTAAAAAAAGCAACATAAAAAAATTATAGTGCATCTGATGAGTTTTTAAGCTTCACCCACACCATTTTAGGGCCTTATTGTATGGGTTAGTTAGTCCTCCCACCTTTCAATTTGATGCTGGAGAAACTGGGGAAGTGAAAAATCCAGGATGGTTCTTCCTGACGTGTGGCTTCCCTCCTTCCACCTGAAGCTAGGTTCAGCAGAGGGGCCCCTGGCTGATGTCACAGCTGGGTGAGGACAGCAGATTGCCCATTTTATTGCAGTGGAGCGGTTCAACGAGAGCCGAACAAATGTTACTTAACGTGATCTGGAGATATTCTTCCCATGAAAAGTCATGACTTTTTTGCAACATGCGTGCACTTAGCATGTATTTGACTGCTTTAAACCCATGGCCACTTGTTTTTTAAGTGTATTTAACACATGCTAAGTGTGATGTGAATCATGAGGCGTAGTACATGACAAGCTGAGTGGTCTAGCAGTTTGTCAAAGGACTGAAAAGCAGCATGCCTGCTTCTAGATCTGACTCTGCTATCAGCTTGCAAGGTGGACTTTGTACAAGTCACCTACAGTCAGATTCGTAAAGCTATGGAATCCCCTATGGATACAGATAGTCTTGAGTCTATGGCATGGTTGAAAGCAGTGATGGGGGCATCCCAGAGCAACTTCATCACCTCATTTCCAGGTTTGGCATGCATAAATTGAGAGAGAATGGGGGAGAGCTGGATTCTTTGGTGACAATTTCAAGAGCAATGGGAAAGCAGTATAGCCATATCTGAGGGAGTCCAGCTAGGCCCCCCAAAGAACTGAGAGCCACTAAAAAAAAGCCTGGACCAAAGAGTGTGATGGAGGTTAAGCTGTTTACAGGGATGCTCAACTCTCCTTCCTAATTTTGCACATAATTACAAGAAGCCTCTGCCACCTTTGAACAGTTAATATGCCAGGGTACAATGTGGGAATGGTCAGAGATGCCGTTATAGGCATTTGAAAGAGTAAGCAAAGTCACAAGAGGCTCACCAGTCTTAAAGTATTGCAACACAGAGCAGCTAGTGCTACAGCATGATGCCTTACAAGGTCAGCAGAGGCACAAGAACAGTTAGTAGAGGTTTTGCTAGCAGAGCACTGACAGACCCAGAGAGGGGATGTACTCAGAAAAAGAGCTGCTGGCAGTGCTATTCAAAATAAAATGATTTCGTTGGGCACCAGATAGGCATGCAGTTTGATCACAAACTATTAGAAAGTATTATGAAGGAGGCTCTGTGTTGGGCACCCAAGTGAGTACAAAGTATGATAGTGAGACTCTAGTGCTAGGCTGTGAAGATAAGGTGCCGCCCAGGAATGTCACCCCCAATGGTAGAGCAGGGGTTACTTTACAGAGTACAGCATAGATGGACTCTTTGGATCAAGAGATGGACTTTACCAGTGTGGAAAGGTACTTTTGCATCTCTGATAAGAGATTCCAGGAAGCTCAGTCAAGCACAGTGCAGTAAAATGGTTTGCATTTCAAAGTCAGGCTGAAAGGAGCAAGTGCCTCAGGAGGCATCCCCCTGAATTCCTGAATTTGAGGGATGAACTGCTTGTAAAATAGGATGTTTAAAGGGACTGAGCAGTAATCCCAGGAGATTTAACAACAAACTTCATAAAACAAGTACATGCTTCACACCTGGGAAGAGAAGTATGCTTGAGATGGGCCAGGAAGCCAGACTTGGGTGTCCAATTGAGAGCATTTTTTTTTTTTTAATTAAAAGTGCCAAAAATTTATATCTGATCAAGGAAACATCACAAATGTCACACTTAAAACATCAGCAAAAATGATCACACTGACAGGGAAACTTATATATGGATCAAAAAGGACTTGAAATTACAACTTATCACTCTAGCATAACATTATACATCATGAATGATGCATGCCCCTGTGGGGTCCATGGCTGCACTGGTGGTGGCGGAAGCACGGTGGCAGGAGCGTGGTAAGTGCAGTGCTCCTGCAGACCCCAATGGTGCTGGTGGCGGCGGGGGGGCAGGGGGGTGGCGAGCGCCAACCAGGGGTCAGCGACCACCTGCAGGCGCTGCTGGCAGTGTCAGCCACTGAGATTGTGGACTGCCTGCAGACACCACTGGTGGTGTTGGTAGTGGGGTGGCAAGCGGCGACCTCCCACAGGCGCTGCCAATAGTGTCAGCAGCGCCTTTTTGTAGGGGGTGCACTGCCACGCTCAGGGTGCACATGCACCCCCTCGTGTGTCACCCCTATTAGACACATGTCCACAACTGAACATAACAATTGTCACTTTAACAGTTTTATATCAGCAAAAGGATGTTCCTTAGACACATAAGTGCCAATAAAAATCACGAGGTCTTCTTCACAAGCCATAAAGGGACAGCACATATACTGTCCTTTCACTAACTTACACTCTGCCCCCAATTCTCCCATACCCACTCTAGGTTGAAACAAATGTCTCCAATCCACAACTTTCCAGAAACCTCCTTTCCCTTTATCCTTTCCCTTCCCTTCCACTTTTTCCTCTTCTTTCTCCCTATAATATTTTAACTCATGTAAGCTCAATTGTAAGCACTCTGTTGTTGAAAAGCAGAGCTCCTCCGTGACTAACAGGCAATAGACTTTCCATAGTGCTGCTTCAGTAAACGCTATCAAAGCCCTGACTTTCCATGTCTCATCAGTACCCTCAGTTAAACCAGATAACGTGTTCTCAAAGGACACCCCTGTACCCCTTCCTGTCCTTTTCAAAAACAATTCCAGCTTCCCCCACACCTTTTGGGCATAAAAACACTCCTATAAAACATGGAAGACTGATTCATCTTTGTTGCAGAGTTCCCGTGGACACTTAGGTGACCTTACCAAACCATATTGGTGCTGTACCTCTATCACTGGCAAAATTTTCCTTACCGCCCCCCACCATGCTAACTCCTTGCGTTCCTCCCTCCATTCCCTCCCTACCATCCCTTTCCATACCCTGCTAACCAGTCCCCTTTCTAGCTCCCCCACATCTGTCACTCTTTCCCTCTCTTGCAAGACCTTAAAAACCATTTTTGCATCCCCCAAGCCATTGAGGCCCAGTCCCTCTAATCCCAGTCCTTTGACAAAATTTCCTAAGTGTGCATACTGTATTGAAATCCTCCATGCCCACACTCCTTTCCGCCCACTCCTGTACAAGCCCAGTCTCCTCAAGAACCTGCCCACCCAAAATCTACAAAATTCCCAACTATTCTCATTTCTCCCCGCACCTTCCTCACTACCATTTTCAAAAAATGCACATAAACAAAGGTCTCAATGTTAGATAAGCCCCATACAACTCCTTCCTTGTCACTCTCTCTATTCCCCCCCTCCCATTTTACCCTACCCTCCAGTTCCTCCCATGTCCCATTACCTTTCCCCTGACTGTCCATTAACACCTCCAATATCTTTAGTCTCTCCCTCTCCACCTGTAAACCAGATTTCCCCAAATTCTCCAGTTCCCTACTGCCAAAACCACCCTTTTCCCAAAATTAATCCTTGCTCCCGATACCTCACCAAATTCCTGTGAGTGGCCTATCACCCTCCCCAGCGACACCTCATCCCTCACCACCCCCATCATCCATGTAGAATAAACTTTTTACCTCCCTGCCTCCCAGCACCCTCACCCCACAGATCACCCTATCCCTCCTAATCTGCTGGGCCAGTGGCTCAATGGCACACACAAAGAGTCCTGATGACACTGGACACCCCGTCTCACCCCCAAATCTACCCCGAAAGCCTCTCCCAAGAAACCTTGCACCATAACCCGGCTTATCACACTTCCATACATTGCCCTTACCCACCCTACAAATTTGCCTGGTAAACCCATCTCTCCTCCAATACCCTAAACAAAAAGGCATGCCCAATACTGTCATAAGCTTTTTGCAGCTCTAACTTCACTACTATAGCGCTCCACTTGTGCTCCCAAATGTATGCTAGCATGTCTCCGATTACCCAGTGAGTCTGCACTGCCCTCCTCCCCACCACTGCATACATTTGCTCCCCTCCTACCACCTGTGCTAACACCCCTGCCAGCTGTGCCACTAGTATCTTGGCAAATAATTTATAATCCATGTTTAATAATGTGATTGGTCTCCAGTTTTTCATGCGCTCTCATCTCCCTTTCTTATAAATTAAAACCACCACCCCCTGTGCAAACCCCTTCCCTATCTGTCTCTGGTCCATAATTTCTCTAAAGAGTGCCAACAAATCCTCTTTCACTAGATCCCAAAACTTCAAATAAAATCCCACCAGTATCCCATAGACCCCTGGTGTTTTATTTTTCGTCATTGTCTTCAATACCTCCCACATCTCCTTTTCCATTAGCTCCCTTATTATTCCCTCCCTATCTTCCTCCCTTACCCTTGCTTCCAACCCTCCCACCAGTCCTTCCCATTTTTCCCACTCTGTCTCTTTCCTTTCAAACAAACCCTCATAATACCTTGTCACCTCTCGGCAGCACTTCCCCCGAGTCCTCCATCCATCCTCTCCCTTCTGTCCAAACCCATCTCATCTCTCGCTTCAGCCTTCAGACCCGCAAACAAAAATACCTCCCTCATTCCTCCCTCTCTTCAACCCACCCTTCCTTTGTTAGAAACATCCGTTCTTTCATCCACTTCTGAAACCAATTTTCCACCCCCTCCTTCACCATTTCCCATTCCCTTTTCACCTTTTCTCCTCATCTCAGTTGTGCTGTCAAACTTTGTCCTTCCTTTTCGTGCAACCCTGTTACAACTCCCCCCCCCCCCCCCC
>NW_017729006.1:28306618-28314392 GCF_001723915.1 Gavialis gangeticus | reverse complement strand
TCCAACCCCCCCCCCCCCACCCCAGAGTCATTGCCTTCAGTGTTCTGCAAGTCCTCCTCTGCCTGGGCATCCTCTTGCAACTCAGTTAGCAGCTTCACTGCCTCGACAATGGAGTTCTGCTGATGTTCCTCCTCTGGTGTTTCTTCCACAGTTAAAGTGTCCATCTCAGATCTGCTATCTCCAGTCTCCTTCTCCACCTCCCTTCCTCTTTTGCTGGTTCCCTGGCACAGTTTGCGTACAAGTCTGGACACTGTTTGCAAACAAGTCTTGGCTCCCCACAAAGATCACATTGCAATTTCCCCTTCCACACAGCTGCTCAGTGCCCATTTCCACTGCACCTGTAACAAACAATAAGGCTGCAAAAGGCAGCCAGATGGCCTTCCAGGCCACATTGGCTGCACTGCTTTGACTGTCCATGGCAAGTTAAGTATCCACGGTGGAGCCCGATGGTGACTACTGATGGGAGGTGCTGCACCCCCCAGGGTTTTCTGGCTCCTCTTCAAGTAAAACCTTCACCCTCCTTGTCCCAGTCCATATTTTCAAACGATCCAGGACATGGTCTACAAACAATACCCGCTGTACATGCAATTCAAGCCTGTGCAAAATGTCCTCTGGTTCAAGCATATTGGTGTAACATCTTGAAAAATAGGATTCTCTCTTGTGCCTTCTGTCCCACTTTGAGCCTCAGCCCATGAAGATCTTCCCAGTCTGCCACCTTCTCGTAGTGTTCCCAGGCCATGGTAGTGGACCCCTTAACACCTGCATTCAAATGAGTAAGTTTCACCCACAATTTCATTGTTCTTTTGGGGTCATTTTCTTCCCACAAAATATACTCTGATTCTTCCGGGACCTTCCCCACAGTCTCTGCCCTCTCTCTCCAGCTGCTTTGATTCTTCGCTGAAAGGCCCTGGCTTTTGCTGCCAGTTTTTATTTTCTCTGTTGTCTTGTTCTGCTCAGCATCTCCAACCATTAACTTGCCATGCCACCTCACCAGGATCCATTGCCCCCACTCCTCCTCCTCCAACCCCACTCCCTGCTCCCCATGCAATGTCAGCCTCAGTGGAAGACCCCACTTGTCACCACCCTCTGATCTCTCTACTGTTGCTGCCTTCCTAAATGGCTGCTGCTCTAACTCCTCCACTTTCTCCATCACTCTCCCTTGCAGGGTCGGCAGGCCCAGAGTCTTGCCCTGGGAAAACCACCTGCTAGATCATGGTATCTCCCCTGTCAGGTAAGTATGAGCGTATATGGGATAGTGCCAAGACCACAGTGACTGACAACAGAAGGACACTCTGTAGCAATACCTCTTCTAAACCAAGGTGTCACAGAACCCTGGGATGTCACAAGATCCTTTTAAGACTGTCACAGGGTGCCACTCAATATTAGCATTGTTAGGTGTGCAAATGCCTGCACACAAGTCACAAGATAAACCTGGAGATTTCCAGTAGGAATCTATAGTGTCAAAAAACATGCCGTCCTGTTGTGGTCTTTCTGAATCCTTTGCAAAAGAATTGCTCTATTACTCTTCAGTAGTCAAGACACTGCAAGTTAAGAACTGACTTTGCCTTGAGTCTACAAAGGTCGAGAACCATCTTTTCACAGCATCATGAAATCTCAACCTCAATTAAGGAAACTTCACGGGAATAGAGGATAATTATGCCAATTTCTGGGAAGAGGACTATTCAGAGAATAGTCAGGCAAGAAGAGTGATCCAGAAACTGATGGCACGCTTTGTGAGGTGTGGCATATCTGATATACTACATTCTGACAATGGAGCGCAGTGTACTGTAGCAGAATTTAGAAAATTTAGTGCCAAGGGCAATTTGAGAAAAACACAACAGGAAGAAAGAACTGGCAGGAACGACTGCCAAGAGCTGGATTTACAGGAAGGATTCCTGCCTGGCAATGCTGACCCATCAAACAACACCCCCTTGTCCATAGACTGATAGACAAAATTCTGGTTCTCCAGAGAGGTAGTCTGATGCAACCCAGGATAGGAACAATGGACAATACATAAAGATGGTCAAAGGACAGCTTTGCTGCAACAGATAAGGACCTGCAGTCGCTATGTGTAAGTGAGCAATGAGTGAATGAATCATCAAACAACCACACAAAGCAATGACAAAAGGCAGACAAGCCTTATGATATACTTAAGACTTTGGACAATGATGGTGACAAGATCAAACACAACACCTGGCACTCAGTGCCCCTGGAACAAGGAACCAAAGCTGGGACCAAGGGACATAGCTGCCAGATAATTTGAATCAAAGGAAAAAAAAGGAAAAAAGGAATGCAAAGATCAACCAAAGAACCCTCTTAACCAGATTAAGATGGGAACAGGATGGAAGTAAGGTCCTCACTAGCAGTGACAGCAAACTAGAAGAGTAGTTCAAAGACCAACATACTTGAAGGAATATGAGATCTACAAGGTCACAAACTGGTGGTAAAAGTCATATCCTCCGATTTGACTATGCACTGGTAATTTCTTACCCCAGCAAATTGGCAAATGCTACCACATGAAATTGTTAAAAGCAAAGATATAGCAAGCAGAATGAAACTTGGAGAAAGGATCAAGGGTTGTGGGAGCAAAGAGTTTGAAGACATCAAAAGAAAGCCAACAGTCTATATGGCACATGGCTAAAATGCTAGCTGCAGTTGCAGCACCTCTGTAAAACGTTGTCTTCCAAATACACAAACTTTTCACATAATCACCTAGCAGATCACACAGGAAATATTCATGAGGTTCAGCGAGCCACATCTGATATCAGCAAACTAACTGGCTTAGATGTCTGACCTTAAGTGAAAAATCTTCAGCTGGACCTTTGTCAGGGGTGACAATTGTAGTACGCTGTTCTTGGGTAGCACTTTTTATTCAAGGATCTTAAAATACTTCATCAAAACAGGTAAGTAATTATTATCCTCACTTTAGAGAGGGGGAAAACCAAGGTGTGGAATGATGACTTGCTCAAAAGTCACCAAATGAGCTGGTGGCAAAGCCAAGAATAAAACCCAGGCTCAGACTTCCACCCTTCCAGAGTTTGATCTTAACACACAGTTACAGGGGAACTAAAATACTCTGGCAAAGTTTAATTGATGTTCAAAGAAATGCTCTTTCATGGACGTGTACTTTGATGTGTACTGATTGCATAGCTTAAGCAATTAAGAAAGTCCCTTTGATCCTGGAAGATATAGTACAGTAGAATATGTGGGTAAGATTTTATTTTTAATGTATCTATTTATGAACGGTGGACCACTTGAGAATTCTAAATTTAAATCCAAATGTGAACATACACCTAAAATTGTCCTTATCCATATACATGTGGACTAACAAAATCTACAAATAACACATGCAAGGTTTTGTATTACGTTTCCAGTGCTTCCTGCTATACCAAAAATACCATAACAATAGCTTCTTGTAGCTTTCTACTTCCACTTCCAGTAAAGCCAAAGCATGACACTTCAGAGCTGCATAAAAATTAAAAAAAAAAAAATGTACGGGCAGAAAAATCAACTTGGGATGTGAACAGATAAAAAGTTATCTGCTGTTTTAAAGCAGCGGTGGGAAGGAATTGCCACAGTATAACTGATTCTATTATACCTCCTTTGTCTGCTCACTCCTGTTCCACGGTAGGTAGAATTAAACTGAGGCAACTAACCCCTAAATGGAGCTGGGTTAAATGTTTAGCTTCATTTACTGTGAGACAGGAGTGAACAGGAATGACAGTTACAAGAGATCAGCTGATGCCCACTCATGAGAGATAAGTGCTAGGACTGTGTGAAGCTTCAGTCACTGATTCGATTTGGTGGAGTTTCGGCCAGATTCAGCAGCCAAAGCTCCAAATCCGAATTGGATCAGGAGACCCATTAATCTCTCCGAAGCTTCTGATTCAATTCGGAGAGATTCCATGATTTAGACGTAGAAACGGCTTTAAATATTTTTTCTACATACCTCAAGGTACCAGGTGGTTTGTGAACTCTGAGATGGTGGGGTAGACGGAGCATCCCACAGGAGCACAGGGGGGAGGAGGGGGGGGGCCGGTTCCCAGCACGCTCAGTGGCAGACCCTCCTCCATCCCCTGGCTCGGCAACTGGTGCCTCTGGGGTCTGGGGGAGCACTCAGGGTCCCCCTGTGGCCAATCGCTGAGCTGGGGGGGTGCAGGGGGGTCCACCACCAAGCACATTGGGCCCCCCCACTCCTGTAGGATTCTCCATCTGCCCCACCATCTCAGTGTTCACGAGCCATGCTTAGTACCTTGAGGTGTGTAGAAAAAACATATAAAGCTTTGTCTATAGCCAAATTGCCGATTCTCCGAATCAAAATCGAATCTTCAGATTTGGATTTGGCCACATCAAATCAAGACAGTTATCCAAATCAGCGAATCGAATCACTGTCCCCTGAATCAGGCCGAATCTGAATCCAAATTGAATATATCCCGCTTTGCACACCCCTAGTAAATGCCCCCTGCCCAATTAAAATGGTACAATTGTTTAATTACCCATGCCGTTAGTTAAAAAAAAAAAAACAAAGCAAAAAAAACCCGCCCAAACTTTAAACTCACACAGATTAGATGCTGAGTGGTTCCTAGGGGAGGGACAAGGTTGCATACAATGCCAAATGAGCAGTATACATTTGGGAGGCCCTATTTACATAACTTTTTCCACTGCTTTATCCATCTCAGTTTATGGTTAAAGCATTAACACCCTCCTTGAAGTGCATGTATACCAGGCAAAAGTTGCTTATGTTGGAATGCTTTATTAAATAAATGTCTTTACGCTGATATAACTGTACTCACAGGGATTGTAGCATTCCAACCATTTTGGTATAAAACTGCATGCACAACTGAAACAGTTAAATGGGTACAATAATGAAGAAGGGTGTAGACCAGGACTTAAATTAACATAGCAAAGGAGCTGTCAAACAGCTGTGACTCCAAAAGCCATTTGGTGAGAGTGACAAGGCCTTTGATTGAATTTTTCCTAAGTGACTTTACTACTTGGCTGCAGTCCAGCCCTTGAGGTCCTGCCAGCTTCCCCTGATTCAGATGGGAAACACTGACCAATGGCCAGAAAGTGAGATGCTGAGGGAAGATTGATTTTGACAAGCATTAAAAAATAAAAATCCTAGAGCTACAGGATTAAAGAGACCACGGGGCTTTAACCTGTGAACTGAAGTGTCTCTACACCATCTCAGTGAAAAAAAGCAAGCTGATATTGGGTCAATGTAGACATGCAATTTCCAGTCTCATTGAATGGCTTACAACTATTTCCATTTATTAAATGGCCAAGGCTTCAGATGGGTGAATTCCTGTACGTGGGCAGAATGTCACAGACTCTGCAGCAGTCCAGCTGTACAGCACCAGTTGCAGGATCAGATTCCAAGTTTGTAACAGAAAAAATATATTTGCAAGAGATTTTTTAATTTATAAAGAACATATACTAATCGTATTGCTGTGGAGTGCAGTCATGTTATTTAATGAATAGCAGAATGGTGTGTTGTTGGATGCTGACCCGTGAGATGTTCTCTGAAGGAGTAGACAGTTACAGTGATGTAATTACAATAGTGGACTCTAAAATGCAGTGCTGATATGTTGCATTAGCATAAGAGGAGACTTACTCAGTGCAACTGACTGTGGAAGGATGCACCAGTGCATCAGCCCTGCAACAGGGGCTTATCCCAGTCATAAACAGATTGAGTCTGGAGCTAATTTTCCTAATTAAGGCAAGTTCACCGTGAATTAGGTCCTGATACTCTACTGCCTTGGACTTTGTACACTCCTTTACATCTATATAATGTACGTGAAAAATGCTACCAGTGTGAACAAATGCAGAATTATTGGAGGGCCTTTCACATTCACCTTCACAGGAACAAAAAGGACTGAATATGATGTATAGCAGCGAGATTCAGATCCAAGAACTACTTCTGTACGGTCAGAGGAGGTGGTGAGCCATCAAATAAAGCAGAAAAGGCTGAAGTATTTAATGCTTTTTCTAAACTTTGTTCTTCACAAATAGGTACCAGATGACAAGTGCAATTGGAAGCAAAGATAGAGAAGGAAACAAGGAGCTTATAATAGTGGAAGAGCAGGCTAGAGATTACGGTAATTGGAGAAGCTAGATGCTTTCAGGCTGGCAGGACTGGATAGGAGACACCCTGTGGAATTGGTTATGGCCATTTCAGAGCCATTGGCTATGTCTTTAAGAACACACTGAGGTCAAGTGAGGTCCTGGATGACTACAAAAGGGCAAATATAGTGCTCATCTTTCAGAAAAGCAAGAAGGAAGATCCAGGGAATTACAGACCAGTCAGTCTAATGTCAATACCTGGAAAAATTATGTAGCAGGTCCTAAACAAATCAATTTTGAAACACCCATAGGAAAACAAGATGATCAGGATCATCCAACATGGATTCACTAAGAGGAAGTTATATCTGACCAACTGTATTTCCTTCTATGGTAAGGTGACAGGTTCTGTGAATAGAGGGAGAGCAGTGGATGTGATATACTTTTACTTTAGCAAGGCTTTTGACACCATCTCCCACAACATTCACATTAATAAGATAAGGAAATATAGACTAGATGAAAGTACTGTAAGGTAGATATATAACTAGCTGAATCAATTTGCTCAATGAATAGTCATCAATGGCTTAATGTCCATTTGGGTGGAGGTATCAGGTGGGGTTACCCAGGGGTCTGTCTTAGGTCCAGTATTGTTTAACATCTTCATTAATGATTTGGAGAACGGGATCAAGTGCATGCTTAGCAAATTTGGAAATAACACCATGTTGGGTGGAGCTGCAAACACTCTGGAAGGCATAGCTAGGATCCAGAATGGTAGAACAGTAATCAGATGAAATTCAACAAGGAGAAGTACAAACTCCTGCATTTAGGACGGAATAATTGCATGCACAAAAGTAGACTGGGGAATGAGTAGCTAAGCTGCCACACTGCAGAGAAGGACCTGCGAGTTACAGTGGACCAAAAACTGAATTATGAGCCAAGTGTGCTCTTGTTGCAGACAAAACCCACCAGCATTGTATTAACAGATGTGTCAGTTGCAAATCAAGGGAAGTGATTTTTCTATTCTATTCGGCACTGGTGAGGTCTCACCTGTGTCCAGTTTTGGGCCCAACACTTCAAGAAGGATGTGAACAGATTAGAAAGAGTTCAGTGCAGAGCAACAAAAATGATAAGAGGTCTGGAAAATGCGTCTTACAGGCAACCAAGGGGGGAATTTGATAGCAGTCTTCAAATTCCCGAAGGGCCATTATGAAAAGAATGGAGATAGATCAGGGCTATCCAACTTCTAAGTAGCTTAAATCTGCACAAATCTTAGGCTGGATTTGAAGGGGTTGCATCAGTAGGGGCCAGACCCCCACCCCCTGTTGCTTCTCACACCCCCCGCTGCATTGTATGACTGGGTGCCTCCCTCCAGTCACCACCTTGCACCCCACTGCTGCACTATGAGTAAGGTGCCTTCCCACTGCACCATATGCCAGGGCAACCCCTTACTTCACTGTGTGCACAGGCAGTGGCGACAGGTAGGAGGTGTGCAGGGGTGCACATGCACCCTGAGAGTGCTAGTGCACTCCCTGACAGCAGCATTCCCTGCTTAGGCAATTGGCGGTGGGGGCAGGTGAGAGCACTGGTGCCCCCCACTGAGAGTGCCAGCCAGGGAGAGGGGGCACCAGGAGAAGTGATCCCTGTGGGCCGATTGTGCTAACCAGGGGGGGGGAGGGAGGGAGGGATCCCACAGGGCCAATCACACCAACCCAGA
>NW_017729006.1:28292204-28306359 GCF_001723915.1 Gavialis gangeticus | reverse complement strand
TGGCTGCTGGGGGGGGGGGCAAGTGCCCCCCCAACTCAGGAGGCACCAGTCGCTCATGTGCCCAGGTGCTCTCCTTGCTGCACTGAATGCCCCCCAGATGCTGCCCCTGTGCTCCTCCACTGCACCACACACCCAGGCGATGACTCACCCCTAGCTCTCTGGCCATGAGCTTCCCCACAGCACCATGCCACTTGGACACTCTGGCCTACAGGCTCCCCCTGAGCACTGCAGGCTATGCTGCACTTTACTATCTCATCCCCCTAGAGCAGGAGCAGGGGTAGGAAGAGGAAGCCATAGGGAGGGGAAACCTGGAGCACCCCAGCTACTGCTATTGCCAGAGCAATAGGGAGAGCAATGGCTTTATACTGCAGTCAAAGAAATTTAGGCTGGAGAATAGAAAAGAACTTCCTCATTATGATGCTGGTCAAGTATTGGAATAACCTCCCAGCTAGAGAGACACCCTTTGATTTTTTAAAAGCTAAGTTAGACAGAAAGATGGCTTGAGCAGGTGGCTGGACTAGATGACATCCTGAGGTCTCTTCCAGCCCTACTTTTCTATGATTCTAACTGCTGCAGTGACCACACTGGAGAACAGAAGAGTTTGGCTCCTCTCATAAGTGATATTCAAAATGGAGAAGTGGAGAAGCTTTAACAGTATGAGAAACACAGGAAGCCAGAACATTCAAAAAAATATATAATAAATGGGTGTCAGAAAGTATGGGCATGTCTACATGCTAGTAACTGTTTTAGAACTAGTTCTTGTCAAATCTGTTAAAATTGCAGTGCAAACCCCTAATGTCAGGAGTCAAGGCCAGGTGTCTTTACACATGCTCCGGGGTGGGTGCTTTAATTAGAGCTGCTCTTGGAGGCTGCTGTAATTTAAGTGTCCACCGTATCTTGTGCATTCAGTGTCCCATGTTTCAAAATGGTGGCAGAGACAATTTAACTAAAGCTCATTTGATAAGCTTTAGTTAAAGTGGCCCCACCACAACTTTGAAGCACAGGGACTCTGAATACACGTTACACCAAGGCTGCCGGAGCATGCTAATCAAGATTAATTGAGTCAGCTCTGATGCATTCTAATTAGATGCATCAGAGCAGGCATCGGGCATGTGTATAGGTGCCCTTTATTGCCAGCACTTATAGCCAGTACAACACCCACGAGTTTTAAAAGCAGTTACACAATTTCTCCAGGGCAAGCAAGATGAATAAAACTGAGGGTGACATTGAGCATCTAATTGAGCTCCATTCTGAATCACAGGACAATGTTGTTCAGGAAAGATACCAATGCTACCAGGAGATGCTCCCTAAGAAATGAGGGGCTTGATGACATCAATATTAGAAAGTAAAAGGACAACAAGTGTCAAGTACACAAAAAGGTATCCAAATTGAACTTTGGGTATGGATTTCAATATCAACTTTTTAAGGGATAGAGACAGAAATTACACAAACTGGTATAAGTGACCAGAAATCAGTTCAAATCTGTAACACAACAGAAGTTCAGTGCACATAAATCACTTTCAAAATGGCCAAAAGCAGTGTAAGATAAACCTGGATGGATGTAGTATCAGACTTAACTGATTTAGGATAAGTTGGTTTATTGAACTTCTGTCCCAGATCCCCTCCAGATTCAAGTTAGTCCATTCACTGTCCCCCAGAATCCAAGGATGCTTTGTAACTCCCCTAAACCTCCCTTCCCCAACAGGGTGAATTAGCTAATCTTGGCTCAAGCTATCTGCTCCAGCTGACCAGGGAGGCATGTTGTAGTGCCCTGCAGCTTCTGGCCTGGGCCACTGCAAGGCACGTGACTGTGATTCACTTGCTTATTGGTTCAATCTATGCAGTTTAAACTAACCTGAAAAGCCTGAATTGATTCAGCCTTGTGCTTTTTGACTGTCTGTATTTAGCTTATGAAATGAGGGGCTTGAAGCCACAAATGCTAAAAAATAAAAGGACAATAAGTGTCAAGTACACAAAAATGTATCCAAACTGAATTTCAGGCATGGATTTCAATATAAACTTTTCCTTGTCACTAGACATTTGAAATGATACTGTTCTTAGAGCTTCAGTCACTGCTTCTTAGCATTATTACATTTGATTTTTAGGCATTAATTAAATTTAGGAGTCTGAATCACTAATGCAGAATTCATTTAGTGCAACCCCCCTCCCCCCCAGTATTTTCAGGAGTTTGTCCATTTTAATATTTCATAATCCTTCAAATAACCAGATCCAGAATAGAAACATGTGAACAGTCCTATTAAGGAAATAGTACCTAACCCTTAAGGTTTATATTGGTTTAAATTAATTACTTCTTCCTTCCTGACAAATAAATAAATCCTCTGTGCTACCCTCTCCTAATCTCATATACAGAGGACAGTCAGCAGTAACAATAGACTAACTGAATCATACTCAAAGCAAGTATACCTCAGGGCTCCCACCCACTGCACTGTCTCTTGTCTCTTTTATAGGCAGAGCAACCTGGCAGGGATAAAGTAATTTCATGAGACTGTCACTGAGCGGCAGATACAATTAGATGTCCAGTGAGCTGCTTTCTTGTTTTGGTCTCACACTAGCACAAGGTAAAGGCAATAACAGAGATCAATTCATCACACCATGCAGTGTTGTCTTTCACCCTCAGCGCAGTGAAAGCTGGTAGCAACACGGCCCTATATTGCTATTTTCTACTCTACCAGAATCTTAGTCAAGCCCTCCTCCTGAAACAAAATTTGGAACATATATATCAAGCAGTCTATCTAGCAAGTGAAGAATTCCCTCTGTGTACCTGATACATAACCACTTACCACTATAGTAAGGGACATTCAGTATGCAGTCCCCTCAAGCTCCAGTGAGAAGTTTCTAATAAAGCGAACAGACTGACCCCAAATCTAACAATGCTTAAATGCTGAGGTCCTGTGTTTAGTGATGGTGTCAGACTTCACTTCCTGCTGTCACCATTGCTGGCTTAAGGTGAAGACAGTAGCAACTTCACAGCTAAGACCAAAAGGACATTTCTGAGCATTGCTTAACATTTAAAGCACACAACTGGAAGCCAACAGATAAAGGTTTCGGTTGCTGGTTTTGCTCTAGAGTTGCACATTGTGCTCCACTGACTAAAATTTTAAGTACCTGAATTTTCCTGCATGTGCAGTGAAATAATTACAGATGTGCAGGACCTGGATTACCCAGTTCAAAGGAACTTCCACAACTTGGACTCCCCCCCGCCCCTTTATAAAATGAAAACAACAAAAAAATTAAATTTCCCATTAAACTTCATTAAGAAGGCATCAGAGATCAATGGCAATGCCATTATGATGAAAGTTAAACGTTTAATTTTGATTTTTAAAAAGCTTTAGTTAAAAATATTTGAATAGCAAAAATCAAAAGCCAAATATCTGGAATTAGTACTTAATTCAATAGAGTATGTGTGTATGTATTTTTGTGTGTGCACATGGGTAAACTGATGCAAGATGACTTTTTAAAATGGAAAAAAAAAATCAAAGAAAAATTGCATTTGGAACATGGATATTTTTGTAAATTTTCTCTCACAAACTGTGAGGAAGTCAAATTTTGTTTAATATTTTCAGTTTTTCTTCAAGGGTATTTTTTTATTTGCTATTGGTATTGGTCAGTTTATTCACGTAGTGCATTCATCAAAGCTGGTCAGCACTGATAGTAGATATATCTTTTATTAGACCAAAAAGATTTTTGCAAAAAAATAATAATAATAATAATAATCTTCAATTGCAAGCTTTCAGGCACAAACACCCTTCATCATCAGGTTTGTATTGGAGAAAAAATTGTAAAAGTTCTCTTGGGTAGAAATGAAAGTTCATATTTCATAGGATTTCGCAGAGGAGTCAATAGGTGGAAAACTCCTCTGGGCAGTCAGTTCATAGCTGGTAGGGAGCCTCCCACCTCCTGTGAGGTTCTGTGATGATGCAAATGACCTTGAAACAAAGACAGGAGCAGGATTCAAGTTTCAGATGGTCACAGTTGCTTCCTGCTTGGGAAAATATGAATATTTCATTTTTTAAAATCAGTTAACATTCAGTATTTTCCATGTGTCAGGTAGTCAGGTTGTAGCTGTATTGGTCTAGAGGAAAAGGCAATCAGGACTCGTAGGAGAGACTATACCTTTTATTAGACCAACAAGATTTTTGCAAACAAATTCTTCAATTGCGAACTTTTGGGCACAAAAACCCTTCATCAGGCATTGGAGAAAAGATTGGAGAAAAGATTCATCAAAGCTGAATGTTTTCACTTTTGAAAACAGTGATGTAAAATAACTGGCTAGTAGCAGCTTTTAATACCGTGTGAGCAATTCTAGTCAAATTCTCTTCTGCTTGAGCCCACAGAAGTCAGAATCCCATGCTGCCCACTAGTTCAGTTCTAGGCGTGAACTGGCGTGCAAAGGCCTGCCATAAACCCCCTCCTCTCCGTATGAAAACTATTACCTTGCTTTCCACAAGAAATGGTGTTTTGTCTTGCATTTCTTATTAATTCTGTAGGACACTACTGTTTGTAATAGTAATAAATTAATGAAACCGGCTTGAGACAAGCATTGCAGTGCTCACCACACAGCTCTATCAGCACCCCTCAGTCATAGCCTACAACACCCTAAAGCCGAAAGCTCCCTCTTGAGCCGACTTCAAATCCAGTTAGAGTTACACTGTTCCTGTCTGCTCAGCACTGAACAAGAGTGGTGCATAAGCAGTGCCAGGAACAACTGAGAGAGGCCAGACCATACAGAGTCACACCTGAGTCACAGTTCCTTCCCTGCCCCAATCCCTCCTAGGTGCAGTGAGAAATTTCAAACCGTCAGCATTGTACAAGACTCAAAATCTGAGCTCTGGATTTAAGTGTGAGGGCATTACTCCACTTCGCTTGCCTGCATGGACCAGTCAGGCTGTAACAATCAAGCTCACAATGAATTTGGCCTGGGGTCTCCTTCCAAGCCACTTTGGATCCTACCCTGCAGCTTCATTTTGCTATTTCACATAGTGGTTCTCCACATGCCACATTTTAGCAAACCACGTGCTTGTGAAAGTGTTCTGACAAACAGCTCCAGAAAGCACAGTGCTTTTTTTACCAACATTTCAAACAGCAATGCCAACTTTCTATGAGGTAGGTTATGCCATAATTCTCTATTGGAGGGTTTCTTCCTCTGAAACTACAGGTGCTGGCCATGGACAGGACTGTACATTAGGCTGACCTCAGGCTTAAACCAGCATCATAGCAGCTCTAGGGCAGTAGTCTCCAACCTTTTTAAGTAGGAGATCACCTCTGGCATTTAAAAGCAACCCAAGATCTACTGTGAGCCACTGCCCCCCCTGCCTCTCCCATGCCCAGCAGGTAAGTCTGTGGGGAGAGAACGGGGTGTGGGGCAGATCGAGGCAGAGGGAGAAAAAATTATTTGGGGGCATGCCAAGGTAAGTCCCACCCAGCTGGGGCCCCACTCAACTTACCCCTGCTCCTGCCTCTGTGGCACTGTCCGTCACTGCAAGGACCTCGATCTAGCCCCCGCCCCTTCCCTCCCATGTGGACTGACCTGCTGGGCTGGGGTGCATGCATGCAGGCACTCAGCTCCGCATCCCAGCCTCAGATCAACTCCAAGAGGCCCCGAGATCTACCGGTGGATCGAGATCCACTGGTTGGTGACCACTGCTCTAGGGCCACCCCTACCCATCTGCTGCAACAGTCCATTGCCCTTCTAGTCTCCTGCCGCCACCATAGCTATTTGCACTCACTGGTCCTTTCTCTTCTTTCTCTGACCCCTGCTGGGAGTCAGGTCTATCGATATTTTTACTCCTTGGAAGACAAAATGCTTTAAAGTATTGCATTGTACTCACACAAGCACAGCTCTGTGGTTCAGGCTGTAACCAGATTACAGGAGACTGTGGGTGCATGAGAAGGGGGAAACCAAGAGGAAAATAACCATGCTGCCTCCTGCTAGTTTGGACTACCATTCACACCTCCGAGTAGAGCTCTTTGCCAGCAATATTCTATGTTTGTATAGAAAATCAGATTTGGGACTTTGATCATCCCAAGCCAAGAAAGCTCCAAAAGCAACAGGCAGCTCAAGCATGCTCAGCCAGAAGGAAGAAAAACACTTCTTAATTTACAAATGTCCCTTCCAAATAGTGTCTGGGCCTGTGGTTTAACACCTCCTCCTGACTCGCCAAACTGGGCTGAGCTCTGTCTTCACCTCTCAGATGTGTTGATCCAGTCTTCTACCACCTCCTCCTAGCTGCTTTGCTTTAGTGGCCTCATGATTAACAACTCCTCTGCCATCTTGCCAAGGAACAACAAACTGTTTCTACAGCTTAGCAATTTTATCACACATCCTTCCCCCAGATACTTAAGGGGAGGGGAAAAACCTCAAAGCAAACCTTGGATGTTCTAGACCAAGGCGCTCTAGAGATGTGGAAAGCCAAAATAAAATAAAACAAAACAAGAATATATTTCAAAAGGTATGGTAGGGTACATTGTTCACAACACTGAAACTTTCAAACATTTTTTCTAATTTTTAATGAACTTCTCAGATGTAGTTAGGGGATATCGAAAGCTTATAACAGAAACAGAGCAGCCTCTGCCCCTCTATACCATATTTCTTGCACCCAATGGCCGTACCCAGATGAATGCAGCTGTGTGGTGTGGGGCACTGCAGATATCTGTGGTGCCACATACGGCACATTCAGGTGTTCTCTGCACTGTAAAGGAGCAGTGCAGGGTTTGGGGGTTACCCCTGGATATCCAGGGGTCAAAAACCCGTGGAAAAAATAGTGGAGCAGTCCACGTGGGTTCAGCATGTGCCGCTCAAAACCAGAGCCTGGCCGGCCAGAGCCACACACGGGCTGCTGGCCAGGCTCCAAGCAGCAGGATCGCTGCTGCAGCAGCCCCAGGAAGCCCTCAGGGCAGGTTGCTTGGGCCAGCCCACTGCTGGCCACAGCCTCCCCTACCCCACCTGGGATAACTTGCTGTGTGCCAGAGGGCGCGTGGTACAGGTGTTCCCCAGGGACAACTAGCAGCGGCACACCTTGTGCACCACGTGTGTTGCTGCTAGTTGTCCCCAGGGAACCAAACATCCATGTTGGTGTGGATGTGGCTAGTGTGCCCAAGAATAAGATACGCACCTTGTTTTTGAAAGGCAGAGTGAAGGAAAAATGATCTTTCCTTGTAGTAAGTAACTGAATAGCAGCAGCTCAGGAGCTGAAGCCTGTTTGTTGTTCTGTTCCTTGTAGAACGGTGCAGACTTTATGTTCCCTTTTGCCTGGTAAGTGGCAGAAACTGCTCTTACCATATTTCTCACATATGATGCACACTCCCATTTCCAGCAGATTTTTTTATTGGGGGGAGGGGGTGGGAGGTGAGTTATATGCAGCATGCGAGAAAATGTGGTAATATCCCCCAAAGCAATTAGATGCAAGTCACCCACAGAGAAGAGAAAAGAGGAAGGAAAGCTAATTTAGATCCATTTACATTCAAGTTTTCATTCCTATTTTGCTGGTGCTGAAGGAAACATTTACTGTCTGACTATTTACTTAATTAGAAAAGGCTGTAGTGTACCTTCAGCTATTTAAATAGAGGAGCAGATGGAAGAGCAGGGAAAAGGGCTGAGAAGGATCTCACAGCTTAAACATCTTCAGTTCTAAAACTGAGATGCAATTTGGCAAGCTCTAAATGCAAAAGGCCCTTTGCTTGCTTACCGTATTGTAGACCAGCTGCCTTCTCAGGATGAAATGATGGTGATGGTAATAGATACTAGCAAACATGCTCTGTCATTCATTTGATGAACTGGCATAATTCCATATGGGAGGATATAGAGATAGGTGCAAACGTGCATACCAGAACTCTCCGTACTAAAATTTTAGATCCACAGGCAACCGTTTTGGTTCCAACCTGCCAGACTGCCTATGACATACCACACCACAGTGCATATACACTATAGTAATTTGAGGTAGCTTTTCAGAAGGACTCAGTTCTAGCCTCTGATTTTCAGCCATAAATAGGTACTCCAGTTTTCACCCACAATGAAACTGTAGACACAACGTGTACCCCTAAAAGTTTCTACATCCTTTTTAAAAATATGGTCTCCAATTCCTAGTTAGTTGAGTTTAGACTCAGAGGTAGACTTACTCCCTTGCCAGCTTCTATTTCCCCAAATGAATTGTGTTAATTGGCATCATTAGTATAGAGATGGACATTGCTATGAAAATCACAAATTCTAAATCTGGAGATTGGCGGGGGGGAAGCAGATGAACTACGTGATTATTTAAAAATCTGGGGTCCAATTTGTACTTTCATGGGGTAGCATGATTGTCTTCAAAGGAATTATGACTGACTTACATAGGTGTGGGATCATAACTAGGCAAATAAAAAGAACTTTATAATTCAGTTTTAGCACTTTTTGTTTCCTATCAGCTTGGGAGCACTTTAAATAGCACCCAAATGGTATGTAAGAAACAGAATGAGCCAAATTCATCTCTGATGTAAACCCACTGCAGCTGATATCGTTACCCCAGAAACAAATTGTGTCCATCATGCTTTTCTTAGCCGTGTTACGAAATACACACATCCACTGAAAATAAACGGATGTTTTGACTGAAAATAGATTTCACCAAGGAAACACTCAATCAGTTTTAGCACCCATTTTAGCTAGGACAAAAACAGAAGCAACATGGATGTGTGTATGAGGCAGAAACCAAAGCAAAGCAGTAGATGGATGCAGTCTTTTAGTGGTTTACATAGCTATGCCCTGGGTGACCAGAATCCATGTGCTGTTTGGGAATGAGTGAACACTTCACAGTCAGGCAATATATTTATTAGAGCTATTATTGCCTTTACTAGCTGCAAAGTGTCCTAAATCACATGTTCATTGCCTCATGGGTCAGGTGCATCCTGACTGAGAGGTAATGATGGATGTGGGAGTTTGTCGTGGGATGAAGGGTGTTGGCTGGGGGTGGTTATTGTGCCCAGAGAGCAAGATTGTTCACCTTTGTTTAGCTCTGTGCTGTATACAGGTAGAGATATGAATGAATGATTGACAATTATTCAATGTCAATAATGAAAGAGACAACATCTTAGATTATGAATGAATGATTGACAATTATTCAATGTCAATAATGAAAGAGACAACATCTTAGATTATGTGGATAAATTCTCTTGGGTATTCATGATTATTTATTTATGTGCTTTATGTAAATGAAGTGACTGTTCACAAGGTATACATTTGGATGCCAGCTGTTCCCTGGACTTTTGGGTACAATGTTCTGCATTGCTTCTTAGATAATGCTTTTGGGATTTTAATAGCCTCCACCTGTTAAAGGGAAATGGGGAAGGCAGGGAAAACTGATGAATAAGTATCAAATAAACAAGCTCCCTGCTGGAGAAGTTCAGTGTTTATCAGATGACCTGATAAACAATTTACTCCTTTACTCCTTCATCTTTACAATGCATCAGAGAGCAATTACTCCATCTTTTATTTTTAAGCTGCAATGTTTTTATGGGCTGCTTCTGACAAGGATTGGCCAACAGAAATGGGATTACCTAGCATCAGTATAGCCTAAGTTGTTAGGAGTCCAACATTTATTTGGTGCATTTCTAAGGTACCTATTTCTCCAACAGTCAAGTGCTGAACTCAAATTATGAAGAAGCAGAGACAGTTCCTGTAGCTGGATCCTAAGGGCACCCTAAGGGGCGGGGGGGGGGCACTTTAATTAGAGGGGCTCTGAGAGTTGCTCTAGTTAAAGCATCCACAACACCATGTGTATTCAGTGTCCTGTGCTTCAAAATGGTGGTGGGGGTGCTTTAACTGAGGCTCATTCGATGAACTTTAGTTAAAGTGCCCCTGCCGCCATTTTGAAATGCAGGGATGTGGAATACACATGACACGGACACCGCTGGAGTGCGCTAATTAGCACACTCCAACATACTCGCAGCAGACTTGATTAATTGGATTTTAGAAAGGCCTTTGATTTGGTGTCCCATGAGGCTCTAGGGGGACTATGGGCTCAACAATTCATCAGCCAGATGGGTGGGAAACTGGATGTGAGGTTGGACCCAGGAAGTACTACTACATGGATCTGTATCTACCTGGCAGAAGGTAGCCAGTGGGGTCCCCCAGGGTACTTGGACCAGTGCTTTTCAACATCTACATCAATGTTCTGGTGAAAAGCACATTAGCAAAATTCACCAATGGGACTAAGCTGTGGGGAAGTGCGGCCACACATCAGGGTAGGCTGATGATCCAGGTGGACCAAAATAGATTAGTTAAATGGGCGGACCTGAACCAGATGCTGTTCAACACTGTGAAGTGTAAAGTGCTCCACCTGGGGAGGAAAAATCTGCAACAAATTTACAGGCTCAGTGGTGCTATGCTAGGTAGCACCACGTCTGAAAGGGACCTGGGGGTCATAATTGACCATAAAATAAATATGAGCCACCAGTGTGATGCTACAGTTAGCAGAGCAAACAATACGCTGACATTCATCAACCGATGCATCTCAAGCAAAACTAAGGACGTTATTCTCCCGCTCTGCTTGGCATTGGTGAGGCCACAGCTGGAGTACTCCATCCAGGTCTGGGCACCACACTTCAAGAAGGATGTGGAGAAGCTTGAGAGAGTCCAGAGAAGAGCCACTCATATGATTAGAGACCTGAAGAGCAAGCCATATGAGGGAAAGCTGACAAATATGGGACTGTTCAGCCTAGAAAAAAGAAGACTTTGGGGAGATTTGGTGGCAGCTTACAAATATATCAGGGGAGAGCATCAGGGGCTAAGTGAACAACTAGTGCCCCGGGGAAAACAAGGAGCAGTGGTTGTAAACTTCTAGAAGAAGGTTTCAGACTGGATATAAGGAAAAACTTCTTCATGGTTCATGTGACTCTGGAATAGACTCCCAGTCGGGGAGGTGCAGGGGGTGTACCCTGGAGATCTTTGAAAGGAGACTGGATGAACTCCTTGCTGGGGTTATTTGACCCCAGCAGATTTTCCTGCCCAGAGCAGGGGGGGTGGAACCAATGATCTCACAAGGTCCCTTCCAGCCCTAAACTTCTGTGAATCTTTGTATTGAGTCTGCTCCAACATGCGCTAACTAGCAGGCATTGGAGCAGAACTCCACCATGTGTATAGGTGCCCTGAGAGCCGCTCTAATTCAAGCACCCACAGCATCAAATGTATTCAGCATCCTGCACCTCAAAATGGCAGCAGAGGCACTTTAACTAAAGCTCGTTTGAGGAGCTATAGTTAAAGTACCTCCGCTGCCATTTTGAAATGCAGGGATACTGAATACATGCAACACGGAGGCACACTAATTAGCACTCTCCAGCAGATTCACAGCAGACTTGATTGATTGCATCAGCTCCGATGTATGCTAATTAGCACGCGTCGGAGCAGAGCTCCGTCATGTGTATAGGTGGCCCTAGGGGTTTAAATCCAGACAGTGATTGATCTGCCCATGAAGTTTTCAGCAGGCCACTGCCTGCCAGTGCAGTGCCAGGGTGGACAGAGACTGCAAGTTGATGGCTAGCATAATAGCCTGAGCAGTTTTCTGACTACCATCCAAGGGAACGCTCCATGCCTGATCTCACTGAGACCATCAGTTTAACACGTCTCAGAAGGGAACAGAACCTAATAGGGTTGAGCTCTTCCTGCCTGCACAAAATTTGTTCTCAGGTTAATTACTGCTCCACAAAATCCTGCCAATTCTTCCAGAGCTCCCCTCAGACTGGCTACTCCGTTCCCTTGGTCTGGACAAATGGGGGACAGCAGGTCTCAGCATTTTCAACAGTATTTAAGATCGATCAGGGAACAAGTTCATTCATCAGCCCAATGTTTTCAGGGGAAAAGAAATTTTCCCTACGCACAAATTGTTAGGGAGCTCATTAGAAAAAACCTGTTATTGTGACACGGACAGGAATTGTTCCATAGTCAATAGTGGCCACCTGCCAAAACACTGAAAGGATGTGCTGTTTTCTCTGTTATGAAGTAACCCAAAGATAGCACCTGCCACTCCAAAGACATTCCCAGAGGTACTGAGGGTAATGTTGAGGTCTTGCCCTAAAGTGATACATAATATCATGTGTCTGATCAGTTAGGAAAAAAAAGAGTTTATGCCAAATTTCTCCCCTTCTGGTTTAGATTTTACAGACAGAGACAGGATTTAATTAAAATGGTTTTTGCAGCGTGCATGCACCACTGGGACAACGGGGGCATATGATGCAGGCGTTTGCATTAACTTTCTTTAAGCAAGTCTTCCCCTGTGGCTTTTTCCTATGCCATTGACCATCAGTGCGGTGCTGGCATGGATAGAAACTGCTGGCTGGCCCAGTACCCTCAGTGGTGCACTTATTCAGGTCCAGCTCTGGTGTGAAAACCTGTCGCGACTCCATAAGCCCAGGACCCCAACGGACCCTCTGAATGACCCTGACTCGATTCCCCAGTACGTAGGTGGGGCCTACAGTGGGTAGGCATTAGGTGGTGAGGCCAGCTGAGTGGAGCTGAGGAAGGTCAAGCCCTGACTTCGCCCAGCCCCCTAGGGAGCCGCATGACCGGAGCCACACAAGCAGGCGTGCGAGTTTGTGCAGGAGGGTGCGTGAAAGGGCACCCCAGTGGGCACTCTCAGTACTGAGTTGCTCTCTGGCTACCCCATGCACAGCACAGCACAGCACAGCACACCCCGAGCAACTGAAGCCCCCATCATGCTGAGGAAAGTCCTCCAGGGCTGGACACCAGGTAAAGGGGACAAGGGCTCCTTACAAGGGATCAGGAGTGTTTGATGGAGCTGGGCATTACTGAGAGCATCAGTCAGTACTGTGTAGTCATATATCAAAGGAGCCTTGAGAACCTGGAACCAGACCAATAGATCTAGCCCTGAAAAGAAACCATAGCTCTTTTACAATGAGCCCTTCCTTGCAGCTAACGGTGCCATCTAATAACTCAAGAAACCCTTGTTCAATGTACTTCAAATTTAGCCCCAAAAGCCTCTCCCTTGACCTTAACAAGTCAACTGCTGATTTTCAGACAAGCTGTGAAGTTTTTTTTGTAGCTTGTATGGAGGATAAAATGTTTATTGAAACCTTAACTATGGTTCAACTGCTCTCACCCTGTTAAAAAGCCCAAACGTAGCAAGGTCACAGAACAACACTATAGGCCAATTACTTAGTTCCTGTTGACTATTTTTAGCAAACAGGACTTTTTTTTAGCAACTTTTATTTTTCTTCACTATCAAAACATGTCAAAATAAAGGCACTACTTTATTTATCAATCAATTTAGAGAGGAGTTTGAGACATTTCAAAGCAATGCGTGTGGCAACTAAACTCTTAAGCTATGAAATAGAAAGATATGAAGTTGTTACCCATTATACACACTTCATCATTCTCAGCATAATTTAAGGACTTGCAGCAATGGAGCCAAAGGGGAGAGAGAAAAAGAAAAGAGAAGTAGGAGTTTGTTTTATTGATAGTTTAATGGAAAGGAACCTTAAATCTTGAGGAGAGACAAAACTGTTTCTTTTATAATGTTGTAAAAAAGTTTGTTTTCTAAACAGAGGGCAATTAAAATATGAGCTCCACATTTTGTACACATATTTTTCCTCAGTGTTGTGGCTGCAGTGTAAACAGGATGCACTTACATTTTAATCCAACACATTTGTTTGTAATGGCACATGTACAGGGAATTAACAGTTGCACTCATAAATCTAAATCAGCTCCCCCCAAACTGACCTCTATGACTTTGGTCAGGCCTTTGTCTAGTTTCAGATTTTCTCATAAAGGACTAGAAAATGTAATGCAAGGAGACTGGGTGAGTAATTTATGGAATATACATGGACCCCCCACCAAAAACTCAGATCTGAAATCTGGGGCCAGAATCAAAACGAAACTTGGCAGACTGGGCCCATCTCTTCTGGTCAGTCACTGCATATAATCCATTTTAGATTGGCAATAGCTAAACCTGTGGTGATGTCTGGCTGCCTGCAAGGAATGAATTGTTAGAACTAGTCAACTCCCTTGATGCCTACATCATAGAAACTACTATCACAATCAATAATGTTGGGTGAATAAATTGTTTGCCTTTGGATGCTGTTCATAAACCCTGCAGCACACAAGCTATGTCTTCTGTGTGTTTTATAGGCATTGACAGCCCCCCCCCCCCCC
>NW_017729006.1:28287326-28292185 GCF_001723915.1 Gavialis gangeticus | reverse complement strand
TACACCCCCCCCCCCCCCCACTACATCATGTGCCTCTGGGATTAAATTATTACCTTTTTTTTTTAACTTCACATAACATTGACACATCTTCCTTAAAATACTTATAAAAATAAATGAGAGGCAAGGATTTATTTATTATATCTTCTATTGGTGCAGCTGTATAGTTGGGAGAGCTGGTGGACAAGCTTTTAGGCATCAAATGTCCTTCCTCGGTCACCTGGTTCACCTCAGGTCAGATGACCTGAGGAAGGTCACTTGATGCCCAAAAGTTTGTCTGACACAGCTCTCCCAACTATACAGATGCTCTGGTAAAAGATATCACACAAAAAATCCTTGCCTCCCATTTGTTTCCTGAACCACCAAGCAACAACAACACTCCAACCCCACTATAAAAACAAACATTTCCCAAAATGTATGGAAAGACTTAAAGCTACACCCACTACTCTAGTATCTAAGCAGCTTCCGTTTAAAATCAGTGGTAACAATTAAATCCCTAGAAAGGCAGTTCCCAGAATAGAAGTGATGACTCCAGCTGTGGTCATGGCAGTTATGACTGAAACCTCTTGAGAGCTCTTAATTCCCCCAATCCTACAACTAGCGTGTGAATTCACCATTAACAGGAGGTGGGGACTTTCCAAACCTCCATAATTCCATGGTAATTTTTTATGCCCACAATTACTCTACAATAAGGGAAAACTAAAGTGGGGTTGCTTAAGATGTATTTCACTCAGGGGAAAACATCCCCTGATCACCAGGGATGCAGGTTTTCCATTTGCCACAGAAAAACAGAAAACCATGGATTTCCCCTTTTTAATCAGAGAAAACACGGACTTCTCCTTTTAGCAGAGAAACCTGCAGATTCCCTGCTTTTGCAAACAGGTCTGTAGACTGGTTGAGCTGCAGCCTGCAAAAGCTGTTTACAAACAGGGTGGGAAACCCCAGCCCCGCCCGGAGGGTGAGAAGAGGGAGGGGCCTGAAGCTCTCACTCAGCTATGGCTCTGCTCGGCTCAGCTCAGCCTCACTCTTCTCCTGGATCCTGAGGTAAGTGGGGCTTGCAGGGGGCTGGGGGCTCTGGCAGGGCTGTGGGGGGTGGAGCCAGGAGCCGGCCCCAGCCCCAGCCCCACCCAAGCAGGCAGAGCAGTGGGGGAGATGGGTCTATGCTGCTTCTGCTGCAGCTGCCTGCTGTTGGGGGCAGGGAGCTGCAGACTTGGGTCCCTGGCCCCATAGCCCTGGCAGCTGAGGACCCCCTCCAGCAGGGCTGGGGGGCAGGGGCTGTGGGTGGGGGCAAGAGGCATGAGTAGGGTGGCGGGGCTATTTTGGGGGCAGTGAGGGACACCAGCAGGGCTAGGTGGGGCTGCAGGGGACTTTTAATTTTCATAATGGGTTTTATCAGAGAATTTGCGATTTTTTGTCAGAGAATTTGTGATTTTTTTATCAGAAAAAACCAGGATCCCTGCTGATTACTAGGGCTGTGTGAAATTTCGCTGCCTGTTTTGTTTTGACACTGTTTTGAGCCGTTTCAACCTCAAAACAGCAACGTTGAAACGAAACAGGGAGGCTGGAAACATGTTCAAAACGAAACAGGGCTGGTCAAAACATTTCAAAAAGTTTGAAACATCTCGAATTTTGACTATGGCTTACCTTTAATGGCTTCCCTGCAAGGAAACAGAAAGTAAAGTAAGGGGAGGGAGGGGGACGAGGGAGGAAGGTGGGGTGGGGAGGAGTGCTCATTATTGACATATGTAGCCGGCCAGTGACTGTCACCCTTCTCTGAGGTCCCTTCCAACCCCAGTGCTCTGGAGGATTTGGGGTCACTTAGTGAGCTGTCTGTTGTAGCAGCTCACTGTCAGACCGCTACGGCTAGGATCACTGATTTTCTAAAGGATTCCCTGCTTGCGACCCTAGCAAGAGGAATTTCAGAATACCTTCTTCTTGTAGGTGCTTTTATTTTATTATTATATTCATTGATTTATTCTTTTGAATCTTATACTTATATTGGATAGGGTTACTATAGAATTTACTCTATATAGGAATTTACTATATGTATTTGTTTTTATATGTTCATGCTTTCCATCACACCCATGCTTTTGAGTTTATCCACACACACAGACATATTTCTATTGGGTTCATAAATCTCATTACTGCACCTCAGCTCACTTTGAGTTTATCTATACACACAGACATATTTATAACGGGTTCGTAAATCTCATCACTGCACCACACCTACAGTTTTCAGTTTATATAGGAACGCAAATACATTTATATATTTCTTGAAAAGGAAGACATGAAACACATCATGAAGTGTGGTGGAAAGGCAGGTGGCCACACTGGCCACCCTTCAGGGAGGGGTGGAAGAGGGAGAGCTGTAAATTCCACCCCCTGCCCCGCACCAAACCAAGACAAGCTAAAAGGGATGAGGCTGCTACAAGCAGCAAGGAAAGGGTAGCAGTTCCACAGCCACTGCCTGTGCCCAGGACTGCATCTCGTCCACATGCAGCAGCCATAACACTCCCCACCCCCACCATGATGATAACCACAACCAGCAGCACCAGCACAGCAGCCTACTCCACCCCTTTGTCACTTCCCATGCTGAGCCTTCCAGTGCCAGAAGAAGAGCTGGCACTGGATCTGGATCTTAGTGCCCTAGCAAGGGAAATTATGGAGAAGGAGGGGGAATCAGCTGAGTTTGTGCTCAACACCCCTCAAGTTTCCCTTTGAGCCAGGTTTCCTTCCCCTGAAGGCACTTTGGAGGAGGTTTATGTAGAGGTGTCGGCAAGTAGCTTAGCTGAGTCCGCTCTTCCTCTTGCTATGCCTCTGCCTGCTGAGGAGGGGGAAAGTGCAGCTGCATCCACAGCTGCACCCAGACCCCAGAAGTGAGTGGGTAGTGTGGTCTGGGATCATTCTGAGCTGGCAGATGATTCCACATACTCTATTTGCCTGCACTGCCAAGCCAAAACCAGCAGGGGCAAGGGAACAAAACATATGACCACCATGGGGATGCTGATGCATCTCCGCAGGCACCACCCCCTCGCTCTTTCTCCTCCTCAGCCTGGCACCAGTGGGAACATGCCCAAAGGGAAGTCCCCCGCTCATTCCAAAGCCCCCGTCCCCCCCCAAAGCAGAGGCAGGCCACACTGGAACAGTGGGGGAAGGCGAACAGAAAGTGGGGCACGTTGCAAGGCCAAGCGAACTCACCCAGAGCACTGGGGAGATGCTTGCTGTCAATGGCCAGCCCTTCTCCTTCATTAAGTGGCCAGGGTTCAGGCGGCTTATGGTGCTTGCAGTCCCATCATACAGAGTGCCTGCATGCACCACCTTCAGTAAGAAGGTGGTGCCATCCCTGTATGAAGCATGCATGGAGTACTTGAGGGATGAGCTGCGCAAGGCAGGTCTGCAGTTGGCCTTACACTTCCCCTCAGACATCCGGAGCAGCCAGGGTGGAGATCATATCTACCTCTCCCTCACAGGGCACTAGTGTGACCAGTCAAGCTGTTGGTGGGCTCTCCTTCAAGCTGAAGTGCTGAATGAGTCCCACATAGCAGCAGAGATCATGGGGGCCATGAACCGCCTGGTACAGGCATGGCTCACTGAGCAGAGCAAGCTCACCCGCGGCTTTATGGTCATTGACAATGGGGCCAATATGGTCAAGGCGGTCTGTGATGTCAACTTTGTTGGCATCTGTTGTGTGGCACACAAGTTGCACCTTGTTGTCAGGGACACCTTGGAGTGGGACAGGACTGCTGGTGATGGGGCCAGCACCACCAGGAAGCCCATTTCCAAATGCAGAAAGGTGGCAAGCTACTTCCACCAGAGCATCAAGGGAGGCAAGATGCTTCAGGACAAAAACAGAGCTGAACATCCCACAGCACAGAATCATGCAGGATGTAGAGACTCGGTGGAACTCCACATACCCGATGCTCGAGAGGCTGGTGGAGCAACAGAAGGCCATCTGTGAGATGGCCCTGCTCGGGGAGATTGGGATCAGTGGCCCCCTGAACAAAGCTGAGCAAGCCATCTTCCAGATCTTGGTGATCCTCAAGCCCTTCCTTGAGGCCACCGAGAACCTCAGTGCTGCTGATGCCCTCCTTAGCCAGGTGATCCCCATAGTAAGGGAATTTCTGAGCCAAATGGAGAGCTTCCAGGGAATCAATGTTCCTGGCTGGGGCAGGATGCTGTCACCAGATGTGCAGGCACTAGTGAGGTGGCTGAAGGAGGGCATCAGGAAATGGCTTGATCCCTTGCAGTCCATGTGCTGGCAGCCATGCGAGACCTAAGGGTGAAGGGCACCGTATGTGGCAGCCAAATACTGAATCAGTGGATGGAGGTGCTGGTAAAGAATATCAGGGAGGCAGAATGGCAGAGGCAGGGGGATGTGGAACAGGGGGATCCACTGTCTCATGCTAGCATGCCATCCACAAGCCAGTCCTGTCCTCCACCACAGGCGCTGCCAATATGGGCTAAGGGCATGGCTTCTATGGTGGGGTCCAGAGCCACCAGACCCCAGCATCAGGCAGGTGGTGCTCACGCCTTGGTGGCTGCCTATCTTGCTGAGGATGTGGAGCCACTGCTGTGTGACTCCTTGGCCTACTGGGCAAGCCACAGCCCTGTGTGGCCATATCTGGCCACAGCTGCCTGGCAATACCTGTCCTGCCCACCAACCAGTGTGCCAAGCAAAAGGGTGTTCAGCATCACTGGGACTCAATATAGATTAGGCAGTGGAATTCTGAAACACTGCAACCTGCCAGACATCTGACTCCCCAGGTACCTTTGCACTTTTACCTTTGCTGCTACACTCCCCTTTCCCCCCTACCCCCCACCCCAGCCTGTCCCTCACTCCCTGATGCCTCCATTTCCATTTT
>NW_017729006.1:28286224-28286638 GCF_001723915.1 Gavialis gangeticus | reverse complement strand
CTAGTGAGTTTATAGACGGTCACCAGGTCCCCCCTCAGCCTTCTCTTCTCTTCTCTTCCCTCTGTTGAGGCAGCTACGCTATTTTCACCTGCGATTGTTTACAGTGGTGGACTGAGCCAAGGCTGTAGGGGAGGAGGAGCCCTCACTGGGGCACACTGCCATGTTGTGCAGAAGCCCCAGTGCCAGGAAGGGCGCACCTGAACACACACAGTGTCACAAGCACCCAGGGACACATAGATTTCACAGATTTCATAGACATTAGGGCTGGAAGGGACCTCAGAAGATCATCGAGTCCAGCCCCCAGCCCAAAGGGCAGGAAGTCAGCTGGGGTCATAGGATCCCAGAAAGATAAGCATCCAATTTACTTTTGAAGTTGTTCAATGTAGGTGCTTGAACCACCTCTGATGGAAGGCT
>NW_017729006.1:28282070-28285737 GCF_001723915.1 Gavialis gangeticus | reverse complement strand
GGATGCAAGCCAGCGTTTTGGTTGCTTTACTAGCCGCAGCATTGCAGGCTCATGTTCATCTTGTGCTCAATGTTAACCCCCAAGTCTCTTTCTTCCGTAGTGCTAGCCAGTGTAGCACTGCCAAGCCTATAAGGATGCTGCAGGTTTTTCCTCCCAAGGTGGAGAACCTTGCATACAAGTGACAAGAGTTTCTCTCTCAAGATTTTGGATTGCAATTTCTCCAACCCCCCTGCACCTATCTTTGTGAAACTTGGCACGTGTCATGCCCTAAGAAAAGGCTACCCTTTTTGCAGGTTTCATCCAAATCTGGCCAGAAATGACAAAGTTATAGCCTGTTTTGACCTTCCCTATTATATCCTATGGGCGAAACGTGGAAATGGCAAAATGTTTCAACGGAACGAAACAGGACAGCCGTTTTGACTTGAAAGAAAAGTCAAAACAAAACACTGTTCTGTGGAAACATCGAAATGCTGGTCAAAACTAAACGCTTCTGTTTCGCACAGCCCTACTGATTACCTCTCATCACTGGTGAGAGTGGGCACAAAAGCAACTACTACAAAGCAGCTGAAGCCCCATTAAATCCCTGCCTCCTGTAAACCGTGGGCACAGGTGTGATCACTGTCTAGGACCACACAAAATTTCAGGTCTGTCAATGGGGTTGCAACTGAAATAATTGGGAGCTGCTGACTTATAAGGGTGTCTGGCAATGGGGTTTTCAGCAGTAAAAATAAACTTACACTGGTACACATTTAGGACTTCATCCCTCAAAGCAGTTAAGCAGAAAAGGGATAATTTTATGCTGATGCCCAAGTACCTTGAGGGACTGGGGCTTCAGAATCAGAAACCCCTCTTCCTGTGCCCCAGCACTTTGTTATATGAAGGAAGAGAGCTCAGCGAGATACAGGTCTCGAACATTACTACTCAACAAGAATATGCCTGGTGGGAATTTAAGAAGGAAAATGAATAGATATGTCTCCCATAACATTAGCCAAACAAACAAAAATAATATGAAGGAGGAGGGTTGTCAGTTTTTGACATATAAAAAACAAAGCCCCCAGAAAAGCCATTTTGAGGTTTAAGCAGAAGCCATTTGTCAAATTTAAATATCCCAACCCATGAAAAACATTTCCCAAAATAACATGGCTGCATGGGCTAAAGATTAAACTAATTTCCAGTATCATACTCTGAAGTAATTAAGTAAAACAGTTTCAGCTCCGTAAGCATAAACAACGCAATCTTCCCTTTTATCTGCTCATCTCTGGGGTAATGAATGATTAAATTGATTTTTTTCCCCTTTATGTAACCAAAACCAAAACCAAAAATATTTGCCTTTTGAACTTGTTCTTGGCTCTTAGAAATTCAGCTCAAAGAGCAGTGGGGTTGGTGTTTGTTTACTTTTGTACTCAGGTACAAACCTGCTGTAAAACTTTATATATTTATTTATCATTAAAAGGCCAACCTTTGAGTCCTGCTTCATGAAAAGAGCTGGCTGCCTTCAGCCCCAAGCATGATAATCTGTTTTGTGTGTACGGCACGTGCAAAAGAAAGCTTTTAAACTTTTGCTTTAGTTCAATCCTGCATGGCAGGACAAAGTCTGAGATGCATACATTAAGCATATTGCTTAAATGTATGGGTGCATGCTGATGTACACGCAGAGTAATGGCACTGATACCGAGAGCAACAAAAACCTTCTAGAGACTGCACGAGGTATCATTCCTGCAACTTCCCAGGATGAAGTTGGTTTCCTGTTAAACTGAGCAATTCATAGGGAAGTAAGGCTGATGGGATGTCACAAGGTCATCTAGTCCAGCCCCCTACGCAAGCCAGGATTATCCCTGACAAAACCATCCCAGCGGTTGTTTGTTCAACCTGCTTTCGAAGATTTCCAGGATAGAGATTCCAAAACTTTAAGTAGCCTGTTCCAACGCTTGGCCACCTTCATAACCAGGAAGTTCCTAATCTCCAACCTAAATTTCCTCTGCTGCTCGAGTCCATTGCTAGAATGGGTGTTAATGGATGAAAGGAGAAATAATGACAGAGTGGGTGGATGTCAATGTAAAGGCTTAGTATGGTTTTGTAACAGCTGGGTGCAGGAACAATTATTGCCACCATCATTTCTTAGGCTATTCACCAATGGGAGGGGTTCTCCCCCATGGCAAAAGTCACCTACCGAGAAGCAGCAATGGCACTACATCCAGCATTCCCACTACCCGACTGGAGCTCGCTGCGGGGGGAGGGCACCGGCGCTCCTGCCTGCCCACCCTGCCCATCACCTAAGTGGGGAGTGCAGCTAGTCAGGGAGTGCACCACCACTCTCTGGGGGTGCACATACACCCCTGTGCACCCTCTATGCGTCACCACTGCCCCTGCCTGACCCCTATCCAAACCGTCCTATACAAATCTATAATCTAAACTCTTATTAAAACTCTTAGGCAACCCTGACACAAGATATAATACCCTAACCTGCCACAGGTAAAGTAGGGAGACCACAGCAGCCAACATCCTGCTTCTGTAAAATGTTGCTAACATATGCTTAAGAGATCCTAGGTAAGGGGCATGGGGTTCCCCATGTCCAGCATACCTCCACGTTATCTGTTGGAGGTACGCTGGAATGGGGATGGAGATGAGAAAGCCAGGTGTTCTTAAAAGGCTTTCACTGCTGGAAAGATTTTGACCCTTGGGTCCTTTTTCCTAAAAGGACATTTGGTTCTGAACTGAAATCAGGCTTCCCAGGCACAGCTTGTATTACAGACAGCAATAAACCTCCCACTGCCAGAATCAGTATTTCTGAAAGTGTCAACATCTGTTTTTATTACTGTTCATCCCAGTGCTCAGATCGGCTTTAACTGTGTCAGCAGGGCCAGCAAGAATTCCCAGTGTTTTCTCCCTGTCCAAGCTCTGGGTAGCAGGTTAAGACAGGCTAGTCAGGATTGTTCAGATGCTCAGAACTGCAAGGTAGGTCAACAAGTTCATTTGGACTTCTGCCAGCAGCTTTTAGCTGAATCCACAGGTGCTCGTAACATAAGCCAAGGAGGAGGCAGCAGCAGTGTACAGGAACATCACACACAGTGCTGTATTTACTGCTTAGAAACAAAACCACAGGGGCACAGAGCCAGAGTCATGGTTTACTTAGGTCCAAGTGGACAACTGGAAAACCCCTAGGTCCTTTTTACACCCTTCCCAACTCACTTCTCCTGTCCTCCTCACTTCCCGCTTTTCATTTAGAGATAGGAGACATTTTCCTTATGAATCCCCAGATAATCCCCAGCACTCGTGGTGCTCTGGTGTGGTGCCAGAGGACTGGAAGAGGGCCAATGTGGTTCCCATCTTCAAAAAGGGGAGGAAGGAGGACCGGGGAAACTATAGGCCAGTTAGTCTTACCTCAATCCTGGGCAAGCTTTTTGAGAAAATAATTCTGGTGCATGTCCACGAGGGGCCAGCAGGGGACTGCATGCTTAGGGGCAGCCAACACGGGTTCATTAGAGACAGGTCCTGTCAGACCAACCTGGTGGCCTTCTGTGACCAGATCGCCAAATCCTTAGATGCAGGGATAGCAGTGGACATAATCCTTCTGGACTTTCGGAAGGCCTTCGACACTGTCTCTCACCCAGTTCTCATTAAGAAACTGGGGGACTGTGGTGTCGACACCTGCACTGTCAAATGGGTC
>NW_017729006.1:28270865-28276873 GCF_001723915.1 Gavialis gangeticus | reverse complement strand
AAGCTGGCAGAAGGTAGATTTAGGCTAGATATCAGGAGGCGCTACTTCACAGTTGTACCCTGGGGGTCTTTAAGAGGAGGCTGGATGTACACCTTGCTGGGGTCGTTTGACCCCAGTACTCTTTCCTGCCATGGCAGGGGGTCGGACTTAATGCTCTGCTCAGGTCCCTTCTGACCCTACTAACTATGAAACTGTGAAGCAAAATGCATCCATCTACAGTGCCTCTGACCATGCTAACAAGCACCACAAGGAAGCACAGCATGTCTGCAAGGCTTGGGCAATGCCCCTCACAATATGTAATGTGGTTGCTGCTTGGCACATGCCCAGCACCAATGTGCTTTTTGGTGAGTGCCCAGTGCTGCTCTAAAGAGAGCTACCTTTCATTTTGTCTGGCTGTGGCATAGGTGAGGCAGGCACTCCCTAGACATTTTGGAGGCAATGTACACAGAGTCTCAAGCATGATTCCAAACTAGGAAGTTAGCCCATGTTCCCTGAGCACGTTGTGAAACTTCCCCAAGGCCAGTTCAGAACAAAATTACACACGCCAAATTCTCACCCTACTTTCACTACAAAACCAAGTGAAATGCTACAGTCTCTGAGGAGGTTTGTTTTTGGGTCATTCAAACTCCAGAAGCCCACTGGACAGAGGCAAGCTCACGTGAGCTGAAACCAGCATTGCCATTCTGTGTAATTTTACAGGTCTCTCAATATTTGGCACTCTTACAGCCTCAGCTCCAGGGAGAATTTCCACAATTTCTTTTCAGCTTACAAAAAAGTATGAGTCTAGCTCTCACGTTTGCAAGGAAAGCTTGAAAACTGGACCAGAGTGCACCCTGGAGTCTCAAAACCCAGATTGTAAGTAAATTATCATCATCTGCAACTCTGGGGGCCTGGCACAGATTTTTCAGTTAGAGCAATGGCAACATCATGGCTCTAAAGGAAAGGTAGACACTTCCCCCAGAAATTAAACTGCCCTGTTCCTCTTACCATCCTCACTCCTTCCCTGTCAACTGGGACATGATGCCATCATCTCACTGAGAGCCCCCTACCAACTTGCCTCTGGCACTGACTGCATCTGGCTGGAAGGTCTGTTAATGTTTTAGTGACTCAGTGCTGTCTTTGATGTTTGTTCTTCACCCCTGTCAAACACATACGGTACAGGCTGAAAACACACCTGAGGCTTGTATTACTGTTACTCCATCCTGCTTTTCCCTTTCACCTACTTACTTGTATTGTCCACAAGTTATGCTAAGCTAAGATCCTAATTTCTATGGGATGGTGACTGTCTTAGGGCATTTTGGCCTTTGAGGAAACAGAACCCAAGCCTACCTGAGACTCTTGGAGCTACTGCAATATAAATAATAAAAATAACAGCGAGGCTAGAAATAGCAGCATTAGGACAGAGGCATTCAAAAGAGCCATATTAATCATTTCAGCTCAGATGAGAACTATTGAAACTTACATCTTGAGCAGACAGGGATTTTTCCAGCCCCTGCTCTCCCTTTTCACTTTGCAGGGACAGAAGTGTCTCAAGGAAGACTTTTCAGGGAATGTCTGATCCAGCTGAAAGCAGGGGCTATTTAGAATCTCTCAACACAGCCTACTTCCACAAAACTCTTACTGTGATGTGTCCCAAACAGAGTTGAATTGTGGGACTTGATCCTGTAGAAACCTGTGAATTACTTTATCTGCAAGCTTAATGTCAAGACCTGAGCCTTAAACATACACACAGAGAAAGTGGTGAGTGCTAGGATTAGTTTTTGTTTCGTTTTTCCATTTTATTCTCTCACTGGAGCAGCATTTTCAAAAAGCATTCTGCATTGATATCTCTCTTCTCCCACTGAAGCCAATGGGAGTTTTCCATATGGCTGCAATGCAGGGAGCTTTGTAAAAGTTCATCTGCTTAGTTTCAGAACTCAGACTTTGTGGCCCCAGTAGGAAACACGTTTTTCAGAGGGATTTGAAAAATCAGGTATATCCTTGTTCCCTACTGGATTCTTGGTGCCTTCAGCAAGAATGTAAATTTTCATTTTTAAACATCAAGGAGGGGGAGTTTTGCAAGGAATGCTATTTAGTATGATAGATGTGGGAGGGTGAGAAGGAAGAATTTAAACTGCTGAGGTCCCCTGGGACTGATGCCTAAATTGTGCACGTTCTCTTGTGATCTAGGTCAGGCCTGGTGATAGAGTACAGTGTGGGAAAAGCTGACTTTGACCTACCATGTACGCAGTTTGTGGATAAAGAACTTAAGTCTCTTTGTCCTTTTGTTTTAAAGAAACAAAATAGACTCTGTACTCAGCCTTGGAAAGACAATGGTAGAGTGAAATTCAACCACACTGGTGCCTTACCCACTAACCTCCACAAGAAAGACCCAAATGTCTAAGCACAGACAAACAGGCTGCCTTTGACCTGGCCACAGCCAGGCCTTACAACAGGAGGGCTCTCACCTTCTCTCTGATTGTCTCTGAATATATGGCAACTTTTTCTTCAGACTGTCTAGTAGCTAAATACAAATTAAGTGTGATGGTTCAACACTATATGCTGGTCAAATATGCAACTCCCCCATCAACTACCAGATAGTTTATAACAAATGCTACAGCATTATTTCTGCCTAAAAAGTTGAGGTTCTCTAGATCAGTGATTCTCAACCATTGTGCCACAGCATCCTTGGGTACCTTGAGACCCTTTCAGGGGTGCTGTGGGGTGCCACCCAACGTTAGCACTGTTAGATTTACAAACATAATCCACAAGAAAAACCCAGAGATTTCAAATAGAAATCCACAGAAAGACATGTGGTCTTTATGAGTTCTCTGCAACAGGAAAAAAATGCTCTATTATTTCTTTGTAGGCATAGAGAGAGAAAACTAAAAGCTGATACTTTCTAAGGGGTGCCCCGAATCTATCCAGGGGTACCTCAAATCTAAAAAAAGGTAGATAACCACTGTTTATGATTCTGGGGGCAGTTTTAGACATTGTCATGTGCCACACTCCCACAATTCCAGTCCTTAAGTGTTACTGTCATTATGGCTATGTATACAGAGCAAACTTACCGTGGCTGTCAAACACAGCATGCTACTCTACCTAAGATGGCCTTCTAAACCAGAGTAAGTATAATCTCAGTGCAGGCAGTTAGGTTAATTAGCATGGGGCTGGCTAATTGGGACTGTTGCGTCAACACTGCTAGCTAAAGTGTATAGAGAAAACACAGCCCTCTAACCGACTAGAATCACAATTGCTCCACTGTGCCATCTGGGGCACTGTGCCAGTACAAATATAGGAGATTCTGTTTTAGGTGACATAATAGAGACTTTTCTGTGAGAAGAGGTAGCTCCAAGGCTTAACCCCTTGGGGCAATTAAGTCCCAAATGTCCATAGTAGCCTGCTCAGCAAATCTATGAAGTATGAGCTGGTTGGCCACAAGTTTGAGTTTCTATCCAAGCATTGTGCCAATGATGTTGAACATTTTATTTGCATATTTATTTTCAAAGCTTTTTCAACTCACCTTTCTCTTGATCCCAAGTATCTCCAAAACTTCCAGATCTCTCCTTGCATCTCCCAGAACTTTTTTTCATACTTTCCCATCTTCCTCTTAAAATACCTCCATAGCCTTATGGTACATTCTTCCCTTGGTCTTCGTGGTGTTTTTTTACAACTAACTGTAAGTTTGCTCACCCAACAAAACATCTTCTGGGCATGTGGTACACTTCTTTCACACTACTGTGGTTTCATCAGTTAATATAGTAGACAAGTCAAAGTCAAAGGAGGAGCATCCTAGGAAAACATAAGCAGTCAGGGGAAAAGGGGTCTGAGATGAACAGATAGTTACATTCACACATGTATAAGGTGTCACAGCATTCTAGCTACAAAAAGCTTCGAAGTCCAATTGTATAGCACAGGGTATCATATGCCAGCAGCACTACAGAATAAATTCAAAAGTGAGGGAGGGAGGCAGGGAAGGCACAGCCAGTTTTACCCACTATATCTGAAAAGAGATTAGAAGACTTCTCTTTGTACTGGGGGAGGGGAAAGAGGGAGTTCCAAGAACAAGATCAATGGGATGTTGGAATTTGAAGCATCTCATTATTTGAGACCTTGCAGGGAACAACCCACAGCCAGAAAGGCCTTAATTGCACAGTCATTGCTTTTGGCAAACTCTTGGAATGAAAAAGAACCACTTTGAGCAGAGAGCCAGGATTAAACTGATTAAATTGTATCTTTTTGTGCAATGGCCATCAAATGACCACTAGATTATAAGGTAAATCTTTCCAAAATCAACCAGTGATTTTGGGTGACTCAGCTGTTGAGCACCCAAGTTTGAGACACCTTCCCTGGCCTTGAGTTTCAGCAAATGTTCAACTCCTAACCTTCAGAAAATCAGGTTCACCAAATCACTAGTTACTTTGGAAAATGTAAACATTTGTATTCTGGGTTTTTCTTGTGTATTTTTTTAAGTTATTTCCCTGTCATTCTGCAGGGCTGTTAAGATCTTCTTTGTATTGAGAATAGCAGAAGCTCAAAGGAAATGAAACTTGGAGAAAGAGAAAAATGTTATTAAAATAACTATAGTGAGTATTTTAATGCAGAGACACATCAGTTATGTAAAAAATGAATTAGATTCTTAATAAATAATCTTGAATAGATTGTGTTGAACAAAAAAATGTTAGCATACTGACCTATTACTACCGTCCAAAAGAGAGATCTCCTACTTCTACTCTTTTTGCAATATAGGCGGGATCAGTGGAGATGTCAAGTAAAACTACAAATTACAACTTGGGAGATATAGATTCAATTCTTGGCTCTTCCTCTGGCCTGCTGGGTGACTGTGGGCAAATAACTTTGCCTCGGTGGGCTTGTTTCCTCCACTGTAAAATGGGGATAATGGCATTTCCTTTGTGGAGTGCTTTGGGATAGACTGATGCAATTGATATGTAGCATCTATAAAACATCGTCATCATTAAGGTAGGAGAAAGAACCCTGACACTGCAATAGTGAAGACAACCTGATGCATTCCAGGACCTGCAGCTTGGTGTCTGGGTTTTATTCAATCAACTCTTAACAGCTCCTAAAATCTACACCACACATTCTTCTTTCACTCACTAGCAGCAACCATTCTCAAAATAGCACCTCTGTCTCCACCACACTGCTGAAACAGCACATGGCATGATTATGGCTGTTTTAAGAGACTCTCTCTAGTTATAAAACAGCTTACCTGGATTTCTCTAACTCCTGTCAGGGAGCAACCTGAAGAGATGCATGAATTCCTTGTAGCAGGATAGACATGCCAGACCCCAGCAATGCTTAGGCTCCTACCAAACTGGATATGCTAGACTTCACAGAGAGATGCCACTAGACACAGGCTGTAAAATACTCAATAGAAATCCTGAATCTCAAGTCAGAAAATGCCCTTTTCCACAGGCCAACAGTTAGTGTGCATGACATGGGACTCTGAAAGCTTATTTCACTTGCATTGGCTAAGAGAGTACATTATGGCTAGGGACAGACATTCAAAAAGCCTGAGCCTGAATTGATTCAATCTTTGCAGGTGTGTTTTATGTGGCTAGGCAGAATCAGTCTTTAACTGGAAAGGCATCCCAGAAATGCAGGCACATGCCTGCAGTGGCTCAGGCTAGAAGCTGGCGGGTGCTAGAGCAACCCTCCCTTCCCTTCCACAGTGCTGACATGAGGGGGGCCCAGCCACACCCCTGCTGGGCCCCCCTCAGGCCCCAGGGGAGGCACACCTAGGCCAAGGGTTAATAAGGAACTAGTTAGGGAGATTCTGGAGGGACTGGACATATTCAAGTCAGTTGGTCCAGAAGATCTCCACCCTAGAGTACTAAAGGAATTGGCTGAGGTCATTGCAGGACCCCTGGCATGGCTTTATGAGCACTCGTGGTGCTCTGGTGTGGTGCCAGAGGACTGGAAGAGGGCCAACGTGGTTCCCATCTTCAAAAAGGGTAAGAAGGAGGACCGGGGAAACTATAGGCAAGTTAGTCTTACTTCGATCCTAG
>NW_017729006.1:28261342-28265865 GCF_001723915.1 Gavialis gangeticus | reverse complement strand
GTTAGATGAACACCTTGCTGGGGTCGTTTGACCCCAGTAATCTTTCCTGCCATGGCACGGGGTCAGACTAGATGATCTACTCAGGTCCCTTCTGACCCTAGAAACTATGAAACTATGAGGGGCGGTATGGCCAGGCCAAGGCAGACACTCCGATTAGGGAGCCCCCACTTCTGACCAGGTAAGCAGGGAATTGATAACACAGTGTTTAATCACCCCTAACTCAGTGTTTATTTCCCCATTAAGAACACAACAGAGGGACATTACCAGCTACCTGGTGATTTTGCCTTTGTACCGTCTGCCACAGCATGGATCATAGCCAGCATGTGGTCTGCTAGCTAATGCTGAGAGCTGTCTGTGTAAGGCAGAGGGGACAGGGGATCCCTGCTTAGCAGGGAGTAGCGAGGGAAGAGGGGGGAGCAGGGGGAAGCCAGGCAGATGCCTGCAGTCTCTGCCAAGTAGCAGACAGGGAGGAGAGGGGAAGGGCCAGCTCTGCTGTGGAGCAGACAGCCCAGCCCAGAGAGCATGCTGGGAGAGTCTGGTTTACCTTAAACCAGCAACGGGTCTGGGACAGATGTTGAATAAACAGTTTGACCCAAATCAGTTAAGTTTGATACTACATTCAATCAGGATTATCTCAAACCAGTTTCAGCTATTTTCAAACTGGTTTATGTGTACTGAACATCTATGCTATTACAGCTTTAAACCAGTTTCTGATCACTTAAACTGGTTTATGTGTAATGTGTGTCTCTAGCCTTTGACCATGGAGGATGGTTGCCCCCAGAGACTAATTCAGTTTCAGCAGAGCATAAATGGCGGTACTCCTGCTACCTCACTCCAAAACAACTTCAAGCTCTAAGCAGGGCTTCCATCAGAGCAGAAATGTGAGGAATTTCCTGACTGCTATGCTTTTACATTATCTCTGGTCAGTCCAGTATTCCCTGTAGGCTGTGCCAGCTGGCAGCAGGCCTGTCTTCCATGTGGACTGGTGCAGCAGATAGCTTGTGCTGCAGCAGTGTCCTCATGCCAGTATTAGGCTAACAAACCAGCCAATGTGCAGTGGCCACTGGCTGGGACTAAGTGCTGAGGGTTTTTTTGTTTTTTAATTAGGGTTTAGGAGAAAAGTGTTTCTTCCTTTTCCTCTTTATCTTCTCCTCCTTTTAGCTTCTGTAGTTACATCAAAATTTTAATAGGCCATAACTACAGGTATATGCTTTAACATACTTGAGAATAGATACTCGGTTAGAATAAAGTTTCCTAGGTCCATTGAATTCAACTGAACTGTAATTGTTTATGAAAATAGAAGATCTGCCCCTTTTGTTAACCATATATCTTATCTTCCAACTGATGGAAATTCTGAACATTTCTCCCTTAACCCTGATCCTCACTCTGCCTTTCCACAAGTTCCAGAACCCTTGGGTGCCAGCCCTAGGTGTCCTGTTCCCAAAGCACCATCAGTTTCCCATTACAGAAGCATTGCCTAAATTTCCAAAAAGTGAGGCAGCAGGTGGTATTTTATAGTATATTAATAAACATGTAATAAAGACCTGCGTTTGCTTTTGTGCCTTGTGTACAGAGCTCTCTGTGTGGGAAATCTAAAAATACACAGACTGAGCTGGATATAAGACTGCATAATGCAAAGTGGCTGTCAATTATTCAGATGTTTAAAAATAATTCTGCCACCATCCAACTTCATGGGATCAGATGTAGCTATATGCATGCAAAGAAGCTCCCATACCAGTAGATGGATAGGGTTTTCCAAGGCTTCAGCAAATGATTCAATATAGTCCGACCTGTCTCTGGTTGTTACTGGAGGGATGCACACACTGTTGCTTCTTTAAGCTGGGTACATGGCACACAGCAGCACCAACCCTTTCATCACCTTCTTTTTCAGGGAGTCTGAAATGCTCCTCACTCTTCCTCATGGCAGGGGCTCTGTGTGCCATGACTCCTCTGTTCCACTATGTCTACAACCCTACCACCACAGGGGCTCTGTGCTCCTTCAAATTACCTTCTGTCTCATACTAGGGTAGTGGGGGCCAACTTTTCCCAGGTGCACCACAGATTAGCCCTGTACCTTCTCTGAGGCTCAGCCATTATGCTGCTCTGCTTTCTGCTCCATAATTTGTGCACCCTACATGATCTGCTCTGCTGCATGATCTGCACTGCAATGCTGCCTGTCCTCTCCCTCGTCAGCCACATGCCACACACGCAGGCTGCCTGTGCCACTGGTGGCCCCCATGCTGCATCTTGGGCACCCCTATGCTAGGGAATTTGTGTGCCTCTAGTCACCCTGCTCCTCAGACCATTGCCTCCCCTTCTCTCTCTCCATGCAAATTCTGTTTCAGACAGAAGGAAAAATGACCTCAAGTTGAGCATAAGGCCTTATTTTTGTATTAAGCCCTTGCGCATTTCAAAAAGGCTGTGGGATGCTTTATCTAAAGCTTATTCGACGAGGTTTAGATAAAGCACCCCTACGGGCATTTTGAAATGTGTGGGGTCCTAATATACATGACAGGAAGCCAATGCTGGAGCATTTTAATTAAAATGCAGAGAAGACTCAAATAATCAAGTCCACACCTACATGTTCTAATTAGAACGTGAATGAGCACGTCTATAGGTACCCCATATGCCCTTGGCATGCAGAGCAGCTGTAGCAACCCACTGGTCAGTACATAAAGCAACCTGGGGCTTTCTACCTGTCCCAAGACTTCTTTTATCTGCTCTGGCAGTGTATATTCAGTGATTAGTGATCACCTCCAGTCTCTCTTTTCCATCTAGATAGCTACACAAATTTGTCCACAAAACTGGAGACTGAAAAATAGTCAAAGCCATTTAAGGAGATACCACTTGGTCATCTACAATGCCACACACAAACATGAAGTCTTCCCATTGCTTCACACCTACCATTAAGTCATATTTAAGGAGCTCCTTAAACAGAGGGTCCTATGAAACCACGTCCCCTTCAAATCACAGGGCTGAAGCAAGGCAGCATATTATACTATTATACACTGGAGTGCCAGCCTGCTGAAGTTCTTTGTACGTATACAGACACGCAGAAAAGCAAGCATCTTTTCTAATGGCCCAGACCACCATTGGATCTCATCACCTTATAAACAGCAATAAATTACTGCTCCCAACGTCTCTGGGAGGTAATAACATTATTCCCATGTTAAGGATGGGAAACTGAAGTGTAGAATGGTTAAGTGACTTGCCTCAAATCATACTGAAGTTTCTGACAGAGCAGGGAAAGTAATTAAAATTTAATGAGTCTCAATCCAGCATCTCAACCACATGACCCTGCTTCTTGGGTCAAATTCTGTTCTTGCTTTCACCCACAGAGCTTTGGATGAGTGTTACTGAGTCACCAGCTAGTAGATGACTGGACTATAAAGGTAAGTCAGATCGTAAAGTCCAAATCTATTTCCTAATGTTGCATTCTCAGTATTGGAAGCAAAAGGCAAAGTTATGAGGCATACAATCTCTTTTAAGAGATTTGAAAAAAATCCTAATTCCCCTCTCCTGGAGGGTAATTCATGAAAATCCCCAGTCCTGAATATTCCTCTTAAGAGGTTAGACAGCCTGGCTTGACTTGGTTCAAGACAACTAAAATGAGAAAAGACTTGAAACTGTGTAACATGACAGCCCAATTGTGGTGAGGGAGAGACTTTTGAACCAAGAACTGATAACAGGCCCCTCCACATGCCAGAGCCTCCATATTGCCAGAGCCTCCTCCACATGCCAGAGCTTCCATTTGCCTGCGTAGGGGTGTGTGTGCTGACTTCAAGGCCTAACAGTTGTGTGTTCAAGCCTGGGTGTGTGCCCAGACTCCTGGCTGGGCCCCCACATCCCCCAAATTTTTTTTTTTGGTGGTGGTGGTGGTGGGGGGGGGTCAGACCTGATGATCTGTTTAGGACCCTTCTGACCCTAAGTACTATATAAAAGATATAAAAGATGGTTAACTCCAGCTACGTTATACAAGTGTACAAACTGCTTATTGTTTTAGGTTGCATTTTCTCCAAAACACTTTTTACTGAATAAATAATGCTTAGTTTTAATGAAAGTTGGCTGGTCACTGGTAAATCTTATTCCTTTCCCTTAAGAGAACATGACTGCAGGTGGGGAACTGAAGTCAGATGTGTTAGCAGTCACAAAAACTGGAAGAGCCTGCCGCCCAGAACCCATGTTTGGAGGCAACTAAATGTAGGAACTTGTCCTGAGAAAGGTGGTGGCCAGAGGCCTGAGACCCTGGTAAAGATAACTTGCAGAGATTACAAAGGGGGGGGGAAATGCTAGTTTTGCATGAACTGTAAGAATTTGTACCAGATGCTGTTACAATTCTGATCCAGCATGGGGAGAATCCATTATAGCTGTCTCTATAGTTCAGCAACTGGCAAGGTTCAGAGGGGGCATGTGCTATGAGATGTGCAGCTCTCCACTGTAACTCATGGTGCTTCATAGAAAGCACCATGAAATACAGTGAACCCCCTGACCCAACAGATGTTCACTGTTTGGGGGGGGGGGGG
>NW_017729006.1:28241841-28261249 GCF_001723915.1 Gavialis gangeticus | reverse complement strand
CCCAGGGGAGAGAGGCTGTGTATCTGCAATCTGTCTCCCCTGTCCCCTACCCCCAGCTCCAGTGCTGTCTTCAAGGTGGGGGCGGGGGGGGAGGTAGAGGAAGGAGCTCTGTTTGGAGTTTGTCCAACCTGTGCTGGAGGGTGGTGTAGGTGGATTGGGGCCCCCTCAAGGTGGGGAGCTCCAATCCACTGACCCCATCTTCTAGCACAGGCTGGGCAAACCCCAGACAGAGCTCCCTATCCTCCTCTTCCTCCCCCCCTTCCTGGAGACAGCACCAGCAGCGCTATTTGTTGCTCTGGGCAGGAACAAACAGAACTTAGTGAAGGCTCTCTGGGTTGGAGCACTTTCATCTGAACCCTCATTAAATGAGGGTTAATTTGTCCTGCGACCGAACACTTTTAAAGCGCTCTGTATCTGTGCACTTCTGTCAGGGCACCGTTGAAGATCACTTTCAAGGGGCCAATTGTGTAACAAACAACTTCTGTCTGCACCTGAGGTCAGTAAAACAGCAGTTATGTGTGTGTAACTCAGAGTGAGGAAGTAGCAGACCTGAGAACAGTACCCTTGTACAATTTACTTACATGTTTGTAGACCAGGGGTGGACAATTATTTGGGCCTGCAAGCCACATAGCAACCCCGCCCCTGCACAACAGCTTGCCAAACCCCCCAGGTGGGATGGGGCTGTGGGCGGGTGGGGAGCTGGCATGGGCCTGGGTTGCAGCTTCAGCAGAGGCAGCTCAGCCAGCGCCGCTGCCACCACCAGCACCACCTCCAGGCTGCCCTTCTACCCCAGCAAGACCCTCAGGTGGATGCCCTGATCCTCAGTGGGAACCTCCTGGCTGTGTGTACAGCTGATGCTGGCACCTGCCCAGTGCTGCTTCCGGCACATGGACCAGGAACTGGTGTAAGCTATGGGGACGTACCATAGGTGTGGGATGCTTTGGGTGGGGGGATAGGGAAAGACAGAGAGAGACAGAGACAGGGAGAGGCAGCCCTGCCTACCCTCTGCCCATGATGAACAGTGGTCGCTGGTGGTGGGTGATGGGAAAAAGCAGGACCTAGTGGTGGACACGCTAACCACTGCCTGGGCCCTTCTGGTGGTGGCTGCCCAGAGCCCACACCAGGGCTGCCCTGTGGCTCCTCCCTGCTTCTCCCACTGCCACCACCAGTGCTACCTCCAGGCTGCCCTGGACCAGTGAAGTGGAAGTCCAAGGCAGCTTTAGCATGAGCTGTGGGTGGCCACATCCAGAAGGGCCCCAGCACCCACCATCAGGTCTCACTTTTTTCTAACACCCAGCACTGGCTGCTGCCACTCACCGTGGGCAGGGCTGCTTCTCTCTGTGTCTCCCACCTTCCCTTTACCTCTCCCCCCGCCTGAACCATCCCACACCTACAGCACATCCCCACAGTTTACACCAGTTCCTGGCCTGCATGCCAGAAACAGCTCTGAGTGCTGCCGGAAGCAGCTGTGGACACAGGCAACAGGTTCCCGCTGGGGATTGGGGTCTTTGCCCAGGTCTGCAGGTGACCCTGCTGCATCAGCATGTCGGCTGCAGTCCTGGGCGGTCACCCTGATCCCCAGTGTGAATCTGCTGGCAGTGTCCATAGCTAACATTGGCTCACACTTGACACTGCTTCCAGCACATGGGATGAGAGCTGGTGTAAGCTGTAGATGGGGCCCAAACATGCTTGCCTGCCTGCCTAGCACACCACAGCACAGCAGCTGGCTCCCTGCAGGCCAGATCCCATGACTTTGTGGCCCCACACCCGTGGGCCAGATACAATCAGTTGGCAGGCCAGATCTGGCCTGTGGACCATATTTTGACCACCCCTGTTATAGACCAACTTTTAGACTTACAATACCTATGACAGACAAGGTGGACATGGGCAGAAAATACATCTGAACTGTGCATGATTTCACTGCAAGTGTGAATGGGATAAAGTGCAACTAAACCCTACTCAGGTCAATGTAGGGGTTATTTTCAGACGCATCATGCCAAATTTTCTGCCACTCAACATCTGGCTTCTTTTATATGAATGAGCTTTAATTAACAGATATTTTCAGTCTTTATTTTGTCTCAGTTACTATTCTTTCCTTTCTATGGACATGATTTTATTCTTTTTATGGTCTTCAACCTGTTCATGCATGTTATTTAAACAGTTGTCTTCCACCCAGGAGACGACTGCATTTTGGTACCAGATGGCACAAAACTCACACGGGAGTTTTGTGAATCTTAATATTTGCACAGTGCTTTGAGATCTTCAGTTGACAGTGATGGTAGATTTACAAAGTATTATTACTATTCCTTGTATGGACTAGCAAATAAGCATTTAACAATAAACAGTTAACAATTAAGCTAAGCATTTGGGGGGGAGGGCTCACATCTGTTGTCATTATTGTGAAATAATCATTTTTTTAATGGTGTGTTTGGGGCAAAGGTTTGCATTCCCTTTCAAAAATGAGAACTGCCCCTGGTTTTAGGGTTCTGCCACTAGAGACATTAGGTTCATTGACCTGTAAAACAAACAGTTTGAAAATAAACCAACCTGATATCATTAGCAGGTGGCCAATACTGAATGAGAAGCAGAAAGGAAAGTCCTGCCTTGTTGATATTCTTCATCATAACAGGCTTGGACAAATGACAACCCGTCCAAGGGACATGGCTATAAATTACTAAACAAACAAAGTTCGGGTAGGTGCAGAAAGCCCATCTTATTTGCCAGGAAGGATTACAAAATACTAGTGTTTTCTCAACTGCAAACCTGCACAGTTCATTGGAAGCAAGACCAAAAGGTGCTAGAGGTGTGAGTGGGACAAATATGGAGACAAGCTTTGGATCCTACCTTTACAAGGAAATTTGTTAAAATCTTGCTTGTGCCAATAGGAACAGTAGAAGACACAAGACCATTTGGAGCTTGTCTAACCTTAGAAGTCCCCTTTGTGGTGTTCCATGTAGTGTTAGCAAAGCTCGCAGACTTTGTGCAGGGACTGGGTTATGCAATGTCAGATCACAGATTCAGTCAGAGGAACAAAAGCAAATTCCAACATGCATCCAGAGTTCAATACATTACCTCCTTCTCCCAGTCACTCTTCATCATGCTTCTTTTTGAAGTCCCTTCTGAACTTTTGAAGTTCTCCTCCCTGGTAGCCTTCCACACAATAGTTAATATCTACATAACATTTTTAGGAAAGAAAACAAGGACACCCTTTGAAATGCGACTGATTTCTCTCAATAAAATAGCTTCTAAGGTCCAAGGTGACAACAAAACTTGCTGAATACGTAAGTACTCACCCAGCCATTGTATTATCTCTCTCTCTCATCGCTTTGTAAAGTACTTTGAGATGCCATTCTCATGAAAACTGCCATAGAGAAGCACATTCATTTCTTCTTCTCATAAGTATTTTGTTCTGCTAGTAAATGGAAAGGGGTTGTGCCCTCTGGTACATGTGTACAGTAGCTAAAACACTGTCAGCACTGTTGGAATACAAACAACAAATAATCACTACTCTCTCATCCTTTGTTATGGATATTCTTTGGAAAAAGGACCATTTTTCACCCTGGACTGTGCCAAGCACGATTGACGTCAATCAGGATCGAGTCCCATTTTTGCTAGGTACTTTGCATACCCCTAGGGACAGGCAGTCTCTGCCCCCAAAACGTTTTAGTTTAAATGGACAACAGAGTTGAAAGAACCACCATCAGTGGCCCCAATCCATATGTGGCTCCCACTGAACTAAACACCTGCCAGAAACATACTAAAGGTAGTCCCCTTCTTTTGAAGAGCTTACAGTCTTAAAAAAAGAGAGGCCAATTAAAGATAGAGGGAAGGTAGTCTTATTATGCACATTTTACACATGGAGATCTTGGGCATAAGAAGATTAAATGGCTTGTCTCAAGTCACCATGCAACAGGCCTCTGGTAGAGCTGAGAACTGAACTTGAATATCTTGTGACTTGGACCCCAATCTCATTTGAGGCCTCCTGGAGTTACTGTAATGCAAGATAACAACTATTTCTTATGATTATTATCCAGAGAAATATTGAGTTAATCAGGCCAGCAGTTGTTGGACATGCTCCAGACGGCAGGTTCAGCAAGGGTCACTGCAGCAGGGAAAAAAAATCCTTTTGAAGTTAATTCTAACCATGTTTAATGAAGATGAAGAGAAATGAATAGTGTCTGCAAGGTGAGCTAGCTGATTACAGAGGCCATGGCTATGTCAGTCACCCTAGGGACATACACCCACAATCAATTACTCCTTTAGAGAAACACAAGCAAGAAGGCTAAATGTGTGCTGTCTCTCTTGCCCAGAATATAACAGCAGCTGAGATGCATCTAACTTAACTAACCCACACTTCTCATGGAAACTGAATGGACAGGCAATACTAGACAGAGGGATCAGAAGAGCGGAATGATCTAAAAGGACTGGTCTCCTGGCACCAGGTAAGGAGTGACAACTTCTGCAAACATAAGATTAGCAGGTCTTTCTAGATCAGCGGTGTCAAACAAACAGCCCATGGGCCAGGTTCCACCTACGAAGCTGTTCTGTCCAGCTGGCGGACTACCGATGTGGCCAGGAAGAACGGCCTGTTGAAGAATGGTAATCAAGAAGGCAAACAAGGACTGGCACAGCCCTGGGTGACCAGCGGCTGCTTTGCTGGTCACCACTGCTACAGCTTTACTTCCCTGGCCACTGGACCCCTCAGCATGCCCTGTGCTGAAGTTAGAGTCAACGGTGCCACTACAACAGCTCTGGGTTCATCACTGAGAAGGCACTAAAATCACTGCCGTGTGCTCTAAATCAAAGCTGGAGCTGCTGCTGCTACTGCTGCTATGTGGTTCAGTCCGGAGCCGAGGCTGCTGCCACTGTGGCAGCTTTCTCATGCCCCAGTCCAAATCCAACCCACAAGAAGCCCTGTGGGTCCAGAGCTGGCCTAGGACACAAGGCAAGTTTGATCCCCCTGTTTTAGATGATGTGAATGGAGGCAAGAAAAAAAAAAGCCAATTATCTGTGCCAATCAGCAGCATGCAAAGCCACTAGTCCAAGCACCTAATCTACTCACTTATCCTTGCCAGGAAAACTCTAGTGAAAGAAACTGATATGATCATTCTTTTATGCAAGCTACATTTTGGGCAAACAGAATGTGGCTAAACTGAATTCACCCTTTGGGCCATGTCACACTAGAGAAAGAGCTAGTGATTTATACAGTTCAGCTAGGTAGAAATATATAACAGTTGTGTAACTGCCTGTACATCTCACAGCTGGGAATGTTGCCAAATTGTCATCTGACACAATGAAGAAGAAAAGTTGCGTGTGGTTTGGCATGGTAGAAAAGCTTGCAGCCAATCCCAAAATTAGTTTGTTTTTTTAAATTAAACAATTATCTACCAACCAACTCTTATCCTCAGAAAATTGGGCCTCTCTCCATCTCTCTACAACAGTGATTCTCAGCCTTTTAGGCTCCTAAACTCAAGACACCCCTGACAAGACTCAAGGCACCCCTCAGAAAATGCCAGCTCTTTGTTTTCACTCATTTTTTTCAGTATGGAAAAATAATAGAGCAATTTTTCTATTGCAGAGAACTCAGAAAGACCGCAACAGGTCAGAACATTTTAACATTATGGGTTTCTATTTGAAATCTCTGGGCTTATCTTGTGAATCATACTGGCTGACTGCTGACATACCGCTGATGTTGCATGGGACCCTGCAACACCCTTGAAAAGACCACAAAGTACCCCAGGATGCCTCAGCATCCTAGTTGAAAATCATTGCTCTACAAAAATCATTTGTAGGTGCATGTAAACACCTTTCCACTTCCTTGGAAATTGGCAAGCACAAATACTTTCACTCTCTTTAGAATGGCAACAGCATCTCAGTGCCAACAAATGAGCTGATTCCGGCAGCTGTCAAACTCAGAAGACAGATAGGCCTGTGGTTTAGGGCACTGGACTGGGATGAAGGGGTTTGGAGTCCAGTTCCTAATGCTGTGACAGCTTCAGTTGGGGATCTTCAGCAAGTCACTTGATCTCACTATGCCTGGATTTCTCCTCTGAAGATACAGGACATCTCCAGCACTTCCCAAGCATGTGAAGGAGATAATTTTGGTCATGTTTTGAAGGTCTAAAATACATGGACTTGTGCAATCATGTCATAGATCTTTCCTGGAAAGGCATTTTGGGCAGTGTTGCTATCACCTACAAGTGGTTCTCAAACAGGGTCCTGTGGCACACTGGGTTGTCAAGAGTGCTGCGGGATGCCACACAATACTAGCACTGTTAGGTGTGCAAACACGATTCACCCGATAAACCCCAAATAGGAATCCATAGTGTTCAGTGCTCCTGGCAACAAAGGAATTGCTATATTAGTCTTCTCTAGTCAAAAAAATAAGTGAAAAGTAAGAGGTGGCATTTTCTGAGAGTTGCCTCAAGTCTAACAGGAGGTGTCTTGAGTCTGAAAAGGTTAAGAACTCCTGAACTACAAAGTTGTTTTTTCACCATAGGATGGCTCATGTTTTGATTCAAGATCTCCCTTTCTCCTCCAGCTGCTGAAGAAATGAGTTGATAACCAGTCACACACACACAGACAAGTCAAAACACTCAGAAGGTCTTTTCTCAGCAATGTAAGCATCAGGTAAATGGCACAACAGAGAACTAGGAATTAGCTAGTGATCAGGGCACCCTCATCTCTAGCTAGTTACTCAGCTGGTAAAACTGGACAGGCACAAAAAGTCAGTGACAAAAATATGAACTCCACTTTCTAGACGGCCTTTTAAGTATAGCCATCAGGAAGCCCGTAGACTGATAAAAGTCCTGAAAACACACTGATTTTCAGCAGTGATAAGCACTGTGGCTGCTTGCAGACATAAAAAAAGAACAACACAAAAAACCCACACTTTACCAAAAGCAGCAGCACATTACTTCAAACTGCCTCTGCAGCATCTGTATAAATTGTGTGCTTCATTGGGGCTTTTTGATGCTTTTATCTAATAGCTGATTCAATAAAAGCGCCAAAAAACCCCACTAAAGCACGTGATGTATATAGACGTTAGGAGAGTCGGATCCAACTAATGCACTGCCTCTTCTGGTCATGCGCTGGGCTTGGCGTAGGAGCTTGCCAACTTTAAAGTAAAGCACAATTTTTTAAATATCTTGCCTGGGAACAAATCCCTCCTAGCAGCATGTTTCCTGAGGCACCAACTCTGATTTGATTTTGGAGGAAATTAATCCCAGTATCATCCTGCAGAGGGAGCTCTTGTGCAGCTCTGACTGCCCAGGATTGTGGCAACTCCCTTCCCAACCCAGATTTTCTGACCAACAGGAGGCCACAAAGGAAAACCAGGGAGGAGAGAAGATGATGCCAGCAGGAAGGCAACGAGGTATGTAGCAGTTTCCAGATATTGCAAGATAGTGAATAGGAAATTATGCTTTGTGCCTTTGTAAATGGCAGCCTACACACTGGATAGGAACGCTCTTATCAAGTGCATCTCACGCGATGGCAAAGTTTGGGACCCTCAAGGTCTAGCACATTTTTTACGATGGCTCCTTGTTCACTTAGTTTTGGCAGCTGTTATATTATGCACAATTCTATATTACGCAATATGGAAATACCATATTGACATTTTCCCCACTGGTGGATAAATGGACTGGACAAACAAGCTGCAGTATTACCTGATAATAGTGACGATGAGTTGATAGGCACAACGTTGCTGACCCAAAGCAGAACACATAGCAAGAGTTTAGCTCAGTTCCACTTATTTATGCAGAAACAACCACCAAAAGAAAATGCCTTTGGTGGGTTGCATGTTATCTGCGGTGTGTGATACAGGCCAACTTCTGTGGGACAGAACAACCGTCAGACTTATTTGGACTCTTACCATACTATCTGCTTGAGATCCCAGACAAGGAGAATGTCTCGGTTCGTAGCATCGTTCCGTTTGCTGATTGGTGCTAAGGTTTCCTGAAGTGATCTGTGATTTTGGCCGGTTTGATTTTGGGGCGTTCAATCTAGGATGCTTTAAGAAAGTGCTGAGCAGCTACTCTGACAATTAAACCCCTTTAAGGTTTCCTGTATCAGGTCCACAGAAACTGAGGCACTCAGCATCACAGGGCACTTCTGAAAATCCTGGCTTAGATCTTACCTGTCACATGGAGAAGGATTTTATATTGTTTGCTTTTATATGCAGCTGGATCCACTTTGGGCAAAGTCATAACAATTCCACAAGGAAATCAACAGGAAAAGGTAGCAGAAAAGACATTCATGTAAACACCACCGCCTATTTCCCAAATTAAATGGGAACGGTGCTGTATCCTAATTTATAATTCCTTCCTGTAACTGTACATTGGCCTGATTCGCACTGCTGCGGTCAAGAAAGGGATTCTCCTGAACTATTTTCAACAGTTTCCATCCTTTGAGAGCAGCCGGCCATTATCCCATGGCCAATATGTTTGTTTTAAATTTTCTGTTCTCTTTCCTTGCATGTTAATAAATACGTTGTTAGCTATCATCAGCCCCACAGATAAGTCAGTCATGGAAAGACAATCATCCTTGACTGTGAGGAATTGCTGCTGATGAACGAATACAATGAAAGCACTTTCAGCTGATATGCAGCCGATGCACTGTATTGATTTAAAAACCTGCTTTACATTCAAGAATTCTTTAGAAATGAATTTGGATCCCCTTTCACTTATAGAAGGCTCCTTTTGATATCTGAACAAAGCAGAGGTTTTGTAACAGACATAAGGGAGTTAAGAACCCAATTCTGAGTTTCAGTGAGAGCAAAGCCCCTACCCTCTCTTAGTCCCACAGTTTCTCTCTATACTAGTCTGAACCAAAATCAGATTCCCACACTTCCTTCTTTTAGGTGATATCCAGATCAAGAACCATAATCCGATCTTGTGGGTTGAAACAGTCCTAGAACTGCCATGGAGGTCTCAGTCATAGCTCAATCCATGAAACAGCAATGTGCACGCAGATCTGAAGCATTACTGTCCCTGGTAAGCAATGGTAACAATCTTTTCCTTTGGAAAATACGGGGAGTTAGTCAACTTCTACTAGTTTCCTAAACAATATACAAAGAAAACTTATGACAACTATTAAATGTAGATTGGAGCAAGCTCATCACTGTGCCTTGCCTTCCTTATTTAATATTTGTATCTCAGTAGCTCCAACTGAGAGGGGTACCATATTTTGCCAGACTAAAAAATAAATAAAATCTTAGCCCCAGCTGCAAATGGCTCCCATTTAATTTTATATCTGGAAGCTGCCAGGGAATGAATAGTAGATGGAGAAGGGTGGAGGGTGAGGTAGACTTAAAGGGAATAAAAGATACCGTAAGCACTGACAATTCATTAGTTGTCAAACCATAGACATGCACTAGTTCGCAAATGCCACTAAATCTCTAGGTAGCCTGTTCCAGTAGTTACCCACCCTCTGACTATGTGGGTGATAGGCACTAGAAAAGTCTACCTAGACAAGTTGTGGAATCTCCATCCCTGGACATTTTTGAGAGCGGGTTAGACAGACGCTTAACTGGGATGTTTGTTCAGGGATGATACTGCCTTTAACAGAGGCTGGACTAGATGGCCTCATGACATCCCCTGCAGCCCTACTTTCCTATGATGCTACAATCTTTATTGTGTCTTTCCACTCCAGTTTAGAGCGGGGTATAAGGGCTCCACATACTTCTAAGTACTAAAATGCAAACTGATTCCTAGCTTGGAGATCAGTACCTGAACCTATCACTTCTAGTCTAGGAACACATGTAGCCTTTGTCCCAGGACCAGTTGTACCTGTGTTTGCCCTAGAACAGAACAGTCCTGGGACTGGCATGTACACACATTGTTCTTCCAATCAGGGCTGAGAGAGTGGCTGAACATGCTGCAGCTTTTCTGCCATTGATTCAATGGTGTAATCCGAGGATAACCAGTCAGACTCACTTCGCTATATCGCAGCACAAACCCTTGGCACTTCCTGCGTGAACATTTTTAGGGTTTGTCTCTGGACAATAGACATGGACATCTGAATTTCATCCTGTGATAAAATGATTTCTCTCAGGACAAATGTGAGGTCCGTTTGTAGCCCTAATTAGTAGGTTATTGGATGGCAGATGCATTTTTCCTAGCTAGTGCTTCCTTGAGATAGTTACTCAAAAAACTAGGTTTGCCAAGAATACCATGCTCACCCTCTGTTTTCTTGGCTTCAGTTTTGTTCCCTTCCTTGGCTTGGAATCAATCCAATCTACTTTTTCTGAGAAGGTTAACAAGAAGTTTGACACTGTTTGCATCCAAATGTATCTTGTTCTCTGTTAGGATTGAAAAAGCAAACTCCTACAATATGCACAACACACAGTGTAATGGTTCCCAGCATGCACTGTTGGTGCTGTTCTATCATCTGTCCAATGATAGAACTGACTAAACTGGAGGACTGTATGCTGGGATCTGTTGTCCCTTTGAATCATACCTCTATAATAAAGCCAAAGGAAGATACAATCTGATCCCTTTAATGTAAGTCAGGCAGGGCCTTATGCTCTTGGAAAGTTGAACATATAATCCCCCTGACTGGGCAAACTATATTCCAACATTCATGAGTCAGCATTTTTCTTTCAGATGAAGGACATTACCTCCACATCTTATCCCTGAGATGCACTGGACACTAATTTTAATTGGTGTTCAAGTCACTCAGATGGCAAATGGCAGATTTTTCCTTCTTCAGCAATTATGATTTTATTCCTTTATCTCCACCTTGAAAGATCAACATTGAGATTTCAGTACACTTCCAGCTTCAGTGGTCTCAAACTTTACACCCTATCAAATTAAAGAGAAGATATTAAATTAAATGAAAATAATTACAGGTTTAGTGTAGAGACACATTTGCAGGTCATGTTATCTGACAGTTTTCCGTCTGACAACTTTTACTTTGCATCAAAACCACCCACAGACTCCAAAAGCCCTTTTTAGTTTGTTCAGGTACCTGTTCCTGAGACTTTTTCCTAAATTTAAAATCATGAACCCAAACTACCAGCCCAAGGAAACTTCCAAGCAGCTTCCACTTATGCACTGGGTAACAAGGCTTTTGTATCTGCAAATACTCTTGGGAACAGCGCTAATCAAAATATCCACACTATCTTGTGTATACAGCATCCCACACTTCAAAATAGCAGCAAGGGCACTTTAACTAAAGCTTGTTTTAGTTAAAGTTCCCCCACAGCCATTTTCAAGTATGGGGTCACTGAATACATATGATGCCGAGGCTGCTGGAGCATGCTAATGAGCATTAATCAAGTCTGCTCTAACACATTCTAGAATGCATTAGAGCAGGCATCAGGCACATGTATAGGTGCCCATAGAGTCTAAAACAAGGCCATGGCTTAAAATTTTTGCATTTGCAGCTTTCAGCTCTGTTGTGCTCATGTGCATTAAGGTAAACCAGGATAGTTCAGAAAAAGGGACAATTGTCACAGGTTTGGGAACCCATAACCTAGTGGGTACTAATAAGTGAATGTATGGTAATAACAACTTGCATTTATATTTGTATGAAATAGGGGTAAAGTCAGGCTCCAAGTAGCCAGAGAAAATTTGCAGGAGGCCAAGGTTAAATTAAGATAAGCCCTCTCTGGGACTACTGCTTTATTTATAGGATTCTTATTTAAGCCAAGACAAGCCAGTCAAGCCTCTAGCCAGTTAAGCATTTGAAACTCCAAACCAACACAACAAAAACCCAAGCAAACAAGTAGAACAGGTCATGTTTCCATAACTCCCAGCTTCAGCTTCTGGTCACCAACCTCTAGCTATCTCTCCCCTAACTGTGTTGTGAGCAAAGCTGCTGAGAAGACACAACTCAACATGTGTTATACCTTGGCCAGATAAGTGTCACAAACTGGTTACAAAAACACAGTTGTGCTTCTAGTAAAAATGGGACTTTTATTGAGCAGTGAGGCATTGTCACAGAGCTTGCCTTGTGAAATGCTCACGATCAGGGATCCGTTTTTTCCTTTCATGCAGAAAAATGCAGATTTTCTCCTTTAAAGAAGAAAAGCCCAGGAAACCACAGATTTCCCTTGCAGGCTGGCAGAGCTCCAGCCTGCAAGGGGCTGCTTGGAGCTGGGAGGAGCGGGAGGAGGACAATCAGAAGTGGGGGCGCCACGTGTATGTGCACGTGCACACATGCATGTAGCCAGCAATACAGCCAGGCAGCATGGTGGAAAGCAACTCCTGCAGCTCTCTAAAGGTAAGCCTATGGGACAGAGATAGAAACAAATTGCAGGGGATGACATAGGTGATGCATGGGGGGCACAAGTTGTGGGGAGACTGAGGTGACAGTGGTTTGTGCTGAGCCTGCACAGTGAGGTAGACCATGGGGGAGGGTTGGTGGTTGGGGATACTGTCCATCTGGGGCAGTGCCCTGGGCCCAGAGCTAGGGCCAGAGCCAGGGCCAGGGCTGGAGTAGGTGGGAATGTGTGACTGCAAAGTCCAGTTGTGGAATGGGACAGAGCATGGGTAGCTCATCCCCATTGCTGTTTGCACTCAAGGGGAGGGGTTGGGCCCACAGGCAATACATCAGAGGGTACGGGGGGCCTGTGCTCTCCCAGATTTGTGCACCCACAACAGGGCACAGGGCTGCAGTCTGGCTGGACTGGCACCAGGCATGAGCCCCCTGCAGCCCAGGAGACAGGATCCAATGCGGGAGGGCAGAGTGGGGTGGGGAGGCTCGGTGCTGCCACCACCATTGCTGGGAGTGCCGCACTGCCATGGCTCCCAAGCTGAGGTGCCATAGCAGTGGCATGGAGTTGTGTGCCCCCACTGTGGGGGCAGGCAGGAAGCAACTCATTTTTTTAATCAGAAAATTTGGGATTTTTTTTAAACAGAGAAAACCAGGATCCCTGCTCATTATAATCTACCCCATCCCTTCTAAACTCTGCATTCCACAGATATGAGCCACCCTCTCTCCTGTTTTATGATGTTGATGTTCCACTAATCAAGCTCTCCTTTGTTCTGCAATTTTTCTGTCTGCTAGCTGCTCCTGGTAATGAAGCTCCTATTTCATAGCCTCACAGATTGCTTTAACTCATTCCAATGAAATTATATTTGTTTTTGCTTCAATTTTAAACTGAATAATACAGACCTAGGCCCTTAGCATAGTAGCCAAGTTATTTTCTTACCTGGAGAAAAAATTGTTGTTTTATACGTGATGATGCACCTCACCATCTGCGCCTCTCTCCTTTCAAAATTGTAGATCCTCCCATGGATGTGATGTTAAAGCTTCCCCCCTTAAAACAGAGTGTGATGGCATTTGTGTCTGTGTCTGGGAGTGGCAGGAACTGGCCTGCTTACCTTTGGAAGAGGATTTACTTACCCATCGCCTCCCTCTGCTACTGTGTACATCAATGAAATATACAGCAGAGCAAGTTTCTGTCACCTGAAGTTTGTGTTGGTCCCAACAAATCACCTTCAGTGACTATGAAGCTCCCAGAGACCCAGCTGATGGTCAGGGAAAGAGAACAACACATGTTAAAATAAAATGGAAGGCAGTATGACACCACCTAGCAGGCAGCCACTGATTAATGATCTCTCAGTGGAATATGGTCATTAAACACAGCTGGAAGCTTTTGGAATTCACTCACCCAGCGGTGGCATGTCACTGCTTTGCCATTTAGCACATATGGTTGCAATTAATTACATGTAATTGAATAACTCCTTTTTTACCAGTTTAAAAGAAATCTGTCTGGGTTCTTTCTGCCTCCTGAATCGCATGAGGAATATCTTCTTGTTGCCATGTTAATGATTTGAAATGCTAGATCTTGTCACTAGCCAAAAGCACTTCCAGTGCCTCTGATGGGTTGTTTTGTGGGCTGAATACAGGTCACTTTCAACTTGGAAAACAAATCTAGGGTTTGATCCTGAACAGCGGTCAACAGCTGCAACTCTCTGACTCTAAGCACTTTTTAGCATACTTCAAGCTCTCGAGGAAAAAACACTCAAGAGAGGTTTATGGAGATACCTAATTCATCTAGGACAGCTCCTTCTATTGACTGCAGCAAGAGCATGCAAATTCTCCAGTGCACATCAATTTCGAGGACCTGGGAGAGGACCTCGTGTTGTCTATATCATACACAGATGAATTCATGTAAAACATTGACATGAGAAATAAAGATTCACAAAGCTAGAGCACAAAGCTATTGTGTTAGAGGAGGGCTGGCCAACTGCGGAGCAGTCAGTGGCCGCACCTATATGGAACTCTGCTATGCCATGGCTAAACCCTTCCCTCCCCTCACACAGGGGATGGCATAGTAGCATAGTGGAAGGCTTCAGGCTCCCACCCCTGAGATATGGGCCCTTGGGCTGTGCTGCACTCTCTCGCCCTGCAGGTGCCATCTCAGGAAGAAGAAACTGGAGGAGGAAGGGGGATCCTAGAGACCACAGCAGCAGCAGCTGCCAAAGTGGTAGGGAGTGCCTGCAGGTCAAAAATTAACCCCTCACAGGCTGCAAATTGGATGGCCCCGTACTAGCAGAAAGATATCCCACAACTTCTTATGTTTTCCTACATGAAAATATTTGAAGTCCCTCACTTTAGCTTTGTGCTTCAAAACCACAGAAGGCATGTAGTCCTGACTCCTTTCCCATTGCCTATCATTTAAAATGAAAAAGAACATGTTCACATTCAACACACTGCAGGGAAGATTTCCATGAGCTTGGTGTCTGAATGGAGACACCTTAAGAAGTCTTATAAAAAGAGCTGAGCCCACATAGTAAGCAAAATAAATCCTTGTAAGATGTCCCAAGTTGGGAATCAGAAGCACCGATTAATTTAGAAAATAGCATTCTTGATCTGTAGAGGCCACTCAGAAGTGCAGTATGATACCATGGGGTTGTTTTGAGGGGTTTTTTATAACTATATATGGTTAATCTGAGGTTCTATTAGAAGTAGCACCCAAACATCTTGAATGGAGTTTGAAGCTTAGCCAGACCTACTAAATTGAGCTTTCGGGTTTGATGTCCACCACTTGTGCTTCTAGGATGGCCAGAAATGCAGAGGTGGCACAAATAGCAGTAAAACAATGAACATGGGGGAAAATTATCAGACCTTTTTCTTAGCTTTAAAAAAAAAAAAAAGATGAAAGTTCAGAAACCTAATACTGCAGTTGGGACTGGAGCAAAGGGTGTGCCAATCCTGTGATCACCACACAGCCCAGTCCTGCAGGGGGGGTCTCTTATATGAAGAAAAATAGGGGCAGAACTGATGGACCTGTTAGTAGTTGCCCTCTAACAAGTAGTGGGTGACCAATGCACCAGCCCTGAGGTTCATGAATGGCACATTCTCCCAGTGGGAGAATGTCAGCAGTATGTAGGGTGCCCTCAAGGCCACATCAGAAGCAACTGTGAAGATACTGTCTCTACCAGGAAATATCAAGACTGGTTTTATGACAATGACTGGGAGATGCAAGAGTTGATCAGTTGTGCTTGTCAAAATGACACCAACTCCAAGCAAAAGAAACCGAATCCCCAACAAACCAAAGCAGAGGTATGAGGAAGGACCCGCAAATGAAGAACAGATGGTTGGAAGACAGGGCTAAGGAAATTCAATGTCTCGCTGACATCCACAATATGTGCAGTTTTTTCAGTGTCATCAAAGCCGTCTACATTCTGAGCACTCATAGACCAAGTCCCTTGAGACCTAAAGAGGGAAGAGACGTGATCAAGGAAAGGGGAAGCATCAATGCCTAATGGAAGAAGCATTTGGCAGATCTTCTCAATCAAGTTTCTCTTGTTGATGAGAGTGCTCTCAATTCTATCCTGCAACACCCAGAGACAATCTCAGAATCCCTCCAATGCTTGATGCGGTGAGGAAAGCCATCAAGCAGATGAAGAATGACAAGGCATCTGGAGCAGATAGAATCCATGCCGAAATCTTCAGGTGGGGGAGGGGAGGGGAGCTTATATCACAGCTTCCCGCCCTCATCTTAAGGATCTGGAATGATGAAGAAATCCAGATGACCTCAGGGATGCCACAATTGTGACAATCTTCAAGAAAGGAGACAAGTCCGACTGTGGAAACTACAGAGGGATCACTTTGCTGTCCACCACAGGAAAGATCACTGCAAGAACCCTCCTGAGCCGTCTCCTTCAACTTGCTAACGAGCTCCTCCCAGAATCTTAGTGTGTGGTTAGGGTACCAAGAGGCACAACTGATAAGATCTTCATAGCTCACATTATATATGAGATAGCTGAAGCTGCAAGAGAAATGCCAGGAACAATATGAGGCTCTTTACATGGCCTTCTTTGACCTCATGAAAGCTTTCGACTCTGTCAGCCAGGAAAAGTTGTGGAGGATCCTTCTGAAGTACAGATGCCCACTAAAATTTCACAATTCTCTGCCTACTCCATGATGGTATGCGAGTGGTGGTTCTCAGTAATGGATCTATCACAGATTCCTTTGTGGTTAAAATGGGAGTTAAGCAAGGCTGCGCCTTCGCTCTAATGCTCTTCTAAGTGTTCAATCTACTGAATGGATGGTAAACTATTTAACCTCAGCCAAATCTGAGCCAAAACCAAAACCACCTCAAACTCAATCATTGCGCTCCAGTATGCTGCTGCTGATGTAGTGTGATCACTCAGAAGCAGACCTTCAGGAAGTCCTTGACATCTTTACTGAGGCATACAAGAAAATGGGACTGATGCTTAACATTCAGAAGACTAAGATCCTCCACCAACAAGTTCCTATGAACAGTTCCCAGCTCCAGTAATTCAGATCCATGGTGAGACTTCGGAGAATGTTGAGTATTTCTTGTACCTCAGAAGCCGTCTCTTACAGAAGACTGGCATTAACAAAGAAATCCAACATCACCTCAAATGTGCAAGTGTAACCTTCGGATGCCGAAAGAAATGGATGTTTGAATATCACAATATCAGATCCAAAACCAAACTCATGGTTTATCAAGCAGTTGTGATCCCCACCCCTTGCTGCACAGAGCTGAGATATGGACAACATACAGGCAACATATAAAGTTGTTGAAGTACTATCATGCTAGCTGTGGAAGATCTTCCAAATATAGTGGGAAGATAGATGCACCAACATTAGTGTCCTCCTACAAGCAAACACCAGGAGCATTGAGATCATCTGACATCAACATCACAAGTCTTATTCTCCCAGCTCAGCCAAGGTATATGCTCAAGAGGGCAGAGAAAGTGCTTCAGGGACATTCTCAAGGCCAACTAAAAGAAAATGCAACATCAATGTCAAGTCATGGGAAGCTCTCTCCCAAGACCACCCCAGATAGAGTAAGTCTGCTGCAGGGATCTCAGTGCTTTGAAACCTCATGACAAGAACAGGAGATGGAAAAGTACAAGAGCAGAAACAGCACGTCACAGACCAAATCAAGAATCTAGCACCACCCACCGCATAGTAGAGTTTGTCGATCCCAGATAGGTCTCATCAGCCATCTTTGGACACATAGATAAGACAGTCATGGCAGACAATCACTCTCAACTGCGAGGGATTGCGAAAGGAGAAATGGCACAGTTGCCACCACTGCCAACCCAGCTGCCACAGCTGTTGCAACTGGCCTGCAACTCTGCTGCAGACACTCCTACTGTTAATATTTCAGCTCTCCTGCAACATGACACAGCTGCCACTGAGCAGGCTCCCTGCTTTCCAACAATTCTAGGGAGCAGAGGGAATCTACCACTCAGCCAGGACATTCTCTTTAGCTTATAACAGTATGAAAATTGGAGATGCGACACAGAGTGCTTTATACATAGTGGAAAGCTGAAGTCACGGAGGAAACAGGATCAACAACTTTGTTTCTTTTCTTCAGGGCTTTCCATGATTTGCATGTGTAGAAGGATTGGCTTGGACGAATGCTGATAATTAAACACTGCTTTTAATGCAGTGATTGAGTGCTCCATTGTTCATCTGTCACTGAGTATTGTAGTGTTCCCAGCCTTAGACAATTATACAGAGAGTTTCATGACATGTGGTGTTTTTAAAGTCTCAGCTCCTGGAGTCATGTGAATAAGAAAGATGCTCATGCTTTCATTTAAAAAATAATCCAGCCCTTGTGGTTTTGAGTAGAAGTTTGAAAATGTGAACATTAAAAGCTTAAAACCAGAAGGCTGAAAATGTTTTTAACTAATGTATCATGATATTTAATCTGAATCTCAAGAATTTTAAGAATCTGACTCATGGTTTTGGAATACTTGGGGTTAATGGGCCATATTGAGTTTCTGAAACAGCAGACATCAAATTAAAGAAAACAAGTGAGACTAACAAAAGAAAAATTCTCATATAACAATTTCTAGGACACAGAATTTGGCAAAAATATTTTTCAGTTTGTTGAACTGTCCTGCGCTGTTAAACAAACAGGAAATACCTAAATCATTGCTAAAGTCCCTAAGATAGGATGAAGTGCTGCACAGTGGCACCAAGAAATTCAAACTTTATTTAGCAACTGGAAAATTATAATTGGTAGGGTCGGAAGGGACCTGAGCAGATCAAGTTCGACCCTCTGCCGTGGCAGAAAAGAGTCCTGGGGTCAAACGATTCCAGCAAGGTGTTCCTCTTAAAGATCCCCAGGGTAGGAGCCAGTACCACTTCTCTTGGAAGTTGGTTCCAGATCCTAACCGCCCTGACAGTGAAGTAGCGCCTCCTGATGTCTAATCTGAATTTACCCTCTGCCAGCTTGTGGCCGTTATTTCTAGTCGCTCCTGGTAGTGCTCGGGGGAACAGGGACTCCCCCAATGCCTGCTGGTCCCCCCTGACTAGTTTGTAGATGGCCACTAGATCCCCCCTCAGCCTTCTCTTGTGGAGGCTGAACAGGTTCAGGTCCCTTAGCCTCTCCTCGTAGGGCCTGCTCTGCTGCCCCCTGATCATGCGGGTGGCCCTCCTCTGGACCCTCTCCATGTTGTCCACATCCCTCCTGAAGTGCGGCACCCAGAAATGGACACAGTACTCCAACTGCAGCCTGACCAGTGTTGCATAGAGGGGGAGGATCACCTCCTTGGACCTACCTGAGATGCATCTGTGGATGCATGACAAGGTGAGGTTGGCCTTCCTGACTGCATCCCCACACTGTTGGCCCATGTTTATTTTGGCATCAATGACTACTCCAAGATCTCTTCTGCCTCTGTACTGACAAGAAGAGAGTTCCCCAGCCTGTTGGTATACTGCTGGTTCCTCCTCCCCAGGTGCAGTACCCTGTACTTGTCAGTGTTGAAACCCATCCTGCTCTCACCCACCCACCCCTGTAACCTGTCTACGTTCGATTGCAGCCTATTCCTCCCATCTAGCGTGCCCACTTCTCCGTGTCTTCTGTGAATTTGAACAGGGTGCTATTTACCCCCTTGTCCAAGTCACTGATGAAGATGTTGAACAGTGTGGGCCCGAGGACCAAGCCCTGCAGAACCCCACTGCCCAC